>NW_027362825.1:5730000-6361726 GCF_046119375.1 Phyllobates terribilis
AATGCAGCCGTACAGCCAGTCATATACATCATGCATCTATACCGTCCCCATACACCCACCTCCTATGTATATATATAAATATATACTGTATAATGCAGCCGTACAGCCAGTCATATACAGTACAGACCAAAAGTTTGGACACACCTTCTCATTTAAAGATTTTTCTGTATTTTCATGACTTTGAAAATTGTACATTCACACTGAAGGCATCAAAACTATGAATTAACACGTGGAATTATATACTTAACAAAAAAGTGTGAAACAACTGAAAATACGTCTTATATTCTAGGTTCTTCAAAGTAGCCACCTTTTGCTTTGATGACTGCTTTGCACACTCTTGGCATTCTCTTGATGAGCTTCAAGAGGTAGTCACTAGAAATTGTTTTCACTTCACAGGTGTGCCCTGTCAGGTTTAATAAGTGGGATTTCTTGCCTTATAAATGGGGTTGGGACCATCAGTTGTGTTGTGCAGAAGTCTGGTGGATACACAGCTGATAATCCTACTGAATAGACTGTTAGAATTTGTATTATGGCAAGAAAAAAGCAGCTAAGTAAAGAAAAACGAGTGGCCATCATTACTTTAAGAAATGAAGGTCAGTCAGTCCGAAAAATTGGGAAACCGTTGAAAGTGTCCCCAAGTGCAGTTGCAAAAACCATCAAGCGCTGCAAAGAAACTGGCTCACATGAGGAGCGCCCCAGGAAAGGAAGACCAAGAGTCACCTCTGCTTCTGAGGAAAAGTTTATCCGAGTCACCAGACTCAGAAATCACAGGTTAACAGCAGCTCAGATTAGAGACCAGGTCAATGCCACACAGAGTTCTAGCAGCAGACACATCTCTTCAACAACTGTTAAGAGGAGACTTTGTGCAGCAGGCCTTCATGGTAAAATAGCTGCTAGGAAACCACTGCTAAGGACAGGCAACAAGCAGAAGAGACTTGTTTGGGCTAAAGAACACAAGGAATGGACATTAGACCAGTGGAAATCTGTGCTTTGGTCTGATGAGTCCAAATTTGAGATCTTTGGTTCCAACCACCGTGTCTTTGTGCGACGCAGAAAAGGTGAATGGATGGACTCTACATGCCTGGTTCCCACCATGAAGCATGGAGGAGGAGGTGTGATGGTGTGGGGGTGCTTTGCTGGTGACACTGTTGGGGATTTGAAGGCATACTGAACCAGCATGGCTACCACAGCATCTTGCAGCGGCATGCTATTCCATCTGGTTTGCGATTAGTTGGACCATCATTTATTTTTCAACAGAACAATGACCCCAAACACCCCTCCAGGCTGTGTAAGGGCTATTTGACCAAGAAGCTGAGTGATGGGGTGCTACGCCAGATGACCTGGTCTCCACAGGCACCAAACCTGAACCCAATCGAGATGGTTTGGGGTGAGCTGGACCGCAGAGTGAAGGCAAAAGGGCCAACAAGTGCTAAGCATCTCTGGGAACTCCTTCAAGATTGTTGGAAGACCATTTCCGGTGACTACCTCTTGAAGCTCATCAAGAGAATGCCAAGAGTGTGCAAAGCAGTCATCAAAGCAAAAGGTGGCTACTTTGAAGAACCTAGAATATAAGACATATTTTCAGTTGTTTCACACTTTTTTGTTAAGTATATAATTCCACATGTGTTAATTCATAGTTTTGATGCCTTCAGTGTGAATGTACAATTTTCATAGTCATGAAAATACAGAAAAATCTTTAAATGAGAAGGTGTGTCCAAACTTTTGGTCTGTACTGTACAGCTATACTGTGTCCCCATACACCCACCTCCTGTGCATATATATATATACTGTATAATGCAGCCGTACAGCCAGTCATATACATCATGCATCTATATCGTCCCCATACACCCACCTCCTATGTGTATATATATATATATATATATACTGTATAATGCAGCCGTACAGCCAGTCATATACATCTATACTGTGTCCCCATACACCCACCTCCTGTGCATATATATATATATATATATACACTGTATAATGCAGCTGTACAGCCAGTCATATACATCATGCATCTATACTGTCCCCATACACCCACCCCCTATGTGTGTGTATATATATATATATATATATACTGTATAATGCAGCCGTACAGCCAGTCGTATACATCTATACTCTCCCCGTACACCCACCCCCTGCATGTGTGTGTATATATATATATACACTGTATAATGCAGCCGTACAGCCAGTCATATACATCATACATCTATACTCTCCCCATACACCCACCCCCTATGTATATATATATATGCTGTATAATGCAGCCGTACAGCCAGTCATATACATCATACTGTCCCCATACACCCACCTCCTATATATATACTGTATAATGCAGCCGTACAGCCAGTCATATACATCTATACTGTTCCCATACACCCACCCCCTGTGTGTGTGTGTGTATGTGTGTGTGTGTATATATATATATATATATATATACGCACACACACAAGCACACACACTGTATAATGCAGCCAGTCATATACACTGCTCAAAAAAATAAAGGGAACACTCAAATAACACATCCTAGATCTGAATGAATGAAATATTCTCATTGAATACTTTGTTCTGTACAAAGTTGAATGTGCCGACAACAAAATCACCCAAAAATCATCAATGGAAATCAAATTTAACCAATGGAGGCCTGGATTTGGAGTCACCCCCAAAATTAAAGTGGAAAAGCACACTACAGGCTGATCCAACTTTGATGTAATGTCCTTAAAACAAGTCAAAATGAGTCTCAGTATTGTGTGTGGCCTCCACATGCCTATATGACCTCCCTACAATGCCTGCATGTTTCTGATGAGGTTGCTTATGGTCTCCTGTGGGATCTCTTCCCAGAACTGGACTAAAGCATCCGCCAACTCCTGGACAGTCTGTGGTGCAACGTGACATTGGTGGATGGAGCGAGACATGATGTCCCAGATGTGCTCAATCGGATTCAGTTCTGGGGAACGGGCGGGCCAGTCCATAGCTTCAATGCCTTCATCTTGCAGGAACTGCTGACACACTCCAGCCACATGAGGTCTGGCATTCTCCTGCATTAGGAGGAACCCAAGGCCAACCGCACCAGCATTTGGTCTCACAAGGGGTCTGAGGATCTCATCTCAGTACCTAATGGCAGTCAGGCTACCTCTGGCGAGCACATGGAGGGCCCTCCAAAGAAATGCCACCCCACACCATTACTGACCCACTGCCAAACTGGTCATGCTGAAGGATGTTGCAGGCAGCAGATCGCTCTCCACGGCGTCTCCAGACTCTGTCACGTCTGTCACGTGCTCAGTGTGAACCTGCTTTCATCTGTGAAGAGCACAGGGCGCCAGTGGCGACTTTGCCAATCCTGGTGTTCTGTGGCAAAATGTCAAGCGTCCTGCACGGTGTTGGGCTGTGAGCACAACCCCCATCTGTGGACGTCAGGCCCTCATACCACCCTCATGGAGTCGGTTTCTAACAGTTTGTGCAGACACATGCACAAATTTTGGCCTGCTGGAGGTCATTTTGCAGGGCTCTGGCAGTGCTCCTCCTGTTCCTCATTGCACAAAGGCGGAGGTAGCGGTCCTGCTGCTGGGTTGTTGCCCTCCTATGGCTCCCTCCACATCTCCTGGTATCTTCTCCATGCTCTGGACACTGTGCTGACAGATACTGCTACCCTTCTTGCCACAGCTCGCACTGATGTGCCATCCTGGATGAACTGCACTACCTGAGCAACTTCTGTTGATTGTACTGTAGACACCGCTTCATGCTACTGTACCTCTAGGGGTGAGAGCAATGGCAAAATGAAAAAGTGACCAAAACAACAGCCAAAAAGGATGAGAACAGAGAAATGGTCTGTGGTTACCACCTGCAGAACCTCTCCTTTATAGGGGGTATCTTGCTAATTGCCGATCATTTCTACCAGTTGTCTGTTCCATTTGCACAACAGCAGGAGAAATTGCTTCACAATCAGTGTTGCTTCATAACTGGACAGGTAGATTTCACAGAGGTGGGATTGACTTGGAGTTACATTGTGTTGTTTAAGTGTTCCTTTTATTTTTTTGAGCAGTGTACATCATGCATCTATACTGTCCCCATACACCCACCCCCTGTGTATGTGTGTGTGTGTGTGTGTGTGTATGTATATATATATATATATATATATATATATATATATATACAGTTATATGAAAAAGTTTGGGCACCCCTATTAATCTTAAGCTTAATGTTTTATAAAAATTGGTGTTTTTGCAACAGCTATTTCAGTTTGATATATGTAATAACTGTTGGACACAGTAATGTTTCTGCCTTGAAATGAGGTTTATTGTACTAACAGAAAATGTGCAATCTGCATTCAAACAAAATTTGACAGGTGCATAAGTATGGGCACCCTTATCATTTTCTTGTTTTAAATACTCCTACCTACTTTTTACTGACTTACTAAAGCACTTTTTTGGTTTTGTAACCTCATTGAGCTTTGAACTTCATAGCCAGGTGTATGCAATCATGAGAAAAGCTACTTAAAGTGGCCACTTGCAAGTTGTTCTCCTGTTTGAATCTCCTCTGAAGAGTGGCATCATGGGTTCCTCAAAACAACTGTCAAATGATCTGAAAACAAAGATTATTCAACATAGTTGTTCAGGGGAAGGATACAAAAAGCTGTCTCAGCGATTTAACCTGTCAGTTTCCACTGTGAGGAACATAGTAAGGAAATGGAAGAACACAGGGACAGTTCTTGTTAAGGCCAGAAGTGGCAGGCCAAGAAAAACATCAGAAAGGCTGAGAAGAAGAATGGTGAGATCAGTCAAGGACAATCCTCAGACCACCTCCAGAGAGCTGCAGCATCAACTTGCTGCAGATGGTGTCACTGTGCATCGGTCAACTATACAGCGCACTTTGCACAAGGAGAAGCTATATGGGAGAGTGATGCGAAAGAAGCCGTTTCTGCAAGCACGCCACAAACAGAGTCGGCTGAGGTATGCAAAAGCACATTTGGAGAAGCCAATTTCTTATTGGAAGAAGGTCCTGTGGACTGATGAAACCAAGATTGAGTTGTTTGGTCATACAAAAAGGCGTTATGCATGGCGGCAAAAAAACACAGCATTCCAAGAAAAACACTTGCTACCCACAGTAAAATTGGGTGGAGGTTCCATCATGCTTTGGGGCTGTGTGGCCAATGCCGGCACCGGGAATCTTGTTAAAGTTGAGGGACGCATGGATTCCACTCAGTATCAGCAGATTCTTGACAATAATGTTCAAGAATCAGTGACAAAGTTGAAGTTACGCAGGGGATGGATCTTTCAGCAAGACAATGATCCAAAACACCGCTCCAAATCTACTCAGGCATTCATGCAGAGGAACAATTACAATGTTCTGGAATGGCCATCCCAGTCCCCAGACCTGAATATCATTGAACATCTGTGGGATCATTTGAAGAGGGCTGTCCATGCTCAGCGACCATCAAACTTAACTGAACTGGAATTGTTTTGTAAAGAGGAATGGTCAAAAATACCTTCATCCAGGATCCAGGAACTCATTAAAAGCTACAGGAAGCGACTAGAGGCTGTTATTTTTGCAAAAGGAGGATCTACTAAATATTAATGTCACTTTTCTGGTGAGGTGCCCATACTTATGCACCTGTCAAATTTTGTTTGAATGCAGATTGCACATTTTCTGTTAGTACAATAAACCTCATTTCAAGGCAGAAACATTACTGTGTCCTACAGTTATTACATATATCAAACTGAAATAGCTGTTGCAAAAACACCAATTTTTATAAAACATTAAGCTTAAGATTAATAGGGGTGCCCAAACTTTTTCATATAACTGTATATATACTGTATAATGCAGCCGTGCAGCCAGTCATATACATCATGCATCTATACCATCCCCATACACCCACCTCCTGTGTATATATATATATACTGTATAATGCAGCCGTACAGCCAGTCATATACATCATACATCTATACTCTCCCCATACACCCACCCCCTGTGTGTATATTCATACTGTATAATGCAGCTGTACAGCCAGTCATATACATCTATACTGTGTCCCCATACACCCACCTCCTGTGCATATATATATATATATATATATATATACTGTATAATGCCGCTGTACAGATAGTCATATACATCATGCATCTATACTGTGTCCCCATACACCCTCCTCCTGTGTATATATACTGTATTCTGCAGCCGTACAGCCAGTCATATACTTCTATACTGTGTCCCCATACACCCACCTCCTGTGTGTATGTGTGTATATATATATATATATATATATATATATATATATATATATACTTTATTCTGCAGCTGTTCAGTCAGTCACATACATCATACATTTATACTGTGTCTCCGTACACCCCACATCCTGGGATACAACATAATATGTACACTGTATTCTGCAGCTGTACAGATAGTCAAATACACTGCTATACTGTGTTTCCATACACACCCACCTCCTATGTGTGTGTGTATATATACAGTAGAGACCAAAAGTTTGGACACCCCTTCTCATTTAAAGATTTTTCTGTATTTTCATGACTATGAAAATTGTACATTCACACTGAAGGCATCAAAACTATGTATTAACACATGTGGAATTATATACTTAACAAAAAAGTGTGAAACAACTGAAAATATGTCTTATATTCTAGGTTCTTCAAAGTAGCCACCTTTTGCTTTGATGACTGCTTTGCACACTCTTGGCATTCTCTTGATGAGCTTCAAGAGGTAGTCACCGGAAATGGTCTTCCAACAATCTTAAAGGAGTTCCCAGAGATGCTTAGCACTTGTTGGCCCTTTTTCCTTCACTCTGCGGTCCAGTTCACCCCAAACCATCTTGATTGGGTTCAGGTCTGGTGACTGTGGAGGCCAGGTCATCTGGCGTAGCACCCATCACTCTCCTTCTTGGAGACGTCATTTAGTCATGTGACGGGTCACGCGACCGCCGACGTCAGCGGTCGCGTGACCCGTCACATGACTAAATGACGCATTGGCAGGTCCTTTTAGACCATCGCGAGCTGCCGGCAAGCCAGGACGGATCGGATAAGGACACCGGGGGCCATCAGAAGGTGAGTATAATGTATATTTTTTATTTTATTATATTTTTTACAATTACTATAGTACCCGGGTCTGGAGGAGAGTCTCCTCTTCTCCAAACCCGGTACCATCCGCACATTGAACCGCATGATATCCGCATGTGCACATGTACTGATGCGGATGTCATGTGGTCCAATGCAAGTCAATGGCAGCGAAAACGCCGCGATTCCGCAAAATAATTGGTAGTGCTGCGGATTTTTCCGCAATGATAATCCGCAGCGGAAATTTCCGCAGCATTTTCACAGCACATGCAGATTATCATTTGGGAACATGGCAGACCTTCTACCAAGCGTTTTTTTAAGCGTTTCTGCAGCGGAATTGCCGCTACCGAAATGCTTAAAAAGCGCATAGTGGGCACACCGCCTAATAATGCTTTCAAAAATAGAAGTGATAAGCTTATTTTCTTCAATTAACAAAATAAAAAGTGAATGAACAAAAGAGAAATCACATCAATATTTGGTTTGACCGCCTTTGCATGCGAAACAACATCAGATCTTCTCGGTACTCTTGTCACTTTGTACACAGTTCTTGAAGGAATTCGTCCGGGAAGTTACGCCAAACATCTTGGAGAACTCACCACAGATCTTCTGTGTATGAGGAGTGTGCAAGTCCGTCTGTTTCTTCATGTAATCCCAGACTGTCTGGATGAGATCAGAGCTCAGGACCAGATCATTACTTCCAGGACTTCTTGTTCTTCTTTGCAATGAAGATAGTTCTTAATTATATTTGTTGTATCTTTGGAGTCATTGTCTTGCTGCAGAGAATATTTGGAGCCAATTAGATGACTTCCTGATGGTATTGCATTATGGTACTGCATATATGAGGGTGAGTCAAAAATTTTCCACACACCGGTTATATTTAATCTTCTGTTGGTCGCACAATCTTAGCATTTTCCGTATTAGGTTGCTGTCTCCCCAATCGTTGCTGTGCAGATTTGAACGAGTTACCCCAGTTTAGCTGTAACCAGGGCTGTGGAGTCGGAGTCTGTATAAAATGGACCGACTCCTAAGATCTATAATAAATTGGGTTCAGTAGTTCAATGCAGGATGTGCTGTAAATGTTTTCATAAGAATTTGGGAAAGTTATGAAATGTCCTATAAATGTCTGTTCTGTTCCTGATCTAAGGATCTCGGCTTTTAGTTGAGATGGATCTGTGCTGCACTTTATGTACATGTAGTGAGGCCATGCTGTGGAGTTGGAGTCATGGAGTCGGTGGTTTGGCTTACCGACTCCACAGCCCTGTCTGTAACTGTGGTGCGAGAAACAATGGCTGTTTCTCTTTTCCACAAAAGAAGAGCTGCGTGCATTTATACGTTTTTATGGTCCAAGAATGTCTGATGCGAATATTTATTAAAGACTTTGTGCACACTATGGAAAAAGTGTTTTGCCGTAAAGAAGTGTGTATGAATGGACAGAGAAGTTCAAGAAAGTCCACACAAGTGTCAGCCATGAAGAAGGAGCAGGACGCCCGTCCGCAACTGATGACAACACTGAGCATACACGTGAACTGTTTCTGTTGGATTGATGAGTGACCGTGGATTATGTCCCCTGAAAGAAGCCCTACGAAGACTTAAGATTCACATCTGATGAAAAGGTGAAGACAATGGTGCATTAATGGCTCGCAGCTCAGCCTAAAATATTTTTTAATGAGGGAATATGAAAGCTTGCTGACAGATGGACAGAGTTTATTGAAAAGCTAGGCGTTTATATAGAAAAATGATGTATTTCTCTTTTCTGAAAGTTGTGGAAAATAAATTCTACAGCGAGAGTGCGAATAATTTTTGACTAACTCGTGTGTCAACGTTTTTAATAATGATTACATAGTGTACAAAAGTAGTCATGTGCCGTTCTATACCCTCACCTCCTGTGTGTGTCTACGTATACACACGCTTACACACATATATATTGCTCAAAAAAATAAAGGGAACACTACAATATCACATCCCAGATTTCACTGAATGAAATATTCCAGTTGCAAATCTTTATTCATTACATAGTGGAATGTGTTGAGAACAGTAAAACATAAAAATGATCAATGTAAATCAAAATTAATATGACACGGAGGTCTGGATTTGGAATCCTACTCAAAATCAAAATGGAAAATCAAATTTCAGGCTGATCCAACTTCAGTGGAAATGCATCAAGACAAGGAAATGATGCTCAGTAGTGTGTGGCCTCTACGTGCCTGTATGACCTCCCTACAACGCCTGATGAGGTGGCAGATGTACTCCTGAGGGATCTCGTCCCAGACCTGGATTAAAGCATCAGTCAACTCCTGTGGTGTAACGTGGCGTTGCTGGATGGAACGAGACATGATGTCCCAGATGTTTGGGACATGATGTCCCCAATTGGAATCAGGTCTGGGGAACGGGCAGGCCAGTCCAAAGCATCAATGCCTTCATCATGCAAGAGCTGCTGACACACTCCAGCCGCCCACTGCACCTGCATCATTATGGGTCTGAGGATCTCATCCCAGTACATAATGGCAGTCAGGGTACCTCTGCCTAGCACATGGAGGACTGTGCTGTCCTCTAAAGAAATGCCTCTCCTCACCATTACTGACCCACTGCCAAACCTTTCATGCTGGAGGATGTTGCAGGCAGCAGAACGTTCTCCACAGCATCTCCAGACTCTCACGTCTGTCACATGTGCTCAGTGTGAACTTGCTCTCATCCGTTAAGAGCACAGGGCGCCAATATCGAATCTGCCAGTCTTGGTGTTCTCTAGCAAATGCCAATCACCCTGCACCGTGTTGGGATGTAAGCACAACACCCACTTTTGGACGTCGGGCCCTCATACCACCCTCACGGAGTCTGTTTCTGATAGTTGGAGCAGACACATGGATGTTCGTGGCCTGCTGGAGGTCATTTTGCAGGGCTCTGGCAATTTTCCTTGTTGCACAAAGGAGGAGGTAGCGGTCCTGCTGCTGGGTTAATGCCCTCCTACGACACCCTCCACATCTCCTGGTGTACTGGCCTGTCTCCTGGTATCTGCTCCATGCTCTGGACACTGTGCTGACACACAGCTACCCTTCTTGTCACAGCTCGCATTGATGTACCATCCTGGATGAGCTGCACTACCTGAGCAACTTCTGTGGGTTGTACTGTAGACACCGCTTCATGCTACTGTACCTCTAAGGGTGAGAGTAAATGATAAAATGCAAAAGTGACCAAAACAGCCAAAAAGGATGAAATGGTCTGTGGTCACCACCTATAGAACCTCTCCTTTATAGGGGGTATCTTGCTAATTGCCTATCATTTCTACCAGTTGTCTGTTCCATTTGCACAACAGCAGGAGAAATTGATTCACAGTCAGTGTTGCTTCATAACTGGACAGGTAGATTTCACAGAGGTGGGATTGACTTGGGGTTACATTGTGTTGTGTAAGTGTTCCCTTTTATTTTTTTGAGCAGTGTGTGTATATGTATAATAACATATAACCCCAATTGCCAAAAAGGTGAGTCACTGTGTAAAATGTTAAGAAAACATGAATGCAATGCTTTGGAAATCTCTTATCACCACATGTTATTCACAATAGGGCATAGAACACAGATCAGAAGTTGAAAGATAGACATTTTACTTGGAAAAAACAGGTCATTTAGAGATTGATGGCAGCAACACATCTCAAAAGAGTTAACACAGGGTTATCAAAAGGCTGTAAAGGTAGTAAGGAGGATCAATTTTCTACTTAGTCACATGACTTTGAAAGAGAGCATGTTAGAGAGGCAAAGATGGTCAGAGGTTCACCAATCTGTAAACAACTGCGTCCAAAAATTGTGGACAATTTCAGAAAAATGTTCCTCAATGTAAAATTACAAAGACTTTGATTATTCCACCAACTACAGAACATATCAGCAAAAGATTCAGAGATTCTGGAGAAATTTAAGTGCATAAGGGACAAAGCTGACAGTCAGTATTGGATGCTCGTGTTCCACCGGTCATCAGGTGGCACTGCATTAAAATCTTGCATGATTCGGCCGTGTAATCCACAAATGCAAGTGGATAATCACATTGGCTGTTTGCTTTGGGCTATTGTCCTGCTGCAGAATTGATGCCTCGCTGATGCCATTGCAGGATGGAAGTATCTTTCTGTATTTCTCAGCATTGAGGACACCGTTAATCCTGACTAAATCCACAACTTCACTTGCTCACTGTTGCCTATAGACACCCATTATTTTACTGCTCTCCAGCATAATTAGGTCACTTTGCCTTGTGGAAGGTATGGCGCTTTGGCTGCAATTCTTCCATGAAGTAAACATCTGGCCAGACTTCTCCAAGCAGTAGATGGGTGTAAGCTGGGACCCACTGGTTTCTGGGAGTCCTGAGCTGATGTTACTGCTAGACATCTTTTGATTTTGAAGGGAAGTAAGCATGATGTCTTTGATCTGCCGCAGTATGTTTCCTTGACTGGCCACTGTATCTATCTAGGGTCCTCAACGATGCCTATTTCTTTATGATTCTTCAAAACAGCTTGAACAGCAAATCTTGAAACCTTAGTTTGCTTTGAAATCTTTGTCTGGAAGGCACCTTGCTGATGCAGTATAACTACCTTTCCTTTTGTTGCTGTGCTTAGTCTTGCAATGATATGTGATTTGTGACATGAAAGAATAACAAGGAGTCGTAGAAGTGATGATATCGCCCCCACAGAGTTGTGATCTCAACATAATTGAGTCGGATTACATGAAGAAACAGAAGGATTTGTGCAAGCCTTCATCCACAGAAGATCTCTGGTTACTTCTCCCAAGATGTTTAGAAAAAGCCAACCAAGTTGCTTCTAAACCTGTGTGCAAGTGTCAATAATTGTTGCTATTTTTAAGTCACATGGTGGTCACAGTATATTTTGATTTGTTTAAGGCTTTGTTCACATAGCTTTTGACCCTTTTTTCCGTCCGAACACTGGCAAAACGGTATTCGCGCATATGTGCTGATGGGGCCATTAACTATAATGATGCAGATGGAGTCACAGTGCTTTCTGTTTTGCATCATTTTTGGCCATAAATGCTTATTGGAGACGAGCAGCAAAATTTAGTACGCTAAGTCTTGGTGCCAGCCTCAATTTGACTTATAGGGCCGAAAATTATGTAGAACGGAGCACACAGTGACTCCATGTGTATCATTGTATTCAATGGTGCCGGAGAATTGGGACTTCTGTAATGTGACCAAGAAAAGTACCGGAACAGCGCAGGAAACTGGATGTTGGCCATCAGTGAGTGTAAAGGGGTTGTCCACAGAGCTGTGGCGTCTGAGCCGTAGCCCATTTTGGTGGAGTCAGAGTTGGTATAAAATGGACAGTAGTTCAATGCAGTTTGTGGGGAATATTTTTTCATAAGAATTTTGGAAGTTATGAAATGTCCTATAAATGTCTGTCCTATTCCTGATCTAAGGGTCTAGACTTTTAGCTGAGATTAATCTGTGCTACAGTAAATTTATCACTTAAGCATGAGCCATGTATGAGGGAGTCGGAGGTTTGGCTTACTGACTCCACAGCCCTGGTTGTCCACTACTTAAGCAACCCTTTCTGAATCCCTGTTTCCTCCCTGTAAACTAACACTTACACTCACCTCCAGTGCCAGCGCCGTTCCAGTGGTTCACTTTTCTCTCCTATGGATGTAATTGACATCCGGAGTAAATGATAGCTGCTGCTTCTGTCGCTTTCCTCTGGATGTTTTGATTTATCCAAAGGCGGAAAGTGTGAAGCCAGCACTGATTGGCTGCAGTGATCACAAGACATAACTGCCATGCCAGAGCGAGTGCAGACACCACTGGAACAGCAACAGGTGTGAGTAGAGGTGTTATTATTTTACTGAGGGGAAACATGGGGATTCAAAAAGGGTTGTCTGTGTAGTGGACAACCCCTTTAATACACCAACACTACACAACATAAACATTCACGCAGGTTTAGCCGATAAAAAATGTAATGTAAATGCTTCGCTACAGAGACAAAGTCTTCCATACTACACCACTGAATACCAATATATATTCCACACCATTAGTATACAGTTAACCACTCTCCAACCTACCATTCAAATTGTAAATTAAGTCAGCACTGTCCCACTCCCATTATCAATATTTAGCCACTTTTTTCCAGCCAATAAAAATACTAATTAGCCATTTTGCCTTTTCCCCAATTCAATGCATTGTTCCTTTCCTTTGTTCCGTCTCCCCCAGTTCGTTGCAATTCCATGTCCTCTCTTCCCCAATTCATCAGTCATGCTCCCTGCCCGGTGGGCCGTGCAAGTCTTCTTACCTTTAAATAAAAACAATTGGTATATTTGGGACAGTAAATATGACTGTGTGTGGTCACTACTGATCCACAGCTATTGCCAAAAGTCACAATGGACCTAGAACAGAAGCTTTATACGATTCTGGCCTAAATTGGGGTATCACTATCATATCAGCTGATCAGTCATAACATTAATACCACATTGTGCAGGTCTTTTTATACTGCAAAAACAGCTGTAATCTGCTGAGACATGAATTCTACCAGACCTAAAGGCGTCCTGTGGTATTTGCCACCAAGACATTAACTACGGACACTATAAGTCCTGTAAGGTTGTTTGTAAGCTAGGCCGCCTCCATGATGGTGACTGCAGGCTGCCCCTGCACAATGCGGACCAGCACATTGAGCGACTGGCCGATATTTACAACTGTTGTCTGCTCTCGGCCTACAGCGGAGTTCACACGTTGCGGCTGTTGTTGTGGAGCTGGGACAATTACTGCTTTTTTCCATTTGGATTATTATAGGATGTTGTATTTGCCTTGCGGTCTCCCTGTATTACTTCCATATACAGGCATTTGGTGCAGAGTTCATGGAACATTTTTCTAGCCAGAAGTCGCTCTAAATGTATTTCAGCAAAGTAAAAATACACCTCTTAGCAGTTTTTAAAGAGTATTTTTATCCAAGGAGTGTCTATATATGCAGCAACCCACCCTCTTAACTAAACGGCACAATCCACAGTGTGTTTTTAAAAATAAAATACAAATTACACACTAATCTTCATGAAGAGCCTGTCTGATGCCAGTGATTACCTGGGGGAGTGTTCCTTACGCTCTTCTTTTCGCTCTAGCCCCCACATCAGCGAGATGTCAGTACAAGTTGCACAGGTTATAATTTTGTGTGTCGGTCTTGAATCCAGGGTGCAAATTCATTAAGTGAATATTTCAGCTGCAATTTACGTAGTTTTTTCTTGTTTATTATGGTCTGCACCAGCATTCAGATTTTTAGATCTTAAAACCAAGTATGTATTAAAAAAAAAAAGGCGTCTCGGCCTTTGCTTTACAGGTGTCCTATGTTTAGAATCAACACTTGGTGATGGTTTCAAAAACTGCACCCGAATACCACAATGTGGAACTCTAGACCTGATGTGCCTTTCTTCACATTTTTTACTTTTTGACATTTCAGGACTCTTGTGTAGTAGGATTGATGTATTTCCTCTCTTCCCCCCTCCCCCTCCCCATAAAATCTTTGCGAGGGGATGATTATGTGATTTAGATCTGCTTTGTGGTGCTGACTGTAAAGCGTTTAAAGAAACGCTTATGTTTCTATTTTGAAAAGGTTCTCTCATCTTCTAAAATGGGTAAAATGGCAAAAGAAAACAACATTTTTCAAATCTGCAGCGTGTCAAAACCATGTGTATTTTGCTGCATTTATCCTGCTAGCACTCTTGTTTTTGCTGCAGAAAAATCTGCAAATACTCAATGTGTGCACATACCCGGAGGCTAGATTCACATGCCGACCGTGGATTTCCTGACCTAAGGCTAAGTGCCCACGATGCAGAAATGCTGCTGATTTTTTCCGCTTCTCCCTGGTAGAAAAAAACGCATTCGGACTTTACATGCGTTTTTCCCGCCAGGTAGAAGCGTTTGTCAAGCGTTTTTGCATGCATTTCTGCATGCGGGTTATCAAGCGCTTTTCCAAGCGATTTTAGCATCACTTGGAAAGTGCTTGACAGCTTGGTCACACTATATAAATCCATGCAACCGGCATGGATTTATATAGTGTGACCAAGTTAATAGTTAAAAAAAGAAAAATGGTATAAAAAAAAAACCTTATGCTCACCTTCCGATGGCCCCCGGACTCCTTCTCCGATGGTGTCTTGGGAGGCTCGCTGTTGTGTAAAAGGACCTTCCATGACGTCATTTAGTCATGTGACAGGTCACGCGACCACTGACGTCGGCGGTTTCGTGACCTGTCACATGACTAAATGACATCATGGAAAGTCCTTTTACACCATCTCGAGCCGCTGGAGAACCAGGACGCACCGTACAGGAGACCGGGGGCCATCAGAAGGTGAGTATAATGTTTTTTATTTTAAATTATTTTTTTTTACAGGTACTATGGTACCCGGGTGTGGATGAGAGTCTCCTCTTCCCCAGACCCGGGTACCATCCGCACTTTGAATCGCTTAATATCCGCATGTGCACATGTAGTCATGCATATTTTATGCGATTCAATGCATGTCAATGGCGTCAATTACTCTGCATTTCCACAAAAATAATGGACATGCTGCGTATTTTTCCGCAATGATAATCCGCAGCTGAAATTTCCGCAACATGTGCACAGCACATGCGGATTATCATTGGGGACCATAAGGCACGTATTACCAAGTGTTTTTTAAGCGTTTTCGCTTAAAATTCCGCAGCAAAAACACTTGAAAAACACATAGTGGGCACGCAGCCTTACTGTCTAATATACGTATATGATGAGGCATGTCAGGCCAGGCATTGCAGTCTGAGCATGGTCAATATATTTGACATGTAAGTCACGCATTATTCTGATAAACATTAGGGGCAGCAGAGAGAACTTAACAGGGCCTCTAAAGATATCTGAGTACTGCATTAAGCTGGTCTTCAACACTCCTATAAGAATGAATGGAGCTGCAGTGTCCATGATCAACCTCTGCTCCATTCACACGGGGCTTTTCAGAGTTTACGATAGGGCTTATTCTAGCATGTATTCTAATCTGTAGCAACTAATCAGTGATAATTTCCTGCTTTTTTAAATCTTACTGCTCCTGTTATTTGGCCTTAAAGGGGTTGTCCCAGAAAGTACATTATAATCAAGCAAAGGAGTATACAGACAGGGCAGCACAGGATCGAGCTGATACTTTCTGTGAGGTAAAATATTTTCCAGACTGTTTAAAAACAGTGTTTTACTTCACAGAATGCTGCATTTGTGATTCCTGTCTGTATACTCTTTTGCTTCCTCCCCTGCTATCCTGTCTGTATACTCTCTTGCATGCTCCCCTGCCCAGGAACTGTGGTATGATCAGACCATGTTCCTATAGGGTCAGACACAACCATTACACAGTACACAGCATTGATAAGATTATCTCAGCACAGGAACAACTTTTTTAGCACATCCAATTGTGGAACTTACTTTTATTCCAAGATCCACTGATTAATATGTACTTTGTGAGACAACCCCTTTAAGTATATATAATAAGTATAGGCGTACCTTGATCCATAGATGATCCCACAGTTCCCTAAGTACTGACAATTAAAAAAAAAAAAGTATAAAACTCAAGCTGCTCATCTAGCCTCATTCCCCCGATGAGCTTCTCCGGTCTGGGCTGCGTGCGGACTGAGGCAGCTCGCAGCAGGCGTGATCTAGTGACCTGAATCACGCCTGCTGCACTAAGACGCTCACTCGCAGGTTGAATGGTGGAATAGGGAGTCAGTGACTTCCTCCTCCCCTATTGTATTCACCAGTATCTGCATTCTGAGGATGCACATACTGGTGAAATTGAGACGATAGGTGATCACGTGGGGCGTTACACCACCATCTCCAGTGCTTTCCCGGTCTGCCTAGGTCTGGTATACACTGGATACAACACCGAGCCGAGTTGTGGTACTACGTCCTGTTGCAGTAATGTCTGTCATAGGTTTATAAATTTTCTAACTTGAACGCATTGAAAACTGATTTCACATGTATGAACCTGCCCTTGGGGACTCCCTGGTGTCTGGCTTTGTTCTTGCATTTATTGGGGTAGAATTCTTGTAGGCACTTAAGTAATGACTTTACAGAAGAACATGCTTAGGCCATTGCCTGAAAATAGGTTATTTTTTTCTTTTTGGGAGCAGCCCAAGTCTTTACATTGTTCTGTTATAAGGATTTAGTCATTGGAAAGTGGCTTTAAACACTTCAAAGTAGCAAAGCTTTTAATATGAGGCTGTTAGCTGTGTGTCAGGCAAGGGTAATGTTGGGTGGATGTGGGTTTACATTAAATACCTGTTGTAAAAATCTTCCTAACATGGTGAATAGAACATACAGTATAATTCCATCCCAAGCTACTTGGATCTGTATTTCTGCGTTTTCCTTTATATAAAACTGATTTCCAGTTAGGCATATTAAAAGGTCTTTTTACGAGAACACTCGTTTCCTATAACTGGCCCATAAAAGCACACCACGGATCGGCTGATGAACCAGTCAAAGCTTCTCTGTCAGCTGGTTATATCCTTTATGTGGCTCCTCAATCGTTGTGGCAGTGAATCTCATCATCCTGGCATGTGCTGCAGACAATATGTATGCTGTGTGGGGTCTGAACGATCAAACCGACAATCACGCTGTTCTTGCACAGTTTTAGGCTATGTTCACACATTTGCTTTATTGCTGTGTTTTTTTTTTCTGCAGTCAAAATCTGATCTCTTGGCAGTAAAAAAGCTGCAGACAAAAAGCAGGTTTTGCTGACTTTTTTGCTGCTTTTCTTGCTGCGTTTTTCAGGATCCCAAAGTTCAGCTTTGCTTCCACCATACAAACAAGAGCAATGCAAGGTGTTAGACCACCAATGCAAGACACGTGAAAACATAAACCATTTTTGGAGAAAAGGGCAGTTTAATCAAATTATTTAATGGAAAAAAAGATTTTTGCTGCGTTTTTTTTACCACAAATGAAAAGCTACTTTTGACAGTATCAGCAAAAGCTATGACATTTCAGAAATCCCATGTACACACAATGTTTTTTTTTTTCCTGATTGAATTGGAAAACTGCTGCATGTAAGTTCTTTCAGCGTTTTTTGAATCCTTTTTTCAACCCATATAAAGCAATGGGGAAGTGCAAAAAAGTAGCAGAAAAACCGCTGCAAAACACACTGCCATCATTTTTAGTGAAAAAGCAGGTACAGCAGAATGTGAAACACGCATATTTTTGTGATTTTCTCAAGTTTAAACCAAAATGTCTTGGTCTCCTCACCTAACAATGGCTGTTAGGTTTAGTACAATTTAATTAAATTGGTGATATGTGTTAGGCTGAGTTCACACGATGCGTTTTTCATGCGTTTCCGTGGCGTTTTTGCAGTTGCGGAAACGCCGCGGAAACGCATGAAAAATGCATGGTAGAAGGGCAGCAATGTTCCCCAATGGAAATCCGCATGTGCTGTGCCCATGATGCGGATTTTTCCGCAGCGTAAACGCTGCGGTCAAAAATCCGCAGCATGTCAATTAATTTTGCGGAAACGCTGCTCTTTTGCCGCCATTGACTTGCATTAGACCGCATGGAATCCGCATCACTGTATATGTTGATGCGCTTTTCATGCGGTCTAATGTGCGGATGGTACCCGGGTGTGGAGGAGAGGACTCTCATCCAGACCCAGGTACCATTAAAAAAAAAAAGAATAAAATAAAAAATATATATATTCTCACCTTATGACGGCCCGCGCTGCGTCCTGCCAGTACCCTAGTGGAGTATAAAATCTGTGTCATTTTTTTTTTTGATTACCAAAATGTGACTTTGTAAAAAATCATGATGGTAATGGTAACTCTACTGTTAACATGGGCCATACGGCTGGGGGCCAAGTAAGTGAATAACCACTTCTATCTTACTTTTAGGCTTGCATAGAAGTCGTTTACTGCCGGATGTGGCTTTGACCTTCACACACTCGCAGTTCTCCTTTCACCCTTTTTGCTGATAAGACGAAGAAACGGGTACAAACATGGCCGGCCATGTATCCCCTACGGTAATTTAGTAATTTCTGTATTTAAATCTAATGAAATGTTTTCTGTAATCTATATAGATCATGTAGTACAAGGCCATACAGTATGTTACTGAAATGTTGGGTAAATGAAAGTTTTCTGGTATTATGTGAATAGTTTTATTGTACAGGATTGAAAAAA
Source organism: Phyllobates terribilis (assembly GCF_046119375.1). Taxonomy (NCBI): domain Eukaryota; kingdom Metazoa; phylum Chordata; class Amphibia; order Anura; family Dendrobatidae; genus Phyllobates; species Phyllobates terribilis. Next base: position 5,749,194 of record NW_027362825.1, read on the forward strand.
AACTTTCTGGCACAAACTGCACCACACTTATCAACAGGTTGTCTATTGTATCCCTACTCAACTCTATGTACTTTTAATAGAGTTTAGCTGCAATACCAAACATGGGCAGGTGTGGTGCTGTTACTTTTTTTTTTTCTTAAAGCGCACCTGTCAGCAGGACTGTGCGCAGTAAACTACATACACTGTCAGGTGGGCGACATTACACTCATTAAAATGATACCTTGGTTGATGAAATCCATCCTGTGGTTCTTGTGTAATCTTTACTTTCAATTTGGAGATAATGATATGCTAGTGCTTTGGGGGGCAACCTGTAGGGGGCGCTGTATCTGGTGCTCTGCTTACATATTCATCTGTATTCTCTTATGACAGCTCACTCATTGTTCACTGACCTGCCTCCTATTTTACCTAGCCCCGCACTACTAGATGCATTATGTAAAGTAGGAGGCAGGTCAGTGAAGGCATAGTGAGCTGTCATAAGAGCATACAGATGAATATGTAAGCAGAGCACCAGATAGAGCGCCCCCCACTGTCCGCCCCAGATCACGAGCATATCATTATCTCCAGATTGAAAGTAAAGATTACGCAAGAACCACAGGACAGATTTCATAAACCAAGGTGTCATTTTAATCAGTTGTAATGGTGCTCACCTGACAGTGTATGTAGTTTACTGAGGACAATCCTGCTGACAGGTGCTCTTTAAAGCAAGTAGACATGGGTTTTCCTGATATAACTACCCCTTTAAAGGGTAACTGTACTTTCATGTAACTTTTTCAGAATCAGCTGTTCTGTGTGTATACATGAGGAATGACACTATCTCTAGCCAGTATATGACTTCTATCCTACGTTTTCAGCAGTTTTTCCATCTCCGGGCTGTACCTCTTATGCCTCCTTCACATGTCTGTGTTTCAGTACGTGTGGTATCCATTTTTTTCACAGATACCACTCATAACCATTGTAATCTATGGCTTTATACACATGTCCTTTTTTTTTTCCATCAGCACGGATGAAAAGGGCCAGTACAAGTCGATGGGTCCGTGAAAAACGTGTACAGCAAACGGATGGCATCCGTGTACCATCTGTGTGCTGTCTGTGTTTAACATTGCAAAGTATAGGAGAAGCTTTGTAATTTAGTTATTTCTTTATCCATACTGTAAAAATACTGATGACAAAAATGGACACACAGATGGAAAACACTGATGACACAAATACTGTTTTGGTTTTTTTTTTGGACGTGTGAAGGAGTCATTAGTTTGCTATCTACTCTGAGCTGGTGGGAGGAAATAGGCTGCAGTGATCTATCCCATCCACAGCACACAGATGAATTTCTGCTCTTCATTCTTATCTTATCACATAGAGATATGCAGCATAGAGGAAATCACACAGCAGTACTGATCATTTTAGATGTGAATACAGCACTGGAGTGAAGTAAAAGACTTTGTAGAAAGCTCAGCACGGTCTTTCTGTGTCTCTCTGCCACTCTCCCCATTTCATAGAGTAAAATAGGCTCTGTCATATGACGCCACAGTGAGCCTGCAGTCTGTCTTGTCCGAACAAGATGGAGTTGAGCTGTTCTTTCTGCTTGGATGACAAGGTCAGATGGAAGAGGTTGCAGTGGCTGATAAGTGGAGAAAGAACCTGATTTCTCTGATAAGATATATTACAAGGTTTCTTAAATTCACCTGCACTATTAATTTATGTAAAGTTTGTTGTAAGTACAGTTCCCATTTAAGAGCATTCATGACTACATGTAATCTGCATATTCATGACTACATGTAATCTGCATATTCATGTAATCTGCAGATCTGGTGCAATAATGTAATAGTCTCACAGCAACAATAAACCTCACTATAACACTGTTTTGTGGTATGTCTCACACTGTCATGGTTTTTCTCCCATTATATTTTCTAGGTGATATTTAGAGATGTTGCTGTTTATTTTTCGGAGAAGGAGTGGGATCTCCTTGAAGGGTGGCAGAAAGACCTGTACACTGGTGTTATTAAAGAAATTCATGGAATCCTCATCTCTCTGGGTATTGTATTTGCGTCTTATACAATATGAAACTTGTGAATTATTTACTCCTTTCATTGAACTTGTAGCCACACCCTGAGACGTGAATGTACAATGTATGAAGGGATTTGTCATAAGTTGATATACTCGAGCAATATATTTTCCTGTCTTTTAGGCTTTGTCATCCTAAATCCCAACAACTTCCTAAGGATACAGCCGGAAGAGGAGCCTTGTCGGAAAAGCCGCCAAGTCGTAGGAAGAAATGAAAACTTGAATATTGTTGGTTCTGGTGAGTTTTGTTGTAATTGATTTTATTTATGTTTTTTCTGTCTCATTAAAACATGCATGGCCCGATAAATAATTAGCTTTTTTTGGTCTTGTGTTCTTTGACGTTTTATAAGACAAATTCTCCAAAATGGTTTATGAATTTTGGGCAAAATCAAACATGCTCTCTTTTTGTCTTTAACCTGTTTCATGACTTTTTAGCTCGAAAAGTCGCATTTTCCACTAAAGTGTTACAAAATTTGCGCCAAAATATCTGGTGTACATAAAATCACTCCAGGGAGGTTGGGGGTGAGATTTAACTACGTTAGTCTAAAAATGTTGCTACTAAAATAAGTTGCAAATGATCAACCAAAAACATCTGGAAACCTCAAACACCTTCCACAACGGTGAACATAATAAAACAGGCGATCGCATGAATAAAGACTGTAAAAAATGTGCAAATGAAAGAAGAATTAATCTTAAATGAAAAACAGTGAAAAAAAAACTACACAAAAAAAGATGCAAATGCAATTGTAAATCAGGCCTGTAGCACTTTTACTTTATTGAAGGGTTTGTCTTGGTTTTAAGAAAATTGCAATAAGGAGGATCTGACACCAGTTTAAATAGTTCCACATCATGGAATAGTGGCTGCAGAGATGAATATAACATCGTTTTCATTTATTTTCTAACCTCCATTGTGGAAATATTAGCTTGTAACGTTTAGGTTATAATTTATGTTAAGTCCAGGGTGGTGTTGCCAGAGATTTTTCTTTGAGGGTGTGTATTTCTTCTCCTGTATGTTGCTGACCAATCATAGCAGCAGCAACATAATGGAGGAAAAAAGAACACACCCCCAGGAAATGTTTAAAGAGAAATTGTAATCTGATACATGCTGCCCAATCTGTGGGGAGCATATATCAGGCACTGGTTGTGTGATCTCAGCCAGGTATGTTTAATTCTGAAACGCTGCCTATCCTGACACAGGCAGAGTCCTGTCAATCCTGGGCAGCAGGCTGGGAGAATCCGCCAGAGACCCGCCTGTCCACCTAGTTTACTGCACGGTCTCTGTCCACGGCAGCTAGTAAAGTATATTTTTCTTATCTTGCGGAGATCATAAAGCCAGTGCCTGATACTTGATGCCCACAGATTGGGCAGCATGTATCTGCTAACAGGCTCTCTTTAAAATAAAAGTAAAACTCGCCAGTTAAATCCCTTGTCACCGATCCTGCAGTGACGACCACACATAAATCATTCACGTGACCGCTGCAGCCAATAACTATCCTCAGCAGTTATGCATGCATATACAGCGTGTGATCACGGTGGACTATGGTCAGCTGCACCAATCACTTGAAAGTATGTGACATCTTTGCTGCAGGAATGGTGGAGACCACCAGATTGTTAGCGATTCTGGAAATTTTTCACCTAAGTAATGGTTATTTTTTTATTTTATGCCATTTCCGTCTGTTTTGCTATTGCACAGGCAACGAATAGGGGTCTTTGGAAGCACGTGTTCTCACCTCTTAGCTGTCTGAATCTTCACCAATGATATAAAGCCGTGCATAGCCCGGTTAAAGGTTTTATAGTACACTCTCAAACTAACATAAGAATAGATTATTATTATTATTATTATTATTATTATATGAGCCGGCATCATGTCTTCTCCGGTTCAGTATGCTGTATTATTAAGCTGGGAAGATTTGGGTAAAGGTTTCCTTGTATATTGTACCATGGCTCAGGTAATAGTTATAGGGAATGTGTACTATTTCTTTTCTCTTGTTCCATCTAGAGTGTGGTATGGTGAATCCGGATATTCTATTAACTGTCAAACTTGGTGAGAAGCAGCGAGTGATGAACTCCTACGACCAGGATGGCAAAGGGAGCATGTCTTCTCCCAGCACAAGTAAGATCCTTGTAAAATGGGTGCACGGTGTAGTTATCTGTTATCACATTGTTTTGGTTTTCAATAGATCTTTATTAGACCTCATGTGCTGGTGCATACCGCAGTGCACAACAGAGGCTGAAATTGCCATTTAATGTGCACTGTATGGTGCAGCTGTGTCCATCTGATAAGCGCAATATTTTTCCCAAGAAGAAGTGCATGTGGGAGAGTATACTTGTTTAATATGGCGTTAGAAAACAACTGAGGAACTGAAACACTCAGAGAATTTTATGGGAACCAAAGTCTGGATTCACATTCTTAAATACTGTGTGTGCATGAACTATTAAAGGGAGCTTGTCATGTCCCCAAACACTATTTACCCCGCAGATTTAGGGTTAATCAGCAGGTTAATAGTGCTACAATGCTGTCCGGCCGCCTTACTGAAAGGGTGGCTACCTGGATAAAATTGACTGTATTCCTCCTGGCAGCCATGGACTTTAAGTCAGAGGCGTTCATGGAGCGGCTATGGTCATCGCTCAGTACACAGTGAGCGGCAGCTGTAGGTACATCCCGGAATTTTGATTGACAGCTCGCTCTGCATTGCATCTATGTAAAGCGAGTTATCAAATTGCCAGAGCATGGCATGCTTATAGCCGCCTCTCACAATGCTGTGAGCTGTGACTCTAGCCACTCCAGGCATTGCCTCTATAGCCGAAAGCCAGCGGAGAAAATTCCATTTCTCCTGGCAGCCGGACTTTCAGTAAGGTGGCGGACAGCATTGTACCATTATTAACCTGCAGACTAATGGGTTTGTCTGGTCCTGAACTATAAGTCTTCAGTCATAAGTCTGCGCGCTGTGAGGATTCTCTGGTGCTTCGCCGGTCATGTCACTGCAAGTATGTGATGTGCATACTCTCGGCCATATTTCGACTAGATGGACGTGGCTTCGCTCAATGCAAGTGTATTGAGCGAAGCTGGAAACAATCTAGTCTGAATGTGGCCGGGAGTAGGCATATCACATACTTTCAGTTACATGAACGTAGTTTAGGACCAAACCCCTTTAAGCCAATATCTGCAGGTTAATAGCGTTTGGGGACATTACAGGTTACCGGTAAGGCTAGGGCAACATCACATCTTATCAATAATTCTTATCAATCTGATGCCATTTCGGTCAAGTTCCAATCCACACACCACTGTGACTGAGATGTGACGGTCGCAAAAATTCCATCCCTTGATTGGTTGTAAGTAGGTCTTTACATTTCATGGCTTTGGAGGGTGAATAGTGATCAGGTTGTTGTATGAGTGGCCTATGTGAACCCAGCAATGGGGAAGGATACAGTGAAGGCAAGAATGTGGCGGTTGAGGTCACATGGGCCTTTTTTTAGTCCCTCCCACAATCTCACCTGTTCAGCATGGAGGGGGACGAAGCAAAGGAAAAATATATAAAAAGGTATTTTGGATTCACAATATCCACTGTAAACATTTTCTGTGTACATTTACACCTCTTTTGAAGCCTTTGCAAGAAAAGTATTGTCACAGCACAACCCCTTTAACTTTGCTCCTGTAGACTTCAATATAAGTCGCATGACCACTCTTGAGATCTGGATCTGCCAAATCACAACTGTAAAAGTCACATGACAGCAAGTTGCCGACAAGTGACACATGTTTTTTTGTTGCTCGAATTGTCTGAAAATTGCTGTCAAGTGGCCAGAGGCAGAATGTACCCCTCCCCATTAATGTGTACACTGCCAGCTCAGGGGATACATTTAATAGCAGTTCTCTGTTCACTTCTCCAGCATGTCTTTAATTTAAAAGGTAGTTAGCTTTCCTCAGCTTGTAGAGGCTGATGAAACGTTGGAGGCATTTGGTGTAAAATACCCTATAGGCAGGCATGCAGTTGAATACATTTCTTTTGTGTGTCCTGTTGTCTAGGAAAGATTTTCAGCCAATTTTTTTTTTATTTGAAGTTAAGAAAAATACATATATGACAATATATACTGTCCTAGAATGTGTGTAAAGGCATACTCTGAGTGCATGGGGTTTCCTAAGTAAACCTTCTGTATGCACCTTGGGAGCATATAAAATAACAAAAACCATCATGTGAACAGGCTGTAAAGATTCCAATTCACATTTATAACGGCCTTAGAATTTAAATACTTATAGTCCCCTAGGAATTGAACGTCAGACCGGTCATTATAGTGGGATAAATAATAGAAAATTTCCTCTAAGACCGGGCGGGTTATTTTCGGTTTGAGCCATGCACTGTATTATCTGCGTGGGACGGAGTGTGCTAATGAGAATGTAAATTGTTCTGATAATCATAGCACTTGTTATTCTCTGGGATTTAGTGCAATATACATAAACTTGGTTGTGTAATATGATACCGGGGATGTTGTCCTTTTTTAGTGCTAATGTTGCAAATAATTATATGTGTTAACTTGACTTACCAACATTTATTTGCGTGTGAATTGATTGATGCATACCCTCTCACTTATCTCCTCCTTCCCCTATTTGCTTAACTAATGAAATATTTAGCGGAGGACTTTCGGGTGGGGATAATGATGTTCTTATTAGAGGCATAGACGACATAATGGCTGCAGTTAGAGACTTGAATAACATGGCACCGGTAGTGCGCATGCGCTCTATGATTAATACCGCTGCGTGATCTCCGTGGTCCTCGCGGGGCGCGCGCACTAGGGTCATGGGAAGTGCACCCCCTGACCTGCGCGCGTCATCGTGGAGACCCGGATGTTGTGCGTGACACGACGGGTGAGACTGGAACACACGCTCCAATTAGCCCGACACCTAGATATCTTTACACGCTATAAATAGGAGCCATAACATGTAGTACTCCAGACAAGACACTTCCCTTGAAAAAGGTGCAGGAGGCACTGAAACGTGCGTAGGGGCACTGAATTGGACAGGGAAGCACGCTGAGAAGGTAACAATCACAATGATGTGGTGCAACTGATAATTATTTTTCAAATTCATAATGAGTCACTATGGCCTAGTGCAGTGCTTCACTACTGGGCTCTGACCAGTTGATTGTTGGACAGTTTCTTTGTCATGCCTCCTTACAGGAGACTATCACTTTGATACATATTGATCAGTTGATCATATTATATTGGATGCAGGGATTTCATATTGTGGGGCACGTCACATAGTCACTAGGACAAGTCAGAGTATTAAAATTGGCTATGACAATAGGTTGATGGACCATTCTGTACATTGCATTTTAATCCCATATTCCTAGTTACATGTGTGGCAGACAGCCCCAATTATTGAGACCATTTGATCTATTACAATTGATAGTTACTACATTTGGAACTGTGATAGACATTTTGTGCAACAAGTCGCACCTGATTTGTGTCCTACATATTAATCTCAGATGTTTTTTGCTTCTGGCTTCATGTCCTCTTGTTCTTGTCGTGAACCGTTGCTGATACCTTATGTAAAAAAAAAGGAATTTTCCTTATATGCCAATGCTAAATAGCTTGTTGAATTTTTAAATGTATGTTCATGAGTGTAAGTTTGTTATTTAATAAAATGATGACTTTACATTATTGCTATGAGTTATTCTGGTTCTATTAGACTCAAAATGGTGCTTTGTAGGGTTTAATAATCGTGAGTCTTTGTGGTTAATTATGACGTGGCGTGTTTGGGATTTTTTTGCTTTCACATTTATAACGGTTGGCTTTCCATTCGATAACTTTTGGTCCAGACCTTCCCTTACAGGTACATGTGTGTTTCAAGTAAGAAAAGTCTGCAAACCACTGTCAGATTCCACTCGCCTCTTATTCTCAGGAGCCTTTACAAACATAAGATAATAGAAAGGTGTTTTCATTTAAAGGGGTTGTCCGGTCCAAATCGATAAGTTTGCAGTCTCTCTGTGTGACTGCAGAGTTATCAATCCCCCCAGTGCACCCACTGCGCAGTGCAGAGAGTCGCCGGTTTCTGACCGGGGACCGGAGGCTTTGTATGAGTTATACATACTCCCGACCTGTGACCATGGCCCCGCTCCATACACTGTCTTGAGTGAGGCGAGTATGGAGCAAGGCCGAACCCACTGGCCGGGGATATGTATTACTCATACATACCCTCTGGTCCCGGGTCAGAAACCAACGAATCCATACAGTGCACATGCTGGGGGGATTCATAAGTCACACAGAGTGACTGCAGACTTATCAATTTGGACCAAACAACCCCTTTAAGAATAAGTAATCCTTGAGATTAGCCAAAAATATCAATTAAGACCCGACTCTCTGTACACCTGCTGCTCAGCTGATTGAGTGAGGCCGCTGTGCACAAATCTAGGTGCGCGTCCCCCGTCATTGTTCACTAGAAACCGTTCATACTATAGGTAGCCTCTGTGTCTGGCTTTGTAGCCACTCATTTAATTGGAGCTGGTAAGGAGTCTCCATTGTGACTTGTAGTACCAGGCACAGCCACTACGAAGTACAGTGATGTGCCTTGTAACCGTAACAGAGACATTGCCCTCGGATTGCTGTGGCTCCTTCCATCATTGGAGAATTGGACCTCTGCCATTCTTATATTGGTGGCCTTTCTTAAGAATAAGAAATCAGTATTGTTTTTCTGGAGAGCCTCTTTAAATTAGAAGTTCACATCAACTTGCTTAGGACATCAGCATTAGGTATTAATGTGATGATCATGAATACAAAGATGCTACTATTTAATCATTGAGGCAGTGGAGTTATGTACAGGTGATAAACAGCTCCTATAACTGAAAACTCATTCTTTTGCTGTTCTTTACCTTTAACGTTCTCTTTCTCATTAAAAATGTTAAACATGTAGTTGACATGAATTTGTTTTGACTTTGCACCAGGTAAATTTATAGACCGATTTGGAGAATACACGGCTGTTAAGGACGAGACACCTCTTGAAGATTATACTGTTATCTCAGATGTTGAATGCTTGGATGACACCGAACAATGTAAGTGGCCATTCAGTGAAACTTAAATTCCAAGTGCGAGCACTCAACGTCGTGGCAGCCAGTTTACTGTGAGGTGAGGTTTGTTTTGGACACATTTTGTTCCCTGATCTGATTTTCTGATTGGGTTTGAGTTGAGGCTCTTAAGGATCACTTTGCATCTGAGTTGAAATGTGACAGTGGCTAATATATTTTGCCCCCAAAAAAAATTTCAGTCATAATATTTCTTTTTCGTTTCTGTTACAGGTTATCCTTCAACTCCACCTATTGTTCGCCGGGTTAATTTTCAAGAACACCCTTCAAAGAACAACATGCAGATTGATGGTAAACATGGTATCAAATATGCATCTGGTGAGCTCTGGTTATGTTCTTCAAGAAATCAGTTTGAGAATTATATGCAGTCATGTGATATAGTTGCATTGGTCCCCTGGGCCCCGGCGCTGCCGCTTCCCAGGGTCCCGGTGCTCCCGCTCACCAGGGCTCCGGCGGCGCTGTGGTCTAGCACGCCAATAGTAGAAAAGGACTCAACTGTGGAGTTCTTGGTGTGGTCATTTGAGACAAATCTCATCTCAGGAGAACACAGGCAGCAGTTGTAATCTCCACTATAGGCATTTTCTTTTTCTATGACACGGTTATGTTTACCAAAAGTTGGTCAAGGAAGGACAATAGTTGACCCATCACCGGGGTCATGGGTGCCCAAAGCTTGTTGGTGCTCGAAGGAAGCTACATCTAGCCAATTCTGTATGATCTCACAGAAGCGCTAGTGTAGGAAACAATTGCTGAAATCACTACTAACTGAGCATAAGGTGTTGTAATACACAGTGCATCACAGCTTGCCAACGTGCCCACGCCAAACCCTGTCTACGTCCAAAGTCAACTGCATTGGCAGATTAGCATCATAACTGGACCATAAACTAAAGGATAAGGGTGACCTTGTAGGATGAATCTTTTTTCATTTACATCATGTGGGTGGTCAGGGAGATGGTACCTGGCGGCACTGGAGGAGGAAGGCAAGCCGACAGAAGTAGTGTGTTACTCTGGGCAATGTTCTGGTGGGATATCTAAGGTCCTGGTTATCATGTGGATGTCACTTTGATATGTGTCACCTACTTAAACATTGTACACTCCGTCAAGGCAAAGGCAATAGTTAATAGCAGTGACCCCTTTCAGCAGCATAGCAACCTGCCATGCTGCAGATTGTTCAGGAGGGGCATGAAAAGGTATTGACTTGTCCCAAAAATTCCACATTCAAGGTTTGGGTGGGATTGACTGGAAAAACTAGTCTAATCCATGGAGCTCTCCCCTCAAAACTTACATGACTAAAAAGATCTGTTGCTGATGTCTTCACCTTTAGAGGTCTTCAAAGGTGGATTGAGGGAAGAGCTGTGTTTTGATGGCACAAGGGGAACCCACACAATATTAAGAAGTGTTTTTTACTGTTGTGGCTGATTTAGTGTATGTAGCCATACATCTATTCTGTCATATAGACTCGGGTAGCCAGAGCTGTCACAGAATAGTATTGTTACTGATCTGCTTTATTAAAAGGATTGTTTTTCACTCCTAGTACAAGGACACAGAGCATCTACCTCCGGTATTAATAAGACAAGTATCGTTGCAGTTCCGCAAAAGTTCATAATTGAGAAACCCTACAACATTTGTGAAAAAAATGTTATTTTGAAAGGTGAGTTCAGAGATGACCACAGCAGTTCATTTTTACCATTTTTGCATTCTTTACGCAAATGTAAAAAAAATATATATAATATTTATGGTCAGTGACAAAATGTAGAATGTGTTGCAAAATGTTTCTTCTAGAAAATGGTCTTCTTGATCGGCTCTTTTCCTATATCTTTTAGACGTCACTGCATGCACCGCTCCCTGGAATTAATGGAGTTTTGAACTAATTAATCATAAATGACCACTTCTAATTGATTTAAATGGAAAAAGCATAATTTAGCAGCAGCATTAAATTGTCAGACGGGTGTCACATTAGGTATGCAAATATCCTCTCTTCAGAGAGGAAGAGGAGATGAACTGTAGTGCTACCTATTAGGGGTAGCAATCCTAAAAGTCAATATCAACTCTTTAGCAAGCCTTGCCACATAACATGTTTCAAGGTGTTTGCCCCTCATCAATGCAAAGCAGGAGGTCTCATTTGGCTAAGTGAGAGGCCTCTGATATGAGGTCTAGGGGGGGGGGGGGCATTTCTCCTTATAGAGAGTGCCAAGTTGGTGTAAGGAGACTTATAGGCCATGAAATGCTCCTCTGGGAATTTGGATATCCTATGAATATACCAATAATGCCCATGATTAGAATACACCCGTAATTTAGCATTTCCTATGGACTTTCACTAGCACTTTTTTTTCTCTTTGTAGAATTTCCCAGCATTGAACCTGTCACACTAAGAATGAAATCAAAAGAGCCGCCGTCCAACAGTGAAAATATTTGTTTGGATGGAAGAGATGTAATAAATTATACTGTAGGTAAGTTCTTAAGAATTCTACAAAGGATAGAGTTTTCTCAACTCGCTTCCGGGAGTTGTTCATTTCAGGAATAATATTGTTTGTGCCTTTGTTTTAAGAGGAGAACAGGTATCTTACTAGAATACAGTATTTGTTTTTTTTTAATCCCTCACTGATGAATTTGCACTTACAGTATGTTTAGAGGGTTATCCGATGGCATAAAACCACCAAATCACACACACATCACTTTTTTTCTTCCCATATATATAACCTGCTAAAAAGTTCATTTATCTTGATAGCACTAAAAATCTGATCCAAGGTGGCCAAACAGATACGATTCCTGTCCAACAAAAAACATCTTACCTGGTCTGGTGGCTGCTTGTCTTCACTGAGAGCTAGAGTTGAGGATCGGGCAAAATTTTAATTTGCCTGTTGGCACATTTTTCCCAGGAAATTCAATTTATGAAGAATTTATTGTCTACTAATTTAATATACTTTATTATATTCTGGAGTCTCTCCAGTCCCCAGAGCATAATAAAGAAAATATTTTAAAAAAATTGTTATACTCGCTTCGCCGCTGACCTCTTCGGACCCTCCGTTACTCACTGCCACCCATCCAGTCCTGGCGCATTTTCAGATCTTCTGCTGCTCGCAATGGAAACTTTGTATCTCCCGCACTGTGCTGGGACTTCTGGGTGTTATCGCACCACGGAGAGTCCTGCACACATGCCCGGGAGGTCATGGCATCACAACATACGCTTGTGACCTCTCGCACATCTGCTCAGAACCTTCCCGGGCACCATTAAACCCGGAAGTCCCAGCACAATGCGGCAGATACAAAGTTTCCATTGCAAGTGGCGGGGGATCCGGAGATGCGGTCAGTAGAGGAGTAGCCTCAGAAGTCGGTGTTCAGTATAACTGTTTTTTTTTTTTTTTGTACCTTTGGATGGCGTACAATGGTCCAGATAAAAGGTGGCCAGCGGCAGCCATTTTGCTGAATTCATGCAGAAGCTCATTACAAAAAATCCACATTTTGGTGAATATGGATTTTTGTATATTTGAGTAGAATTCAATTCCGCTCGCATCTTTTCGCTCATCTCTAATGAGAACGAAAGGATCTGGTGGTAAATTTCAAAATAGCAATTGTACGAGCTTTGTCGTCTTCCCTGTGTGTCAGCACGTGATTGTGTTACGTTGCTGTAGGGACTGATTAGTTTCACATCTATGGCCAGGACAGAAATATTACGGAGTGGTGTGCCAACACGTGGGGGGTGGGCTAGGAGATTCTCACTGTGGGCATGTGGTGTGATTGCGTCTCATTCAGGAAGGTCAGGAAAATTCTAAATCTACTTTGTGATCCATTGGCTTAAGTTTTTCATTTGTAAACGAATGCGCTCACAATTTTGTGATCGGATTATTCTTTTAACTTCATATGATGACTTATAAACTATCAGTGTGCATTTTCATATATTTTATATATTAGCAAACAAAAATTGTGGGGAAAAAATTCTTCTCCCGTATCAAATTAAAAAGCCTTCATGATCCTATGACAACACTTAATGCCACCATCCACTGGTGCTCTGCATAAAGATTAATCGGAGTATTGAAAATGGCCTAGTGAGCAAACGCACGGATTCTAAAGCGCTCATTGATTTATATGTGGGAAGCCGGCACTCGCTCATCCTAGCAGACTGATGCTCTCATTTTTAGCAATGATCTTTATTACAGTTGGATCATAAAAAGTAGAAAAAGGGGTTAAATAAATAATTGATTGTGTTTTGTATTCTAGTATTGTTGGGTATCACTATTTATTCAGGCCACAATATGACTGCGTGTGCAGCAGACAGAAATCTCCCAGATATGTGGTACCTCTTTAAAGTGCACCTGTCATTCTCTGAAAGACTACACTGCATGTACCACAAGGAGCAGTGACATTTGTAATGACCTTTTCTGTCCTTTCCCCAAAGCTACAGTACCTGGGACCATTACCCTACTGGATTGTTGCTGAATCATTTGCATACTGGAACCACTGGCATTAGGCAGAAAATGCCAAAAGGAAAGGGAGGAAAAATATTAAGTAAAAAGAAAAATAACATTAAAAAAGTAAGCATTTCTGAAATCTATAGCAAGCATAGGTGATGTGTATAAACTCAGAATGACAAGTGCACTTTAAACCTCTCCTTCCTTCACATCTTAACAATTGTTAGTCTGTTATTCCGTTATAGCAATGTAATTAACTTTTTGGATTGTTATTAAATAAGATAAAACTTTTTCAGAAGTCCAGAACAGCTCACTTGGTTGTGCACCTAGCTTTCCATAGACTTGCCATAAAAGAAAAGAGTGCTTGTATGTACCTGCAAGTGGCTCTTCCCCATCTTTCCTTCCCCAATGCACTTTCAATTAGTGAGGGTCTTCACCGTGGTAAACCAACATATCTAAAATTGATGGTATAATGATTATGGCATGAATGTATATTGCTGGAATACCTGACATATGACAAACACGTATGGTGGATGTTGGGCGAGCGTGTATGACGCATACAAGAATTTGTTAATTTCTGACAGATCACTGGTTTACGTTTCTTCACACGACTAAAAAAGAGAAAAATATAAAGTAATGAAGAAAAGCTTTAAAAAATGGAAAAAAAACATACAACTTTGTATCACTTCTTTTCCCAAAACTAAATAAAAAAAATATAAACAAATATGTATTGTTGATATCCCCACATCCACAAAAGTCCAGTGAATCAAAGTATAAAATTATTTAACCCTAAAACTTCACTTTATGTAACTGCAAACTTGTGAATCCTCACATCATGAACGCTGCGAGGATTCTCCGGTATCGGTGCCGGGAAGCAAGCGTGTGATATGCATACTCCCAGCCACAATCCGACTAGATGGGTGCAATCTCGCTACATGCAAGTGTATTGAGCGATGCCGGAAGCAGTCTAGTCTGATTGTGGCCGGAAGTATGCATATCACATGCTTGAGGTCACATGACCAGTTCCCGGCGCTGATATTGGAGAATCCCTGAAGCACACAGTGCTTGCGATGTGAGAATTCACAAGTCTGTAGTCACATAGAGTGACTGAAGACTTGTAGTTTTAGACTAGACAACCCCTTAAGATCTATGGGCAGCACATAAATCTCCCCGAGAATCTGCCTCTAGAGCGTATTTTATATGAAAGAGGGCATCACCAGTGTGAGACATGTAGATCAGGAGAGCAGACTGTCAGCCACTACTGGTAACGCCTCCTTTCATGTAAAATAAGCTCTGAAAGCAGATTCTCGGAGATCTATATCCGACCCATAGATCTTTACAGGTAATTTGTATGTAAGAAAAGTATGTATATCTCTGGAATAAGACATCAGTTAGCAGATATCAAGGTATCAGTGTCAACTTTCTATGACTTGTGTGCCCAATATAGACGGCTTGATCCTACTGATATGCCCTTTAATCGTACTGACCTTGGTAACCATATTGTCTGGTCATTTCTACTGCTCATTGAACAAAACTCAAAATACATTGGTGGAATTGCATTTTTTGTCAGCATTTCACCCCACTTAGATTTTTTTTTGTTTTCAGTACATTATATGGTTAAGTGAATGGTGTCACTTAAAACTACGATTTGATCTGCAAAACATAATCTCTCACTTGGCTATACCGACTAAGAAATGACATAGTTATGACTGCTGGAAGAAGGGTAAAAGAAGACAGAAACACAAAAATAAACGTGACCGCATATTAAAAATCCTCTCTGTTAATGGGACACTAAATGTAAACCTTACCCAAATCTTCTTTTGTAAGGGTCAGCATTTATGCCCTAATAGTACGTGCAAATGTTGTGTCTGTGCTGTGGATTTTGTCTGAAGCAACCACTTCCAGGTGACTGGATCAGATTTCCACTGTATATTTCTCATCTTGCATAGTAAAAAACATACACCAGTAAATAAAAACACCATGCACAAGTATCATGTAGAGTACAATTTTAGGAAGGCTTAATTAGAAATGCAAAGAAGCAATATAAATGGTTAAAAACACTTAAAGGGGTTTATCTAATTTTTCCAAATAGGTAAAATCGCCAAAACAAACAACTTTACAATTTACCACTTATTAAAAATCCTGTATAATATCAAGAATGCAGGGATTTTTAATTACATGGTTTACTTATCATTGCCTAGGTTACCAGCCTCATTTGCTGTCCAGCAGTGTCCAATCTCCTAGGAGGAGTGCAGCGCTTTCAAGCTCTTTGCTATGCAGCTTGCAAGTGCTGCTCAGAAACTGGGCCTTATTGCTGGATCTAGCCAGTCTTAGTTCCCCTGCGCTTCTCCGATGATGCAGAGGCAAAGCTACCTGAAGAGATGAAGATAGAAATTGCTCAATCCTCTCTAACCCCTTCACATGTAATGTAATAGTATGTCCCATAGTTTCATAGTTTTTAAGGTTGAAGGTAGATGTAAGTCTATTGAGTTCGACCTATAGCCTGATATGCTGGTCTAGTGGAAGGCAAAACCCCTATAAAGCAGATGCTGATTGCCCCATGTTAGGGGAAAAATCCTTCCTGACTCCACATACGGCAGACTAGTTACCCAGATCAACGTCTCATCACAGAATCTGGTGCCCATAAACTGTAGTAGTATATGTATCAAGAAAGGTATCTAGGCCCTCTTGAACTTTTGTAGTGACATCATGTGGCAGAGTTCGATAGTTTACTGCTCGCACAGTAAAGAATCCATAATCTCATTGCTCGCACAGTGAAGAATTGCCTTCTGCGATTATTAATAAACCTTCTTAACTCGAGATGTAAAGGATGCTCCTTGCCCCTGTTGCGGCCCAGGTGTAAAAAGATCATTAGACAGATCTCTGTACTCTCCCCTCATACACTTGTACATTGTAATAAGATCACTCCTAAACCTTTGTTTTTTCCAAACTGAATAACCAGAAGTCTAATATCCTATCTTGGTTGGAGCAAGATCAGGAGCTGAGCCCGCACCATACCCTGGAGGTGTCGGCTGAGATAGACAGCTAGCATCTTCCTCTAATGGCTTAGACCAGAGCTACCTTTGATCGCTGATATTTAACCACTTAATTACCACTATCAATCACCCCATGGCTGTCATTTTACTTCTCCTGTGAACATAAATTTATCTATGTACAGCAATACAATATTATTGCAGGATATAGAAGATAGAATCAAACGGTCAGGTTGAAGTCCCCTAAGTGGACTAAAAACAATAAAAGTTTTCAAAAATATGTATAAAAGTATATGAAACATTAATTAATCCCTTTTTTCCCCATTTAATAGTAATAAAATAATTAATATTTACTATTGCAATGTTCGTAAATGTACAATCTACCAAAATATAAAATTAGTTAACCCATATGGTAAATACTGTAAAGAGAAAAATAGATGAAACTGTCAAAATAATTATTTTTTTTAGCTGCATCTCCCGAAACATTGCAGTAAAAAGTGATCAAAGCATCATACAGTATGTACCACAAAATAGTATCAATAAAAACCTCAGCTTGCTGCACAAAAATGCCCTAACACAGGTTTACCGACAGAAAAAGAAAATGGTTATGAATCTCCAAAAATGGCAACACAACACATTTTTCTTTAAAAACTAAATAAAAACAATGGCAGAATCATGTTTTTTTTCACCCATTTTATTGTATTGTAAAGTTAAGGTTATTCAAAACTATAACTCCCACAAAAAAGCAAGTCCTATGTCATTAGAAAAATAAAAACTTATGGATCAGGAAAAAAAGGTAAAGGCAAAAAACAACATTGCCCAATTATGAAGTGATTAAAAATGTGCTGTACCCAACTCTCAAACCAACTCTACTTGGTATGTGGCCAGCACTACACCCTACCTCCTGAAAGCAAGGGTTCCTTCCAGGGCTGTTGAGTCGGTAAGCCAAACCTCCAATTCCTCAATTTCCCCGACTCCACGACTCCTTAGCTTCACTACTGAGCGTGTACATAAAGTGCAGCACAGATTCATCTCAACTAAAAGCCGAGATCCTTAGATCAGGAACAGAACAGACATTTCAGAACTTTCCCAAGTTCTTATGAAAAAATATTCAGCACATCCTGCATTGTACTGTTGAACCCAATTTAATATACAGTGGGTACGGAAAGTATTCAGACCCCTTTAAATTTTTCACTTTCTTTCATTGCAGCCAATTGATAAATTCTAAAAAGTTCATTTTTTTCTCATTAAAGTACACTCTACACACCATCTTGACTGAAAAAAAACAGAAATGTAGAAATTTTTGTAAATTTATTAAAAATGAAAAACTGAAATATCACATGGTCATAAGTATTCAGACCCTTTGCTCAGTATTGAGTAGAAGCATTCTTTTGAGCTAGTACAGCCATGAGTCGTCTTGGGAATGATTCAACAAGTTTTTCACACCTGGATTTGGGGATCCTCTGCCATGCGTCCTTGCAGATCCTCTCCAGTTCCGTCAGGTTGGATAGTGAACGTTGGTGGACAGCCATTTTCAGGTCTCTCCAGAGATGCTCAATTGGGTTTAGGTCAGGGCTCTGGCTGGGCCAGTCAAGAATGGTCACAGAGTTGTTCCGAAGACACTCCTTTGTTATTTTAGCTGTGTGCTTAGGGTCATTGTCTTGTTGGAAGGTAAACCTTCGGCCAAGTCTGAGGTCCAGAGCACTCTGGAAGAGGGTTTTCATCCAGGATATCTCTGTACTTGGCCGTATTCATGTTTCCTTCAATTGCAACCAGTCGTCCTGTCCCTGCAGCTGAAAAACACCCCCATAGCATGATGGTGCCACCACCATGGTTCACTGTTGGGATTGTATTGGGCCGGTGATGAGCAGTGCCTGGTTTTCTCCACACATACCTCTTAGGCTATGTGCCCACGATGCAGAAATGAAGCAGAGAATTTCTGCAGCATTTCTGCATCTCCCTGGCAGAAAAAAACGCATGCAGATTGTGCATGCGTTTTTCCTGCGAAATACATGCGGATTCACATACAGATTCACATGCGTTTCCGCATGCAGATTGGCAAGCGCTTTCCAGGCGATTAGCATCACTTGGAAAGTGCTTGACAACTAGGTCACACTATATAAATCCATGCAAACGGCATGGATTTATATAGTGTGACCGTAAAACAATGCTTAAAATAAAGCTATACTCACCCCCGATGCCCCGGCGTGTGCTGCAGCTCTTTCCTGCGGTCACATGACTGTGACGTCAGCGAAGGTCCTTCAGTGCTGCCGGCATGCAGAGAGAGCCGTCGGAAAGGTGAATATAAACTTTATTTGTTATTTTATTCTTTTTTCACAGGTACAATGGTACCCAGGTCTGGAGGAGAGTCTTCTCTCCTCCAGACTTGGGTACCATCCGCACATTGAAACGCATATAATCCGCGTGTACAAATGTACTGACACGGATTATATGCGTCTCAATGCAAGTCAATGGCGGCGCTTCCGCTGCGTGTCCGCAAAATTAATGAACATGCTGCGGATTTTTGAGCGCTGCGGAAAAATCCACAGCATGTGCATTGACATTGCGGAATGCCATTGAGGACCATGTGGTGCGGATTACCAAGCGTTTTTGATGCGTTTCCGCTGCGGAAATTCTGCAGCGGAAACGCATGAAAAACGCATCGTGGGCACGCAGCCTTAGAATTATCACCAAAAAGCTCTATCTTCATCTCTTCAGACCAGAGAATCTTATTTCTCATAGTCTGGGAGTCCTTCATGGGTTTTTGAGCAAACTCTATGTGGGATTTCATATGTCTTGCACTGAGGAGAGGCTTCCGTCGGGCCACTCTGCCATAAAGACCCGACTGGTGTAGGGCTGCAGTGATAGTTGACTTTGTGGAACTTTCTCCCATCTCCCTACTGCATCTCTGGAGCTCAGCCACCGTGATCTTGGGGTTCTTCTTTACCTCTCTCACCAAGGCTCTTCTCCCACGATTGCTCAGTTTGGCTGGACAGCCAGGTCTAGGAAGACTTCTGGTGGTCCAAAACTTCTTCCATTTAAGGATTATGGAGGCCACTGTGCTCTTAGGAACCTTGAGTAATGCAGAAATTCTTTTGTAACCTTGGCCAGATCTGTGCCTTGACACAGTTCTGTCTCTGAGCTCCTTGGGCAGTTCCTTTGAGCTCATGATTCTCATTTGGTCTGACATGCACTGTGAGCTGTGAGGTCTTATATAGACAGGTGTGTGCCTTTCCAAATCAAGTCCTATCTGTTTAATTAAACACAGCTGGACTCCAATGAAGGAGTAAAACCATCTCAAGGAGGATCACAAGGAAATGGACAGCATGTGACTTAAATATAAGTGTCTGAGCAAAGGGTCTGAATACTTATGACCATGTGATATTTCAGTTTTTCTTTTTTAATACATTTGCAAAAATTTCCACATTTCTGTTTTTTTTCAGTCAAGATGGGGTGCAGAGTGTACTTTAATGAGAAAAAAAATGAACTTTTTAGAATTTACCAAATGGCTGCAATGAAACAAAGAGTGAAAAATTTAAAGGGGTCTGAATGCTTTCCGGACCCACTGTATTTTAGGAGTCAGTCGGTCCATTTTATACCAATTTCTGTTCCTACTACACGACTGTCTCCACAGAACTGTTCCTACTTAGTACAGATGATACTTAACATGGAGCTTAAAGTGCAATTGTATAATGTTAGAAAGTATATGAATGTAATACAGCTAGTAGCATAGCGATTACAAGAATCATGTGAGATCCTACATCAGCAATTAAGTGTCATAGTGCAAGGTTTAAATACCATATGAGACCAAAAATAGCTAGGCGATCGATCTGTAGGTTCCCTACGTGTATCACTTGCCATATGTGGCTCCCTCAGGGGTAACGTAGTGTGGCTCCAGTGTCTTAAATAACCACATCACAATGATTGAAAAACATATCGCCTGTATGATGGAGGCATGGACATCAGCATCACTTTATTACATACACATATGTTCAGCATTAGTTACTCTCGTAATACTAGAGTCCTCAATGCAGAGCAAGTCTCTTACATAAACTACTCAGCAATTTCTCATACAAGCACAGAAGACAGCTCACCAGTGAGTATCTTAGCACTGACGCACCTCAGTCTCCATTGCTTTTTGACATCCATTTTGTAATTGCAGCAAATGTGACATCTTTATATATTCATGTTAGCGGCTCCATGGGTGTAAAAATGTCAAAGTAGAGTGAGTGTAAAGGAACTTGTCATGTCCAGAAACACTATATACCTGCAGATATGCCGTGAAGCTGCAGGTAAATAGCGTCAGTCATGTCTGCCTGCCTTACTTGGGCAGCGGCTAGAGGGAGAATATGATCTTCTTTCCGCCCAGCAGCCACTCACTTCCTGTCATTGGGGCAGTTCAGGGAGCAGTTACAGTCACTATTCACTACACAGCGTGCTGCTCTAATCACTCCCGGACAGTTTCACTGACAGCCAGCTCATCAGTGTTTGTCAATCAAGTTTTGGAGAGTGATCACTGCCGGGCTATGATTGTAACCGCTCCCTACACCACCCGATGACAACAGGGAGGATATAAGATCATTTTCTCCCTGTAACTGCTGCACCACTAAAGCAGCCAGTCAGGATTTTAATGTTATTTAACTACTAACTTATCTCATATCTGCAGGTAAATAGCATTTCTCAACATGACAGGTTTCCTTTTATCATTTCTATAGCTCATAAATATACAGCAATATATATATATATATATATATATATATATAAATAAATAAATATATTTAACCCCTTCACGAATTTGCTTTTCTGGTACGTCCAATGTCAGTTCCCTCTCTTTGATGCCGGTTGTGTTATTCAGCCATTATTTTCCCCTAACAGTAGCAAATTGAGCTCAGCTCCACTAGCTGTTAACTATTTAATTGCCTCTATCCATCTCTGACAGTGGCATTTACAGTGCATAGCCCGGGGAGACTGCTGTTTCATGCGCCCATGGCTCCCCCCCACGCAGCAATCATGGAGTGTTGATGGGTTGTTATGGCAGCCACGGAACTGCTGTTCGCCCCTGTGCCTGCCATTACAGTGCCACGTTGAAGACTAGTCTGTGGCTGGGCTTCATAGGAGACTATTATGTTTGCTAAATAAAGCAATATCAGGGCATTTCAGTATATAGTATAAGCGATCGAATGATCGCAGTTTAAAGTCCCCTAAAAGACACAGTAAAAATACATATAGAAATGTTAGAATCTCCACCGTTTTCCCCTTTGAGAAAAGAAATAATAAGAAAAATATACATGAAATTGCCATGCCCAGAAAAGTCTGATCTATTAAAATAATTAATTAACCTGATTGATAAACACTATAAAGAAGAAAAAGAGTTTTTTTGATTGCTTCAACACCGCTACAAAATGCAATAGAAAGCTATGAAAGCATTATATGTACACCAAGCCGCTATCACTAAATCTGAAAGCTCACCGTTCACAAAATATCCCTTACACAGCTCCATCAACAGAAAAATGACAACATTAAAAGTCTCAGAAAATGGCGACACAAGCGAACTATTTTTTTTTTTTTTTTTAAACAATGTCTGAAATTTTTTTTCACCACTTTAAAAATAAATAAATAAATGCAAATTTGGTATCACCATAATCAAACTAACCTGGAGAGTAATACTACCAGGTCATTTTTTACTGCGAATGAATGCCATAAAAAGAAAACTAAAAAAATTATTGCAGAATGCGGAGAAGTGGGTAGAGGGATTTCCCAATTTTGCCTCTTTTTGGATTTTGTTCCCCATTTTCCAGTACATTGAATGGTATATTGAATTGTGTCATTCAAAAGAACAACTCATCCCACAAAAAACACGCCGTAATGTGGACCTGTAGATCGAGGAATTAAAAAAAGGTTATGGCTGCTCTTGAAAGAGGGAGAGAAAGAAGCAAAAGGGCAAAAACGGAAAGTCTTTGGGTTTTGAAGGGGTTTAATTCCTACAGCCTTTCAGCTATACTTTGGTATCCCTACAAGTTCTTAAAGGCATATCCTCACCATGAACCGTTATGGTATATCACTAGAATATGTAAGTACATTGTTTTCAAGGGAGTTCTGGTATGAGAGACCTTTTTCCATCCAGGGAATGTGGGGACTAAGTTCTCTGACTAGAAGCATCACAGTTAGCATTTATGCCCCCCAGTCTAAGGATTGGTGGTGTCCCTTAAATCTATCAGTAAATTATGGCATATCCTACCTATGCTGCATTATTTAATTTAATGGGAAAACTGCTTTGAATGTGATAGTGGTTTATGGAATTACTTGTTTAACATTTTTATTAAAATAAAAGTATTGTTGGATACAGTCTGCGCGATGGTATTGGTGACACCTTATTTTTAACAGACCATTATTAGTCATTTTATTACATTTTTATTCTCTAATCATTCATGAAAAAACAATCCAAATTCCAGAGAGGAGACTTCTACATATTGTATCTTTATTACCACAATCTAAAATATGTTTTATTCTCTTTCTTCCCCAAAAAAGATGATGAATTGATTATCGAGAGCCAACGCAGCACTGAAAAGTTTAACCTAAGAAATATTCCTTCAAAAAACAAAGTGAAAATCCAGTACAACATGAAAACCAGTGGATACTGCCAAAGATTAGTGCGGTGGCCGGTGAGTCAGAAGGAAGACCTTACACAGAGACATTACAGGCCAGGTATTTCCAGGGAGCTTGAGAGGACCTTCAACTGCACTGAATGTGGAAAGAGATTTTTAAGAGTAAGCGATCTTAGGCTTCATCAAGGAACCCACAAAATGAAAATGAAACAGTACGACGGCTCTATGGTTCAGTTCAGACCCCAGCAAAGAGTTGAATCCAGTCTAAAACTTCCTGTGGATGACAAGTTTCCTCACTCCATCTCCATCAAAAATGTATCTGTAGCAAAGTCTTTAACGTGCGTCGTGTACGGGAAGAATGTCCTCCCCGGCGCACCGATCATGCAAACACATAAGACGTTTGCTAGGGAGAGACGATTTATATGTCGGTTTTGCGGAAAGCGGTTCCAGAATAACAGTAATCTTATCGGGCATGAGAGAATACACACGGGAGAGAAGCCTTTTGAATGCCCAGAGTGTGGCAAGAGCTTCAGCCAGAAGGCAAATCTTACTACTCACCAGAGGCTGCACACCGGAGAACGGCCCTTTGTATGCCTAACCTGCGGTAAAGGCTTTGCGCAAAAGATAAACCTTTTAACACATGAGCAAACCCATACGAAAAAGAGAAAGAAGATAGACGGCAAGCTGGTCCTAATAAACTAATCCAATATCTCACATCAGGTTCTCGTTGACGAAAGATCGGCCGGGATAACCGTGAAGTGCCTGGGAATCACTTATTCCTGTTCACTAAGTCTACTTATTTTTAAATGCACACTACACAGTTTTTGTTGTCGACTCGCAGGCTAATTTTACTGTTTAATCTAGTTTGTTTGGACTAGTATTTTTTTGACAGGTGCTACTCCAAGAAGATAAGATAGATACAAAAGAAAGTACCTCAAAACATGAGAAGTATTTTAGAGATTTCTAGAATACGAATCATTTGCTCCAATGTTTTTTCTAGCCTTATGTTATAAGAAAATATATATAAATGTTGTAACTAATTTGTATATAACAGTTGAGTTATATAGAGCTCAGTGTCAGGGCTGGAAATCTTGACCATTTCTTCACTAGTAATTTTTCAGGGGTTAAAAAAAAGACTTTCTGTATATATACAACAGTATATTCTCCTCCTCCAACCTCACCCTCCAAACTACAAAACCTCAATGATACATTCTTTTTTTTTTTTTTTTTTAGTTTTCCAGTATGGTCATTGTGTTGTTTGATCATGGGGGGGGGGGGGAACGAAGATTGCCTCTATTTTTAAAAACAAATGACTGCAACTTCTAGATTTGGTCAGGGAAATGTTTTTGTTCTGTTATTTATTACATAGTATATCTTTTGGTGCACAACGCTCCATCAGGTCTTTTGGTAACAGGTTTGACCTTATACACTAAACATCCTGCTAAGCGGTATTCTATACCCTCCAGCCATAAGTTATAGTGCAGTAGTTCTCCTCATCTGTGCTTCTATGTAGGCAATGTTCAAAGATGTTTCGTAAACCTCCATGTTTTAATGGTGTGGGTTATTTTTATTTCTTTTTGTGGGGGTTATTTTTGTCAATTAAGACTACAAGAATTTCCGGGATTGAAGACCATGAAATGTTTGAATCTGCTTTTTTTTTCGGGAGAGGGTAGAGCAGAGAGTGAATTTCTTACCTTTATACTACTGTGTCCTGATTGTTATAATTGTTGAGGATTTTGATTTGCTCTGCATTTTTTGGCTCTTTGAATTATTCAGCTATCCTTGTAATGTGGACTATATATTTAAGAAGTAAAATTCAGTTTTAATTAAAGGGTTTTTGTTGGGAATATACATATCTACAGATGTGGCCAAATGTTTTGAGACTGACCCAAATTTTGGTTGGCACATCGTTTTCTGCTTCAGTGTTTTAGGTCTTTTAGCAGCATTTCATACGTTTTTACACTTTTATTGATAAGTACATCAAGTTTATGTAAAGACTCAATATTTACAGTGTCGTCCCTGATTTTTCAAGGCATCTGCCATTCGCCCTGACAGCTGGATATCAGCTTCTGGGCCAAATACTGACCAATGTTAGCCCATTCCTGTGTAAACAGTTCTTGGAGTTTATACCAGTTTCTCTGTTTTTGTTTGTCCTCCTGCTTATTGAAGATTGACGACAGGTTCTCATTGGGACTGAGATCGGGGGAGTTTCCTGGCCATGGACCCAAAATGTCAATGTTTTGTTCACCCATCTACTTTTGCCTTGTGACATGGATTGTTCATCACCAAATTGCTCCTGGTTCGTTGAGAGAAGTTGCTCTTGGAGGATGATTACATCCCATTCTTCATAGCAGTGTTTTTAGACAAAATTGTGAGTAAGCCCCCATACATGAATGGTGTTGGTATGCTGTACTGTTGGCAGACACATGAGTCATGGTAGCGCTCACCATTCATTCTCCGGAAATCATTCTTCCAGATATTCTACACAGTCTGATGGGGGCTTTATCGGAGAAAATAACTTTACCCCAGTTCTCTGCAGTCTAATTTCTGTACATTTCTGGAGAATATCGGTCTGTCTTTAATGTATTTCTTGGAGAGAAGTTACGCTGCCCTTTTTTTACACCAGCCTCCAAAAAACCTTCACTTCATGTGCGTGCAGATGCACCGAGACCAGCCTGCTGCCATTCCTGAGCAATCCCGTAGTTGAATCCTCTGCCCTGGCACTTGCTGGACTTTCTTGGGTGGTGTGAAACCTTCTTCACAGCAGTTGAACTTCTCTATTTGAAGTTCTTGATAATCTGATAAATTATTGATTTAGGGTTTAATCTTAGAAACCCCAAAATATCCTTTTGATGTCATGCAATGATGACTGCACAGATTTCCTTGGCGGAAACAATGGTTAATAGAAGAAGACAATGTTTTTCACCAGCCCTGTTTTAAAGCAACCCGTCTGCTCTTATCTCTCTGTCATGCTGATTGAATTATATTCACTGTCTTCTCCTCATTGACACTTTTTCTTGAGCTAAAGTGATGATCAATGAAATGATGTAAGCAGGTCATTTTGTGGCAGGGCTGAAATATAATGGAAATGGGGATTTTGTGTAAGTTAAATTTCATGGCATGGGATGCCTTTACAATCTTTTTACAAATCATCTGATCACTCTTCCTTACAATCTAGAGTTAATGCTAATTTCCACTATAAAAACTGAAGCCGCAAACTTTATGAAAACTAAAATTGTGTCAGTCATGACTGTACAGTGAAGGAAATAAGTATTTGATCCCTTGCTGTTTTTGTAAGTTTGCCCACTGACAAAGACATGAACAGTCTATAATTTTAAGGGTAGGTTAATTTTAACATTGAGAGACAGAATATTCAAAACAAAATCAAGAAAATCACATTGTATAAATTTATTTGCATTTTACAGTGAGAAATAAGTGTACCATGTAGTTTTAGGCTGATCTCTCACCTTCCTCATGATCAATGATAACCCCACGAGGTGAGATTTTGCATATGCCCCAGATCGATGGCGATTGACAGTCATTTTGTATTTTTTTCCATTTTCTTACTATTGCACCAACAGTTGTCTCCTTCTCACCCAGCATCTTACTTATTGTTTTGTAGCCCTTTCCAGCTTTGTGCAGGTCTATGATCTTGTCCCTGACATCCTTAGAAAACTCTTTGGTCTTGCCCATGTTGAAGAGGTTAGAGTCTGACTGATTAATTGAGTCTGTGGACAGGAGTCTTTTATACTGGTGACTATGTAAGACAGCTGTCTTTAATGCAGGTAATGGGTTGATTAGGAGCGTCTAACTGGTCTGTAGGAGCCAGAACTCATAATGGTTAGTAGGGGATAAAATATTTATTTCTCACTGCAAAATGCAAAAAAATGTATCTAATTTATACAATGTGATTTTCTTGATTTTTGTTTTGGATATTCTATCTCTCAACGTTAAAATTAACCTACCCTTAAAATGATAGACTGTTCATGTCTTTGTCAGTGGGCAAACTTACAAAAGCAGCAAGGGATCAGATACTTATTTCCTTCACTGTATGTGTAATCTTTGGAATCCATCCCTCCGAATCAAACAGATCAGAAGAACAAAGTGGTTGCTGGTCTCGAGAGTATTTATTCAGATACTGTAGCTTGTTGGTATATATATTCTTACTACTCAATGTCATTTACTTGAACAGGAATGAGTTTCATTATCGGGCACAGTGGCATTTGCGAACTTGATACTCTTCCTATGTAATACTTATTGGAGCTAAGCAATTGCTGGAGTCCTGATGACCCTGCATTGAACTGATCAATGGGCCTCCGTGGGATCTAGCCTGCAGGAATCTCATATGAATGGGCCATCATATAGATAGACAATTAGTTTATATTTTTAGAAAATCCCTTCAATGCGCAGAACTTGGGTGCCAACTTATTGAAATCCAGGATTGTTATACGAGGTTCCTTTAGAGCTTGGATTTTCTGCTTCACGTGCTGGATGGTTCAGGAGATAACTGCTGGCTTTGTTGATTTCTTTTGTCTCCTCTGGCACTTTGTAGAGAGTGGGGGAAAGTGTGATTTCATTTCTGTAGTGACAGTCCTGATTAGGGGTCTTCTTTCAACACAAGCCATAACAAGGGAAAATTGAGTACCCCCCAAACAGCACATTGTAAAAGCAGATCCATGCTGTATTATAGGAGATGTTGAGAAACCTGTTTTAGGGGGTAGAAGAGTTTAGTGTATTGAGTGTTCTTACTGAGATATCTCATCCATAGAAAGCAGGCTAGCCTCTCATGGCCACATATATATGTTTTACTCAAATGGCAATGAATGTAGCATTTTTTACCAATGGCTACAAACGTTTTTTTTTTAAAATGGGTTTTAGATTTTGATTGGTCAAACCTGATCCTTTCAGCACCATGTACATATTGTTTTCAGAAGTGTTTTCCGCACACTGATTTCTGTAGAGATCAAGGAACCCAGTTTCACGTATTCAGTGTGGTTACAGCGCTATAAATTAGGCATCACACAGATCCTATTTCATTCAATAGACTGTGCAATGTACAGTGTTCAAAGTCCTCCATAGTGAGAGGCCTTCTTTGTAGCCGCTTAGGCTAATATGTGAGGGACCTGATCAGGGAGATTATCCTTAAGATTCTCTACTAGGGTATTTAATAATGCATTTTCAAAACGACACAACACCTTTATGGATCTCCTTATTAATAGACATAGCACGACAAGATGGGAACTCAACATGGTCTTGATACTTTCACTTTTTTTTTCAATTCAAGGGATTCTCTGCTTAATGCTCCTTGTGATGACAACTTTAATATAAATGGTATATAAGTTATTTTTCAGATTTTCTTTTGTACTCTAGTGTGTTAAAAGTTATTCATGTTTGCACAAAAGACTCTACGTTTGTATCCGGATCCTAAGAGACACGTGTGTCCAACCATCACACGTGATCGTACGGACGTGGTTTCTGTTGCTCTATGCAGTCTTAAATCCACAATGGTTCGTTCTCTAGAAACCTCTTGATTCAACAGAATAACTGTTTCAAAGCTGCTCTACCGCCATAACTGTTTGTTCTATTCACAGTATCTGTATTCACAGATTTTCTGAATTGCAAGTTTCTTAAGGGAGAAGCGTCCTTGGTCCATTAATAATCAGGCTGTAGAGGTTTGGGATAGAAGCTTTTTTTATAGGTAGTGTAGGCTGCACGTCTTCTAAAAAACGAAAACAAAAAAAAAAAGACGGTAAAATAACAAAAAGATCTAAAAAAAAATAAAATAAAAGCTTTACATGCAAAAAGTGATTGCAGCGACAATGAGTTGTGTGAGTCATGTAGATAGGTCGTGGTGGCTGCACTGTCGTAAAAACTACACTGCGTTTTAATTTGACTTTTATGTTACTGTTTATTACTTTTTTTTTTTTTTTTTTGTATCATTTTTTTTTTGTTACAATAATATCCATTTCTTCCGTATTCTTTCTACTCAATTTAAGTAAGTGAACCTATATCTTAAATTGAATTGTATGTTCAGAAGCCTGGGATTTAATATCAATGTTTTCCTTACTTGTGTGTCAGTAAAAATGAATGTGTTCTACATGCCACACCACTTCCCATGCCACTTCCCATCTTATTTGTTTGACCTTCAGATGCTTGGGCAAAACGGTTTGGTAAACTGTGTAAACCTTTAAGAAATGTACTTATTTAGTTGCTATCGGTAGGTCCTACAAATTAATGGGTCTAAAGAAAAGTATAAATGACTATTTAAATGTATGATCGAGGCTAATATATGGCGTTAACTTCACAGGACACCAAAGGACACCAAAACTTAGAGGTCCGTTTAAAACCAGTTATCATCTATTCATGGCATAGGTGATAACTTGTTGATTTGGCTGAGGTTTAACCACCTGCACTCGCACTAATTGGCAGAACCGGGGAACTTTTATCCTTGTTAGCATGGATCAACATTATAGATGGTCGATCTGTGTTCCATTTATTCTCTCTGGGCCAGTCGAGCACTGTGCTTGGCTTTTTCTGGCAGCCCTTAGAGAAAGAATGGAGTGGCAGTCGATCATCTGTCCTGCCATGCCATTTTCTAATGGGGATTAAAGTACCTTTATTGGGGATCAAAAAATCACCAATCTCTCGGCCAGTGCAGGCTTCTGGCAATTGGACACCACCCAATCGGCAAATAATCACCTATTCTGCAGATGGTTTGTAACTTGTTTTAACCACAAGTATATACGGTCATAGCTGAAAGTGTTGGCACCCTTGAAATTGTTTCATAAAATGTATCTCTCCCAGAAAATTATTAGAATTACACGTTTTGTTTATACACGTTTTTTCCCTTTGTGTGTATTGAAACAACACCAAAAAAAAAAAAAGGCAAATTTGACATTCCACATAAAAACTCCAATAATGGACTGAACAAAATTGTTGGCACCTTTCCAAAATTGTGGGTAAACAACTTTGTTTCAAGCATGTGATGCTCATTCAAACTCACCTGTGGCAAGTAACAGGTGTGGGCAATATGAAAATCACACCGAAACCAGATAAAAAGGGGAGAAATTGACTCAATCTTTGCATTGTGTGTGTCTGTGCCACACTAAGCATGGAGAACAAAAAGAGGAGAATATACTGTCTGAGGACTTTAACCTTGAGATTGTGGATATTTTTCAACAATTTTGGTTCTCAAGTCCCATCTCCAGAGATCTTGATATTCCTTTGTCCAAGGTGCGCAACATAATGAAAAATTTTACAACTCGTGGTACTGTAGCTAATCTCCCTGGACATGAACGGCCGAGAAAAATTGATGAAAGGTTGCAACGCTGGATAGTCTGGATGGTGGATAAGCAGCCCCAATCAAGTTCCAAATACATTCAAGCTGTCCTGCAGGCTCATGGTGCAACAGTGCCAGCGTGAACTATCCATTGACATTTTAATGAAATGAAATGCTGTGGCACTAGATCCAGGAGGACCCCACTGCTGACACAGACATAAACAAGCCAGGCTGCAGTTTGCCAAAATGTACATAAGCCAAACTCCTGGCAAAGCATCATGTGGACAGATGAGACCAAGATAGAACTATTTGGTAAAGCACATCATTCTATTGTTTACCAAAAATGGAATGAGGCCTACAAAGAAAGGAACACAGTACCTACAGTCAAATATGGTGGGAGGTTCAACGATGTTTTGGGGTTGTTTTGCGGCCTCTGGCACTGGGTACCTTAACTCTGCAAGTCATCATGAAATCAGAAGGATTTGGGGTCACAATGTAGTGCCCAGTGTCAGAAAGCTGGGTTTGGGTCATAATCTTCCAGCAGGACAATGACCCCTAACATACCTCAAGAAGCCTCCAGAAATGGATGGAAACAAAGCGCCGGAGAGTTCTGAAATGGCCAGCAATGAGTCTGGATATAAATCCCATTGAACACCTGTGGAGAGATCTTAAAATTGCTGTTGGGAGAAGACACACTTCAAATATGAAAGACCTGGAACGGTTTGCAAAAGAAGAGTGGTCCAAAAATCCAGTTAAGAGGTGTTGATGGTTATAGGAAGCGATTGATTGCAGATATGTATTCAAAAGGGTGTGCAACCAAATATTAAGTTGAGAGTGCCAACAATGTTGTCCGGCCCATTTGTGGGGTTTTGTGTGAAATAATGTCCAATTTGCCTTTTTCTCTGTTTTTTTTTTTGTGTTTCAATACACACAAAGGAAATAAATGTGTAGAACAAAACATGTGTAATTGCATTTTCTGGAACAATTTAAATTTCTCCAGTTCCTCTCCGGTCCATGGGATGACGTCGGCTTCTGTGTATTGCTCTTTGCTGTATTCCAGAGTGTCGTCCCCATCGACATCCAGATTGGCGTCGCTCTTGTGCATTTTTTTTGCTGCTGCACATTATAAATCCAGATCCACGGAATCCCCCTTCTAAGAGAGTCGTCTTCGTTCATGCAGGTGTCTCTTCTTAGACAGACCCAGTTCCACATGTCTAGTCATCTCCTCATATCCAGACAATGGTCGACTGCAGAGCGGACATACCTGTCCCTCATCTTGCTTTCGCCATTTCATCTTTCCAATCCGGGCATACAGCCGAGTCTGCCTGTTGGCTCGCACTCTCAGGAAGGTTTCCTTTCTGCGGCCGCCACTGTTCTCACTCTGTGTGGCAGCTAGGGGGTGGCTGCCTCAAATCTCGGCCTCTGGGGAGCCGCTGCTTCCTCTCATGCCCTGTGTGGACAGGGTGCGTTGCCCGGGCCCTGTGTGTGCCTCCATATTGTTCCTCTGTGAGGCACCATTATCTACCAAAGAAGCATTGCTTCTGAGGGAGAACAACTCAGTAGTTCAGCATGTGTGGATACTTTACCCAATTTATTTGTATAAGATCAGAAATATATTGTCTGCTCCGAGTGGTGTAAGAGAACAATATTACTTCTTTGTACCATGGCAATGTGCCTGTGCCCTTAGATCAATACACCACAGAGAGGTAGCTGGGAGAAATGCCCCAGACCAAGGTTGGGTAAATCACTGCCCCCTTGATCACTACTAGAGCTCCGATCCTCCAGAGTATTAACATCCATATACTTGACTGATTTCAGCATTTGCATAATTCCTGTACTTTAGGTTTCAGGCCTCTTTTTAGTTCCCCAATGAGGCTTGTTCCAGTGTTGTATGTACATTTCCTTCCATACTTTTGAATAGGGTTGGCTATTTTTGCTAAGCTAATTTGAAGTTGCATCCTTTTTACCACAGATGTGATATGGGTTGTGACAGCAGTGCTGGTGCCTTCCCGTTAAGGAAAAGTTGGCTTCACCTTCTGACTTCAGTTGAGTGTCCTGATTCACACTGATGACAAATGGGTTATAGAGTATCGGGCATGTCAAATTGCAACTTAATCAATTTTATGTTCCCAAAGAGTTATTTGAAAGAGGCTTCCCTTGCCGTTATAAAAAAAACTGCACACTTGGCCGAACTGAGTGTGCTTCATGTCTATGATAAAGTTGGGAGTAATGGCCAGATTGCACTTTTGCGTTAAGGATAACTCACCAGTACTGCTGTCATATGCTGAATTCTGCTCATTGTATTCAAACCCTTCACTAGAGATTTACACCAATGTTCATCTCTTTTTGAATGTTACATTTACTGTTCACTGTCATACATGCCAAATTTACTTAAAGGGAATCTGTCAGCAGGATTTCACCCCCTCTCCCATTCCAAACTGCTCATATGCATGTAGCCCTTGAAAATACAAGTCCATCCATATCTTCAGTTAGCTAGTCCATTGCCGAGAACTCACCATTTGAATTTATATGCAAATGAGGCTGGAGTGCTCTTGGTATGTAGAAACACTTCCCAAGCCTCTGCTCTCCCCAGCTCTAATCCCATCCCAATGCCATCTGCTGATTGACGGCTTTTTTGCTGAGTTGACTTAAAGCAAAGAAACGGTCAGTCAAGCAGCAGAAGGCGGCACTAGGCAAGGTATATAGCTGGGGAGAGTAGAGGCTTGGCAAGTGCTTCCACACACTGAAAGCACTTCAGCTTCATTTACATATTCAAGCAGTCATTTTTCAGCAGCAGAGGAACAGACTGGCTAGTTAAAGATATTTTATGGACTTTTCTTTGCAACAGCTATGTGCATACAAACAGTTTGGGGGTGAAATCTTGCTGACAGATTCTCTTAAGATTTATCGATCTGAAACGGGTGTTAAAAACTAAAATGGAGGCCTTTCCCAGTAGAATCGACCATAGACCTCAAATTTTTAATTGCAGATTCCAAAGGGATATTCTCTATAAGCATGGTGATCCCCTGGATCAATAGGGGGACTTTTTTTTTAATTGTCTAATCGTATTGGGTTTACCCAATCTGCATCAATATATCTGATCTCCAGTTACAATGTGTTACATCTTTAGGAGAAAAAACAATGTAGATAAGTATGATAACCAGCTTTTCATCTCCTGACGCAGATCTTAATAATTTTGAGATGTTGACTGTTCCATTGGATATATTATTATTTGCAGTGTTTTTGCATCATTTTATGCACTGGCCTTGTTATGGGTGTTTACAACCCTTGTTTATTACTTTAAAAAGGCTTATAGATGTCATAGAATGATTCCCTGCCAATTGCCCGCCCATGTTGTTGAGAGGGGATGCCTTAAAACCGCCCCTTTAAGCTACCATAATTCCCTTGTTTAACTGTATCCTCCTTCAAAGTGTCACATTGGGTAGCAAGACCCGCTGTTTTCAAAAACATTTTATCAGTACCCCTGTTCTGTCTACACAAAGGGCGATTCGAGGTGTAGCTTATAGATATGATGCTGTAAGATTTTTTTCCCTTACCTCCGTATCCAAAATGGGGAGCAGACAGGACCAGCGCTGACTCGGCGTCCGTAGAATTGAATATAGAACAGCAAGGGTGCAATTCAAGACTTGGTTTATTAAAACTGGATACAGAAATTACACTTACTTGATGGTACAATTCTGCAGCTTTCACTGAAACCGCTGATGTAGGTTGCTGCTGGTCAGAAATTGATGACTTCGCTAGCCCAGTAAGTGGCTTATGTCTCACAGCAACTTTGGCTATAAAATGGCTGCCAAGAGCAAGTGACCCACCAACTGCCATGCGAAGCCACGCCCTGTTCGAACTAACTTAATTGGAACGAACGAGCGTGAGAGGTGAATAAATTCTGACCAGCAGATGGCGACGTAGCGATAATACATTTAGCAGATAAATTCAGAACTCATTTTCTAAGATATGCAAAACAAACATCTGAACGGCAATTATTTCTCTGGGAACAGCACAACCCCTGCATATAAAAAAAAAAATGCCTCGTTTGTCTAGAACTTTTCATTCAAAATACATTTTTGCAAATGATTTTGTTAATTTTTAAGCAATCCACAGTATTGTCTATCGCTCCTATCCTATGTACCATACATTTCATCAGCGTTGGTTAATACCTAATTTTACATTTTTGTCTAGCATTTTTAAAATACTATTTATCATGCCTTTGAACTCCAGATTGCAACTAATTTTAATTTGAGAACATTAAGTACAGTGAATGCAAGTTCAGATATAGTTTATATAATTCCCATTTTCCAGTTTTGTTTTCCTGCTTTTGAAGCAGTCTAATACGTTACTGTACCCAATTACAATGAAGACATTGAAACCAAATATTATATATGCAAAGTCTTTACTGTTTTTCGCTTATTTTATTTTTTTGTCTTGTGGGAAAAAAAGATCAGTCTTACAACTGTTTTTGTATATGTCTATCAGTGTTGTGTGTAACATGCATCGCTCTTCAACACGTGTTACGCATGTTACTTGGTTTTTTGTGTGTCTGAAATTAATAGAACCTAAGGTACTTCTAGATGACGATTGTTAGCTGTTACTGTAACCTTCCCATTTAGAATGAGTGCTTCTTAGGAGTTGAGTTTGTATATGTGATTCTTTATGGTTGTCATAAATCCTGTAATATCTTCCAATAAACTCCTTTTTTGTTACCTATTCCTTTGTTTCCTGTCTTTTTTTTTATACAACTGAGGACTGATGCACGGGTTACGCTAAGTAAGCTACATTTTATATGACCTACGCAATAAGAGAATTTATTTTAAAGGGGTGGTCTGAAACTAAAGCTGATTTAAATCCTATTTGTCTAGTTAATGTAATAATTTAAACACTTTTTTAATATACTTAAATTGAAAAGTCCCTGCTGTTCCCCCTCTATTCTATTTTCTTGCTTTTTTTTCTTCTGTTTTGATGACTTTTTTTTTAAGCTGGCTATTTGAGATTTTACAGTATACATCCATAAAAACTTTCCAAACAAAGTAATCAAATTACACTTAATCCAATTCAGCAATTCAGGCGAAGTTAAGAAATAACAATATGGAAATACTTATCCAAAAGCTTAATACCCAAAATATAAAAAAAACACACGTAAGACAAGGCAGAGGGTAAAGATAATTGATATGTCTGAGTCCTACTGCCACAATCAAGGTGACCATCTATCATTAATCTTTCAGTACCCAATAAACATTCCAAAGACTCCAAATTTCTTCAAAGCACTCGATACTATTATTTAGTAGTGCAGTAAGATATTCCATGTCTCTTCCCCAGTGCATGCTGGGATACTCAAACGGGAAGTCTTCATGGGGCCGAGGCCACGGTCATTGCCGCAGCTGCTATCCACACACTGAAAGGAAGCATCCGTAATAATGTCCATTTCAGGGGCTAAGCTGATCTTTAGTCTCCCTGCTCACCATCTTCTTTCCTTTCCAATGTGCACTGACAGTGCGCTCTCATACCGGCTCGTTTATTCTAATTAGAACTGGCTAGGGAGCACACTGGCACTGTTGATTTAAAAGGAATATCGCACAGGGAGCGCATACTGAGCATTTGTTGGTATTGACAACTGACGCATGCTCATAGAGCAAGGACTAGCCCAGCCTCTGAAACTGACCTTACTGATGATGCTTCGTCTCAGTGGGGATTCAGCAGTGGCAGTGACTGGGGATTCTAAAAAGAAAGCGTAGAAAGGGAACGGTAGGCACTTTTTAATTTAAGTATATTAGAAAAGCGATTAGGTTATTACATTAACTAGACATTTGGGATTAAAATCAACTTTAGTTTGACAGTTTTCTTCCTACATTATGCTTGCACAGAAAGCTGCAATGAATAATGGAGGTCAAAGTTAGGCAGAGCTCATGAATATGGAGTGTCACATGGTATGGGCCGAACATTAAGAGAATTAGAGCAGCAGTACATAAGTGACCCTTTAGATTCGGGCTCTCTACACCTACATCATAAGAAACATATTCTTAAATAATGTCTAGCCATGGGTAGATAACATAAAATCTTTTATTGGTCATAATATCACAAGAAGGTTAGGCACAAGAGTACACTCAAAGGGCAGCACACAGCAACAGGAAGAGATGGGGTAAATTTATGATCACACTGTATTAAGCTCATTAGGTAGTAGATTATTAGAATAATCAGAATTCATATTTGATTAAGCACATTATGATCATGTACATAGTTAAAAGTATACGGCATATATTCAAACCTGTGTTCATCTCCTGTTGGATTGGTGCCAGGTCACACCGTGCATTTTGTCGTTGGCCTTTGTCAGGGGTCGTGGTGTCAGACCAGCAGGAGGCATTTTTAATATCAGCCTGGACCAATGGTAGTAGCCCAATTAAATCCTGGGACTACAGCGGTGCATGCGGCGAATAGCGTACATGCATGGCGTAGCATCCAGGAAGCCTTATCAGATAACATGAGAGGTCTTACGAATACGTAAGATGTCACTTGATCAGGAGCCGGTTATGTGATCTGAGCCGGGCATGGATAAAGATGCAACACCAGTCGGACCCAGCAGACGGAAAAAGCACAGGCGCACAGCCCGGGACTATATTCATTGAGAACATAGTCAAATATAAAACATGGCTGAATAAAAGAGGGTGTTTTATTAAAAGGCAAACCTAAATATAAGAACATGATATATTAATAAGATACAGTGTGGAAAATAAGTATTTGATACACTACTGATTTTGCAAGTTTTCCCACCTACGGAGAATGCAGAGGTCTGTAATTTTTATCGTAGGTACACTTCACCTGTGAGAAACAGAATCTTAAAAAAAAAATTCCTGAAAATCACAATGAATGATTTTTTTTTTGCATAATTAATTTGCATTTTATTGCATGAAATAAGTATTTGATACAATGGAAAAACAACTTAATATTTGGTACAGAAACCTTTGTTTGCAATTACAGAGGTCTGATGTTTCCTGTAGTTCTTGGCCAAGTTTGCACACACTGCAACAGGGATTTTGGCCCACTCCTCCATACAGATCTTCTCCAGATCTTTCAGCTCCCTCCAAAGATTTTCTATTAGGTTCAGGTCTGGAGACTGGATAGGCCACTCCAGGATCTTGAAATGCTTCTTATGGAGTCACACCTTAGTTGCCCTGGCTGTGTGTTTCGGATCATTGTGATGCTGGAAGACCCAGCCATGACCCATATTCAGTGCTCTTACTAAGGGAAGGAGATTGTTGGCCAAAATCTCACGATACATGACCCCATCCATCCTCCCTTCAATATGGTGCAGTCGTCCTGTTCTCTTTGGAGAAAAACACCCCAAAGTATGATGTTTCCCCCACCATTCGGACGATGTTCCTGTGGTTGTACCCATCCTTCTTCCTCCAAACACGGCGAGTGGAGTTGATACCAAAAGGTTGTACTTTGGTCTCATCTGACCACATGACCTTCTCCAGTGCCACCTCTGGATCATCCAGATGGTCATTGGCGAACTTCAAATGGGCCTGGACATGCACTGGTGTGAACAGGGCGATCTTGCATGCCCTGCAGGATTTTAATCATCCGTAGCGGTGTAGTGTGTTACAAACAGTAATGTTGAGACTGTGGTCCCAGCTTCTTTCAGGTCATTAACCAGGTCCTCCCTTATAGTTCTGGGCTGATTCCTGACCTTTCTCAGAATCATCCTTACCCCACGAGGCGAGATCTTGCAGGGAGCCCCAGACCAAGGAAGATTGATTGTCAACTTGTGTTTGTTCCATTTTCTAATAATTGTGCCAACAGTTGTTGCCTTCTCAACAAGCTGCTTGCCTATTGTCCTGTTGCCCATCCCAGCCTTGTACAGGTTTACAATTTTATCCCTGATGTCCTTAGACAGCTCTTTGGTCTTGGCCATG
Source organism: Phyllobates terribilis (assembly GCF_046119375.1). Classification (NCBI taxonomy): domain Eukaryota; kingdom Metazoa; phylum Chordata; class Amphibia; order Anura; family Dendrobatidae; genus Phyllobates; species Phyllobates terribilis. Next base: position 5,787,533 of record NW_027362825.1, read on the forward strand.
GTGGAGAGGTTGGAGTGTGATTGTGTGTACAAGTATCTTTTATACAGGGAACGAGTTCAAACAGGTGCGTTTAATACAGGTAATGAATGCAGAGTTGGAGGGCTTCTTAAAGACCAACTAAACAGGTCTGTGAGAGCCAGAATTCTTGCTGGTTGGTAGGTGATGAAATACTTTTTTCATGCAATAAAATGCCATTTAGTTATTTAAAAATCATACAATGTGATTTTCTGTTTTTTATTTTTACATTATGTCTCTCACAATTGAAGTGTATCTACAATAAAAATTACCGACCTCCCCATTCTTTGTAGGTGAGAAAACTGGCAAAATCAGCAGTGTATCAAATACTTATTTTCTCAACTGTATATAGCTAGTAAAATATAGCATGTTCACCCATACAACTTGTAGCCATATAAACAACCCCCTAAATGGTATTCATAACATTAATAGGTCCGTAAGTGCCACCTAAATGAAAAACAAAATAGTACAAAATATAAAAGAAGCTAGTTATAGTGAGAAAAGGTGGTAAAAAAATGATAAAAGCAATCTTTACAAAAATGGTGCAAAACTAAGCGCTTCATTGAGTCCCATTGCTTGAACAGTGTCCAAGGTCCAAATCCATTTGCTTTCGTATTGAGAGCCTTTAGGTGATGTTACCACCTCGGGTACCCTTAAGAATGTGGTAAATGTCCTGCACACGTAACAGTGTTGGGTCACATTGGTGGAAAGTTTTAAAGTGTCTGGGGATTGCTCTGAGGGATTCTATATTGTATTCATTTGTGGCTTTCAAGATGTCGCATGTTCGTGTACTCTCACTTTCAACTCTCTGGAGGTAAGACCTACATATACACTGCTCAAAAAAATAAAGGGAACGCTCAAATAACACATCCTAAATCTGAATGAATTAAATATTCTCATTGAATACTTTGTTCTGTACAAAGTTGAATGTGCTGACAACAAAATCACACAAAAATCTTCAATGGAAATCAAATTTATTAACCAATGGAGGACTGGATTTGGAGTCACCCTCAAAATGAAAGTGGAAAAACACACTACAGGCTGATCCAACTTTGATGTAATGTCCTTTAAAACAAGCCAAATGAGGCTCAGTATTGTGTGTGGCCTCCACGTGCCTGTATGACCTCCCTACAACGCCTGGGCATGCTCCTGATGAGGTTGCGGATGGTCTCCTGTGGAATCTCCTCCCAGCCTGGACTAAAGCATCTCCCAACTCCTGGACAGTCTGTGGTGCAACGTGACGTTGGTGGATGGAATCAGATTCAGGTCTGGGGAACGGGCGGGCCAGTCCATAGCTTCAATGCCTTCATCTTGCAGGAACTGCTGACACACTCCAGCCACATGAGGTCTGGCATTGTCCTGCATTAGGAGGAACCCAGGGCCAACCGCACCAGCATATGGTCTCACAAGGGGTCTGAGGATCTCATCTCGGTACCTAATGGCAGTCAGGCTACCTCTGGCGAGCACATGGAGGGCTGCGCGGCCCTCCAAAAAAATGCCACCCCACACCATTACTGACCCACTGCCAAACTGGTCATGCTGAAAGATGTTGCAGGCAGCAGAGAGCTCTCCACGGTGTCTCCAGACTCTGTCACGTCTGTCACATGTGCTCAGTGTGAACCTGCTTTCATCTGTGAAGAGCACAGGGCGCCAGTGGTGACTTTGCCAATCCTGGTGTTCTGTGGCAAATGCCAAGCATCCACGGTTTTGGGCTGTGAGCACAACCCCCATCTGTGGACGTCGGGCCCTCATGCCACCCTCATGGAGTCGGTTTCTAACTGTTTGTGCAGACACATGCACATTTGTGGCCTGCTGGAGGTAATTTTGCAGGGATCTGGTAGTGCTCCTCCTGTTCCTCCTTGCACAAAGGCGGAGGTAGCGGTCCTGCTGCTGGGTTGTTGCCCTCCTACGGCCCCCTCCACATCTCCTGGTGTACTGGCCTGTCTCCTTGTAGCCCCTCCAGCCTCTGGACACTACGCTGACAGACACAGCAAACTTTCTTGCCACAGCTCGCATCGATGTGCCATCCTGGATGAGCCACTCCTTTATTGAGTGTGTCTTGATAATTGCCAATAATTTCCATCCATTGTCTATTCCATTTGCACAACAGCATGTGAAATTGATTGTCAATCAGTGTTGCTTCCTAAGTGAACAGTTTGATTTCACAGAAGTTTGATTAACTTGAAGTTATATTCTGTTGTTTAAGTGTTCCCTTTATTTTTTTGAGCAGTGTATTTTCAGGCATGGGCATACAGCATAGTAGACCACTGCCCAGGTAGAATAAGATATGCTAAACATTGTGGTTCCTCTTAAGTTGGCCAAGTCTGTCGCACACTCAATGTTGGAGCATGCAACATAACCCCCATATGGTCCACAACCTCAGCAAGGACAAGAAATTGGAATGGTAAGATTTTTTCTCAAAGGTTGTTAATGGCTTGATTTTAGTAGGTCTCACAAATTGCATCCACATTGAGCAGTGATGCTTTGCTTGGGTAGGTAGATATTGCTTCAAAACAGGATCAGTAATCCGCACAGGCCAGAATTTTTCTATACCTTTTTTCGAATGATATTGGGTGATAAATCTCGCCTGACTATTTAGTAGATGAGTATAAGAGTTGTTGATGATTAGAGTTGCTGGTCCTTCAACATGCTTGATTTTATATTTTTCTTGCTGTAGCCACAATCTGTAAAACATTTCTTCAATTGGCTAGCTTAAAGTTCGACATCAGCATCAGTTGAACAAATCCATCTTGTGATGAGGAACTGTCCGATAGGTATAACTGTTAAACATAAAAGAGTAGCCAGCTCACCATTAGTATATCCTTATGGCTCGGAGCTTGGAAAACGCTCTGTCTTGGTATGAATGCAGTCAATAGAAGAAAATCCAGCTCATAAAACGTTTCTTTATTCACATGAGTGTGTTACAGAGGACAAAAACAGGACTTTGATGATAGCGATAAATCATCAACACGTTTTGGGTGTCCAGGCATCCTTAGTCATGATGTGTGACATTAGCAAACAGTTCATTAAATACTTCTTAGTTCTGGTGAACTTAACGGTTTGCTAAATAATTAAATTTGTATTTCAGATGGAGATTGAAATCATTGATATTTAGTACGTCAAAAAAGGACTGCAATTCGATTGAGGTATCTTTGTTATGATCTGCAACAAGAACTAAGGAAAGATAGGGGAAAGCTGTCCCTACAGTAAGACTAAGCTGAATCCCTACGATATAGCGGGCTGCCTGTTCCTAGTGAACAGACCCGCCTTAGTCCTCTCCTAGTCTGAACGAAGACCTATAGAATTAAGGAAGGGGTCCCTAAAATAACTAAGGACTGGGAAAAAATGGGACACCTCCTAAACAGAAATTGTTGTAGAACACAAAAGACAAACTGACAAAAAGTACTAGAGGTCCCAGAGGACCAAGCAAACTGACAGAGATAGGCACCGAATCACCAGGCTAGCAAAACAGTCAAACAACACTGAAGTCCAGCAAAGCCAGATGGTCACAAGACCGCAAAACACAAGATAGAAAAAACTAACAGGAGGGTTCTAACAGTACCCCCTCTTTTATGAGGATCCTCCAGGCCCAGGCCTATCCAGAAACCTCCTGTGGAAAGCTTTAAAAAGCCTAGGAGCAGAGACATCATCCGTCCTTACCCAGGAGTTGTCTTCGGGACCGAAACCCTTCCAGGAGACAAGATACTGTAATCTCACTCTATGCCAACTAGAATTCAAGATACGTGAAATTTCATATTCGCCGTCTTCCACCACAGGAGGAACTGTGACAGTGACTTCCTATCAGATACATCAGCCTTTTTCAACAAGGAAACATGAAACACAGTATTAATCTTCCAGGAAGTAGGGACATCCAACCTAACAGCAGACGGGTTAACAACCTGAAGCACTTTAAATGGACCCACAAACTTAGGACCCAGTTTTTTAGAGGGACTCCTCAACCGCAGGTTCTTCGAGGACAACCAAACCATGTCACCCACAGTAAACAAAACCTCTTTACGTTTCCTGTCAAAATACTTCTTGGACTTCTTGTTAGCCTCTTGAAGGTTGCAACGTACATTAGTCCAAACTCTCTCCAAATCACCGGAAAAATTCTCCTTCTCCGGCACCGCCGACCCTAATTTGAAGAACGAACCAAAAGACGGATGTCTCCCAGTACAACAAAAAAAAGGAGAACACCCAGCAGAGGAGGATGTATGATTGTTAAGAGCAAATTGTGCGAGCGGCAGAAACTCCGACCACACCTCTTGATTGTCAGCCACAAAACAACGCAAAAACTGTTCAACATCCTGGTTCTTTCTTTCAGTCTATCCATTAGACTCAGGATGATAACCAGACGAAAATGACAAATGGACTCCCAACCTGTCACAAAAGCACGCCAAAAGCGAGCCACAAACTGAGGTCCTCTATCAGAAACAATATCCATGGGAACACCATGGAGCTTGACAATCTCCTTAACAAACGCCTTAGGGAGTGTCTTGGCGCAGGGCAACTTAATGAATGGAACCAAATGACATATCTTACTAAAACGGTCCACGACCACCCAGATGACAGTAAAACCCTCGGACACAGGAAGATCAGTAATAAAATCCAAGGCGCACTAGGAACCTCCAGAGGGCAAAGCAACCCCGCAGCAGGAGTATGTGAAGCCTTTGACCTAGCGCACACAGTACACTGATGCACCCACTTGATGACTTCCTTCTGCCATCCAGGCCACCAAAAACTGCGACTGATCAGTCTCTTAGTCTCCAAAATTCTTGGATGACCTGCCAACCGAGACTCATGACACTCCACAAACAAATCTCTCCTAAAGGCTCTAGGCACGATCAGTGTTAGATGGAGCATCATCTTGAGCTTTCAGAATCTCATTCTCCAAAACGGAGTCCAAAGCCGCCACCACAACTCCTTTCAGTAAAATGCTGTCCTCCTCCTCGGCACCGACCGTAGGAGAGAAGCTGCGAGATAAAGCATCGGCTTTAACATTCTTAGTACCAGGGATATAGGTAACAGAAAAATGAAACCGAGAAAAAAAAAGTGCCCACCTAGCTTGACGGGCATTCAAGCGCTTGGCAGCATCCAGATAGATCAAATTCTTATGATCTGTGAAAACTTGAATAGGAAATCTAGCGCCTTCCAAAAAATGACACCAATATTCAAACGCGAGTTTAATAGCCAGCAACTCCCGATTTCCAACATCACAATTCAGTTCGGTTTCCGAAAATTTTTTCGAAAAGAAGGCACAAGGATGTACTCCATCCTTGTTCTCCTGAGACAAAACTGCTCCGACCCCCACCGATGAAGCATCGACCTCGACCAAAAAAGGCTTGGTCTCATCAGGCTGCATAAGGATAGGGGCAGAACTGAACCTCTCTTTGAGATACTCAAACGCTTCAATGGCCTCAGTAGTCCACTGGACCGTATTCGCAACTTTCCTGGTGAGATCGGTCAGAGGTTTAACAATTACAGAAAAATTCTTAATGAATTCCCTGTAATAATTGGCAAAACCCAAAAATCTCTGTATAGATTTCAAACCAATAGGCCTAGGCCATTCCTGCACAGCCTGAACCTTCATAGGGTCCATCTCAAAGCCCTCGCTGGAGACAATGTAGCCCAAAAAACTAATTTTCTGCACAGCGAACTCACATTTCTCCATCTTAGCAAAGAGTGAATTATCACCCAATAACTGCAAAACTTCACGTACACTCTGCCAATGGGACTCCAGATCTGGTGAATAAATCAAAATGTCATCCAAATACACAACCACATTCTTACCAATCAGAGGTCTCAGGATGTCATTAATAAGGTTCTGAAAAAATGCAGGTGCATTGGTAAGACCAAAAGGCATCACCAGATTCTCAAAATGACCTACCGTAGTGTTAAAAGCAGTTTTCCATTCATCACCCTCCTTCACACGTAACAAATTGTATGCCCCCCGGAGATCAATTTTGGAGAACCACTTGGCTCCCACTAACTGGTTAAACAAGTCAGGAATTAACGGTAATGGGTAGGAATTGTGTACGGTAATCTTATTAATTTCACGAAAATCCAGACATGGACGTAAAGCGCCGTCCTTTTTTTAACAAAGAAGAATCTAACTGCCACAGGCGACTTAGAAGGTCTAATGTGACCAGCAGCCAGGCTAGTCTCTATGTACTCCTCCAAAGCCTTTCTTTCAGGGATAGTCAGATTAAACAAGCGACTTTTGGGAAGAGTAGCTCCAGGAACAAACTCAATGGCGCAATCATAATCCCTATGAGGAGGTAAAACTTGCGACTCCTCCTCCGAAAAAACCCTCCAAAAATCTTGAATAGGTACAGGTAATTCCCCTTTTTCCACAGCCGCAATGCGACCATTGCAACATTTATCATAGCACTTCGGACTCCAAGACTTAATCACATTAGTAGACCAGTCCAATAAAGGATTGTGCAGTTTTAACCAAGGCAATCCTAGAACAACTGGAGAGGGCAAATTATCCAAAACAACCAAGTCCAAAATTTCTTGGTGAACTCCATTGATAGTGAGGGAAAATGCAGCAGTCTTGTGAGTAATACATTTCAAAGGAGTGTTATCAATTGCAACCACAGAAATAGGTGATGACAAAAGTTTGGATTTCAATTTAAGGTTTTCCAAAAACCCTTTATCAATCACATTAAGTTTTGAACCACAATCCACAAATACCTGAAATTCAATCAAATCTCCCTGCAGAGTAGTACTCCCAGAAAGAAATACTCTTGCAGAGCGTAAACAAGCTATACTGGCGTAACTGACCTTTTTTTTTTATTTTCTTAAACGACGCTCACAACACTTAATCAAATGATCAGCTTTACCACAATAAAGACATAAACCCTCGGCGAATCTCCGGTCTCTTTCCTGAGAGCGGAGTGACATTGCCCCCACCTCCAGTGGTTCTCCGCTGTCAGAGCAGATTTTCTGGGAACTAGGACCTGACGTTACAGGAGTTTTTACATCATTCACCCTGGACCTCAGTCTCCTGTCCACACGAACAGCTAACTGCATAGCTTCCTGCAGAGTCTCAGGTGCAGGGAATGCAATTAGCAAATCCTTAACCCTTTCACTCAGACCAGCAAGAAATAAACATCTCAGCGCAGAATCATTCCATTTAACTTCTGAGGCCCATCTCCTGAATTATGTGCAATAATTTTCAACATCATCAGACCCCTGATTCAAACGTCTAAGTTCTGATTCAGCAGATGAGATTCGATCAGGATCGTTATATAATAGCCCATAGCAGAAAAAAATTCTTCAACAGAACTTAAACACGGATCATTAGGCTGGAGAGAAAAGGCCCAACCCTGTGGTTCTTTGCGCAAAAGTGACATAATAAAACCAATGCGCTGTGATTCATTCCCAGAGGATCTTGGTCTCAAATGAAAATATAACAAACAAGCATTTTTAAAGGAAAAAAAATCTTGCTGTTTACCATAAAAAACATCAGGCAGTCCTTCCTTGGGTTCGACAAAATGCGCTCCAGAGCAGCTACTCACGTGTTGCTGAAGCTCGGCCACCTCTAGAGACAATCCCTGCAGGCGTTGAGCCAACTCCTGGACGGAAACCATTCTGATCCCTGAATTTCTTTCCTTTTAGTTTTTTTGGGCTGGACTTACTGTTATGATCTGCAACAAGAACTAAGGAAAGATAGAGGAAAGCGGTCCCTACAGTAAGACTAAGCTGAATCCCTACGATGTAGCGGGCTGCCTGTTCCTAGTGAACAGACCAGTCTTAGTCCTCGGCTAGTCTGAACGAAGACCTATAGAATTAAGGAAGGGGTCCCTAAAAGAACTAAGGACTGGGACAAAATGGGACACCTCCTAAACAGAAATTGTTGTAGAACACAAAAGACAAACTGACAAAAAGTACTAGAGGTCCCAGAGGACCAAACAAACTGACAGAGATAGGCACCGAAGCACCAGGCTAGCAAAACAGTCAAACAACACTGAAGTCCAGCAAAGCCAGAAGGGCGGAGCTGGAATATATAGGCAGATGGTCACGTGACCGCAAAACACAAGATAGAAAAACTAACAGGAGGGTTCTAACAATCTTGCCATATCATAAAAATGCCGTCAATGTGTCATGCCCAAAATATGACACGATCCATTGGTGTATTGGTATCAGATAAAAAAAAGCTGCAGTAGATAAGTGACTCAGCATTTAGAATTAGGGTCTCTACTGCTACATCATGATAAACTGGTGTCAGGTCCTCTTTTAAGCATATCTAACAAAGAAAGTAGCACACTGCAATGCTAAGTATGTGAACATGAAATATATGAAATTCTAATAGCATTACTGCTGTAGAAAATAAAAATAAAAAATCTTAGCGCATAAATTGGCCAATTCATGTGTACCTGGTAGCCACTTTAAGGCGTTTCTCGTTATACCAGGAACCTGCTTGTGTGAACTCCTCTTAAGAAACAAAAGTCTGCTTGTCTCTGGGAATGCAAGTTCCTGCTGCAATTAAAATCTCCTGTGGCCTAGAGGCTGAGTGCTTAGTCAAAGCTTATACATAGAAACAGAAAAAACTGACCGGCACTTCCAAAACAAGAAATAGGTGTGTACAGGTGCTTACTAAGAGCAGGTAACTCCATATACAACTAACAAAGTAGCACACTGCAACGCGAAGTATGCGAACATGAAATATATGAAATTTGAATAGCATTACTGCTCTAGAAAAAATAAATAAATGAGAAATCTTAGCACAAAAATTGGCTAATTCATGTGCCTCTAGGCCCCTGTTTGCAAGGACCCACCTCCGGGCCCCGGTAAAGCTGCTCCGGCGGTAAGTCCTCCCCTGAGCCTGACCCTTGAGTAGAGTGATAGGGAAGTGTTGCAATTCTTTCTGTAGTTTATCATTGTGATTTCACTCTTTGTATTTACGGGGTGAAATTGCAACAAATACGTGACCAAATCCACATCAAAATCTGAATGTACTGCATGCGCATTTTATGCAACTTCGACACTTATTTCAATCTTAAAATTCCATAAATTGTGCAGGTGCCGTATAATTTTCATTGACTGTTTTTACAAAGAAAAACTCATTAGTTCTTTAAGGACGCACCAATTTGGGGACTTGAGGGCAATTTTTTTTCCATCACTGCTTTCTAAGAGCCATAACTTTTTAACTGTGTTCAGTAGCTGTATAAAGGTTTGTTTTTTTATGTAACAAGTTGAACTTGGAGTTTTTGCTGCCACTCTTTTGGGTTGCAAATAATGGTTTAAAAATCTTTCACTAAATTTTATTTTTATTTCTATTTAATTCTTAGGAATAATGTAAACAGTTATTCCTCAATTTTGGGATCTTCCTTTTACGAGACTCAAAATGTGGCATAAATTATGACTTCTTCTGGGTCAATGGTACCTTTTTGCTTAATTTATATTACTTTTTTAACTTAACTTAAAAAAAAATGTTTTAGCTCCAATAAAGAATTACCGTAATTATTTTTTACAATGTACCATATCTTTCAGTATAAGGTGCCATACAAGGTGTTTTTCGGAATAAAGCCACCGTTTTATTTAACATTTAAAATTCAGAAGAGAATTCAAATGGAGAGGGAAATATCCATGAGGATGTTTATTTTTATTTTATTTGATAGATTCAATTCTGGCTTTAGCTCTAAAAACTGCTTTGCTATATCTAGCCACATAGATGTCACTGTTGTAATTGACTGTGGCATCTAAGGGGTATAAATAGCTAGAATGAAAGTTCTCCATCACAGCAAAGATTTAGGTGTATAGGTTTTGTTTCTCATTGCTTTGCTTATCTACAGTACTATTTATTATCTTTTTAAAATAAGACAATTATAGTGAATTATCCAGAAGTGGGGTCTTGTAGTCTATGTTCCCTGGTTGTCAATGTGCTCAGATACAATGGTAGGGCAGCAAACTTTATCTTTGGTCCTGATGAAGGAAATCTTAGTTAGAACTCTTGTTTCAATGAAAACCAAGAAGGAAGAGGAGTTAGCTACTTCTCCCTCACTAAGATTGCCATCGAACCAAAAAAAGAATAAACATTTGGACATTGACATGCGATCATGTTTCATTCATTAGGAAAAAATATAGCCAAGATTTTCTGTGATGAAAATTGGATTGAATTTGTTTTTCAGACAGAAGAAACTAAGAAGGGGGCAGCCTTCTAGATGAGCACAACTAACAGCAACTTTGTTTCCTTTCACAGTGTAAACTGAATGATGCAAATTAAACTTTATCAGAAAAGAGTCTCCGAATTTATATTACTTGGCATTACCGATCACAGACAAATGCAAGTGATTCTTTTGGTTTTGCTGCTCTTGATCTATGTGTTTTGCATGGTATGAAATCTCGGCATCATCTGCCTTATAAAGCACTACAGTGGTGGCCAAAAGTATTGGCACCCCTGCAATTCTGTCAGATAATCCTCAGTTTCTTCCTGAAAATGATTGCAATCACAAATTCTTTGGTATTATTCTCTTCATTTAATTTGCTTACAAGGAAAAAACACAAAAGAGAATGAAGCAAAAATCAAATCATTGATCATTTCACACAAAACTCCAAAAATGGGCCAGACAAAAGTATTGGCACCCTCAGCCTAATACTTGGTTGCACAACCTTTAGCCAAAATAACTGCGAACAACCGCTTCTGGTAACCATCAATGAGTTTCTTACAATGGTCTGCTGGAATTGTAGACCATTCTTCTTTGGCAAACTGCTCCAGGTCCCTGATATTTGAAGGGTGCTTTCTCCAAACTGCCATTTTGAGATCTTTCCACAGGTGTTCTATGGGATTCAGGTCTGGACTCATTGCTGGCCACCTTAGAAGTCTCCAGTGCTTTCTCTCAAACCATTTTATAGTGCTTTTGGAAGTGTGTTTTGGGTCATTGTCCTGCTGGTAGACCCATGACCTCTGAAGGAGACCCAGCTTTCTCACACTGGGCCCTACATTATGCTGCAAAATTTGTTGGTAGTCTTCAGACTTCTTAATGCCATGCACACGGTCAAGCAGTCCAGTGCCAGAGGCAGCAAAGCAACCCCAAAACATCAGGCAACCTCCGCCATGTTTGACTGTAGGGACCGTGTTCTTTTCTTTGAATGCCTCTTTTTTTTCCCTGTCCACTCTATGTTGATGCTTTTTCCCAAAAAGCTCTACTTTTGTCTCATCTGACCAGAGAACATTCTTCCAAAACGTTTTAGGCTTTCTCAGGTAAGTTTTGGCAAACTCCAGCCTGGCTTTTTTATGTCTCGTGGTAAGAAGTGGGGTCTTCCTGGGTATCCTACCATACAGTCCCTTTTCATTCAGACGCCGACGGATAGTACGGGTTGACACTGTTGTACCCTCGGACTTCAGGGCAGCTTGAACTTGTTTGGATGTTAGTCGAGGTTCTTTATCCACCATCCGCACAATCTTGCGTTGAAATCTCTCGTCAATTTTTCTTTTCCGTCCACATCTAGGGAGGTTAGCCACAGTGCCATGGGCTTTAAACTTCTTGATGACACGGCGCACGGAAGACACAGGAACATTCAGGTCTTTGGAGATGGACTTGTAGCCTTGAGATTGCTCATGCTTCCTCACAATTTGGTTTCTCAAGTCCTCAGACAGTTCTTTGGTCTTCTTTCTTTTCTCCATGCTCATTGTGGTACACACAAGGACACAGGACAGAGGTTAAGTCAACTTTAATCCATGTTAACTGGCTGCAAGTGTGATTTAGCTATTGCCAACACCTGTTAGGTGCCCCAGGTAAGTTACAGGTGCTGTTAATTACACGAATTAGAGAAGCATCACATGATTTTTCAAACAGTGCCAATACTTTTGTCCACCCCCTTTTTTAGGTTTGGTGTGGAATTATATCCAATTTGGCTTTAGGACAATTCTTTTTGTGTTTTTTCATTGAAGACAAATTAAATGAAGATAATAATACCAAAGAATTTGTGATTGCAATCATTTTCAGGAAGAAACTGAGTATTATCTGACAGAATTGCAGGGGTGCCAATACTTTTGGCCACCACTGTATGTGCTCCTCCATGCACCTATGTATTATTTTCTCAGTAATTTCTCATTCCTGGAGATGTGTTACACCTCGGTCACAGCCCCCAAGCTGCTCTTAAGCTTAGAAACCGAAAACAAAGAGATCTCTTTTGCGGAATGTATGACTCAGATGTATTTCTTCTCCTATTTTGCAGCCGCTGATTGTTTCCTTTTAATCTGCATGGCATATGATCGGTATATTGCTATCTGCAGTCCATTACGCTACTTAATAATTGTGAGCAATGAAATCTGTCACTTACTAGTAGGAATCTGCCGGACAAGTGGGTTTTGGTACGCGGCCATTCATAGTTCAGTTATGTTGACCTTGCCCTTCTGTGGTCCTAACAAGATCAACCACTTTTTCTGGGATTTTACAGCCATGTTGAAGCTAGTCTGTGACAGTACTCTTCTCAGTCAGCTTCTCATCTTCATTGTAGGGGGATTCATGGGATTCTGCTGTTACTTTTTAATCCTTGTATCTTTTGTCTACATAATTACCACCATTCTGAAGATACGTTCCTCATCTGGAAGATATAAGGCCTTTTCCTCCTGTTCTTCCCATCTTACTATTGTAACTTTGTACTACGGGACTCTGATCTTTACTTATTTACGGCCAACGTCTTCTTACTCATTAAACTACGATGGAGTGGTAGCCCTGTTCTATTGTCTTGTGAACCCCATGCTCAACGTTATCATATATACTCTGAGGAATAAGGAAGTTAGAATAGGGATCAAAAATTTTATTCAGCGTAAGAACTTTTAATTTCAAACAAACTCCTATATCAAAATATTAGCCATTTTTCTTTCAAATATAAAATATTACATTTCTTTTCCTATTTAAATAAAAATCTGAATTTTAGAATTTTTGTTAATAAAAACATTTTCTTAACTACTGGAAATTTGAGGAGAGCTGTAGATATCTCATCTGTAGAAGTGTTGGGGCCATAGCATAGCCAAAAATGGGACCCCCGTGATGCTAAGACTGCTCACTCTTTCAGCCATCTGCACCCCCAATCGTGACTGCAGGGTTCCGATGGGTTCTATGGCCTAACAATCGCCTTTCGGTCTGCCACATGCTACAGGTTATCAGATCCTGCCGGAGACGAGGTCTAATAGGTTAACCTTCTGTGAAGCACTGATTTGATAATAATCACTATATTGCATAAGTATATCAGTACACCTTATCACACAAGGAGTGTATTCATTGTAGAAATGTCATAAAATATAAATAAAACTATCAGATGAAATTATGATAGGGAGCACACCTGTTCTGAAAAAAAATCCAACCAACACTGAGAGCTTTGGCAGAAACTCAAATACCCAATTGCAAAAAAAGTATAATTGGAAATAAAAAGTTGCTGGCTCTCAAAGTGTTAACAATTCACTATACACATGTGGTCAAAATTGTTGGTACCCCTCGCTTAATGAAAGAAAAACCCACAATGGTCACAGAAATAATTTGAATCTGACAAAAGTAATAATAAATTAAAAATCTATGAAAATTAACAAATGAAAGTCAGACATTGCTTTTCAACCCTGCTTCCACAGAATAAAAAAAAAAAAAATTAAACTCATGAAATAGGCCTGGACAGAAATGATGGTACTCTTAACTTAATATTTTGTTGAACAACCTTTTGAGGCAATCACTGCAATCAAACGATTCCTGTAACTGTCAATGAGACTTTTGCACCTCTCGACAGGTATTTTGGCCCACTCTTCATAAGTAAACTGCTCCAGTTGTCTCATGTTTGAAGGTTGCCTTTTCCAGACGGCATGTTTCCGCTCTTTCCAAAGATGCTTAACGGGATTTAGGTCAGGGCTCATAGAAGGCCTCATCAGAATAGTCCAATGTTTTGCTCTTAGCCATTCTTGGGTGTTTTTTGCTGTGTGTTTTGGGCCATTATCCTGTTGCAAGACCCATGACCTGCGACTGAGACCAAGCTTTCTCTCTTTGGGCAGCACATTTCTCTCTAGAATCCCTTGATAGTCTTGAGATTTCATTGTATCCTGCACAGATTCAAGACTAGTGTTGAGCCACCCCCGTAGTGTTCGAGTTCGGTTCGGTTCGTCGAACACCCGTGTGTTCGCCGAACTGTTCGTCGAACTGTTCGTCGAACACCTTCGAACACCGTTAAAACCAATGGCAGGCAAACAAAAACACATAGAAACACATAGAAAACACCTTCAAAGGTGTCCAAAAGCTGACAAACTGCTCAGAAGACACAACTAACACATGGAAAAGTGACAAGTACATATAGTCATGCGAAAAGAAAAGAGGTGGAGGAGTAAAAGGAGGGGGAGACACAGATATAGGCATGTCATGCCCTTCTAAAATCCAAAAAGTGAGAAGCCGACACGTTCAGTTCGCTCCTGCCCGTGCCACCTCCGTGTCGCCGGGTTTGTGCCAGAGCCGCGGTGAACCCTGACGGCCAGCCCCCCTCTCCCAATACTGGTGCCTGTCCGCTGGTGGGTCGAGCGAGCCCCCCTGTGGTGGAGGCAGCTCTAAGCTTTTTAATTTAAATTGTCTCTCTAATTTGAATAAATACACTTTAAATCCATTTACAAGGATCTATTGGAGGGCAAGTCTCATGCCAGCAGCCGCGTAATTCCAGCTCCAGTAGCGTCCACTAAAGCTGCTGCAGTTAAAAAGCTTTTATAAGGATCGAGCTCGGCTGTCCACCGCAAGGCATCCTACTGCCAGTCCGAGCCCCTATGCCTTGGGGTGCCTCCTGATGCTCTTCACTGAGTATCCCGTGGTCCCGAAGCATTTCCTTTGAAAAAATGAAGTGTCCAAACTACAGGTGGTGTAGCTTGCTTAACAGCCGGGATAATCCGCTGACTAGCAGACACTGCTACTAGGCACAAAGTATTTCCTGGGCTAGATGCAGTTAAAAATTTGTAATTAGATACTCTCGTTGGATGCTGAGAAAGCATTCCATAGAGTCTCCTGGCACGCCATATATGATTCTCTTAAAAAGCTTGGGGTAGGGGTCTAGGGGACCCTTTTATAGCCAAAATCACGGCCCTGTATCGCAATACGTCACCTAGGCTGAAGATAAATGGAACTGTAGCACCCTGAGGGCTCGGTTGCTACAGAGGTATTGCACCTCACCCAGAGGTGTGATATCTCACTCTCAGGTAAGGATGTAGTGTGGATCAGGACCCGACACCTGCATGCATTACACCACATTGCCGTGGGGCAGGGCGACCAATATGCCCCTGAGATGGGCACGACAGTCCCTGTCCCTGGCTGGAGTGGGGGGAGGGAACACTGAGGAAGGGGAACCCTGTAGTGCAGGAGCAGGGAGGAAGCAGTTCCTGGGTGCATTGACAAGGGAGTATAAAAGGTGGGCACCATCTTAGTTCAGTGCAGAGAAGTCTGAGCAGAAGTGGCAGGGAGCAGGGGCTCGGCATGAGCTCTGCTCCGGAGGCGGGCCTAGTAACAGAGGCCCAGGCCTGGAAGAGGGAGAAGGAAGGAAGAGGAGCGGAGAAGGCTCCAGGAACGAGGAACGAAGGGATCTCAGGGGTGCGGACGGGCGAGTCGCCACCGCACGCCCAAATCCACCTGCGTGGAGGGGTCAGGCCAAAGGGGGAGACCGGCCCCGAAACTAGTGGAGGCAGGAAACGACCCTCAGCTAGAAACAGGAGGCTGTGACATTTTATGTGGCGCAGCCCCTCGCTACACCCGCTAGGAAGGCACCACATAGGGTCAGGGAAACTGGCGCCAAGTTTACCAAGAGGAGGCCCGAGGCAGCCGGACAGAAGGGTTGGTAAGAAAGGCCAGACAAAGGACACACAAAGGGGGTCCTGTGAAGCACTCCAAAGTTATCTGGGAGTTGTCTGAGCCCCTCACCTGGTGAGCACAGTACGACGTGGGCAGCCGTTACCTGCAGACGTGGTCTGGATAATAAGAACTGTGAGTAAAGGCCCTGGACTGCATCACTGACTCCGTGTCATTACTGCTGCTGCCCTGCACCATCACCCCCATCCTCCGCATACACTGCCCTGAGGCTATACTCCTCCCGTGGGGAGTTATGCTACGCTCTGCTGCACCCACAACACCAGCCTCAGCGGTCTGCCCTGGAGCGGCGGTTCACTCTGACCGCAATCCACGGGTGGCGTAGTCGGACATTTAAACATCAAAACCACATAAATAGTTCCGCCACTGGTTTGACCGCCCTGAGCCACGGAACCTGGTTGCCGCCACGGAGACTACAACCACCAGCATCCACCAAAAAGGGTCCGGCTCCGGGTGTCCCAAGGCCCAGGGGGCGCGTCAGAACATTTTCATCACCTTTCACAATCACCAATGGGACAAGGCAGGGATGTTCTCTGTCCCCTCTCTTATACATCCTAGTGACGGAGCACCTGCTCTCATCAATTCGCCATAACCCCAATATTAGGTGGATTGAGGTGGGAGGCACCGAGTACAAGTGCTCTCTATTTGCTGATGATGTCCTAGTATATATCACTCAATCACATATATCCATCCATGCTGTTATGGCTGAAATAGATCACTTTGTTACATGGTCAAATTTTAAAATCAATGCAGCGAAGTCTGAGGCCCTCGATGTCTCCCTCCCCAAATCCATATAGGATTCCATCCAGTCCAACTTTCCCTTTGCCTGGCCCTCACAGGGTATCAAATACTTAGGAATTCCTATTCATAGAGACCTCTCCCATCTATGTTATCTTAATTTTGGGCCCTTTATTGAACAACTCCATACAGACCACGGTTGGCAAGTTAGAACTGTAAGATTTACTACGTGAACCACTGGTGTTTTGTGGAAAAGCACATGTACACTGTGTTCCAAATTATTATGCAAAAAGTGTTTAGGAGTGATAAGGGAAGAATTTGTTTGTTTGTCAGTTAAACTCATTGATGGTGATGTGTGTCAGGGCTCTTTATATCACTGTAAGCAATTGCAGACACCTGTGCTAATTAGTTTGGCAGGTGTGTCCAATGAAAGGCAAGACTACTTAAGAAGGCTGTCTCACATTATTAAGCAGCCTACATTTTCTGCCAAAATGGTAAAGAAAAAGGATGTGTCGGCTGCTGAGAAGCAACAAATTGTGGAGTGTTTAGGTCAAGGCATGACTACAATCAACATTGTGCGATGATCAGGATGAAGTGTCTTGGCAATCAAGAAGTATGTAGCTGATTCACAGTACACACGTGTGCGTGCTGATAAGGGCAAATTGAGGACTCTTTCCTACAGGCAATTACGTCAGGTTGAAAGAGCAGCGGCAAAAAAGCCTTGTCATAGCAGCAGACAAGTTTTTGAAGCTGCTTGTGCCTCCAACGTCCCCCGAACAACAAGATGCAGGGTCCTTCAGAGGTTTGCAGCTGTGCATACGCCATCCTGTCGACCTCCTCTATCCACTTCACACAAGCAGAAACGGCTCCAGTGGGCCAAACATTACATGAAGACTGATTTCAAAACTGTTTTGTTCACGGATGAGTGCCGTGCAGCGCTCGATGGTCCAGATGGATGGAGTGGAGGATGGCTGGTTGATGGACACCCCACGCAAACACGGCTACAGCGCCAACAAGGAGGAGGTGGAGTAATGTTTTGGGCTGGAATCATGGGGAGAGAGATTGTCGGCCCCTTTAGGATCCCTGAAGGCGCTAAAGATGAACTCCATAATGTATGTGGATTTTCTCAAACAGCACTTCCTGCCATGGTTCAAGAAGAAGAACCGTGTATTTCACAGCAAGATCATTTTTCTGCATGATAATGCACCATCTCATGCTGCACATAAAACATCTGCATCTCTGGCTGATATGGGCATAAAAGGGGACAAACTTATGGTGTGACCCCCATGCTCCCCTGACCTCTACCCCATTCAGAACCTTTGGAGCATCATTAAAAGGAGTGTCTATGATGGCGGGAGGCAGTTCACATCTAAGCAACAGCTCTGGGAGGGTATTCTGTCCTCATGCAAAACAATTGAAGCAGAAACCATCCAAAACCTGACAAATTCAATGGACGAGAGAGTTCAGAAGCTCCTTTCGAACAAGGGGTCCTATGTGAAAATGTAACATCACCTAGAATAAAGTTTTGAGTTGAAAACTGTTTGATTTCAGTTTCTAACAACCTGCTAATGCTTATAATTTCAAAAATGACCATTTTTTTGGTCTTTATTAAAATGAAAAGGTTGATCGAAAAGTTTGGGGGATCTAAGAGTGTGGCAACCCAGTAGTCATGATTACTTCGAATTCTGACAATATGAGGGTCATGCTGCAGGTAGTGCAGCAAGAAGGCACTTATGTGTCTTGCGCATCTCGGAGCCCCAAAATTATTTTCCGGGCTAGATGCAGCTAAAAATTATTATTAATTTTAAATCTGGTGAAGCTTTAGTATAGATGGCCTAATAGGATCAGTGCTGCACACTGCTACAAAGCCCAAATTATTTTCCAGCCAAGATACAGATAAACATGATTAGTAATTTGAAAGCTTAAAACGGTTGGTAGGGTGATTTTAACCAATCATCAAGCTTTTACTCTCCCCAGGATGACACAGGGGTAGAAAAGTCGTTTCGGATCCATGATTTGTTCATCTTTATGAACGTGAGTCTGTCTACATTATCAGTGGAGAGCCGCGTGCGCTTATCTGTCAGCACACCACCAGCAGCGCTGAACACACGTTCAGACAGAACGCTGGCTGCGGGCATGACAAGATCTCCAAGGCGTAAGTGGCTAGCTCCGGCCATTTATCCAGATTGGAAGCCCAAAAAGAGCAAGGGTCCAGTGACACAGTCGTGGCTTCAATGTTTACTTGGAGATACTCCTGTACCATCGTCTCTAGGCGTTGACTATGTGTCAGACTTCTTGTCTCCTGTGGCCTTGCAAAGGATGGGCTAAAAAAGTGGTGAAATGATTCCGCAAAATTGATGTTCCCAGCAGATACTGTGGTTCTGTTACGGTTTGAGTGCTGAACACTTGACGGTCCCACGGTTGGCAAGTTGGAACTGTGAGATTCACTACGTGCACCACTGGTATTTTGTGGAAAAGCACATGTAAGATTCTGCAACAGTCTCTGCTGATACTCGTGCATGCGTGCATCCCTTTCTATGGCAGGAATAATTTCTGCAAATTTACTTTTGTACCGGGATCTAACAGTGTGGCAACCCAGTAGTCAGGATTATTTCTAATTCTCACAATTCGAGGGTCATGTTGCAGGTAGTGCAGCAAGAAGGCACTCATGTGTGTTGCGCATCCAGGAGCACCAAGTCCCTGTTGTGTTGGTGGCGAGGTAACAATCATGCTTCCTTCCTCTGTCCTCTCCCCCCAACCTCGCACAACAGAAATGTGATCAAGGTCTCCCTCATCTGATGAGTCTTCCATCAGTTCGTCCTCCACTTCTTCCTGGGCTCCTGCACCTTCCTCACTAGTTTGGCTGCTACCATGCGCCCTGGTAAAACCATCTCCCCCACCCTCACATGCCTGCCGCCTTGGTGCTGCCGACCGTCTGGACCTTGCAGATGTTAGCCCTTCCGCATACAACTCCTCCTCCTCTACTTCCTCCACCTCCTCTTGTGCCACCACCTGACTCCGAATTCTGTTTAACATGTGCTCCAGCATGTAAATCACCGGAATAGTCATGCTGATAATGGCATCATCAGCACTAAACATCTTCGTCGCCATTTCAAAACTGTGCAGAAGGGTGCATAGGTCCCTGATCTGAGACCACTCCTCCAGCGTGATTTGCCCCACCTCTGGATCTCGTTGGCCCAGGCTATACGTCAGAACGTATTGCACCAGGGCTTGTCGGTGCTGCCACAGTCGCTGCAACATGTGCAGAGTTGAATTCCACCGGGTAGGCACATCGCATTTTAGCCGGTGAAGTGGCAGGCCCAACGACTTCTGTAGAGATGTAAGTCGCTGAGCTGCGGGATGCGAACGGCGAAAGTGAGCACACAGCGACCGTGCCCTCTGCAGAAGGCCATCTAGTCTGGGATAGTGGGCTAAAAATTGCTGGACAACCAGGTTCAACACGTGAGCCATACAAGGCACGTGTGTGACATTGCCCCGGCGAAGGGCCGCACCCAGGTTTGCAGCATTGTCGCACACGGCCTTCCCTGGTTTCAGGTCCAGTGGAGACAACCATTCATGAAATTGGTTCTCCAGAGCTGACCACAACTCCTCAGCTGTGTGACTCACATTTCCCAGACATTTCAATGTAAAAACCGCCTGATGACGTTGAGCCCTACTGCCAGCATAGTAAGGAGGTGTGCAGGATCCCTTCTGCGCAGTTAGAAAGCTTGTGGCATGACCAGACAGGCTTTGGGTGCAGGTGGAAGACCGAGAGGAGGTTGAGGAGGCAGAAGCAGTGGAGGAACTTTGACATAAAGAGGATTGACGCACAACTCGTGGGGACGGCAAGACTTGGACAGCAGCCCCTTGTTCTGCTGTCACCATAGTTACCCAGTGCCCAGTCAGCGACATGTAACGCCCCTGTCCATGCCTACTCGTCCAAGTGTCTGTGGTGAAATGCACCCTGTCACACACAGAGTTTCTCAAAGAAGCGGTGATGTTGTGTGCGACATGCTGGTGGAGCGCAGGCACACCTTTCTTTGAGAAGTAGTGCCGACTGGGCATCTGGTACTGGGGCACTGCGATGGACATAAGGTCTCGAAAATCCTCTGTGTCAACCAGGCGGAAAGGCAGCATTTCTGTAGCCAAGAGCTTGCAGATGGTGAAATTCAACCTCTTAGCTTTCTCATGGCTAGGAGGAAATGGTCTTTTACTTGTCCACATCTGAGGGACCGAGGGCTGGCTATTGTGCTTAGACGGGGTTGATAAGGGTGTCCCCGGCAAACTGCCGGTCTGTGAGGAAGATGCAGGTGGACATGTTAGGTTGCCTTGATCCAAAGGTGGTGCTATCGATGTCGGACAGCGCTCAACACCAGCTGGTGTTACCACCTCCAAAGAAAATGATGACCTGCCAATCACGCTGGCTGTTGCGGGTAAAGAGGTGGCAGGTCTGCGCCCCAAAACAGGTGTGACTGCTGTCCCCCCAGTCACAGAGGATGAAGAGGCCGCGGATGCACAAGATATGGCAGACGGTGGTTGGCCCGGCCGGCTAGGCCGCATTGTAGCACACTGAGCTTCCCACTGCAACTTATGCTTCATGTCCATGTGCCGGTTCATGCATGAAGTACTCAAACTATGTATTTTTTGGCCTCTACTTAGCTTTTGCTGACAAATGTTACAGATAACACGAGTTGGGTCATCTTTATCGATCTGAAAAAATGCCCAGGCTATGCAAGGCTTAGCACCCATGCGACCTGAAGAGCCACCACGACTTGTGGTGAGAGGCAGAGTTGTGTTTGAGGATGCAGTTGTTGACGTGCTTCCAGTACTACGTCTCTGTCCAGGAAGGCGCAACCTGACCTCGTCGTCACTAGCATCTTCCTCCACCTCCTCTGCTGACCTCATCTCTTGGCTGACTGTGGGTTGACAGTAAGTGGGATCTCCAACCTCATCATCATCACCCTGTGCGTTATCACACCCGTCGTCCTCAGAGCCACCCTGTTCCTGCCCTGACAAAAAACTAAAGTTGTCGCTCCAATCAGGTATTTGAGTCTTATCATCGTCTTCCTCATTGTCTCCACCAACAGGAGTTACAGTTTGGGAATGAGGGTCTACATTATGGTCAGAACCTTCTGCGTCTGGTCCTGGATCCGACTCATAAAGATTCTGGGCATCAGTGCAGATCATTTCCTCGTCTGGATTCACAGAAGCGCTGGAGTCGACCTCTGATTCCCAGGCTATAGTATGAGTAAACAGCTCTGCAGACTCAACCATCTGTTCTACCTCATACTCAGACGGGCAGCTGGAGATTTGGGAGCTGTGAGGAAGCAAGTGCGATTGGGGTGACACCTTTGAGGACTGGAGTATTTGTGATGTTGAAGTTGATGTGGAGGAGAGCCCACTTAAAGGAGCACTTGATATCCGTTGAAGCACCTGCTGTTTTTGTGCCTCATCTGGAATTTGTAGCGATTGGCGTGGCCGTAAGAAAGGGATCTTATCACATTGTCCGCTAAAAGAAGTAGACATTTTAGTTTGGCTGGAAGATGGTCTTTCTTCTGCAGATGTTACTGTTGCTTTAACACCTACCCCACGGACACAACCTTTTTTCCCCTTCCCAACACGCCTATTCCCCTTTCCACCAGCAGCAGGCCTTTTTCCACTCATTTTGGTGGTTAACTAATTAACAACTCTGGAGTTGTTTGCACAAAAAAACAATGGATGGGAACCGAGCAGAGCTGAGTGGCCAAACTGTGGTATTAGGCCAAAACTATTGGCTGGGTAAGATGCAGAAAAAAATTATATTCAATTTGCAACCTGATGGAGGTCAGTATAGATGGACTAATAGAGAAAGTCCCACACACTGCTAGAAGGCCAAATATTTTTTCAGAGCTAGATGCAGAAAAAAATATATTCAGTTTGCAACCTGATGGAGGTCTGTATAGATGGATTAATAGAACAAGTCCCACACACAGCTAGAAGCCCAATATTTTTTCAGAGGTAGATGCAGAAAAAAATATATTCAGTTTGCAACCTGATGGAGGTCAGTATAGATGGACTAATACAACAAGTCCCACACACAGCTAGAAGCCCAATATTTTTTCAGAGGTAGATGCAGAAAAAAATATATTCAGTTTGCAACCTGATGGAGGTCTGTATAGATGGATTAATAGAACAAGTTCCACACACAGCTAGAAGCCCAATATTTTTTCAGAGGTAGATGCAGAAAAAAATATATTCAGTTTGCAACCTGATGGAGGTCAGTATAGATGGACTAATACAACAAGTCCCACACACAGCTAGAAGCCCAATATTTTTTCAGAGGTAGATGCAGAAAAAAATATATTCAGTTTGCAACCTGATGGAGGTCTGTATAGATGGATTAATAGAACAAGTCCCACACACAGCTAGAAGCCCAATATTTTTTCAGAGGTAGATGCAGAAAAAAATATATTCGGTTTGCAACCTGATGGAGGTCAGTATAGATGGACTAATACAACAAGTCCCACACACAGCTAGAAGCCCAATATTTTTTCAGAGGTAGATGCAGAAAAAAATATATTCAGTTTGCAACCTGATGGAGGTCTGTATAGATGGATTAATAGAACAAGTCCCACACACAGCTAGAAGCCCAATATTTTTTCAGAGGTAGATGCAGAAAAAAATATATTCAGTTTGCAACCTGATGGAGGTCAGTATAGATGGACTAATACAACAAGTCCCACACACAGCTAGAAGCCCAATATTTTTTCAGAGGTAGATGCAGAAAAAAATATATTCAGTTTGCAACCTGATGGAGTTCTGTATAGATGGACTAATACAACAAGTCCCACACACAGCTAGAAGCCCAATATTTTTTCAGAGGTAGATGCAGAAAAAAATATATTCAGTTTGCAACCTGATGGAGGTCTGTATAGATGGATTAATAGAACAAGTCCCACACACAGCTAGAAGCCCAATATTTTTTCAGAGGTAGATGCAGAAAAAAATATATTCAGTTTGCAACCTGATGGAGGTCAGTATAGATGGACTAATACAACAAGTCCCACACACAGCTAGAAGCCCAATATTTTTTCAGAGGTAGATGCAGAAAAAAATATATTCAGTTTGCAACCTGATGGAGGTCTGTATAGATGGATTAATAGAACAAGTCCCACACACAGCTAGAAGCCCAATATTTTTTCAGAGGTAGATGCAGAAAAAAATATGTTCAGTTTGCAACCTGATGGAGGTCAGTATAGATGGACTAATACAACAAGTCCCACACACAGCTAGAAGCCCAATATTTTTTCAGAGGTAGATGCAGAAAAAAATATATTCAGTTTGCAACCTGATGGAGGTCTGTATAGATGGATTAATAGAACAAGTCCCACACACAGCTAGAAGCCCAATATTTTTTCAGAGGTAGATGCAGAAAAAAATATATTCAGTTTGCAACCTGATGGAGGTCAGTATAGATGGACTAATACAACAAGTCCCACACACAGCTAGAAGTCCAATATTTTTTCAGAGGTAGATGCAGAAAAAAATATATTCAGTTTGCAACCTGATGGAGGTCTGTATAGATGGACTAATACAACAAGTCCCACACACAGCTAGAAGCCCAATATTTTTTCAGAGGTAGATGCAGAAAAAAATATATTCAGTTTGCAACCTGATGGAGGTCAGTATAGATGGACTAATACAACAAGTCCCACACACAGCTAGAAGCCCAATATTTTTTCAGAGGTAGATGCAGAAAAAAATATATTCAGTTTGCAACCTGATGGAGGTCTGTATAGATGGATTAATAGAACAAGTCCCACACACAGCTAGAAGCCCAATATTTTTTCAGAGGTAGATGAAGAAAAAAATATATGCAGTTTTCAACCTGATGGAGGTCAGTATAGATGGACTAATACAACAAGTCCCACACACAGCTAGAAGCCCAATATTTTTTCAGAGCTAGATGCAGAAAAAAATTATATTCAATTTGCAACCTGATGGAGGTCAGTATAGATGGACTAATAGAATGATGCTATGCCCAAAAGATTTTACTTCACTAGGTGCAGTAAAAAAATTGGTATTCTATACACAGGTGGTATATCTTGCAACACAGATAGGCTACTCCACTGACTAACACACTCTGCAATAGGCCAAAAAGGATTAGCTTTGCTAGATTCAGCCAAATGCTGTGAAAAAAACTTGCACAGCACTGGCACAGACCTGCCTGGCAAAAACTGATAGGAACTGATGTAACCTAGTCCTGAAAAGGACTCCAATTACAATTAGTCTTTACTCCCACAATCTATCTATTTAAGAGCACAGACCTGCCTGATAAAAGTCGTAGGAAATGCTGTAACCTAGTCCTTAAAAGGACTGCAATCACAACTATTCCCTACTCCCAAGCTATCTGTAGATTTGTGCGAAAATTGGCTTGAAATTAACAAGGTATAGCGCACACAGCAACAGCGGTGCCGTCTAACACGCAGCTGCAGCAGTGAGAAAATGGTGGCGACGGGGAAAATGCCTTGGTCTTATAGGGCAAGGACATGTGACATACACTGCCAATGACACATGCCCTTGCTTGTGTGAAAAAAAGCACTTCGCTCCGTGTGTGCGCTGCTGATAGGCTGACAGATTGCACCTCCCCACTGTAAATGCGGGAAAGAGAAAAAAAAAATGGAGATCTTCATTGTTCCTGCAGAGATCCATCCCCTGCCCCTCCCCCCACCCCGCTGTACACTCAAACTGCGTATTAACATTAATTTTCATCATTACTGAGAAAAAATCCAGTTATGATTTTGGTGCACGAACAGTTATCGAACATAACCTCGAACAGCTGAATTTTTCTCAAATTGTTCGTGTTCGCCGAACGGCTCGAACACCGCCCAAAACAGCTCGAATTTGAGATTGGCGAACAGTTCGAGTAGAACAATGCTCATCTCTATTCAAGACACCCTGTGCCAGATGCAGGAAAGCTGCCCCAGAACATAACAGAGCCTCCTCCATGTTTCACAGTAGGAACAGTGCTCTTTTCTTGATATGCTTCATTTTTCTGTCTGTGAACATAGAGCTGATGTGCCTTGCCAAAAACTTCCATCTTTGTCTCATCTGTCCATAGGACATTCTCCCAGAAGCTTTGTGGCTTGTCAACATGTAGTTTGGCAAATTCCTGTCTGGCTTTTTTATGATTTTTTTTCAACAATGGTGTTCTTCTTGGTCGACTCATGAAATCCACTTTGGATCAAACAACGACGGATGGTGCGATCTGACACTGATGTTCCTTGAGCTTGAAGTTCACCTTTAATTTCGTTAGAAGTTATCCTGGGCTCTTTTGTTACCATTCGTATTATCCGTCTCTTTGATTTGTCATCAATTTTCCTCCTGCGGCCACATCCAAGGAGGTTGGCTACAGTCCCATGAATCTTAAATTTCTGAATAATATGTGCAACTGTAGTCACAGGAACATCAAGCTGCTTGGAGATGGTCTTATAACCTTTAACATTAACATGCTTGTCTATAGTTACCTTTCTAATCTCCTGAGACAACTCTTTCCTTTGCTTCCTCTGGTCCATGTTGAGTGTGGTACACACCATGTCACCAAACAGCACAGTGAGTATCTGTAGCCCTATATACAGGCCCACTGACTGATTACAAGATTGTAGACACCTGTGATGCTAATTAGTGGACACAACTTGATTAAACATGTCCCTTTTGTCACATTATTTTCAGGGGTACTATCATTGCTGTCCAGACTTATTTCATAAGTTTAATTTTTTTTAACAATTCTGTGAAGCAATGTCTGACTTTCATTTGTTCATTTTCATAGATTTTAAATTTATTATTGCTTTTGTCAGATTCAAATTATTTCTGTGACCAGATGTGTATATCATATAACATGTATCCAGTCCAAGAAAAAAGTAATAATAAAAAATAAAATCTTAAAGGACCTAAAAAATATATCAATAATAAAATACTAAATAATGGGGCATTCACCAAAATATATACCCATAAGTATTCCAGCCAACTGAACACAATTTGCATATAAGAAATGTTGTTAATGAATGGTGAAATAGGTATTGAATACGTCACCAATTTTATAACTAAATAAATTTCCAAGGATGCTATTGACATGAACTGCTCACCAGATATCGGTAACAACCCATCCAATCTACACAAGCAAAGAAATCATACCAAAGATGTCTATAAATTAAGTTATGTGTAATGAGAAATGATACAGGAAAAAAGTATTGAACACATGAAAAAAGGAAAAAAATATTGAACACATGAAGAAAGAGATTTGCAAAAATCCATGGAAAGTCTTGACACCAGCTGAAATCTATCAGTAATTAGAAAGCAAACCTGCAAGTTAGTGAAAAACAATATCAGCTGGTTCAACAGATGGCCTATAAAAAGGTGGCTCATTACCAAGATGCCACACAAGAAACATCATGGGTAAAATCAGTGAGCTGTCTCACTGGATTGGTGCTTTAAAGTTTGCTCAACAACATTTAGACAAGCCTGTTAAATACTGGGAGAATATAGTCTGGTCAGATGAGACCAAAATTGGACTCCTTGGATGCCATAATACACACCATGTTTGGAGGCCAAAGGGCACTGCATATCACCCCAAAAACACCATACCATCAGTGAAGTTTAGAGGTGGGAACATCATTGTGTTGGACTGTTTTTCGGCATGCGGCACTGGTAAACTTCATATTATTTAAGGAAGGTTGAATGGACAAATGTACCAACACATTCTTGATAAAAATGTGCTGCCATCTACCAGAATAATGAAGATAAAATGAGGGTAGACATTTCAGCAAGACAATGATCCCAAACACACAGCCCCAAAAACACTCAATTGGTTTCAGCGAAAGAAAATAAAGTCGCTAGAATGGCCCAGCTAATCACCTGACCTGAATCCAACAGAAAATTTATGGAAGAAAGTAAAGCTCAGAGTTCATCGAAGAAAACCATGGAATCTTCAGGATGTGAAAAGTGTTTGTGTGGAAGAATGGGCCAAAATCATACCTGAGCAATGCATATGATTAGTTTCTCTTTACAAGAGATGTCTTGAAGCAGTCATCACCAGCAAAGGCTTTTGTATCAAGTATTAATTACATTTCAGTAAGGGTGTTCATGTTCAATACTTTTTCCCTGGGTAATTTCTCATTACACATAACTTAATTTATGGACATCTATTGCTTGATTTCTTTGCCTGTGTGGATTGGATGGGTTGTTACCGACATCTGGTAAGAATTTCATGTCAATAACACCTTCAAAAATATATTTACTTTTAAAATTTGTGACGTGTTCAATCCTTTTTTCACCCCCAGTAGATGCTACATCGCACGGACAAAATTTAATGATAAATATATCGTCCCTACTAATCACTCAGCTTGTGTTGTAATTGGTAACTGCTTGTTGCAGACATTGGTGTAGTGATGAAATACAACTTAACATGATCGTATAGATTAAGTAGCTCATGATTCCACTTTCTTCTGTGCGGCATAAAATCGTATCACTGTGTTGAACACTTTTTGAAATAAGTGGCTATGACTTAGTACATACTGTGAAGCTGATTCAGTTGTGAATGTCCTCAGCATGTGGTCTTCATTAAGAGAAGTTATCACCTATGGTGCATCTAAGGGCATTAACACTTATAGTTCCCAATGTTAGTTGGATTTGATGTTAGTCCACGCACATTTAAAAAGCATTTAACACCAAGGAATGCAAAAAAAGGAATGCAAAACACTAAAACTCAAATTTAATAATAATGGTTCTCCTCAATTGCAAACTATGTTTTATATTGATTTAGTAACTATTGTTTGGCATGTATATGAACATGTTAGTTAATGTGGAACAAGATGCTTTAAAGCCACTTACATGCAAACAGCATATAAAATAAGGAAATGAACTAGAAAAAATTTAGATCACTTGAACCAGAACTGTCGTAGTGGGGGGATGTTCCCCAAAACTAAGACTGGCAGTGAATCACGTTCCCCACATTAGATTCATCAATCATCTTTGATAAAACCAAATCTTACTAATTTTGAATTCAAACCCCTTTTAGGCCAAGTTTCGAATCCATATATTTTTCTAGATTCAGCTTTAGACATCATAGCTAAAACATTCTTGACTAATTGTAATCCCACAAATGCAGTTCCTGTAGGGTTACATCCATGGAAATGTTTAAAATGTGAAGATAGAGAATGATTCTCAAATCCAATTCTGATGTCGTACACTTGCTAAGCCACCCGTTTTTTTAAATTTCTAATAGTACGTTCAAAGTACTGCTTGTGACATGAATATTCAATCATAAAAATGATTCCTAGACTAAAACAATTCAATTGTTCACAAATTTTGAACTGAAATTAGTTGACTGATGAGCTGACATTATCTTGTTTGGGGATTTGGAAAGTCTTCAATTGCTACAATGTCCACATCTAAAAAAACATTTTGAAGACAACCATGTGTTAGTTGTTATTTTTAGTTTATATAACTTTGGGGGCTTTTTTTAGTGCTAAAGATGGGACTTAGAAGTAGACAATTGGCGGTCTTTTAGGTAACACGGATCCTAACAATTTATCTTGCAACAAAAGGGGCCAATGTTTGTAGATAACTTTATGTATTCGCTTGCATGGATTGTTAAGCAGAAATAATAATTTGATGTTAGTATTGTCTCATGCTACAGTTTATTGATATAAAAAAAATTTCAAAATATTTTGTCTTATTTGGGACATCAGAAAAGGTATATTTAGAGTACAATTTTTCTTTAAATAATTGTGTTATTTTCCCAGCCACTTCTTCAATTTGGCGATCTCAAATAAAGTTGCTTTTTATTTATCTATACAGTCCAAACAACACATTTAGTAGCCATGTAGTTTTGTGACAACTCGAATGAAGGATAAAGCCATATCAGGCAACTGGTTTTTGATACTTGCAACGCTTAAGTTTATGTCCTATTACTGCTATCACCAGATCTAAAAAAAAAAATCACTATGTAACATCCCTGGCGGCGTGCTGGCATGGCTTACCATCTCCCAGCATGCAAGACCGCCAACTTACCTATCAGTCCAGGCTGCACACTTTGCTCCAGTACTTGCTGTGTGCATGTCTCTTGTCTGATTGCTTAGGGCGGCGGCGCTGTTACTGCCTGATTCTTAAAGTTGCAGTGTGCACAGTCCTAATGCGTCACCAGCCTATTGCTGTGAGTCACTGGATACTTAAACCCCCTCCACTCAGTAGGAGGTGCCTGAGCAACACTTTCTTTCAGTGTGTTCTGTGCAACTGAGTTGCCAGGTCCTGTCCAGTATCTTGTCTGTTTCTGCCACCCTGGGGGCTGCATACCCAGGCCTGTTACCTGTATATGTGACTTCTAGTCTGTTCCGCCACCCTGGGGGCTGTATACCCAGGCCCGTTACGTGTATCTGTGACTTCTAGTCTGTTTCCGCCACCCTGGAGGCTGAGTTCACAGGCTTGTTCCTGTATCTTGTTCCCGGTTCAGTTCCTGTCTGAACTGTGTCCTAGCCCATTACCTGTTTGTCTCTATGTCCGTACCTGCCCTTTTCCTGCAGTGTCTGAACCTGCACCTAACTCCAACTCGTTGTCTCTGTACTTCTGTTTGTGAGTTTTGTGTCCACTCGCTATTTCATTGTAAGTACCTTGTGTGTTTCTGGTTCTGCTTGTCCCGTCTCCCTGCCTCCAATCTACCTCCTGTGTTCTAACTATCTTCCTGTGTTTCCCAGTCTGTTCCATGTGAACACAGCCCTGTCCTGTCTGCCTGCACCTTTTGCTCTGCGGTTTCGCTCTTCTTTGTTCTGCCTTGCTTGTCCACCGCACCTGCGGTTTTGCTCTGCACTGCTTGTCCACCGTACCTGCGGTTTTCCTCTGCTCCGCTTGTCCACCGCACCTGCGGTTCCGCTCTGCTCTGCTTGTCCACCGCACCTGCGGTATCGCTCTGCTTGTCCACCTCACCTGCGGTTTCGCTCTGCTCTGCTTGTCCACCGCACCTGTGGTTTCGCTCTGCTCTGCTTCTCCCTCGCACCTGCGGTTTCGCTCTGCTCTGCTTGTCCACTGCACCTCTATAATACTTACGTGCACATATATTCAATTAGTGTTTTATAACCGATATATTTTTATAGAATTTTATATTTGATTTATTTTTTTCTTGGATTGGATTCATGTTATATGGTATATTGTGATGCACCTTTTATAGTAGAATTCTTAGTAGGCATTTCTTCGTATTTTGGAAAACAGTAAATAATTATTCTTGCAACACTTTGAGAACCAGCAACTTTTTATTTCAAATTATACTTTTTCACAATTGGGTATTTGCATTTCTGCCAGAGCTTTCAGTGTTGGTTGGATTTTTTTTAAATATAGGTGTGCTCCCCATCCTAACTTCACTTGGCATTTTTACTAATACCCAGGGTTGAGCCACCTGCACTTTAACATTGCTAACATTGCAAATTGTACATATATTTGCACCAAGCAATCTAACCTTAAACAGTTCACATTTAAAAAAACTATGACAATCATAAGGAGGTTAAAGAGGTTGTCGGTGACTTTAACACTGATGACCTATCCTCGGATAGGTCATGAATGTCTAACACCCCCAACGATCAGCTGTTCCCCGGTGTCAGCGGCCGCCAGATCTGCTCAGTTATAGAGCTATACAGCTATACAGTACTGCACATCCGCCCACTATTGATTTGAATTGGGGGCAGATATGCAACATACAGCCGCGGCCACTATACAGTTGATGGAGCTGCGCAGCTCTGTACCTTAGCAGTACAGGTGCATCTCACTAAATTACAATACCATCAAAAAGTTTATTTATTTCAGTTCAATACAAAAAGTGAAACTCATATTATATAGAGTCATTACACACAGAGTGATCTATTTCAGGTGTTTATTTCTGTTATTGATGATTATGGCTTACAGCCAATGAAAACACGACTCGGAATTGATCCTTTGTGCATCATTCTATTTATCTCTAGAACCTTGTCATATTGATCCTAAAGTATTATTGTTTTCATCTTGTGCAGTTTATGTTTTCCGATTCTAAAAATGATTTCCTTTGGTTTTAGAATAACCTGCAGTATAATGAATACTACGGAGACCAATGAAATAAAACAGGAGTTTTATGGATACTTAATCATTTGTGCTAAATTATATAAAGGCATCTTATCCTTGTGTCTTGTCTGTGCCAGGCATGATTACTAGACATTGACATCACCACATGAATGTCTTGGGTATTAGTGCTCTCTTATTTATCTATTACTCATTTATATTAGATCTTAAAATATGAAAAGCCACAAAGAAGAACTTATGGATTTGAAAAAATATGGTTCTCTGTTTCAGTAGAAAATGTTTGATAACTTTATGACCTTTCCCTGATATTTCTCAATGCCATAAGAATGCAATTTTTTGTTTTCATCACCCCATGTGTGAGAGCCACAACTTTTTAGTTAGTGTGTCAAACTGGGTTTTCTTTGCAAGTTGCATTTTTAATACCACTATTTTGGAGTACATATAAATGATTCAATTTTATTATTTTTTTTTTGCAGGGGAGAAAATGAAAAAACAAACACGCCACCATTATTTTTTAGGTTTTACTCTTACGACATTCACCAACATTATAAAATGATAATGTTATTCTAGTGGTTGTTACAAGTATGGCAATCTCAAATGTATGTATGTTTATTTACTGTATTATGAGACTTATGTCAACTGTGAAGCTTTATGATATTTTTTTTTCTTGTTAGTGACAAGTTATAGTTTGACTTTGTAACAAATTGGGTACATTGGTCTTTTTATTTATTTTTTTTGGGGGGGGGGAGATGACAAAAACCTCTGCACAAATATTTTTATTTATTTAATTTAATGGCAGGCACTCTTATATGCTTCTGCTGCTATAGCTGATGGCATCTAAGGGGTTACATAGCTAGAATCAGAGTTAACTCTGATACCATTGATTGCCGAAAAGATTTCACAAATATTTAACAACATTTAGAGTTGGTGTCCCCCATTATTTTAATAGTTTACACAGTCTTTTTTCTTGTTTTTCTTTCCTTGCAGTCACATCTTAGACTGATAGCTATGGTGTATAAGCAAGTGTTGGGGGCTCAGATACATGGCTAGGGCAGCAAACATTATCTTTGCCCCAGATATATTAAAAAAAAAACTAAGATAGGACTGTTTTTATTGAAAACCAAGAAGAAAGTGTAGTTAGCTACTTCCTCCCTCACCGACGATGCCCGCGAACCAAAATAAGAACAAACATTTAATCACCAATGTAAGATCATGATCATGGAATAGATGTTGCCAAGCTTGTCTGTGCAGCGCCAAAAATTTAATGGATTTATTCTTTGGTAAGAGTAACTAAGAGGACCCCATACACATTAGAGAAATGTCAGCCAAACCAGCCAATATCAATGGGTTCGGCCGACAGTGTAATGTGTATAGGGGCACAATCCAAGTGGGCATGCCGATCGGAATTTTTGTTTTCCTGGAGATGAGCCACCAGCAGTGATTTATGTCGGTGGCTTTCTCATAGAGAACCAGGAGCACTCGGCCAAACGAGGGTTCCTGTGTATGGGAGAGACGGCCAAGGTTGCTTTCGAATTTGATGTGCATGGCCATCTTAAGAGAAGGACAGCTTTCCAAATGAGCTCAACTAACATCAACTTTGTTTCCTTTCACAGTGTAAACTGAATGATGCAAATTAAAATTAATCAGACAAGAGTCTCCGAATTTATTTTACTTGGAATTACCGATCACAGACAAATGCAAGTGATTCTTTTTGTTTTGCTGCTGTTGATATACATGTTTTGCATGGTAGGAAATCTCGGCATCATCTGCCTTATAAAGCACTATGTGCCCCTCCATACACCTATGTATTATTTTCTCAGTCATTTCTCATTCCTGGAGATGTGTTACACCTCGGTCACAGCCCCCAAGCTGCTCTTCAGCTTAGAAACAGAAAACAGAGAAATTTCCTTTGCGAAATGTATGACACAGATGTATTTCTTCTCCTCTTTTGCAGCCACTGATTGTTTCCTATTGGCTGGCATGGCATATGATCGGTATATTGCTATCTGCAGTCCATTGCGATATTTAATAATTATGAGCAATAAAATCTGTCGCCTACTAACAGGAATCTGCTGGACAAGTGGGTTTTGGTACGCGGCCATACATACTTCAGTTATGTTGACCTTGCCCTTCTGTGGTCCTAACAAGATCAACCACTTTTTTTGTGATTTTCCAGCCATGTTGAAGCTAGTCTGTGGCAGTACTCTTCTCAGTCAGCTCCTCATCTTCATTGTAGGGGGATTCATGGGATTTAGTTGTTTCTTCCTAATCCTTGTATCCTATGTTTACATAATTAGCACCATTCTGAAGATACGTTCCTCATCTGGAAGACATAAAGCCTTTTCCACCTGCTCCTCCCATCTAGCCATTGTAACTTTGTACTACGGGACTCTCATTTTCACTTATTTACGGCCAACGTCTTCTTACTCATTAAACTACGATGGAGTGGTAGCCCTGTTCTATTGTCTTGTGAACCCCATGCTCAACCTTATAATATATACTCTGAGGAATAAGGAAGTCAGAACAGGTATTAAAAAATTACTTCAGCCTAAGAACATTTCACTTTCAAGTAAAAAAATACAGAAAAATATTTATTTCCAATATAAAATATTACAATTCTTTTCCTATTTAAAAAAAATCTGAATTTTAGAATTTTTGTTAAGGCAAAAGTATTTCTGACTCTACTAGAAATGTAAAGTGGACTCTAAATATTTCATTAATAAAAGTGTAGGGGCCATAGCATAGCTGAAATGGGTCCTCTCATGGTGCAAATATTTGCTACCCAAGACAAAAGGGACCTAGTGTTTCCTATCTTTACAATACATTTTTAAAGGGAATCTGTCAGCACGTTTTTTCTATATAATCTGAGAGCAGCATGATGAAGGTGAGGAGTCCCTGATACCAGTTATGTTTCACTTACTAAGCTGTGTGCTGTTATTTCATTAAAATCAGTGTTTTATCAGCAGGAGATTATCACTGCAGGACTTGGAGTTTCATGCCTCTTGATCAACTAATCTGTGTAACCCCGCCCTCACCACTGATTGGCAGCTTTCTGTCACTGTAGAGTATACACATAAAGCGGCCAATCAGTGGTGGTGGTGAGATTATTCAAGCTCAGCATTCCGAGCTCTGCTAGATCTACAGGAGAGAAAACTGTGATTGTTTCACAACTGCTGCATCCAGTAAAGTAAGTCATACATAGCTGGAATTAGGGTCTCTGCTCAGACATCATGCTGCTCCCAGACAAGGTAGCAAAAACCTGGTGACAGATTTCCTTTAAAGGGAATATACTGGACTTAATTTGTAAAAAAAAAATATGTGCTTAATCACTAACAGGCTATCTACCTGCGCATTATTCCCGGCATTGTTCTTCGCCAGCATAGAGTGGTCACAGACTGCTCCTGCTGGCGCTTCAGCTGACTGTTGATGTCACGTCGACAGAGTTCTGCTCGGTCAACAGGGTGGGACTGCTGATGTCATGCTGATTGACAGCCGGCTACTCCTGGTAGGCAGCGGGAATCCGGTTTTCAATCAGAATGACATCAGCAGTCTCGCCCTGTCAACAGAGCAAAGCGGAAAAGAAGCTGCAGGTCTGTCGACGTGACATCAGCGGAGGAAGCTGAATCACCGTCAGAAGAGGTCTGTGACCACTCTGTGCCGGCAAAGAATGGTGCCAGGCACAACAGGCAGGTAGGTAGCAATTACCTGCCTGTTAGTGTTTGGGCACTTTTTTTTTTTTAACAAAGTCCTGGATATCCCCTTTAAGTCTCTTGGACCAATTTCTTATTCCTATCCTTTTTGGCAATGCATTTATTCTCATGGGAGTCCAAAAATACTATGGACAAAACATGATTTGATCCCCTGTCTAGAAGGGCTCATAAGATACAGTACAGACCAAAAGTTTGAACACACCTTCCCATTTAAAGATTTTTCTGTATTTTCATGACTATGAAAATTGTACATTCACACTGAAGGCATCAAAACTATGAATTAACACGTGGAATTATATACTTAACAAAAAAGTGTGAAACAACTGAAAATATGTCTTATATTCTAGGTTCTTCAAAGTAGCCACCTTTTGCTTTGATGACTGCTTTGCACACTCTTGGCATTCTCTTGATGAGCTTCAAGAGGTAGTCACCGGAAATGGTTTTCACTTCACAGGTGTGCCCTGTCAGGTTTAATAAGTGGGATTTCTTGCCTTATAAATGGGTTTGGGACCATCAGTTATGCTGTGCAGAAGTCTGGTGGATACACAGCTAATAGTCCTACTGAATAGACTGTTAGAATTTGTATTATGGCAAGAAAGAAGCAGCTAAGTAAAGAAAAACGAGTGGCCATCATTACTTTAAGAAATGAAGGTCAGTCAGTCCGAAAAAATTGGGAAAACTTTGAAAGTATACCCAAGTGCAGTTGCAAAAAGCATCAAGCGCTACAAAGAAACTGGCTCACATGAGGACCGCCCCAGGAAAGGAAGACCAAGAGTCACCTCTGCTTCTGAGGATAAGTTTATCCGAGTCACCAGCCTCAGAAATTGCAGGTTAACAGCAGCTCAGATTAGAGACCACGTCAATGCCACATAGAGTTCTAGCAGCAGACACATTTCTTCAACAACTGTTAAGAGGAGACTTTGTGCAGCAGGCCTTCATGGTAAAATAGCTGCTAGGAAACCACTGCTAAGGACAGGCAACAAGCAGAAGAGACTTGTTTGGGCTAAAGAACACAAGGAATGGACATTAGACCAGTGGAAATCTGTGCTTTGGTCTGATGAGTCCAAATTTGAGATCTTTGGTTCCAACCACCATGTCTTTGTGCGACGCTGAAAAGGTGAACAGATGGACTCTACATGCCTGGTTCCCACCGTGAAGCATGGAGGAGGAGGTGTGATGGTGTGGGGGTGCTTTGCTGGTGACACTGTTGGGGATTTATTCAAAATTGAAGGCATACTGAACCAGCATGGCTACCACAGCATCTTGCAGCAGCATGCTATTCCATCCGGTTTGCGTTTAGTTGAACCATCATTTATTTTTCAACAGGACAATGACCCCAAACACACCTCCAGGCTGTGTAATGGCTATTTGACCAAGAAGGAGAGTGATGGGGTGCTACGCCAGATGACCTGGCCTCCACAGTCACTAGACCTGGACCCAATCGAGATGGTTTGGGGTGAGCTGGACCGCAGAATGAAGCCAAAAGGGCCAACAAGTGCGAAGCATCTCTGGGAACTCCTTCAATTGTTGGAAGACCATTTCTGGTGACTACCTCTTGAAGCTCATCAAGAGAATGCCAAGAGTGTGCAAAGCAGTCATCAAAGCAAAAGGTGGCTACTTTGAAGAACCTAGAATATAAGACATATTTTCAGTTGTTTCACACTTTTTTGTTAAGTATATAATTCCACATGTGTTAATTCATAGGTTTGATGCCTTCAGTGTGAATGTACAATTTTCATAGTCATGAAAATACAGAAAAATCTTTAAATGAGAAGGTGTGTCCAAACTTTTGGTCTGTACTGTATATCATGGCTTGTCTCTATGATATGCATGTCCTTGTAGAAGATGCTGTATTTAATGGGCTTCAATGAATATAGATATAACAACATTAACATGAATATAGAATAAATTTTCCTTCTCCTCTTTCTATTTCACCAAAATTCCCGTAGTCCATTTTAGATATGATCTTTTAGATGTCAGATTAATAAATATTCTGGATAGTTATAGAAAAGTAAGGAAAGGATAGAGAGCCTACTGTAGGGAAGTACAACATAATATAATCATACAAGATCTACTGATTTATATATTTTTATTTTAATTGATCATTAATAATAGTTTCTATGTATTTCAGCTCCGACCTTAAAGACTATATATACCTTCAGGGGCATTTTTTTTGCTAATATACAGTGGGGAAAATAAGTATTTGATACACTGCTGATTTTACAAGTTTTCCCACATACAAAGAGGTCTATAATTTTTATCGCAGGTACATTTCAACTGTGAGAGACAGAATCTAAAAATAAAAAACAGAAAATCACATTGTATGATTTTTAAATAATTAAATTGCATTTTATTGCATGAAATAAGTATTTGATCACCTACCAACTAGCAAAAATTCTGTCTCTCACAGACCTGTTAGTTTTTCTTTAAGAAGCCCTCCTACTCTGCACTCATTACCTGTATTAACAGCACCTGTTTGAGCTCGTTACCTGTATAAAAGACACCTGTCCACACAATCAATTAATCACACTCCAACCTCTCCACCATCTAAGGACACTAGGGACAAAATTGTAGACCTGCACAAGACTGGGATGGGCTACAAGACAATAGGCAAGCAGCTTGGTGAGAAGGCAACAACTGTTGGCACAATTATTAGAAAATGGAAGAAACACAAGATAACTGTTAATCTTCCTTGGTCTGGGACTCCATGCAAGATCTCACCTTGTGGTGTAAGGATGATTCTGAGAAAGGTCAGGAATCAGCCCAGAACTACATCGGAGGACCTAGTCAATGACCTGAAGAGAGCTGAGACCACAGTCTCAAACATTACCGTTAGTAACACACTATACCGTCATGGTTTAAAATCCTGCAGGGCACGCAAGGTCCCACTGCTCATGCCTGCACATGTCCAGGTCCATTTGAAGTTCGCCAATGACCATCTGGATGATTCAGAGGAGGCAAGGGAGAAGGTCATGTGGTCAGATGAGAGCAAAATAGAACTTTTTGGTATCAACTCCACTCGCCGTGTTTGGAGGAAGGAGAAGGATGAGTACAACCCCAGGAACACCATCCCAACTGTGAAGCATGGTGGGGGAAACATCATACTTTGGGGGTGCTTTTCTGCAAACGAGACAGGACGAATGCACCGTATTGAAGGAAGGATGGATGGAGTCATGTGTTGCAAGATTGTGGCCAACAACCTCCTTCCCTCAGTAAGAGCATTGAAGATGGGTCGTGGCTGTGTCCTCCAGCATGACAATGACCCAAAACACACAGCCAGGGCAACTAAGGAGTGGCTCCATAAGAAGCAGTGGCCTAGCCAGTCTCCAGACCTGAACCCAATAAAAAATCTTTGCAGGGAGCTGAAACTCAATGTTGCCCAGCGACAGCCCAGAAACCTAAAAGATCTGGAGAAGATCTGTATGGAGGAGTGGGCCAAAATCCCTGCTTCAGTGTGTGCAAACTTGGTCAAGAACTACAGGAATCGTCTGACCTCTATAATTGCAAACAAAGGTTTTTGTACCAAATATTAAGTTCTGTTTTTCTATTGTATCAAATTATTTCATGCAATAAAATGAAAATTAAAAATGGAAAAGTCATACAATGTGATTTTCTGAATTTCTTTTAATATTCTGTCTTTCACAGGTGAAGTGTAGCTATGATAAAAATTACAGACCTCTCCATTCTTTGTAGGTGCGAAAACTTGCAAAATCGGCAATGTATCAAACACTTATTGTCCCACGGTACATGTGTTTTAGCTAAAATTGTTTTTCGCAATTGTGTTTCATTAAAAAAGCTGAACTATTTCACGCTTTTACAGCCTCTATGTTTCAATGTTTCACTATTAATATCCGGCTGCAGAATGAGTTAACGTGTGAATTTATCAGTGAGCTCATTCTGGCAGCAGAGATTTTATCTTATATGTTTCTTCTCCTTAACTACTTTAAGCTGTTTTATGAGCACAGGAATGTTGAGGTGATCTTTGAAAACCAGCCCATAAAAGAGTTTTCCCCCTTGATTCTGTAAAAACTCTTGTTTACTTGTAAACAAAATCATCTGATACCCCAGGTTCAGCGCTATGTCGCTGGCACTGCTCTGATGATTGGGTATAGGCTGCAGTCTATCACTGAGCTCAGCGGCTTTACTGATACAGACAGCATGAATTGTAACCATGCCCCTGGCATTGCTTCACAGCGGGCCCTAATGCAGAGCCAGTGTCAATCAGGGCCTGGGAGCACGGTTACAGCCATCGCTCTGTATTCTCACATCGGTGACTGAACCCACACCGTCGCCCCGTGACTGAAACCCGGACGCTTACGGGGGGGGAGTTCATTTTCTCCCCACAGTGTTCGGTTAATTGCGGCACCGGGCAGGTTAATGGCGGCTTTTCTGATGACAGGTTCCCTTTAACTCTTAGATATTTGATGTAATTTGGGGGCCATTTAAAAGGATAAAAGATTAGCTATGATCTGCTTGACATACGGCAGATGATTTTCCTCAGTATTAACAACATATAACAGCCACGAGGTATCTCTTAAAATATAACCTTTAATAAATCTCTAAAAAGAAACCAAATACACTCCCCTGATGAATCCCTGATAAGGAGGAAGAAACGCGTCGGGAGGGATCTTTTTTGTGGGTGACATTGTTAGGACATATTTGGGTACTGCCCTTGTTAGGGCGGGAGCTAACACCAGGGGCACGACAGGGTAGATTTTCTTCAGAGGAA
The DNA here is from genome assembly GCF_046119375.1 of Phyllobates terribilis. Lineage (NCBI taxonomy): Eukaryota > Metazoa > Chordata > Amphibia > Anura > Dendrobatidae > Phyllobates > Phyllobates terribilis. The sequence continues at coordinate 5,827,633 of NW_027362825.1, forward strand.
CCTATGGACTGAAGGGGATGAAGAAACCCGAACGATGCCCACATGCAAAAAAAAAAAATGGGTGAGATCCACACATGTCACTAATATTTGATAACACTATGTTTTTTTTCATTTACTGACCAAGATTGGTTGGAAATTATTGGCCTTTTGGAGGTCATATGTTTGTATTCTAATAGGGCTGTTCAGATATTATATGTATTAGATTAATTTTGGTTATTTTTTTGCCATCTTTTGCCTCTTGTCTGGTATATTTTTAGAGGTAATATTTGTCAATTTGGATATAAGATGTAATTAAGGACTGGTATCAGTTTTTGGAGGTATTTATTATATACTCTCTTTTTAGAGATTTATTAAAGGTTATATTTTTTCAGAGATACCTCGTGGCTGTTATATGCCATTTAAAAGGAGTTTTACAGTTAGGTCCATATATATTTGGACAGAGGCAACATTTTTTCTAATTTTGGTTCTAGACATTACCACAATGAATTTTAAACAAAACAATTCAGATGCAGTTTAAGTTCAGACTTTCAGCTTTCATTTGAGGGTATCCACATTAAAATTGGATGAAGGGTTTAGGAGTTTCAGCTCCTTAACATGTGCCACCCTGTTTTTAAAGGGACCAAAAGTAATTGGACAGATTAAATAATTGTAAATAAAATGTTCATTTCTAGTACTTGGTTGAAAACCCTTTGTTGGCAATGACTGCCTGAAGTCTTGATCTCATGGACATCACCAGATGCTGTGTTTCCTCCTTTTTGATGCTCTGCCAGGCCTTCACTGCGGTGGTTTTCAGTTGCTGTTTGTTTGTGGGCCTTTCTGTCTGAAGTTTAGTCTTTAACAAGTGAAATGCATGCTCAATTGGGTTGAGGTCAGGTGACTGACTTGGCCATTCAAGAATATTCCACTTCTTTGCTTTAATAAACTCCTGGGTTGCTTTGGCTTTATGTTTTGGGTCATTGTCCATCTGTAGTATGAAATGACGACCAATCAGTTTGGCTGCATTTGGCTGGATCTGAGCACACAGCATGGCTCTGAATACATCAGAATTCATTCGGCTGCTTCTGTCCTGTGTCACATCATCAATAAACACTAGTGACCCAGTGCCACTGGCAGCCATGCATGCCCAAGCCATCACACTGCCTCTGCCGTGTTTCACAGATGATGTGGTATGCTTTGGATCATGAGCTGTACCACGCCTTCGTCATACTTATCTCTTTCTATCATTCTGGTAGAGGTTGATCTTGGTTTCATCTGTCCAAAGAATGTTCTTCCAGAACTGTGCTGGCTTTTTTAGATGTTTTTTTTAGCAAAGTCCAGTCTAGCCTTTTTCTTCTTGATGCTTATGAGTGGCTTGCACCGTGCAGTGAACCCTCTGTATTTACTTTCATGCAGTCTTCCCTTTATAGTAGATTTGGATATTGATACGCCTACCTCCTGGAGAGTGTTGTTCACTTGGTTGGTTGTTGTGAAGGGGTTTCTCTTCACCATGGAGATTATTCTGCGATCATCCACCACTGTTGTCTTCCGTGGGCGCCCAGGTCTTTTTGCATTGATGAGTTCACCAGTGCTTTCTTTCTTTCTCAGGATGTACCAAACTGTAGATTTTGCCACTCCTAATATTGTAGCAATTTCTTGGATGGGTTTTTTCTGTTTTGCAGGTTAAGGATGGCTTGTTTCACCTGCATGGAGAGCTCCTTTGACCGCATGTTTACTTCACACCAAAACCTTCCAAATGCAAGCACCACACCTCAAATCAACTCCAGGCCTTTTATCTGCTTAATTGAGAATGACATAACCAAGGGATTGCCCACACCTGTCCATGAAATAGCCTTGGAGTCAATTGTCCAATTACTTTTGGTCCCTTTAAAAACAGGGTGGCACATGTTAAGGAGCTGAAACTCCTAAACCCTTCATCCAATTTTAATGTGGATACCCTCAAATGAAAGCTGAAAGTCTGAACTTCAACTGCATCTGAATTGTTTTTTTTAAAATTCATTGTGGTAATGTCTAGGACCAAAATTAGAAAAAATTTGTCTCTGTCCAAATATATATGAAACAAACTGTACTTCTTAGGAAACTGATGTCTGCTGAGATGTTAAGAGCTGCAGATTTATCTAAGTTAAACTTAAAATTAATGGTTACCAAATTGCTTAAAAGTTTCCAAAAGTTTGGGAGCTCTACTTTAAGGTTGGATGGCATAAGAAGGAGATCATTTGCGAAAGCTGCAGCTATTTGTTCAGTTCGTTCAATTTTATGTCCTCAAATATCGGGGGTTTTGTCTAATTCTTTGTATTCGTGTTTCCATGATGAGAATAAAGAGGGAGGGGGAGAGTGGACATCCCTGACATGTTCCATTTTGAATACGAAATCTCTGAGATAGAGTGGCATCTACTCTTATTCTTGCTGAAGGCCAAGAATACAGAGAGAGAGGATCAATGAATTCCTGGGGGGGGGGGGAGAAGGCAAACCTTTGCAAGGTATCTGCCATAAAACACCAGCTAATTCTGTAGAATGTTTTTTCTACGTCCATTGAGAGAAGAGTCAGGGGTGTCCTTTCTTCCAGGGCGTAGTAGATTGAGTGAATGAACCTGGCAGTTATCCCTACCCTTGCTGAAACCAGACTAACCGGGGTGGATTATAAAGGGGAGGAGATTACACAATCTTCAGGCTAGAGTTTGGCCCATAATTTAATGTCAGTGTTTAAGAGAGAAATGGGTCGGTAACTGCTGCAAAGAAAAGGGTCTTTTTCCACTTTGGGTATGATTGAAATGATAGCTTTCAGTGACTTGTAAAAATTTGTAAAAAATAAAATCTGTTTCAAAAATGAATATTGTTATCTTCCAAAATGGCTTTACAACTTTTTTTGCTCTGTACAAGATTATTTAGCTTTTTTTTCCCTGTTTGTCAGTAAACAAGGTTAGGACATGGGTATACAGGGGATGGAGGGGTTACAGTCATTCTTTGACGCTAGAGCCTAAGGGTGCCCAAAAGGTCCCTTTAACTCATACAAGAAGACCAATACTACTAAATACCTGTGATACTTGGGATGCCCCCTTTAAGATATAACTTAAAGATTTAGGAGCTTTAACACAGCAAAATATACGTAAATGGTCAGCTCACTCACCAGGAGACCCGAGGTACAAAGACTTGTAGCGCCAAAAGGTAGAATAATGTACAAATAGAAAAATCCAGCATCAGGGTCATCTTATAAATACATGCCTGTATTAGTAAAAAAAAATCACAATTTTCATCACCAACAAATGTGCTTCAGAAAAAGTCTTTAGTAATTGAATATAAAAATGTGAACTGATATGGCGTGTTAAGCCATGTCCTGTCAGGGCACATGATCAGTGTCCTCCAATCATAAATAAAGATTAAAGAAAAACAAAAATATTCTGCAACCCATTTGTTTGTGGTGATGGAAGTTGTGATTTTTTTTGCAATTTCTAATAAAGACATGCTTTTTGTAAGATCCTGACCCTTAATTTTTCCATCACTCCAGGAGCTTTAATTTACGCTACTGGACTGTGTTATATACAGCATGCGTGTTCCCCTACCAATTTTTTTCTTATATAGATATCTTTTATATATGACATTTAAAAACTAGGCCAATTTTTCAAGCAAGTTGTGAAAACATTTAAAAAATGTGCATAGTAGCTGCTGAGGTTTATGTCACCCTTCTTAATGCATTATCTGAAGTTAAAGGGAAGCGATTCCCGTCTCCACACCGCCTTGGTTGCAGATGTCTTCCATCATCTCTTCTCCCTCCTCATATCCTGTCTCTGGTTAAGCCTTCTCTCCTCTCCTTATTATTATTTTTTTATTATTTAATTCGCTCACCGAACTTCCAAGAACATGGCCGATACCGATGTCGATACCACCACGGCCACCACCACCGAGGTGCCAGTTACCAAGTATCTGAAGGAGAAGTAAGAAGTTGTAGAGGATCCTGAGAATAGATAATTAGGTAGATTGGCATGCACTCTGTCTATTAGCGAGGTGCTAGTGGAACGGGGTATATCCGTGTAATCCAGAATAAGAGAATTCACCGCACACTCTAGATTTTTTTTGTAAATGCTGAAAGTTTCTTATATCCTTGTCAAAATGGTATATAGTGGCATTAATGGGTCTCCCTGCTGCAAGTAAGGACACCTACCACGGGTTGTCAAGTAAATATAAAATTAATAAAATAAGCCACTTGCGCTGGAGATGTAGGGGAAAAAGGGGTGATATCAACGGGGTAGTAAAACCCTGAGGACGGAAACCGTTGTTTCTGAAATGCGTAGGTCTTTTTGATCCCTACAGGCTCCCGTACTTGGTACGTACCAGGTGACATAGCGTCACGCAGGTCCTTCAGACCTTCACAACCACGCTGATGCCGGGAGAACGCGGGAAGCATTGGGTCACCGGTCGGGACTCTACTCCTCCCCCATCCACTTGCTATTTTCATCCACCTGCCTTACTGCGCGGCCTCGCCGGCCTTCCAAGCATCACCGACCGCCTTCACTCTGGATCCCCGAGGACCTGGACGTCGGTACTGTAAGTGAAGACCTTACCTGCGGTCTCATCACCTCTTCTTTTACACGCAGCCGCTCACCACAACACCAACGCTTCTGCAGAAAACTGCAAGTGTGCATATGGAAGCAGCTACCTGAGAGGAATCTCAAGCACATAATCCACCCTACTCTGCAGTACCTATCTTCCTCTACCACAGGGGCTATCAGTTGCAGATAGAGACTCCGCACTGCTTTGCTGTACTCCCCCTCACAGAGCAAAGGGGATACTCGATCGCTGAATCAGCATTGAAGTCTCCTCCACTAACCAACTTTGACAGAGAACGTGGGCTGGCATTCTTCTATTGCGTCCATCTTCAGCAGTTTGTGTTTATGTCCAGTAAACCGTCACTGCCAAGGATATCTGCCAGAAAAGCCAGCCACTTATTACAAAAAGACTCTAGTCACTTCAGGTTACACCACGTCCATTGATTCAACAGGTAACAGGTATTGTCCTACCTGCCGCTTCATCATAGTGGCAATTTATTTAGTCTTAATTACCTCTGTCACACTGTGCCATCTTATTCTCAGTCTCTGAGAGCCCATCTACTTACCCCCCCACAAGGGCTGCGTTGACTCCCACTCAGAAGTAACTTACAGGCAGGGGTGGATTAAGAGTAGCAAGGGCCCCGGGCAGTTTAGAAGGCGTGGGCCCCCCCCACACACACACACACACCTGATGTATCACATGTCACATGATCTCCTGTGATAGATCATGTGATAGTTCATGTGAAATTAATTTTGCACAATATTAATATATTATAATCATTTTTTTACATTAATTGTATGACTTAATATTGAGCACAATTAAGTATGCTGACATCCCCTATATACAGTATTAGACCCTACACACAATATGAGCTGCCACATCATCCTCCTATACACAGCAGGAGGCCACACGTAGCCATCTATACACAACGGGAGGCCGCACGTAGCCATCTATACAAAACGGGAGGCTGCACGTAGCCATCTATACACAGCGCGAGGCCGCACGGCGCCATCTATACACAGCGGGAGGCTGCACGGCGCCATCTATACACAGCGGGAGACCGCACGTAGCCATCTATACACAGGGGGGGAGGCCGCACATAGCCATCTATACACAGCAGGAGGCCGCACGGCGCCATCTATACAGCGGGAGGAGGCCGCACGGTGCCATCTATACACAGCGGGAGGCCGCACGGCGCCATCTATACACAGCGGGAGGCCGCACGGCGCCATCTACACAGCAGAAGGCCGCACGTAGCCATCTATACACAGCGGGAGGCTGCACGGCACCATCTATACACAGCGGAAGACCCCACGTAGCCATCTATACACAGCGGGAGGCCGCACGGCGCCATCTATATACAGCGGGAGGCCGCACATAGCCATTTATACACAGCGGGAGGCCGCACGTAGCCATCTATACACAGCGGGAGGCCGGACGTAGCCATCTATACACAGCGGGAGGCCGCACGGCGCCCCCCAGATACAGCGGGAGGAGGCCGCACGCCCCCCCCCCAGATACAGCGGGAGGAGGCCGCACGGCGCCCTCCAGATACAGAGGGAGGAGGCCGCACGGCGCCCCCCAGATACAGCGGGAGGAGGCCACATGGCCACCCCCAGATACAGTGGGAGGAGGCCGCACGGCGCCCCCCACACACACACAAACATATACAGACATATACATACACGCATAAACACATTTGAAACACAAAAATACATATAAACAGACATCACACAATGATATCTGCCTGCACAAACACACTGTGACATACACACACACGTCACTCACCATCCACCGGCTCGGCTCCAGAGGTCGTCCAGCTCCTCTCCGGTGAAGCAGTGCAGGGCGCACACTGTGTGACGTCACACTAGCAGACACGGCCGTGCACCGGCCCGTGTCTCCTAGCTGAAGAAGAAGCAGCAGCCCTGCGCCGCTGCTGGGGGAGCGGTCCGGGGGCCCCCCGCCTCTGCCTGCCGGTGTCTGCCACATTGGCGCCGCCACGCCGCGCATATTATAATGAGGGCAATCTGGCCAAGTGCCCCCTGGAGCCCCGGACGGTATGCCCTCATTATAATCTGCCTATGCTTACAGGTATATATCCATATCCTAACATTTTCTCTATTGTCTTAACCATTTTTTATTTTACCGGTCTATTTTTCCTTCGGTCCACAGAGAAGGTTTCCTACCTGGATCCTCCCTCCGTAGCACCCCTCCTCCACCCCTAGGAAGGTAACTGTTTTTCAATCCACAGTTCCACAAGCAATTACTAGTGCACCAGAGGTTCTTATCTTTTTTTTTTCTCTTCTCTTTTCTCCTCCAGGGGATGACCGCATTCTAAGTCATGCTATACCCATTGGAAAACTAAGGACTATTCTATATACTAAACCAAAAGCTTCAAGGAAATCTTTTACTCCCCGCCAACAACGGATTTCATATTTTAAATCCCCCGATCTTATCCGCATGCCATTTTTTATCTCTAATAATTGTTTTAACTGAACCAATAAAATTGTTTGTTTTTACTCACTACTGTACCATTCTAATTATTATTACCATTACCCTGTTTTTTTAACTACCCCGTTGATATCACCCCTTTAACTACCCCATTGATATCACCCCTTTAACTACCCCATTGATATCACCCCTTTAACTACCCCGTTGATATCACCCCTTTTCCCCCTACATCTCCAGCACAAGTTGCTTATTTTATTAAGTTTATTATATCTGTGAAGGCAAGTAAATATACAGGTGCTGGGAGATATGCGACAAAATAGAATAACGCTTCGACCTAGCCTGGGTCTTAATCATAATGTCACTGCAAGAAAAGAGTTGATACATTAGAAGTGTACACCTACTACATACAAACATGTGGAACTGCATTGGGTTCGAATGTGGCACTGGCCTATGCCAACACATACATGGATTATTTTGAGGAACAATATGTGTACACAAGATTCCTGAGGGATACCAAGGATTACCAGAACAACTCACGCCGTAATGAGTCATTCAGCTCGGGGAGCGACACATCTACAGGACAACATCTACCACGTTTTTTAGTCAAATTCCCAGGGGAGGATATCAACACACAGACCTCCCTGCAGACCCAGGAGATCGCATGACCACGCGTTCCCAGGTAAGCTAGACAACCTGGTAGTCAACATCTCCAGCTGAACGCTCTCTCCTGCGCTCTCTCCTGTGGAACTATCTGTACTACAGAAGGGTCTTTCCTTCTGTCCAACACCCAACTGGGATTTGTTCCAGCTGGAGAAGGACTTACAGAAGTTTTACCGGTTTATGAGATTTTTGAGAGCTCAGTGAGAGCTTCGCAAACAGAGGGCCTCCACAAGCGGGCCCACCTGTTCTGGAACTCTCCATTTCCACACTAGGTCTATGCAACCCTAGCACGTTTAATCCACCAGATACCAATCATGCTACAGAAACTTTCATCAGTTTGATAGACTGAGACATCAAAGAACAGGTACATCAACAATGTCTAGGTTTCTTCCTCTCACATCAGAACTTAACCACAGAGGGAAAACAAGCAATTACATCTTTGCACAATAACAAAAAAATATTAGCAAACCTGCAGACAAAGGAGGAGCCATAGTGGTAATGGACCATGCACAGTACTGTGGTGAAATTAACCGCCAATTAGCAGACACCAATGAACTGGATGATCCCCAGAGACACAACAAGTACAATTAAACCCAAATCCAACAAATCATCACAACCTACCTAAACAAAAAAATCATTGATCAAAAAAGGGCTTCGTTCCTGACTAATTTGCACCCTGTAACCCTGGTATTTTACATTCTGCTCAAAATACATAAATCTCTGACTAATTCACCCGGACGCCCCATAGTGGCCTCCACCGACTCAATTTTGTCTCCGCTATCTATGTATCTAGAGAAAATTCTGACCCCACTGGCCAAGAGAGCCCAATCTTTCCTTCTAGACACAGGTCATTTTCTCAACATCATCAGGGACCTACACACCTTCCCTTCTAACAGTCTCCTTGTAACATTTGATGTCAATAGGCTCTACACATCTATTTCGTATGAGAAATGGCTGGAAGCTGTCTCCAATCTGCTATCACACAATATAGTATGGAGCATGACTCCGTCCAATTGTACCTTGATTTTCTGACACTGATTCTTCATGAGAACTTCTTTCTCTGTGGGGACACCTACTACATACAATCATGTGGAACCCCAATGGGGCTGTCCTTACCTACAGCTGAAAGGTTGTATTGTCTTTATTTACATTCTGTTTTTCTCTATGCCTGATGATACCTTCTGTTTATTTCCATGCTTGGTGATACCATCTGTATTTTGTGGGCTATAATTGACTTTGCCCTATATTGACACTTGTCTACCACTTGTGTGCTTTATGGCTTTTCTCTATATGATCTATTGACATATTTATAGATATATACTTTCATGGCAATTTGACTATATTTTTCTATGCTGAATACTTTAAGGTGTGTACTTGTTATCCACTAATGCTTACTAGATGAATGAATTTTGGATACTGATCCTTTTACTTATTTATTTAATTCTTCATATATGTATTACTGGGTTCATTGATATGATCTCCTTTTGTTAGTCTTGTTAAACAGAATAAATGATTGATTATCCTTGTTACTTGCACTGCAGGCACCTTCATTGGTTCACTTCCCCTTTATGTATGTTTTTATAAATTTCTTTTAAATAATTCAATAAAAGTTCCAAACCTTTTTATCAAACTTGTGCATCTATACTTCTTTGACGTGATTGGGTGTTTACATACAATCATGTGGAACCCCAATGGGTTTGAACGTGGCATTGACCTATGCCAACACATACATGGATTCTTTTGTGTACAAGATAATGCATATAATAATTCAAGAAGGTATACTGTATAGTTACGGACGAAAACCACCTACACATCCGACTGAGAGACATGTCATACAAATTCAGGGAAAGGTGCTACCCAGTATCACTGGAACGGAAAGAGGAAAAGAGGGCTCAGATACCAGCACCTCCCCCTCTCCATCTACAGCTCAGGGTGAAAGAGTACCATTTGTACATACATACCACCCTCTGAGGCATAAAATCCATACTATCATAAGGAGACACTGGCCCCTCCTCACCAAAGCATACCCTGAGATAGAAGCCTTCAAATCACTGGCCCTGATGTGCACCAGAAGGCCTCAAAACATTAGGAATAGAATGGTTAGAGCCGATATAGGTAGCACCTCCAGAGTACCCACTCAAAGTTTTCTAAGTACCGGAAACTATGAACATTTCTGTCCCTCAACTGTTCACCATATTCTAATGTCATAAAAGCTGACAATGTAACGCACCCAAGAACAGGGAAATCATACCCCATCCGAGGTTTCTTTACATGTGACTCCAACTTTGTCATTTACCTCATCAAATGTCCCTGTGGCCTTCTATACGTGGGCGAAACAATCCAAAATGTCAGAAATAGGATCGCAAGCCACAAATCTACCATTTGATGCAATAAGGCATGGTTACCAATACCAGACCACTTTTCCAAAGCAAAACACTACATCTCCCAATTGAGTTTCAAATCATTGAGCAAGTCCCTAGACCAAGGAAAGGGGGAAACCAAACTCAAGTCCTTAAACAAAAAGAGTCCTATTGGATACACACCCTCCAAACCCTGAGCCCAGAGGGACTTAATAGAGAGATTGATTGGCTAACCTGATTATTTTTTTCTTCCTAACAGACACGTTGATTTATTTGAACCCATTGGTTGAGTCACCAACCCCATTATTTCACATATCCCTCCCTCCCCTCCCCTTCCCCTTCCCTTTTCTACTTCCTCCTCAAATCACAGCTCAGTCATTGGCATCTTTACGATCACCCTATTGACCTTAGTATCCCTTCCCTATACATAACCTAGAGAACAAATCATTTTCTTAATAGATTCCGTCTCTTTACCCAGCAATACAGCCTTTAGACACACATAGCCAGAAATGATTAAAGAATACCTTTAAAACAACACCTTCTTGTCTACCTCTTCTCCCCCTCTTTTCCCCTCCCCCCCAGCTCCACATCACAGGACATCCATTATATAATATATCAGCTGGGAGCTCATAACTGACTACTATGACTTTATTCATACAATTCTATTATAACCACCATTGATAATCAGTACCTTTGCATGACTCAGGGTCAAAATGATTGAGCTTATCTATATGCCTGAATACTCATTTACTCTCACCGTTTAGACTGTATCCTTACCATATACTCTATACTGCCCATATCAGTCTACCTAATTATCTTCTTTTTTCACAGCACATAATATGCCAGGTACCAGTGACTAAAGGTACTTCCCTCACAGGGTCTCCCCAGGTCTGGACATCATCACATATGTATCTAACGTTATACTTGTCTCTTTGCAGTATATAATCATTACAAAAACTTGATACTCCTCTCTATAGAAATTCCATATGCAACCCTGCGCTATTATCAAGTAAGCTGTCTGTGGGTTTATAGTGTGAGATTATAATGTACAAAGATAGTTTTTCTTTCCATATTTATATACATGCATATGTATACTTATATATATACATGCATATATACTACAGACCAAAAGTTTGGACACACCTTCTCATTTAAAGATTTTTCTGTATTTTCATGACTTTGAAAATTGTACATTCACACTGAAGGCATCAACACTATGAATTAACACATGTGGAATTATATAGTTAGCAAAAAAGCGTGAAACAACTGAAAATATGTCTTATATTCTAGGTTCTTCAAAGTAGCCACCTTTTGCTTTGATGACTGCTTTGCACACTCTTGGCATTCTCTTGATGATCTTCAAGAGGTAGTCACCGGAAATGGTTTTCACTTCACAGGTGTGCCCTGTCAGGTTTAATAAGTGGGATTTCTTGCCTTATAAATGGGGTTGGGACCATCAGTTGTGTTGTGCAGAAGTCAGGTGGATACACAGCTGATAGTCCTACTGAATAGACTATTAGAATTTGTATTATGGCAAGAAAAAAACAGCTAAGTAAAGAAATACGAGTGGCCATCATTACTTTAAGAAATGAAGGTCAGTCAGTCCGAAAAATTGGGCAAACTTTGAAAGTGTCCCCAAGTGCAGTTGCAAAAACCATCAAGCGCTACAAAGAAACTGGCTCACATGAGGACTGCCCCAGGAAAGGAAGACCAAGAGTCACCTCTGCTTCTGAGGATAAGTTTATCCGAGTCATCAGCCTCAGAAATCGCAGGTTAACAGCAGCTCAGATTAGAGACCAGGTCAATGCCACACAGAGTTCTAGCAGCAGACACATCTCTACAACAACTGTTAAGAGGAGACTTTGTGCAGCAGGCCTTCATGGTAAAATAGCTGCTAGGAAACCACTGCTAAAGACAGTCAACAAGCAGAAGAGACTTGTTTGGGCTAAATAACACAAGGAATGGACATTAGACCAGTGGAAATCTGTGCTTTGGTCTGATGAGTCCAAATTTGAGATCTTTGGTTCCAACCACCGTGTCTTTGTGCGACACAGAAAAGGTGAACGGATGGACTCTACATGCCTGGTTCCCACCGTGAAGCATGTAGGAGGAGGTGTGATGGTGTGGGGGTGCTTTGCTGGTGACACTGTTGGGGATTTATTCAAAATTGAAGGCATACTGAACCAGCATGGCTACCACAGCATCTTGCAGCGGCATGCTATTCAATCCGGTTTGCGTTTAGTTGGACCATCATTTATTTTTCAACAGGACAATGACCCCAAACACACCTCCAGGCTGTGTAAGGGCTATTTGACCAAGACGGAGAGTGATGGGGTGCTACGCCAGATGTCCTGGCCTCCACAGTCACCAGACCTGAACCCAATCGAGATGGTTTGGGATGAGCTGGACCGCAGAGTGAAGGCAAAAGGGCCAACAAGTGCTAAGCATCTCTGGGAACTCCTTCAAGATTGTTGGAAGACCATTTCCGGTGACTACCTCTTGAAGCTCATCAAGAGAATGCCAAGAGTGTGCAAAGCAGTCATCAAAGCAAAAGGTGGCTACTTTGAAGAACCTAGAATATAAGACATATTTTCAGTTGTTTCACACTTTTTTGTTAAGTATATAATTCCACATGTGTTAATTCATAGTTTTGATGCCCATAGCAGCCAGAGATGCAGATGTGTTATGTGCAGCATGAGACGGGGCATTATCATGCATGAAAATGATCTTGCTGCGGAATGCACGGTTCTTCTTCTTGAACCATGGAAGGAAGTGCTGTTTGAGAAACTCAACATACATTATGGAGTTCATCTTTACCCCTTCAGGGATCCTAAAAGGGCCGACAATCTCTCTCCCCATGATTCCAGCCCAAAACATTACTCCGCCGGAGCCGTGTTTGCATGGGGTGTCCATCAACCAGCCATCCTCCACTCCATCCATCTGGACCATCGAGATCATTTCATGCATGATAATGCCCCATCTCATGCTGCACATAACACATCTGCATCTCTGCCACTCTCTATTTCCCCCTGCTCGCTCGCTAAATGCTGCGATTGCAGCATTTAAGGGGTTAAAGTGCCCTGGAGGGGTGCGGGCACCACTCCTGGCACTGAGTGCTGGGTGTCAGCTGTCAGAATCAGCTGACACCCGGCGGCATTCACGCCCACACAGCCTGTGTGCAGGCGCAGTCACCGAAATGTAATAAGTACCTGGTCCATAAGGCACAGTAACGTATTATTACGCACAATGTCAGAAAGGGGTTAACATTTTTAAATTTTTTTTTTTTTTTTAGTCCCCTTAGTATATTTGAACTTATGATCGTCTGATCATTTATATCAGGAATGCACAACAGTTTTTGGTCATATTGTCATACTGACAATTCCGAAAGGATGCAAAAAAATTAAAAGGGTACTTCCTTAACCACATCAGCAAAACCACAATCAGTACATTAATAAATCATCAGAACCAAGGTTTGAGCATTTAAGAAGGATTTGGAGAGTTTCTTCTCAGTTTCTGCTCCGAAAAAAAATGGTGTGAACACACCCAAACTCACACTAAGTTTTTGGAGCAGACACGCAACCAAATCTTCTTCATAATCTCAAAATTAAGTTTTGACGATTTTTCAGTTTTAACGTGAAGCACGCTATGGATTGCTACATGAAACACTGTCAGTACAGGAATACTCACCAAGCTTAGTACAGTGATCAATTGCAGTTTCTGGTCAGCCCCATAACCATTTGTATCACATGAACCTGCAACTCCCAGTATGTCATTAACAATGGTAAGGGGATACTGGGAGTTGTTCTTACCAGCCATCATCCAACTGCAAACCATAAATGAACCACAGTACTCATGAGACCTAGTCAGTATCACAAATGAACTTTTACATCCAGGTACCTTACAGGTGACATTTTCTCTAATTGAAGTCGTTTCCACCTCTTTTGTCTCCAATCATTTTGTCATAGTACAGACGCCATGATGAGATATCATGCCCAGAGGTCAACTCTCGAGACTTCCATTGTCTCTATCTTTAGCAGCACTTCCGACCATCGTGCCCTTAAAAATAAAAGTATCATAATACTGCCCCATGAATAAAAATATATCCCATGCAACACCCCTGAATAAATAATTGCCACTAGCTGTACTTCCTGCATAAAATATCCCCCCACCCTGATCTTCTCCATAATGTCTCTCCCACACTGCCCTTTTCCATAATATTCCCCACACACTGCCCCTCTCCGTAATGTCCCCCTCAAACTGCTCCTCTCCGTAATACCACCCAGACACTGCCCCTCTTCTTAATGTCCCCCACACATGGCCAGTCTCCTTAATGTCCTCCCCACACTGCTCCTCTCCGTAATGTCCCTCTCACTCTGCACTTCTCTGTAATGTCCTCCCAACACTGCCCCTTTCTGTAATGTCCCCCATGCATTATTCCTCTCTGTAATGTCTCCCTCACACTGCCCTTCTGATTAATGTCCACTCTCCATAATGTCCCCTGCACACTGCCTCTCTCCGTAATGTCCTCCACACGCTGTGTCTCTCCATAATATCCCCCACACACTGCCACTCTCCATAATGTCACCCTCACACTGCCTCTCTCCATAATGTCCCCCTCACACTGCCTCTCTCCATTATGTTCCCCACACACTGCCTCTCTCCATAATGTCCCCCACACACTGCCTCTCTCCGTAATGTCACCCACGCACTGCCCATAAGGTGCCTTCATAGCAACATTAACCTCAATCCTCCCTCCTTTAATAGTATATTTAATCTTTGCCTCCTCCTGGAGTGCTTATTGTCTCCATCCGCATCCTTGCCACCACTGCATTGTGGCGCCTGCGCCAGTAACAGTGTGATAAGGTTAGCAGCGTGATGATCACATTGCACCACTGCAGGTTGGGAGTGGGGCTGACTAGTGCTGAGGCTCTGCTCTTGTCCCGGTGCCAAAGTATTTAACTTTATTTGCGTCTAAAAGACGCAAATACAATTGAATATAGGGACATGAAAACAGGAATTTCCCGATTCTCCGCAGGCCGTATGTTGTGCAGACTTGGCTTATACTATATACTTCAGCACTACTGATGTGCTACATGGCTACGATAAAGTATTTTGCTGTTTGACTTTCTAAAGGGAACCTATCACATGATTCATGCTTCAGCATGTAACAGAGCATGGCTGTAAAATTGCAGCCTGGTATGTCTTTCTCTGAAATGCTCAAGCATTGCAGAGAAGACATAATTTGAAGAGCTGTCTTCTCCCCGCACCGCTGTACTTGATGGACAATTCTCTCCCTATGGATGTCAAATACAATTGGCTTAGCTACCTCAATAGTCAGATTTTTGTAGACTAGCAGCAGAGTTGAAAAAAGAAGCCAGCTCACCTCTACTTCTCGGCGTTTCTGGAGCACGGAATCTCAAGGGACTGCTTGCAAACAAGGATTAGAAAAACATTCCAGCTTCCATCGTGGATAAAAAAAAGTTTTTTATTTAAGTAATGGCTAAATATTTTTATATGGAATTGCCATTACTTAAATAAAAAACTTTTTTTTATCCACGATGGAAGCTGGAATGTTTTTCTAATCCTAGCAGCGGAGTTGATTCTCCAAATGATCATTCTCTGCAAACCTTTATTTTTTCTCACCATGATGCAATTTACTATTTATTGGAGTAAATAAGAGAGGCTGGGTCATGTTTTTGTCCCTTCTCTGGAGCCAATAGGTGCACATTGACCAGTATAACAAGCTGGGGAGAGATTGTGATCACCTTTAATAAAATTCGGAACCATGGTTCAGTTACAGTGCCTTGAAAAACTATTCATAGGTGTGAGTTTTTTTCACATTTTTTCACATTACACCCACAAACTTAAATGTATTTTATTGGGATTGTATGTGATATACCAACACAAAGTAGCCAGTATTTGTGAATTGTTAAAGAAATAATACATAGTTTTCTAATTATTTAAAAAATATAAATTTGAAAATTGGGATGTGCATTTGCATTCAGCCCCCTGTAGCCTGATACCCCTAAATCAAATCTTTCTGACCAATTGGCTCCAGAAGTCACATAATTAGTAAATTAAGTTCACCTATGTGTAATTTCTTCTCAGTGTAACTACAGCTGTTCTGTGAAGGACTCAGAGGTTTGTTTGAGAATATTAGGGATCAAACAGCATCATGAAAACCAAGAAACACACCAGACAGGTCAGGGATAAAGTTGTGGACAATAGTAAAGCAAGGTTAGGTTGCACAAAAATAGCCCAAGCTCTGAACATCTAACAGAACACTGTTCAATCCATCATCCAAAAATGGAAGGTGTATGGCACAACTGCAAACCTACAAAAACATGGCCATCTACCTAAACTGATATCCCAAGCAAGGAGAACACCAACCAGAGAAGCAGCTAAGAGGCCACTCTGGAGGAGCTGCAGAGATCCACAGCTCAGGTGGGAGAATCTGTCCACAGGACAACTATTAGTCATATACTCCACAAATCTGGACTTCATGGATAGGCGCAGGAAAAAAGCCATTTTTGAAAGCAAGCCTTAAGTAGTTCTGTTTGCAGTTTGAAAAATACCATGTAATGGACACAGCTGGCATGTGGCTCTCACTGAGATTGAGCTAATTTGCAATGAAGAATGGGCAAAAATTTCAAATTTTATATGTGCAAAGCTGGTAGAGACATACCTCAAAAGACTTGCAGCAGTAATTGCAGCTAAAGGTGGTCTTTCAAAATTTTGACTCAGGGGGGCTGATTACAAATGCACATCACCATTTTCAGATTTATATTCTTAAAATAATTAGAAAACCATGTATCATTTCCTTTACACTTCGCAAATACTAGCACATATAATCCCAATAAAATACATTTAAGTTTGTGGCTGAAACATGAAAAAATGTTGAAAAGTTCATGGGATATGAATACTTTTTCAAGGCACTGTATATTGCTATTCAGGTCTCTTCTGGCTGCAGAAACTCGCACAATAAAGTAACCTACAAAAACTTCTCTAGAACTTTCTATAATTTTTTTTGTCATTGTTATTTTTAAAGGACGTTGAGCTCCATAAATTGCATTAATTTCCCTTAAGAAAACATGATGTTATTTGTGTTATTAATGGTCTCTTGGTGGCCTGTTAGAAAGACTATAAAACCTTTATAATCGTAACAATTCTGGGTCGCAGAGAAGAGAGTGTTTAAGAGCAGATACTAGATGATGTGCTACATTTTTGCTTACAACTTATTTTTTTTTTACCTTTTTTTGTGAATGGCTTTCACCTATGTCCTTTATTTGTTTGAAATAATTTCTTCTCAAAGAAATGCTACAGTTGTGCAAAAACACTAAATGAATGTTACTTACAGAGGTGGGTAGACAAGTTCATAAGAAGATTTATTCAAAGATTATGGTGGGTTCACAAGTTGCAGCCACAGTGCTTTTTTATGTCATTTGCAGAAGTCATGTCAAACTTGCTGGGGTTTTAAGTAGTGTTGAGCCACCCCCGTAGTGTTCGAGTTCGGTTCGGTTCGTCGAACACCCGTGTGTTCGCCGAACTGTTCGTCGAACTGTTCGTCGAACACCTTCGAACACCGTTAAAACCAATGGCAGGCAAACAAAAACACATAGAAACACATAGAAAACACCTTCAAAGGTGTCCAAAAGCTGACAAACTGCTCAGAAGACATAACTAACACATGGAAAAGTGACAAGTACATATAGTCATGCGAAAATAAAAGAGGTGGAGGAGTAAAAGGAGGGGGAGACACAGATATAGGCATGTCATGCCCTTCTAAAATCCAAAAAGTGAGAAGCCGACACGGCCAGTCCGCTCCTGCCCGTGCCACCTCCGTGTCGCCGGGTTTGTGCCAGAGCCGCGGTGAACCCTGATGGCCAGCCCCCCTCTCCCAATACTGGTGCCTGTCCGCTGGTGGGTCGAGCGAGCCCCCCTGTGGTGGAGGCAGCTCTAAGCTTTTTAATTTAAATTGTCTCTCTAATTTGAATGAATACACTTTAAATCCATTTACAAGGATCTATTGGAGGGCAAGTCTCATGCCAGCAGCCACGTAATTCCAGCTCCAGTAGCGTCCACTAAAGCTGCTGCAGTTAAAAAGCTTTTATAAGGATCGAGCTCGGCTGTCCACCGCAAGGCATCCTACTGCCAGTCCCAGCCCCTATGCCTTGGGGTGCCTCCTGATGCTCTTCACTGAGTATCCCATGGTCCCGAAGCATTTCCTTTGAAAAAATTAAGTGTCTAAACTACAGGTGGTGTAGCTTGCTTAACAGCCGGGATAATCCGCTGACTAGCAGACACTGCTACTAGGCACAAAGTATTTCCTGGGCTAGATGCAGTTAAAAATTTGTAATTAGATACTCTCGTTGGATGCTGAGAAAGCATTCCATAGAGTCTCCTGGCACGCCATATATGATTCTCTTAAAAAGCTTGGGGTAGGGGTCTAGGGGACCCTTTTATAGCCAAAATCACGGCCCTGTATCACAATACGTCACCTAGGCTGAAGATAAATGGAACTGTAGCACCCTGAGGGCTCGGTTGCTACAGAGGTATTGCACCTCACCCAGAGGTGTGATATCTCACTCTCAGGTAAGGATGGAGTGTGGATCAGGACCCGACACCTGCATGCATTACACCACATTGCCGTGGGGCAGGGCGACCAATATGCCTCTGAGATGGGCACGACAGTCCCTGTCCCTGGCTGGAGTGGGGGGAGGGAACACTGAGGAAGGGGAACCCTGTAGTGCAGGAGCAGGGAGGAAGCAGTTCCTGGGTGCATTGAGAAGGGAGTATAAAAGGTGGGCACCATCTTAGTTCAGTGCAGAGAAGTCTGAGCAGAAGTGGCAGGGAGCAGGGGCTCTGCATGAGCTCTGCTCCGGAGGCGGGCCTAGTAACAGAGGCCCAGGCCTGGAAGAGGGAGAAGGAAGGAAGAGGAGCGGAGAAGGCTCCAGGAACGAGGAATGAAGGGATGCCAGGGGTGCGGACGGGCGAGTCGCCACCGCACGCCCGAATCCACCTGCGTGGAGGGGTCAGGCCAAAGGGGGAGACCGGTCCCCGAAACTAGTGGAGGCAGGAAACGACCCTCAGCTAGAAACCGGAGGCTGTGACATTTTATGTGGCGCAGCCCCTCGCTACACCCGCTAGGAAGGCACCACATAGGGTCAGGGAAACTGGCGCCAAGTTTACCAAGAGGAGGCCCGAGGCAGCCGGACAGAAGGGTTGGTAAGAAAGGCCAGACAAAGGACACACAAAGGGGGTCCTGTGAAGCGCTCCAAAGTTATCTGGGAGTTGTCTGAGCCCCTCACCTGGTGAGCACAGTACGACGTGGGCAGCCGTTACCTGCAGACGTGGTCTGGATAATAAGAACTGTGAGTAAAGACCCTGGACTGCATCACTGACTCCGTGTCGTTACTGCTGCTGCCCTGCACCATCACCCCCATCCTCCGCATACACTGCCCTGAGGCTATACTCCTCCCGTGGGGAGTTATGCTACGCTCTGCTGCACCCACAACACCAGCCTCAGCGGTCTGCCCTGCAGCGGCGGTTCACTCTGACCGCAATCCACGGGTGGCGTAGTCAGACATTTAAACATCAAAACCACATAAATAGTTCCGCCACTGGTTTGACCACCCTGAGCCACGGAACCGGGTCGCCGCCACGAAGACTACAACCACCAGCATCCACCAAAAAGGGTCCGGCTCCGGGTGTCCCAAGGCCCAGGGGGTGCATCAGAACATTTTCATCACCTTTCACAATCACCAATGGGACAAGGCAGGGATGTCCGCTGTCCCCTCTCTTATACATCCTAGTGACGGAGCACCTGCTCTCATCAATTCGCCATAGCCCCAATATTAGGTGGATTGAGGTGGGAGGCACCGAGTACAAGTGCTCTCTATTTGCTGATGATGTCCTAGTATATATCACTCAATCACATATATCCATCCATGCTGTTATGGCTGAAATAGATCACTTTGTTACATGGTCAAATTTTAAAATCAATGCAGCGAAGTCTGAGGCCCTTGATGTCTCCCTCCCCAAATCCATATAGGATTCCATCCAGTCCAACTTTCCCTTTGCCTGGCCCTCACAGGGTATCAAATACTTAGGAATTCCTATTCATAGAGACCTCTCCCATCTATGTTATCTTAATTTTGGGCCCTTTATTGAACAACTCCATACAGACCACGGTTGGCAAGTTAGAACTGTAAGATTCACTACGTGAACCACTGGTGTTTTGTGGAAAAGCACATGTACACTGCGTTCCAAATTATTATGCAAAAAGTGTTTAGGAGTGATAAGGGAAGAATTTGTTTGTTTGTCAGTTAAACTCATTGATGGTGATGTGTGTCAGGGCTCTTTATATCACTGTAAGCAATTGCAGACACCTGTGCTAATTAGTTTGGCAGGTGTGTCCAATGAAAGGCAAGACTACTTAAGAAGGTTGTCTCACATTATTAAGCAGCCTACATTTTCTGCCAAAATGGGAAAGAAAAAGGATGTGTCGGCTGCTGAGAAGCAACAAATTGTGGAGTGTTTAGGTCAAGGCATGACTACAATCAACATTGTGCGATGATCAGGATGAAGTGTCTTGGCAATCAAGAAGTATGTAGCTGATTCACAGTACACACGTGTGCGTGCTGATAAGGGCAAATTGAGGACTCTTTCCTACAGGCAATTACGTCAGGTTGAAAGAGCAGCGGCAAAAAAGCCTTGTCATAGCAGCAGACAAGTTTTTGAAGCTGCTTGTGCCTCCAACGTCCCCCGAACAACAAGATGCAGGGTCCTTCAGAGGTTTGCAGCTGTGCATACGCCATCCTGTCGACCTCCTCTATCCACTTCACACAAGCAGAAACGGCTCCAGTGGGCCAAACATTACATGAAGACTGATTTCAAAACTGTTTTGTTCACGGATGAGTGCCGTGCAGCGCTCGATGGTCCAGATGGATGGAGTGGAGGATGGCTGGTTGATGGACACCCCACGCAAACACGGCTACAGCGCCAACAAGGAGGAGGTGGAGTAATGTTTTGGGCTGGAATCATGGGGAGAGAGATTGTCGGCCCCTTTAGGATCCCTGAAGGCGCTAAAGATGAACTCCATAATGTATGTGGATTTTCTCAAACAGCACTTCCTGCCATGGTTCAAGAAGAAGAACCGTGTATTTCACAGCAAGATCATTTTTCTGCATGATAATGCACCATCTCATGCTGCACATAAAACATCTGCATCTCTGGCTGATATGGGCATAAAAGGGGACAAACTTATGGTGTGACCCCCATGCTCCCCTGACCTGTACCCCATTCAGAACCTTTGGAGCATCATTAAAAGGAGTGTCTATGATGGCGGGAGGCAGTTCACATCTAAGCAACAGCTCTGGGAGGGTATTCTGTCCTCATGCAAAACAATTGAAGCAGAAACCATCCAAAACCTGACAAATTCAATGGACGAGAGAGTTCAGAAGCTCCTTTCGAACAAGGGGTCCTATGTGAAAATGTAACATCACCTAGAATAAAGTTTTGAGTTGAAAACTGTTTGATTTCAGTTTCTAACAACCTGCTAATGCTTATAATTTCAATAATGACCATTTTTTTGGTCTTTATTAAAATGAAAAGGTTGATCGAAAAGTTTGGGGGATCTAAGAGTGTGGCAACCCAGTAGTCATGATTACTTCGAATTCTGACAATATGAGGGTCATGCTGCAGGTAGTGCAGCAAGAAGGCACCTATGTGTCTTGCGCATCTCGGAGCCCCAAAATTATTTTCCGGGCTAGATGCAGCTAAAAATTATTATTAATTTTAAATCTGGTGAAGCTTTAGTATAGATGGCCTAATAGGATCAGTGCTGCACACTGCTACAAAGCCCAAATTATTTTCCAGTCAAGATACAGATAAACATGATTAGTAATTTTAAATCTGGTGGAGCTTATTATAGATGGCCTAATAGAATCAGTGCTGCACACTGCTACAAAGCCCAAATTATTTTCCAGCCAAGATACAGATAAACATGATTAGTAATTTGAAAGCTTAAAACGGTTGGTAGGGTGATTTTAACCAATCATCAAGCTTTTACTCTCCCCAGGATGACACAGGGGTAGAAAAGTCGTTTCGGATCCATGATTTGTTCATCTTTATGAACGTGAGTCTGTCTACATTATCAGTGGAGAGCCGCGTGCGCTTATCTGTCAGCACACCACCAGCAGCGCTGAACACACGTTCAGACAGAACGCTGGCTGCGGGGCATGACAAGATCTCCAAGGCGTAAGTGGCTAGCTCCGGCCATTTATCCAGATTGGAAGCCCAAAAAGAGCAAGTGTCCAGTGACACAGTCGTGGCTTCAATGTTTACTTGGAGATACTCCTGTACCATCGTCTCTAGGCGTTGACTATGTGTCAGACTTCTTGTCTCCGGTGGCAGGGATGTCCGCTGTCCCCTCTCTTATACATCCTAGTGACGGAGCACCTGCTCTCATCAATTCGCCATAGCCCCAATATTAGGTGGATTGAGGTGGGAGGCACCGAGTACAAGTGCTCTCTATTTGCTGATGATGTCCTAGTATATATCACTCAATCACATATATCCATCCATGCTGTTATGGCTGAAATAGATCACTTTGTTACATGGTCAAATTTTAAAATCAATGCAGCGAAGTCTGAGGCCCTTGATGTCTCCCTCCCCAAATCCATATAGGATTCCATCCAGTCCAACTTTCCCTTTGCCTGGCCCTCACAGGGTATCAAATACTTAGGAATTCCTATTCATAGAGACCTCTCCCATCTATGTTATCTTAATTTTGGGCCCTTTATTGAACAACTCCATACAGACCACGGTTGGCAAGTTAGAACTGTAAGATTCACTACGTGAACCACTGGTGTTTTGTGGAAAAGCACATGTACACTGCGTTCCAAATTATTATGCAAAAAGTGTTTAGGAGTGATAAGGGAAGAATTTGTTTGTTTGTCAGTTAAACTCATTGATGGTGATGTGTGTCAGGGCTCTTTATATCACTGTAAGCAATTGCAGACACCTGTGCTAATTAGTTTGGCAGGTGTGTCCAATGAAAGGCAAGACTACTTAAGAAGGTTGTCTCACATTATTAAGCAGCCTACATTTTCTGCCAAAATGGGAAAGAAAAAGGATGTGTCGGCTGCTGAGAAGCAACAAATTGTGGAGTGTTTAGGTCAAGGCATGACTACAATCAACATTGTGCGATGATCAGGATGAAGTGTCTTGGCAATCAAGAAGTATGTAGCTGATTCACAGTACACACGTGTGCGTGCTGATAAGGGCAAATTGAGGACTCTTTCCTACAGGCAATTACGTCAGGTTGAAAGAGCAGCGGCAAAAAAGCCTTGTCATAGCAGCAGACAAGTTTTTGAAGCTGCTTGTGCCTCCAACGTCCCCCGAACAACAAGATGCAGGGTCCTTCAGAGGTTTGCAGCTGTGCATACGCCATCCTGTCGACCTCCTCTATCCACTTCACACAAGCAGAAACGGCTCCAGTGGGCCAAACATTACATGAAGACTGATTTCAAAACTGTTTTGTTCACGGATGAGTGCCGTGCAGCGCTCGATGGTCCAGATGGATGGAGTGGAGGATGGCTGGTTGATGGACACCCCACGCAAACACGGCTACAGCGCCAACAAGGAGGAGGTGGAGTAATGTTTTGGGCTGGAATCATGGGGAGAGAGATTGTCGGCCCCTTTAGGATCCCTGAAGGCGCTAAAGATGAACTCCATAATGTATGTGGATTTTCTCAAACAGCACTTCCTGCCATGGTTCAAGAAGAAGAACCGTGTATTTCACAGCAAGATCATTTTTCTGCATGATAATGCACCATCTCATGCTGCACATAAAACATCTGCATCTCTGGCTGATATGGGCATAAAAGGGGACAAACTTATGGTGTGACCCCCATGCTCCCCTGACCTGTACCCCATTCAGAACCTTTGGAGCATCATTAAAAGGAGTGTCTATGATGGCGGGAGGCAGTTCACATCTAAGCAACAGCTCTGGGAGGGTATTCTGTCCTCATGCAAAACAATTGAAGCAGAAACCATCCAAAACCTGACAAATTCAATGGACGAGAGAGTTCAGAAGCTCCTTTCGAACAAGGGGTCCTATGTGAAAATGTAACATCACCTAGAATAAAGTTTTGAGTTGAAAACTGTTTGATTTCAGTTTCTAACAACCTGCTAATGCTTATAATTTCAATAATGACCATTTTTTTGGTCTTTATTAAAATGAAAAGGTTGATCGAAAAGTTTGGGGGATCTAAGAGTGTGGCAACCCAGTAGTCATGATTACTTCGAATTCTGACAATATGAGGGTCATGCTGCAGGTAGTGCAGCAAGAAGGCACCTATGTGTCTTGCGCATCTCGGAGCCCCAAAATTATTTTCCGGGCTAGATGCAGCTAAAAATTATTATTAATTTTAAATCTGGTGAAGCTTTAGTATAGATGGCCTAATAGGATCAGTGCTGCACACTGCTACAAAGCCCAAATTATTTTCCAGTCAAGATACAGATAAACATGATTAGTAATTTTAAATCTGGTGGAGCTTATTATAGATGGCCTAATAGAATCAGTGCTGCACACTGCTACAAAGCCCAAATTATTTTCCAGCCAAGATACAGATAAACATGATTAGTAATTTGAAAGCTTAAAACGGTTGGTAGGGTGATTTTAACCAATCATCAAGCTTTTACTCTCCCCAGGATGACACAGGGGTAGAAAAGTCGTTTCGGATCCATGATTTGTTCATCTTTATGAACGTGAGTCTGTCTACATTATCAGTGGAGAGCCGCGTGCGCTTATCTGTCAGCACACCACCAGCAGCGCTGAACACACGTTCAGACAGAACGCTGGCTGCGGGGCATGACAAGATCTCCAAGGCGTAAGTGGCTAGCTCCGGCCATTTATCCAGATTGGAAGCCCAAAAAGAGCAAGTGTCCAGTGACACAGTCGTGGCTTCAATGTTTACTTGGAGATACTCCTGTACCATCGTCTCTAGGCGTTGACTATGTGTCAGACTTCTTGTCTCCGGTGGCCTTGCAAAGGATGGGCTAAAAAAGTGGTGAAATGATTCCGCAAAATTGATGTTACCAGCAGATACTGTGGTTCTGTTACGGTTTGAGTGCTGAACACTTGACGGTCCCACGATTGGCAAGTTGGAACTGTGAGATTCACTACGTGCACCACTGGTATTTTGTGGAAAAGCACATGTAAGATTCTGCAACAGTCTCTGCTGATACTCCTGCATGCGTGCATCCCTTTCTATGGCAGGAATAATATCTGCAAATTTACTTTTGTACCGGGGATCTAACAGTGTGGCAACCCAGTAGTCAGGATTATTTCTAATTCTCACAATTCGAGGATCATGTTGCAGGTAGGCACTCATGTGTGTTGCGCATCCAGGAGCACCAAGTCCCTGTTGTGTTGGTGGCGAGGTAACAATCATGCTTCCTTCCTCTGTCCTCTCCCCCCAACCTCGCACAACAGAAATGTGATCAAGGTCTCCCTCATCTGATGAGTCTTCCATCAGTTCGTCCTCCACTTCTTCCTGGGCTCCTGCACCTTCCTCACTAGTTTGGCTGCTACCATGCGCCCTGGTAAAACCATCTCCCCACCCTCACATGCCTGCCGCCTTGGTGCTGCCGACCGTCTGGACCTTGCAGATGTTAGCCCTTCCGCATACAACTCCTCCTCCTCTACTTCCTCCACCTCCTCTTGTGCCACCACTTGACTCCGAATTCTGTTTAACATGTGCTCCAGCATGTAAATCACCGGAATAGTCATGCTGATAATGGCATCGTCAGCACTAAACATCTTCGTCGCCATTTCAAAACTGTGCAGAAGGGTGCATAGGTCCCTGATCTGAGACCACTCCTCCAGCGTGATTTGCCCCACCTCTGAATCTCGTTGGCCCAGGCTATACGTCAGAACGTATTGCACCAGGGCTTGTCGGTGCTGCCACAGTCGCTGCAACATGTGCAGAGTTGAATTCCACCGGGTAGGCACATCGCATTTTAGCCGGTGAAGTGGCAGGCCCAACGACTTCTGTAGAGATGTAAGTCGCTGAGCTGCGGGATGCGAACGGCGGAAGTGAGCACACAGCGACCGTGCCCTCTGCAGAAGGCCATCTAGTCTGGGATAGTGGGCTAAAAATTGCTGGACAACCAGGTTCAACACGTGAGCCATACAAGGCACGTGTGTGACATTGCCCCGGCGAAGGGCCGCACCCAGGTTTGCAGCATTGTCGCACACGGCCTTCCCTGGTTTCAGGTCCAGTGGAGACAGCCATTCATGAAATTGGTTCTCCAGAGCTGACCACAACTCCTCAGCTGTGTGACTCACATTTCCCAGACATTTCAATGTAAAAACCGCCTGATGACGTTGAGCCCTACTGCCAGCATAGTAAGGAGGTGTGCAGGATCCCTTCTGCGCAGTTAGAAAGCTTGTGGCATGACCAGACAGGCTTTGGGTGCAGGTGGAAGACCAAGAGGAGGTTGAGGAGGCAGAAGCAGTGGAGGAACTTTGACATAAAGAGGATTGACGCACAACTCGTGGGGACGGCAAGACTTGGACAGCAGCCCCTTGTCCTGCTGTCACCATAGTTACCCAGTGCCCAGTCAGCGACATGTAACGCCCCTGTCCATGCCTACTCGTCCAAGTGTCTGTGGTGAAATGCACCCTGTCACACACAGAGTTTCTCAAAGAAGCGGTGATGTTGTGTGCGACATGCTGGTGGAGCGCAGGCACACCTTTCTTTGAGAAGTAGTGCCGACTGGGCATCTGGTACTGGGGCACTGCGACGGACATAAGGTCTCGAAAATCCTCTGTGTCCACCAGGCGGAAAGGCAGCATTTCTGTAGCCAAGAGCTTGCAGATGGTGAAATTCAACCTCTTAGCTTTCTCATGGCTAGGAGGAAATGGTCTTTTACTTGTCCACATCTGAGGGACCGAGGGCTGGCTATTGTGCTTAGACGGGGTTGATAAGGGTGTCCCCGGCAAACTGCCGGTCTGTGAGGAAGATGCAGGCGGACATGTTAGGTTGCCTTGATCCAAAGGTGGTGCTATCGATGTCGGACAGCGCTCAACACCAGCTGGTGTTACCACCTCCAAAGAAAATGATGACCTGCCAATCACGCTGGCTGTTGCGGGTAAAGAGGTGGCAGGTCTGCGCCCCAAAACAGGTGTGACTGCTGTCCCCCCAGTCACAGAGGATGAAGAGGCCGCGGATGCACAAGATATGGCAGACGGTGGTTGGCCCGGCCGGCTAGGCCGCATTGTAGCACAGTGAGCTTCCCACTGCAACTTATGCTTCATGTCCATGTGTCGGTTCATGCATGAAGTACTCAAACTATGTATTTTTTGGCCTCTACTTAGCTTTTGCTGACAAATGTTACAGATAACACGAGTTGGGTCATCTTTATCGATCTGAAAAAATGCCCAGGCTATGCAAGGCTTAGCACCCATGCGACCTGAAGAGCCACCACGACTTGTGGTGAGAGGCAGAGTTGTGTTTGAGGATGCAGTTGTTGACGTGCTTCCAGTACTACGTCTCTGTCCAGGAAGGCGCAACCTGACCTCGTCGTCACTAGCATCCTCCTCCACCTCCTCTGCTGACCTCATCTCTTGGCTGACTGTGGGTTGACAGTAAGTGGGATCTCCAACCTCATCATCATCACCCTGTGCGTTATCACACCCATCGTCCTCAGAGCCAACCTGTTCCTGCCCTGACAAAAAACTAAAGTTGTCGCTCCAATCAGGTATTTGAGTCTTATCATCGTCTTCCTCATTGTCTCCACCAACAGGAGTTACAGTTTGGGAATGAGGGTCTACATTATGGTCAGAACTTTCCGCGTCTGGTCCTGGATCCGACTCATAAAGATTCTGGGCATCAGTGCAGATCATTTCCTCGTCTGGATTCACAGAAGCGCTGGAGTCGACCTCTGATTCCCAGGCTATAGCATGAGTAAACAGCTCTGCAGACTCAACCATCTGTTCTACCTCATACTCAGACGGGCAGCTGGAGATTTGGGAGCTGTGAGGAAGCAAGTGCGATTGGGGTGACACCTTTGAGGACTGGAGTATTTGTGATGTTGAAGTTGATGTGGAGGAGAGCCCACTTAAAGGAGCACTTGATATCCGTTGAAGCACCTGCTGTTTTTGTGCCTCATCTGGAATTTGTAGCGATTGGCGTGGCCGTAAGAAAGGGATCCTATCACATTGTCCGCTAAAAGAAGTAGACATTTTAGTTTGGCTGGAAGATGGTCTTTCTTCTGCAGATGTTAGTGTTGCTTTAACACCTACCCCACGGACACAACCTTTTTTCCCCTTCCCAACACGCCTATTCCCCTTTCCACCAGCAGCAGGCCTTTTTCCACTCATTTTGGTGGTTAACTAATTCACAATTCTGGAGTTGTTTGCACAAAAAACAATGGATGGGAACCGAGCAGAGCTGAGTGGCCAAACTGTGGTATTAGGCCAAAACTATTGGCTGGGTTAGATGCAGAAAAAAATTATATTCAATTTGCAACCTGATGGAGGTCTGTATAGATGGATTAATAGAACAAGTCCCACACACAGCTAGAAGCCCAATATTTTTTCAGAGGTAGATGCAGAAAAAAATATATTCAGTTTGCAACCTGATGGAGGTCAGTATAGATGGACTAATACAACAAGTCCCACACACAGCTAGAAGCCCAATATTTTTTCAGAGGTAGATGCAGAAAAAAATATATTCAGTTTGCAACCTGATGGAGGTCTGTATAGATGGATTAATAGAACAAGTCCCACACACAGCTAGAAGCCCAATATTTTTTCAGAGGTAGATGCAGAAAAAAATATATTCAGTTTGCAACCTGATGGAGGTCTGTATAGATGGATTAATAGAACAAGTCCCACACACAGCTAGAAGCCCAATATTTTTTCAGAGGTAGATGCAGAAAAAAATATATTCAGTTTGCAACCTGATGGAGGTCTGTATAGATGGATTAATAGAACAAGTCCCACACACAGCTAGAAGCCCAATATTTTTTCAGAGGTAGATGCAGAAAAAAATATATTCAGTTTGCAACCTGATGGAGGTCTGTATAGATGGATTAATAGAACAAGTCCCACACACAGCTAGAAGCCCAATATTTTTTCAGAGGTAGATGCAGAAAAAAATATATTCAGTTTGCAACCTGATGGAGGTCTGTATAGATGGATTAATAGAACAAGTCCCACACACACCTAGAAGCCCAATATTTTTTCAGAGGTAGATGCAGAAAAAAATATATTCAGTTTGCAACCTGATGGAGGTCTGTATAGATGGATTGATAGAACAAGTCCCACACACAGCTAGAAGCCCAATATTTTTTCAGAGGTAGATGCAGAAAAAAATATATTCAGTTTGCAACCTGATGGAGGTCAGTATAGATGGACTAATACAACAAGTCCCACACACAGCTAGAAGCCCAATATTTTTTCAGAGGTAGATGCAGAAAAAAAATATATTCAGTTTGCAACCTGATGGAGGTCTGTATAGATGGATTAATAGAACAAGTCCCACACACAGCTAGAAGCCCAATATTTTTTCAGAGCTAGATGCAGAAAAAAATATATTCAGTTTGCAACCTGATGGAGGTCTGTATAGATGGATTAATAGAACAAGTTCCACACACAGCTAGAAGCCCAATATTTTTTCAGAGGTAGATGCAGAAAAAAATATATTCAGTTTGCAACCTGATGGAGGTCTGTATAGATGGATTAATAGAACAAGTCCCACACACAGCTAGAAGCCCAATATTTTTTCAGAGGTAGATGCAGAAAAAAATATATTCAGTTTGCAACCTGATGGAGGTCTGTATAGATGGATTAATAGAACAAGTCCCACACACAGCTAGAAGCCCAATATTTTTTCAGAGGTAGATGCAGAAAAAAATATATTCAGTTTGCAACCTGATGGAGGTCTGTATAGATGGATTAATAGAACAAGTCCCACACACAGCTAGAAGCCCAATATTTTTTCAGAGGTATATGCAGAAAAAAATATATTCAGTTTGCAACCTGATGGAGGTCTGTATAGATGGATTAATAGAACAAGTCCCACACACAGCTAGAAGCCCAATATTATTTCAGAGGTAGATGCAGAAAAAAATATATTCAGTTTGCAACCTGATGGAGGTCTGTATAGATGGATTAATAGAACAAGTCCCACACACAGCTAGAAGCCCAATATTTTTTCAGAGGTAGATGCAGAAAAAAATATATTCAGTTTGCAACCTGATGGAGGTCAGTATAGATGGACTAATACAACAAGTCCCACACACAGCTAGAAGCCCAATATTTTTTCAGAGGTAGATGCAGAAAAAATATATATTCAGTTTGCAACCTGATGGAGGTCTGTATAGATGGATTAATAGAACAAGTCCCACACACAGCTAGAAGCCCAATATTTTTTCAGAGCTAGATGCAGAAAAAAATATATTCAGTTTGCAACCTGATGGAGGTCTGTATAGATGGATTAATAGAACAAGTCCCACACACAGCTAAAAGCCCAATATTTTTTCAGAGGTAGATGCAGAAAAAAATATATTCAGTTTGCAACCTGATGGAGGTCTGTATAGATGGATTAATAGAACAAGTCCCACACACAGCTAGAAGCCCAATATTTTTTCAGAGGTAGATGCAGAAAAAAATATATTCAGTTTGCAACCTGATGGAGGTCTGTATAGATGGATTAATAGAACAAGTCCCACACACAGCTAGAAGCCCAATATTTTTTCAGAGGTAGATGCAGAAAAAAATATATTCAGTTTGCAACCTGATGGAGGTCTGTATAGATGGATTAATAGAACAAGTCCCACACACAGCTAGAAGCCCAATATTTTTTCAGAGGTAGATGCAGAAAAAAATATATTCAGTTTGCAACCTGATGGAGGTCTGTATAGATGGATTAATAGAACAAGTCCCACACACAGCTAGAAGCCCAATATTTTTTCAGAGGTAGATGCAGAAAAAAATATATTCAGTTTGCAACCTGCTGGAGGTCTGTATAGATGGATTAATAAAACAAGTCCCACACACAGCTAGAAGCCCAATATTTTTTCAGAGGTAGATGCAGAAAAAAATATATTCAGTTTGCAACCTGATGGAGGTCTGTATAGATGGATTAATAGAACAAGTCCCACACACAGCTAGAAGCCCAATATTTTTTCAGAGGTAGATGCAGAAAAAAATATATTCAGTTTGGAACCTGATGGAGGTCAGTATAGATGGACTAATACAACAAGTCCCACACACAGCTAGAATCCCAATATTTTTTCAGAGGTAGATGCAGAAAAAAAATATATTCAGTTTGCAACCTGATGGAGGTCTGTATAGATGGATTAATAGAACAAGTCCCACACACAGCTAGAAGCCCAATATTTTTTCAGAGCTAGATGCAGAAAAAAATATATTCAGTTTGCAACCTGATGGAGGTCTGTATAGATGGATTAATAGAACAAGTCCCACACACAGCTAGAAGCCCAATGTTTTTTCAGAGGCAGATGCAGAAAAAAATATATTCAGTTTGCAACCTGATGGAGGTCTGTATAGATGGATTAATAGAACAAGTCCCACACACAGCTAGAAGCCCAATATTTTTTCAGAGCTAGATGCAGAAAAAAATATATTCAGTTTGCAACCTGATGGAGGTCTGTATAGATGGATTAATAGAACAAGTCCCACACACAGCTAGATGCCCAATATTTTTTCAGAGGTAGATGCAGAAAAAAATATATTCAGTTTGCAACCTGATGGAGGTCAGTATAGATGGACTAATACAACAAGTCCCACACACAGCTAGAAGCCCAATATTTTTTCAGAGGTAGATGCAGAAAAAAATATATTCAGTTTGCAACCTGATGGAGGTCAGTATAGATGGACTAATACAACAAGTCCCACACACAGCTAGAAGCCCAATATTTTTTCAGAGGTAGATGCAGAAAAAAATATATTCAGTTTGCAACCTGATGGAGGTCTGTATAGATGGATTAATAGAACAAGTCCCACACACAGCTAGAAGCCCAATATTTTTTCAGAGGTAGATGCAGAAAAAAATATATTCAGTTTGCAACCTGATGGAGGTCTGTATAGATGGATTAATAGAACAAGTCCCACACACAGCTAGAAGCCCAATATTTTTTCAGAGGTAGATGCAGAAAAAAATATATTCAGTTTGCAACCTGATGGAGGTCTGTATAGATGGATTAATAGAACAAGTCCCACACACAGCTAGAAGCCCAATATTTTTTCAGAGGTAGATGCAGAAAAAAATATATTCAGTTTGCAACCTGATGGAGGTCTGTATAGATGGATTAATAGAACAAGTCCCACACACAGCTAGAAGCCCAATATTTTTTCAGAGCTAGATGCAGAAAAAAATTATATTCAGTTTGCAACCTGATGGAGGTCAGTATAGATGGACTAATAGAATGATGCTATGCCCAAAAGATTTTACTTCACTAGGTGCAGTAAAAAAATTGGTATTCTATACACAGGTGGTATATCTTGCAACACAGATAGGCTACTCCACTGACTAACACACTCTGCAATAGGCCAAAAAGGATTAGCTTTGCTAGATTCAGCCAAATGCTGTGAAAAAAAACTTGCACAGCACTGGCACAGACCTGCCTGGCAAAAACTGATAGGAACTGATGTAACCTAGTCCTGAAAAGGACTGCAATTACAATTAGTCTTTACTCCCACAACCTATCTATTTAAGAGCACAGACCTGCCTGATAAAAGTCGTAGGAAATGCTGTAACCTAGTCCTTAAAAGGACTGCAATCACAACTATTCCCTACTCCCAAGCTATCTGTAGATTTGTGCGAAAATTGGCTTGAAATTAACAAGGTATAGCGCACACAGCAACAGCGGTGCCGTCTAACACGCAGCTGCAGCAGTGAGAAAATGGTGGCGACGGGGAAAATGGCTTGGTCTTATAGGGCAAGGACATGTGACATACACTGCCAATGACACATGCCCTTGCTTGTGTGAAAAAAAGCACTTCGCTCCGTGTGTGCGCTGCTGATAGGCTGACAGATTGCACCTCCCCACTGTAAATGCGGGAAAGAGAAAAAAAAATGGAGATCTTCATTGTTCCTGCAGAGATCCATCCCCTGCCCCTCCCCCCACCCCGCTGTACACTCAAACTGCGTATTAACATTAATTTTCATCATTACTGAGAAAAAATCCAGTTATGATTTTGGTGCACGAACAGTTATCGAACATAACCTCGAACAGCCGAATTTTTCTCAAATTGTTCGTGTTCGCCGAACAGCTCGAACACCGCCCAAAACAGCTCGAATTTGAGATTGGCGAACAGTTCGAGTAGAACAACGCTCATCTCTAGTTTTAAGTGATGTCTTAAAATCTATGTGAAACCAGCATGAGTCTATTTTATTGATGTAACAATAATGATATATTTTCTCTCGGGATGGGATTCTAATAAAATCTGTGAAATAAAAAAAACTGTGTAAAATCAGCGGCACTTTGAGTTGCAATGAGTCGATATAATAATAGCTGAGCCATAACATGTTCTTGAAGGGCTGGTCCACAATTCAGAGAATTCATAACATCAAAATCCAGAAATGGCAAAATGATGCAGTTCTGCCAAATATTTCACCCACTCCCGCACTCTCCTTGCATTGTAAAGGCTGAAATCTGTGGTGAAAATCTACAACATAGGTATTTCTTAAAATTTTATCCGCCACATTGAATTGTAATATGCAATGGATTTTCATTTTCTGTCTGAAAAATCCAGTTGAAAAATCTGCTGCGTCTGTGTGCAGGAATTGTAAGGTAAATTGTAACAGTCTTAACACATAATTTTTCATTATCATCTTTACTTATTTATTTCTATTCTTGTTATTCATTGATATTAATAATAGTATTTTAGTAATTTTAAATTATCATTGTCTCCTTATTAGGAGAAGTGAATGATGGTTGGTAACAGTACAGTAACAGAATTCATTCTTCTTGGGTTTCTGGCTCTCATCTCTGTGCAAATTCTATTATTTAATGTATTTCTTGTGTTTTATATGTTAACTCTTAGTGGAAATTTCCTCATCATCCTCATAACTTCGGCCAGTAAGGCTCTTCACACCCCAATGTATTTTTTCATCTGGAATTTGTCTCTTCTCGAGATCTTCTACACATCCGTCACCATTCCAAAAATGCTTCTTAACTTCATACTGAAGACCACCTCCATTACATTCAGTGCTTGTGTGGCACAAGTGTATTTTTTCATTGCACTCGGCAGTATTGAGTGCACACTACTGGCTGTAATGGCTTACGACCGATATGTGGCCATATGTAATCCATTTCAATATATCCTGGTCATGAACTCTACAACATGTATAGCATTAGTCTGTGGCTCCTGGATCAGTGGTTTCCTCAATTCCATGGTCCACACCATCTCTACTTTTCACTTACCCTTCTGCTCCTCCAACAGGATAAACCAGTTCTTCTGTGACATCCCACCATTACTGAAGGTGGCTTGTGGCAACACGTTGCCCAGTGAGGTTGTTCTCTTTACGGTTGGAGGAGCTTATGGTTTTGGTTCATTCCTATCAACCGCAATATCTTATATCCATATTATCTCCACAATTTTAAAAATCAAATCTACAGAAGGTCGTAAGAAGGCCTTCTCCACATGTACATCCCATCTTACTGTTGTAACCTTATTCTTCGGGACATCTTTTTCTGCATATCTGAAGCCTACATCCAAATATTCTTCGGAAGAAGGGAAGTTGGTTCCTGTGTTTTATGCTGTTATTACTCCCACACTCAATCCCATAATATATACATTAAGGAATAAGGAATTTAAAAAAGCATTTAGAAAAATAATGGGGTTGAAATTGTAGTAACTGTTGTATGGCTTGGGTTCAGGGCGTTGCTATTGACAATCTGAGATACAAGTAATGTTAAAACCTTGACATGTATTGTTTAGTTGACAACACTTCCAATCTTAAAGGGATTGTCTTGTGAATAAAAATTGTAAGTGTACAATAGGTTAGGTTTATGCATTTCATTTTATCATCTAAAATGTGGTATTACATCTCTAATCGTTAGCTCTAGGGGCATACTGCCCATAGTGGCAGACCACACAGAGACTATGGGGCTCACGAGTCAGGGGGGCCTTTTCCTGTTTGGCACCGTCCCATCTACCCCCATTTGGTGTCACAATTTCAATGTTATTTGTATCATTAGGATGCAGAAACTGTAAAATTCAATGGTGTAAGAACTCAATGGTGTGGAGCTCGCTGCTCCACCATTCATCCTCCATGCCTGAGACTCAGTGATGAAGGCTCAATTACATCACTACATTGCGCCTGCTGCATGGAGCCTCAGTTCACACAGCACACTGATCAGAGTAGTGCATCATGGGGAATGGAGAGAAGTCAGTAGTTATATTTATTTTGTTCTTTATTAGTCAGTACTTGTAAGTTGCTGTGGGGGCCATTATAATGTGTTGGCAACTTTAGGGCATCATATTGTGAAGGCAAAGTACTGTGAGGACATCATACAGTGTGTGGAGGGACTGTAGGGACACCACACTGCAGAAAAGTTCACTGTGGGGGCCTCATACAATGTTGAAGTTCATGGTGGGCCTCATAATGTGTGTGAGGGAACTGTACGGACATCATACTATATTGGGGGTACTGATGGAGCATTATATTTTGCTGCAGCCTCTGTGGGGTCATAAAATTATGCATTTAGTGGGTACGGTGGGGGAATTTACAGTGGGGGGATTATACTGTAGGGTGCATTTTTGGGAGCATCATACTTAATAGGGGCCATTTTGACAATAATGTTCATCCTCAGGAAGACATAATCTTGTCGAAACGCGTTGTATTCACTTGAGGAATAAAGATCGTTTGGAGAATATATACCCACAGCCACCAGGTGTATGCGGCAAACCAACTGAAAGGAGAAAATCCCTTTCTTTGTGATCCTTAGAGATCGGAAAGCTGAATTGAAAGACCAAATAAAGGTGAGTGCAAAAGACCATTATAAATATTCATATTACCGCTATATACTACACTTAGATTGGTGCGCTCTCTGTCTACCTTTCTCTCTTTTTTGTGGAGATTTACAGTGCCTACAAGTAGTATTCAACCCCCTGCAGATTTAGCTTATTGACACATGCGGAATTAACTTGGCATTGTGACATTTGTACTGTAGATCAGCCTGGAAGTGGGAAATGCACTGCAGCAAATTTTTTTTTTTTTTTTAAAAACGTTAAAAGTTAATTCAGAGTGTCATTTATTATTCAACCCCTCAAACCACAAGAATTCTGTTTGGTCCCCCAAAAGTATTAAGAAGTAGTTCAGGCACCAAGAATAATGAGCTTCACATGTGTGGATTAAAGATCTCTTTTGCCAGCCTTTTCTGACTATTTAAGACCCTCCCCAAACTTATGAACAGCACTCAGACATGGTCAACATGGGAAAGACAAAGGAGCATTCCAAGGCCATCAGAGACAAGATCGTGGAGGGTCACAAGGCTGGCAAGGGGTACAAAACCCTTTCCAAGGAGTTGGGCCTACCTGTCTCCACTGTTGGGAGCATCATCCGTAAGTGGAAGGCTTATGGAACTACTGTTAGCCTTCCACGGCCAGGACAGCCTTTGAAAGTGTCCTCCCGTGCCGAGGCCAGGCTTGTCCGAAGAGTCAAGGCTAACCCAAGGACAACAAGGAAGGAGCTCCGGGAAGATCTCATGGCAGTGGGGACATTGGTTTCAGTCAATACCATAAGTAACGTACTCCACCGCAATGGTCTCCGTTCCAGACGAGCCCGTAAGGTACCTTTACTTTCAAAGCGTCATGTCAAGGCTCATCTACAGTTTGCTCATGATCACTTGGAGGACTCTGAGACAGACTGGTTCAAGGTTCTATGGTCTGATGAGACCAAGATCGAGATCTTTGGTGCCAACCACACACGTGACGTTTGGAGACTGGATGGCACTGCATACGACCCCAAGAATACCATCCCTACAGTCAAGCATGGTGGTGGCAGCATCATGCTGTGGGGCTGTTTCTCTGCCAAGGGGCCTGGCCATCTGGTCCGCATCCATGGGAAGATGGATAGCACGGCCTACCTGGAGATTTTGGCCAAGAACCTCCGCTCCTCCATCAAGGATCTTAAGATGGGTCGTAATTTCATCTTCCAACAAGACAACGACCCAAAGCACACAGCCAAGAAAACCAAGGCCTGGTTCAAGAGGGAAAAAGTCAAGGTGTTGAAGTGGCCTAGTCAGTCTCCTGACCTTAACCCAATTGAAAATTTGTGGAAGGAGCTCAAGAATAATGTCCACATGAGACACCCAAAGAACCTAGATAACTTGGAGCAGATCTGCATGGAGGAGTGGGCCAAGATAACTCCACAGACCTGTGCCGGCCTGATCAGGTCTTATAAAAGACGATTATTAGCTGTAATTGCAAACAAGGGTTATTCCACAAAATATTAAACATAGGGGTTGTATAATAATTGACCCACACTTTTATGTTTAAAATTTAATAAAATTCAACTGAGCAACATAACTTTTTGGTTTGTAAGATTTATGCTTCTGTTCATAAAACCTACTCTCGTTTGCATTTTGAAGGCTCTAACTTATTTGCATCTTATCAAACCAGCTAAATCTGCAGGGGGTTGAATACTACTTGTAAGCACTGTATAGGGGCCATGAAAGGGGTATCATAGACGAGAACACTAAGAGGCTTCAAGAGGTGCCAAATCACAGTGTAAGTGTAGCAATACATGTCCCTCTCCTACACCTATGCACTGTACCCCTCCTACTCTGCTGAGTATTTTTAATTTTAGTTGTAGGAATGGGTGGGGCCTATTGGGACTTTTACTATGAGGTCCCATAGTTTCTATGTATACTCATGGGTTGCTTAGTTTTGAAAAGTTGGCACATATTTTATTTCCAAGTGACATTGTTTAGATTAATATGCTCCAAAATATAAATGGGTATAAGCTTCACTCATGGCCGAAAGTGTTGGTACCCTTGAAATTGTTCCAGAAAACAAAGTATTTCTCCTAGAAAATTATTGCAATTACGCATGTTTTGTTATACACGTGTTTATTTCCTTTGTGTGTATTAGAACACAAAATAAAACTAAGAAGAAAAGGCAAATTGGACATAAGTTCACACAAATCCCCAAAAATGGGCCAGACAAAATTGTTGGCAATTTTCCAAAATGCTGGGTAAAAATTTTTGTTTCAAGCATGTGATGCTCGTTCAAACTCACCTGTGGCAAGTAACAGGTGTGGGCAATATGAAAATCACACCTGAAATCAGATTTTGAGGACTTGAGAACCAAAATTGTTGAAAAATATCAACAATCTCAAGGTTATAAGTCCATATCCAGAGATTTAGATGTTCCTTTGTACATGGTGCACAACATAATCAAGACGTTTACAACCCATGGCACTGTAACTAATCTCCCTGTACGTGGAAGGCAGAGAAAAATTGATGAAACGTTGCAACGCAGGATAGTCAAGATGGTGGATAAACAGCCACAATCAAGTTCCAAAGAAACTCAAACTGTTTTGCAGGCTTAGTGTACATCAGTTTCAGTGCAAACTATCCATCGACATTTGAATGAAACGCTATGGCAGGAGAACGAGTAGGAACTCGCAGCTGACACAGAGTGAAAAAAAAGGCTAGACTGCAGTATGCCAAAATGTACGTGAGTAAGCCAAAATCCTTGTGGGAAAGTGTTTTGTGGAGAGATGAGACCAAGATAGAGCTTTTTGGTAACGCACATCATTCTACTGTTTACCGCAAACAAAATGAGACCTATGAAGAAAAGAACACAGTACCTACATTCAAATATGGTGGAGGTTGAAAGATGTTTTGGGGTTGCTTTGCTGCCTCTGGCACTGAAGATTACCAAAGGATTTTGGGTCGCAATATAGTGCCCAGTGTCAGAAGGCTGGGTTTGTGACCTAGGTCATGGGTCTTCCAGCAGGACAATGGCCCCAAACTTACTTCAAGAAGCACAAATGGATGGAAACAAAGTGCTGGAGCATTCTAATATGGCCAGCAATAAGTCTGGATCTAAATTCAGTTGAACACTTGTGGAGAGATCTTAAAATTGCTGGGAGGAAAAGGTGCCTTCAAATATGAGAGACCTGGAGCAGTTTGTGAAAGAAGAGTGGTCCAAAATTCCATTTGAGAGGTGTAAGAAGCTTGTTTATGATTATGGGAAACGATTGATTGTTGTGTTTTTCCAAATGAGAGTGCAGCCAAGTATTAAGTTGAGGGTGTGAACAATTTTGTCCAGCCCATTTTTGGGGTTTTGTGTTAAATTATATCCAATTGTCTTTTATTTCCTCTGTTTTTTTTGTGTTGTTATAATACACACAAAGAAAAGAAATGTGTATAACAAAACATGTGTAACTGCAATAATTTCCTGGGAGAAATACTTCATTTTCTGGAACAATTTCAAAGATGCCAACACTTTTGGCCATGACTGTATATAATATATTAGTCTTTACTGAAGTGCTAAATTTTGAGCACTACAATGGACTACAAGCGCTTAGCAAATTATAGTGAACAGTTTTTGCTGTAGAGATGTTTATGAGCCCATTACTCAATTACCAGTTTGTTATAAAATGTGATACTTTATCCCAAAAAATTGGGCATCCTCGGCCTGATAAGCGTTATATATAAGGAAGAACCATGTGAGCTATATAGTGTGAATAAAATAAATAAAATGATGGTGGTCTTTTTGATGTCTAAAAACATTGAACAACAAAAACTAAAACTTTATGTGGTTTAAGTTTACATAGTTTTTCAAAAATACACCAGATTAATCTACTATATATTTTAGGGTATAACTTGTTTTTCCGTGGTCATTAGTAATCTACTATATTATAAAATATTCAGAAACATTGTAAGATGTGATGGACCTTGCAGGGCCCTGGGACATAACCATCCAGGATTTGGTATATGGGTATTTTTTGCTCTATACTGAGGACTCTCTCAGGTCTGGGGAGCACAATCTTTTCTGCTGTGCCTATATAGTAGCACTCGGAGCATTCTGTTGGAGGTATAAATTGGGAAATAATCCTGACATACAATCTGACTAAAATATGAGGTACTGTAGACAAACTGGTTATTTTCAATGCAATGCCAAATGCCAAAGGTCATTTCCACATGCCTGGAGATCAATAAACTATTGTAAATGCCCACAAGGCATATAAAGACACATAGATTGTTAATTCGGCTCTCACATTTGCCTTTTTTGACCAACATCACCGTTATTTGTGACTAGCTCCGCCACCCTGCTGCCCCTTACAAAAAAAACCCATTCTATCTTTTATCAGATGTGTGGGCATGAGACATACGTCTGGTGGAAGACCCACTGCCAAAAAACAGCGCTAGATGTCCATATACCTGTTGTTGGAGGTGCAGCAGAGATCAATATGGTAACTTTTGAGCAGAAGGGGAAGCCCTATAAGTGAGTATATAGCTGGGAGGAAGAGACCATGAAGATCTGGGCAGGTGGGGCTCTAGCTATAAATTCCCTGCCACTCCAGCGCTAGGCTTTGTTAGCTTATATATATATATATATATATATATATATATATACAAACACTACACAAAAGCCTTCTGCAAGCATTATATACAACAATGCCACTATTGTTACACAAAAATGATTGGGGGGGATGCATGGCATTGGAGGTAGCTTCTCTCTTCTATAATTCACAATGCAAAAAATATAGAAATTGGCTATCACTGCTGATAGTATCAAATTATTCCACTGGAGCAAGTACACTGTACCTCAAATGAAAACATATACCGTGTACACAAGCACTATGCAACAGCACTCTGCCAACATTATCTACATGAAATCCACTATTGCCACACAAGCACAAGCATGGTGCGCTTTACCCATATTTTGAGTGTGAGCCCACTGTAAGGCGGTGGTGTTCACACTGTGCAGTAACTGAGGCAGTGACCCAAGCAAGTCCAACATAAACAGCTTTATTCAACAACTCACGGGTAAACAGGACAGTCCTCCGGTTCGCAGCCGGGTTAACATGAGTCTTTAAACAAAGGTTGCCGTGGGCATTGGCCGCGCCGGGCCGCTCAGAACCTGGCAGGTGCAGAGGCTTCCCAGGCATAGGTTCAGCCACCCTCAATCCTGCTGAGCTTCCCTGCTGTGCTCCGTGCAGGTTGCAACATAGAACACCACTAATCCTTAGTGCAGGATTTTTAAAGGACCTGTGGTAAGAGCCACTGGAAAACCCGGGTTGGAGGGAGGAGGCCGCCCCACTGCCTCCTGTGACCTCCTCCAAGAAATGAAGGCCCTGCCGGGTTTTACTAATCTGCCTTAGCCAGATAGCCTGACCAGGTCAATGCTCACCTTCATTCCTGCATTGCAGCCGCAGCTGTGTCTGTGACTGCAATGCACTCCAATGGATTTAATAGGTCTCTGTACACATTCTGGGGGAGATATAATGTCCCTCGTATATTATCCCGGTCACTGCCTCACACCACCTACCAATAACTAACAAATATATAATTCTACACTGATCCTACGTCCGGGATTATGGTGTAGAGTGGCATAATGTACGGTAAACTAGTCTTCATTTCAGGTACACTAACAGCTTACATTGATTTGGTCATGGAACCAATTGGGCCATTTCCCCAATGTATCCCAAGAGCTGGTTTTCAACAGGATAATGCTATACCACATGTTGCTTGTGCTACTGGGAGCAGCCTAACAGATCACAGATCGAAGGGGATGGGAAGTTGATGAAAGGACCTTAGCCTATGCTCTCAAGTCCCTGTGGTGCACATTTGCTAGCCTACCAAACATCTTTTGGCAGATAGTCTCTAACTTGTTGTTGGGCGAGGCCGTACTGTCCATCTGGTAACTTTAACAGGTGCCAGACGGGCCGGTCTTGTATTGGTTCACATGGCCTGCTACACTTTTTCCAGTATCCATGTCCTCAGCACATTACTGTGAACAGCTGTAGTAGAGCAGAGAGCCATCATTAATTTACTCAAAACCTACTCAGGCAGGCCGCAGGCGGCGTCTATGCAGGGAACATCAGGTAGTGCAATGAAATCCCTACATTAGATTGGTTTAAGGTCCTACCACATTAGAAGACTGCATAAGAAGTCATACAGTTTGTGAGGTAAAGAGAGAAAAAAGAAAGAAAGAGCATGTGTTTACTGGGAGAGTGTAAAATACCTGGCGGCATCCTTGCATAGTAGTTCATCTCCCACTGTGCTAGAGCGCGTACTTGATTTCCAGTCCAGACTGCCACTCTGGCTTCTTTCCATACTGTCTGCTTTGCTCTGCTCTGGCTGCTTAGGGCGACGCCCGCCAAACTTCCTGTTTCTTGTAGCTGCTGCAGACACACCCCTAATGCGTCTTCAGCCTATTGCTGTCTGTCACCTGGTATTTAAACCAGCTCCTCCTTGGAATCCATGCCTGAGCATCTTGTTCTGTCAGTTGGCTTCTTGTCAGTGATGTGCCAGGTCCTGTCTATGTTTTCTGCCTTGCGGAATCAGTTCCCGTGTCTGAACTGTGTCCAGTCTGTGTACTCTAGCCAGCTGTCTTTCTGCCTTTCCTGGAGGTTGTATTTCCAGGCCCGTGTGAACACCCTCTTTGCCTGTTCGTCTCGCCCTTTGGGGGCCGCATACCCAGACTCGCTCCTGCATTTTGTTGCAGTAACTGTTCTTGTCTGAACTGTCTCCTAGCTTCTTACCTGTTTTGTCTTTATGTCTGTTTGCTCCCTTTTTCTGTAGAATCTGAACCTGCACCTAACTTCTACTCGTTGTCATTGTACTTCCGTTTGTGAGTTGGAGTCCTTTCGCTACTTCTTTGCAAGTACCTTGTGTGTATCTGGTTCTGCCTTTCATTTCCAGTCTGTTCTGTGTAAACAGAGCCCTGTCCCCTTTGCTTTGTCTTTATTTACCGCTTCGGCGATTTATCTCTGTCCTGTCTTACTTACCGCTTCAGCGGTTCCTGCCTGCTAAGCCTTGTCCACCGCGACTGCGGTTTCGCTCTGCTCAGCCTTGTCTACCGCGTCTGCGGTTTCGCTCTGCTCAGCCTTGTCTACCGCGTCTGCGGTTTTGCTCTGCTCAGCCTTGTCTACCATGTCTGCGGTTTCGCTCTGCTCAGCCTTGTCTACCGCATCTGCGGTTTCGCTCTGCTCAGCCTTGTCTACCGCGTCTGCACCTCTACAACCTGGCGGAGGACCCCCTGTTGCCTCCTGAATCCTCCGGGATACCACCTGATGACAAATGGAGAGAGACTTCCCTACACCCGGTACCTGATACCTCGCCCGCTTCGTCCAGTGAGTCCGACCTAGTGTACTCCGAAGCAGAGGTTACCCCCGAGTCTCTACACCCCTCTGACCAGGCGGAGGACCTCCAGTTGTCTCCTGAACCCTTCGGGGTGCTACCTGGTAGCGAATGGACAGAGACTTTCCTATACTCTGCACCTGATACCTCGCCCGCTTCGTCCAGTGAGTCCGACCTAGTGTACTCCAAAGCAGAGGTTACCCCCGAGTCTCTACACCCCTCTGACCAGGCGGAGGACCTCCAGTTGTCTCCTGAACCCTTCGGGGTGCTACCTGGTAGCAAATGGACAGAGACTTTCCTATACTCTGCACCTGATACCTCGCCCGCTTCGTCCAGTGAGTCCGACCTAGTGTACTCCGAAGCAGAGGTTACCCCCGAGTCTCTACACCCCTCCGACCAGGCGGAGGACCTCCAGTTGTCTCCTGAACCCTTCGGGGTGCTACCTGGTAGCGAATGGACAGAGACTTTCCTATACTCTGCACCTGATACCTCGCCCGCTTCGTCCAGTGAGTCCGACCTAGTGTACTCCGAAGCAGAGGTTACCCCCGAGTCTCTGCACTCCTCTGACATGGCCGAGGACCTCCAGTTGTTTCCTGAATTCTCCGGGGTACCAGCAGAAAACAAAGGGACAGTAACTTTTCTACACCTTGTACCTGATACCTCGCCCATTTCATCCTGTGAGCTTGACAAGATGTACCCCGAAGCAGATGTTACCCCCGAGTCTTTGCACCCCTCCAACCCGGCGGAGGACTTCCAGTTGTCTCCTGAACCCTCTGGGGTGCTACCTGATAATAGGTGGAGAGAGACTTCCTTGTGTGCTGTTCCTGGTACTCCACCCGTTTCGTCTGGTGCTGAGGATGGCTGGATAGGAGGTAGCATCCTAGCTACCCAGATGAGACCAGTTTTGTCTCTTCCTGTGGACAGTAGAAGTAATCTCCTTGAAGAGAAGGATTGGCCCTCAAATTCCCTG
Source organism: Phyllobates terribilis (assembly GCF_046119375.1). Classification (NCBI taxonomy): domain Eukaryota; kingdom Metazoa; phylum Chordata; class Amphibia; order Anura; family Dendrobatidae; genus Phyllobates; species Phyllobates terribilis. The sequence continues at coordinate 5,871,979 of NW_027362825.1, forward strand.
TGGAAGATTCTGGCAGGCCTGAAGAAGAGGGGGCGTAAGGGGGGGGGGTACTGTAACATACCTGGCGGCGTCCTTGCATAGTGGTCCATCTCCTACTGTGCAAGAGTGCGCACTTGATTTCCAGTCCAGACTGCCACTCTGGCTTCTTTCCATACTGTCTGCTTTGCTCTGCTCTGGCTGCTTAGGGCGACGCCCGCCGAACTTCCTGCTTCTTGTGGCTGCTGCAGACACACCCCTAATGCGTCCTCAGCCTATTGCTGTCTGTCACCTGGTATTTAAACCAGCTCCTCCTTGGAATCCATGCCTGAGCATCTTGTTGTGCCAGTTGGCTTCTTGTCACTGATGTGCCAGGCCCTGCCTATGTTTCCTGCCTTGCGGTATCAGTTCCCATGTCTGAACTGTGTCCTGTCTGTGTACTCTAGACAGCTGTCTTTCTGCCTTTCCTGGAGGCTGTATTTCCAGGCCCGTGTGAACACGCTCTTTGCCTGTTCGTCTCGCCCTTTGGGGGCCGCATACCCAGACTCGCTCCTGCATTTTGTTGCAGTAACTGTTCTTGTCTGAACTGTCTCCTAGCTTCTTACCTGTTTTGTCTTTATATCCGTTTGCTCCCTTTTTCTGTAGAATCTGAACCTGCACCTAACTTCTACTCGTTGTCATTGTACTTCCGTTTGTGAGTTGGAGTTCTTTCACTTCTTCTTTGCAAGTACCTTGTGTGTATCTGGTTCTGCCTTTCTTTTCCAGTCTGTTCTGTGTGAACAGAGCCCTGTCCCCTTTGCTTTGTCTTTATTTACCGCTTCGGCGATTTATCTCTGTCCTGTCTTACTTACCGCTTCGGCGGTTCCTGCCCGCTCAGCCTTGTCCACCGCGTCTGCGGTTTTGCTCTGCTCAGCCTTGTCTACCGCATCTGCGGTTTCGCTCTGCTCAGCCTTGTCTACCGCGTCTGCGGTTTCGCTCTGCTCAGCTTTGTCTACCTCGTCTGCGGTTTCGCTCTGCTCAGCCTTGTGTACCGCGTCTGCGGTTTCGCTCTGCTCAGCCTTGTTTACCGCATCTGCGGTTTCGCTCTGCTCAGCCTTGTCTACCGCGTCTGCGGTTTCTCTCTGCTCAGCCTTGTCTACCGCGTCTGCGGTTTCGCTCTGCTCAGCCCTGTCCACTGCGTCTGCGGTTTTGCTCGGCTCGGCCTTGTCCACCGCATCTGCGGTTTTGCTCTGCTCGGCCTTGTCCACCGCATCTGCGGTTTTGCTCTGCTCGGCCTTGTCTACCGCACCTGCTGTTTCGCTTTGCTCTGCTTGATTACCGCATCTGCGGCTCTGAACCCGTCTCCCAGTCTGTACTGGACCTTACCCAGCCAGCACTCTAGCCTGCCTGTTCCTGTATTCCCCGGTGTGGGTCAACAGCCGTGTCCGGGGTCTGACCTCTAGTGGCACCTTGTCCCTCTGCTCGGTTCCTCCCTGGTGCACTGGCGTCGTATACCATCGTGCGACCTTGGTCGGATAGGGCAGATACTTAGTTACGCCCCTCGAGGCACTCTCCGGTTCATGGCACAGTGGAATCACTAATCACGCACACGCCATTCAGTCCGGGCGTGTGCATTACAGAGAGACATTGTGTAGCAAATACAATTACATGTTATAAGAGCACAAAAACATTCAGGCCCATAAAGTGGAGAACCTCAACTGGTCCCATTACCTTTGTTACTGTTTGTTGGGTGTTGGGCCCCCATCTCAAGAGAATTTACATTTTTGCAAATAGAGACATTACCAAATGGTCATGGAAGTAATGTTCTGTGCATCGTGACAAAACCCACCTTAGTACTTTTCTTTTCTATACCAAAAATATAAACAATTACATAATTTTGTTGATTATTGCCTCAATTTTATTTCAAATAATCTTTCCAGCAAAAGGTCTTTACCAGTGCCTTCCTGACCTCTTGGTTTCTTAGACAGTAAATAATTGGATTAAACAAAGGGGTTAAAACACTGTACAGAATGGAGGAGAGCTTTACAATGTCAAATGAATCTCCCGGTGCCGGTCCAATATAGTTGAAGTTAGCAGTCACATAAAACACGGTAACGACAATGAGGTGGGACGAGCAGGTGGAGAAGGCCTTCTTCCTTCCAATAGATGACCGTATCTTCAAGATAGTAGAGATGATTTGTACATAGGAAGTGGTAACGAATACAAATGGCGTCATCCCTAGAAAGACACTGACTATATACAGTAGCAACTGACTAGTGTGTGTGTCGGTGCAGGCCGCATTTAACATGGGGGGCACGTCACAGAAGAAATGATTGACATGCCTGGTTCCACAAAAGGTCAGTTTAGAGGTCATCAAGGTATGAAGGACTGAGTTTAAGAAACCACTAAACCAGGATGCTCCTACCAAATATGAGCAGAACCTCTTATTCATAACGACCGGGTAATAGAGGGGGTTACATATGGCTACATATCGGTCATAAGCCATTGCGGCCAGAAGAAGACATTCTGACCCTCCAAGAGAGACAAAGAAGTAGAGCTGGGTGAAGCATCTGTTAAAGGATATCCTTCTATTACCAGTGATGGCATTGACCAGCATAGACGGTAGGGTGACGGTAGAGTAACAGATGTCTAAAATGGATAAATAACTCAAGAAGAAGTACATGGGCGTCTGGAGATGGTTGTCAATCCTTATAACACTAAATATTATCAGGTTTCCCAGCAGAATCATTGAATAGATAGTGAGTATAAGAAATGACAGCAACACCTGTCCATCTGAAAATCCTAGCAGGACAAAATCACAAAAATAAGTCTGGTTTATGAGAGGCATCCAAAACTGAATCAGATTCTAGAGAAAAAAAAACGATTATTAGCACAAATGTAAAAATTATTTGATTTGATTAATATTTGACTGACGTTAGTGACGTTAGTAAAAAAAAAACACATAAAACTGAAGTTATATTTCATTATTCTGCAAATCTGCCATCTGAGGTTGAAGCTACATATCAATAGAATAATAATAATTTGTAGCAGTGATTGGATTCCAGAATAGAGTCGTTTTGTGACTATTCTGATATTGCTACTGTAATTTTACCTAACGTTTTATATCAGATCTATCACCACAGTTCACAAAACAAATGGCAACTGTATTTTTGCAAGCTTTGCATAAATCAAAAGTACAAACTTCTTCCCCTGCCCCCTGATTCCTGAACTCATCATCTACTCCGAAAAAAAATTCAACTTCGTCTTGCTCAAGACAAGACAGATTACCAGCACATTGAGATGTCAGTTTACACAGCCTATAATACCCTATGGAGAGGGAACGAGGTATGAGAAGCAAAGTGAGAAATCAGGCAGAGGCTGAAACAGGCAGATCATGCTGAGCTTTCTATCAAGTTTTTTGATTAGCTCATCTCAAATCTGGATTCACATCTACCCTTCTCAGTAATGTTCCATGTTGCTGCTATGTTTGCCTGTGTGTTATCTAAGGAATGAAGAGTATAACTCCCTCTCTATGTGTTGTACTCTAAATGGGACACATCATAGGAGCTAATCTTACATCAGATTCAATAGCAAATTAAGTGATCATGCTTGAAGAAAGGTAAAATGGATAAAATGCAAAGTACACGTCATATAAAGGCCTGAAATTGTGTTTTTCTAAATGTATCATCAATTCATATTCTAAAAAGTTACTTGAAAGGTTGAAAGTATTATTCCCTGTAGGCCACATTTTTTTAAATGTTTCCTTCCACATAGCTGTATGGTGCTTATTTTTTGCAGAGTGAGTTGTATTTTTCAGTGGTATCATTTTGCAGTAAAGTATAACTTATTACTTAACTTTTAATAACTCTTCATAGGAAGAAATAGAAGAAGACAGCAACAAATCTGCCATTTTTTTTTACATTTTAAATTTTATGCCTATCATCCCGCAAAATAAAAGTGTTGACTTTATTTTGTGGTTTCATATGATTAAGGCTATACCAAATTAATATTGTTTTATTTATACATTATTACTTATTATTACATTTTCATCTATGTTTGTGTCACAACATACTGAAAGCCACAAGTTTTTAGATTTTTTCTTCTATAGAGCAGTTTGAGGGTAACAAACCACAATTTTACTAGTGGAATAAACAAAAAGAAAACAGCAATTATATGCTTTTTTTTACATTGCTATTATTATGGTTTGCTATGCATACCAATTATTTGTCTTTTCTTTTGGGGGGGGAGGGGTGGCATCTATTTTTCCAGATAGGAACTTGAACATGTGATCCTTTGATTGCATAGATAATACTTTGTACTACCCATGTAGTGCAGTGTATTATACAAGCCTGTCAGGGTTAAATTGAGAGGAGGCTTAATAGATCCCGCCAGCAGCAATATTTTTTGACCTTTGAACATAGCAGATTTGGGGGCTATTGTAAGGCCTCTAGTTGCCAACCCAACAGCATTCTGGGATCACCCCAAGAAAATTCATAGATTTTTTTTCTCCTGTGAAATAAAACAGGATTGAGTTAAGAATCACTGTACTTAGTTTGAAAATCCATGTCAGAATAGCTGTATAATTCTAATATATGACCAACATTTGAGTCCAGCCAGAGCTTCTATAAATGTTCAAAATAAGTACACTAGCCTCATCAGGTCCACAACATCTATTTAAAGGGGTTGTCTGGTCGGAAATGAAAAGTCTGCAGTCACTCTATGTGACTGCAGACTGACGAATTGTGATAGAGTGCGATGTGCATCCCATCACAATTCCTTGTGACTCAATTCTATGTCCTTGATGCTCCAGAACCTTATCATACACACTTCTGCAGAATCACATGATACAAATCTCAGCTGATGCAGAATAGAGATGAGCGAACCTTTCAAGGTTTGATTTGGCGAACATCCCGATGTTCGCCGAACAGTTCGCGCAGCATATTCGAACTCCATTGAATTCAATGGGAGGCAAAACCAAACACATAGACAACACCTTTAGGGGAACCCAAAAGCTGCCCAAACAGCTCAAATTAGGGACAGACACCAGGAAAATTGGCATGAATTGACCCAGAGTACAAATAGTATAATTGTTCAGCATGGATGCATGGGACAGGGTTGGGACAGGGCTTGGACCAGAATTTCTAACTTAAAGATTGATCAGTAACAGGTGGATGAGTGACTGGTGTAAGCCTGGTGCTCTGAGAGCCCTTCCAAATTCAGGCAACACACATGAAGGAGACCCAACTTGGAGTCCAAACATTTCCAAAAATTAGAGGCAGACAACAGGAAAAGTGGCATCAATTCACCCATAGTAGAAATTTTATAATGGCACAGCAGCAATCAGCCATGGGCCATGCATGAGGTATCAGGGACTGGGCCAGCATTTACAGCTTTGAATTTATCTTCAAATTAAGACAAGGTGGGTGAGGGATCGGTGTACGTCTGCTGTGCTGGGAGCCCTGATACCTCATGCAACAGCACAAACTGCTTTTCTGCTCAGCTACGCTCAGGTGGCACAAATATCAGTTTTGTAGACTGCTATTGCTAGAAAAATGTAAGGATAATAACACAGGTAGTTGACTGATCAATTGACGCACAGTAGAAATGTTATAATGGCACAGCAGCAGTCAGGCATGGTCAGTCACCTGTCACTAAATTAACAATCAGTATTTATTTGCTGAGATAGTGTGGCTAGGCCACCCTATTAGCACAAAGGATTTATATGCTGAAATGTGGCCTGGTGTCTGGAGGACCACACTATTAGCACAAAAGATTTATATGGTGAAATATGGCCTGGTGTCTGGACCACACTATTAGCAAAAAAGATTTATGTGCTGAAATGTGGCCTGATGTCTGGAGGACGACACTATCAGTACAAAAGTTTTATATACTGAAATGTGGCCTGGTTTCTGGAGGACCACACTATTAGTGCAAAAGATTTATATGCTGAAATGTTGTCTGGTGTCTGGAGGACCACACTATCAGTACAAAAGTTTTATATACTGAAATGTGGCCTGGTGTCTGGAGGACCACACTATTAGCACAAAAGATTTATATACAGAAATGTTGTCTGGTGTCTGGAGGACCACAATATTAGCACTAAAGATTTATATGCTGAAATGTGGCCTGGTGTCTGGAGAACCACACTATTAGTTTAAAAGATTTATATGCTGAAATATGGCCTGGTGTCTGGACCACACTTTTAGCAAAAAAGATTTATATGCTGAAATGTGGCTTGATGTCTGGAGGACCGCACTATTAGTGCAAAAGATTTATATGCCGAAAAGTGGCCTGGTGTCTGGACCACAATATTAGCACAAGAGATTTAAATGCTGAAATGTGGCCTGGTGTCTGGAGGACCACACTATCAGTACAAAAGTTTTATATACTGAAATGTGGCCTGATGTCTGGAGGACCACACTATTAGTGCAAAAGATTTATATGCTGAAATGTTGTCTGGTGTCTGTAGGACCACACTATCAGTACAAAAGTTTTATATACTGAAATGTGGCCTGGTGTCTGGAGGACCACACTATTAGCACAAAAGATTTATATACTGAAATGTTGTCTGGTGTCTGGAGGACCACAATATTAGCACTAAATATTTATATGCTGAAATGTGGCCTGGTGTCTGGAGGACCACACTATAAGTTTAAAAGATTTATATGCTGAAATGTGACCTGGTGTCTGGAGGACAACATTATTAGCACAAAAGATTTATATGCTGAAATGTGGCCTGGTGTCTGGTGGATCACACTATTAGTACAAAAGATTTATATGCTGAAATGTGGCCTGGTGTCTGAAGGACCACACTATTAGTACAAAAGATTTATATACTGAAATGTGGCCTGGTGTCTGGAGGACCACACTATTAGCACAAAAGATTTATATGCTGAAATGTGGCCTGGTGTCTGGAGGACCACACTATTAGCACAAAAGATATATATGCTGAAATGTGGACTCCTGGCTCGACCACACAATTAGTACAAAGGATTCATATGCTGGAAGGTCGATTTCACTCAGGATCCTATCTGTCTGAACTCATAGCTCCCAACCGTCCCATCACGTCTCAGCTGTTCTCCCGGCTTCTTTACTCACCTCTCAGACATTTTCATTACTCCAGTAGTGCCTCCTTCTTGGGGGGGGGGGCGTTTTTCTCTGCTGAGTGCATAAATTAAATTATGCTTCTCCCTCCTGTGATCAGGTCAGGAATCAAACTCACATCTCAGTGTTTGCTGGCTGTTGCTCTACCATTGAGCTACTGCCCCCATGCTGGAGAAAGGAGAATTTAGTAATCTTGACCTTGCAGGCAATGAACCCAGAAGCAGGTTATATATGTTCATAGAGATACATTGTGTATAACAATGTATTTTTATGGTGCCTGTATACTGAGGTGAAGAAAAATATATTTTTGTTTCTATAAAAGTATTAAAAAGAATCAATTACATGCCTTTTTGAGTCTTCTGGTCTTGAACCCACAACCTTTATATTTCAGATAAGGCTCTTAAGCTGCTGAGCCACAAACATTGATGATGTAATGAGGAGCATTTTATGTACTTGATCTGTTCAGCAGGCAGATTATACTGATAGAAACACTGCTATGTAAAATGTATGTACAGGGTGGGCCATTTATATGGATACACCTAAATTAAATGGGAATGGTTGGTGATATCAACTTCCTGCTTGTGGCACATTAGTATATGGGAGGGGTGAAACTTTTCCAGATGGGTGGTGACCATGGCGGCCATTTTGAAGTTGGCCATTTTGGATCCAACTTAATTTTTTTCAATGGGAAGAGGGTCATGTGACACATCAAACTTATTGAGAATTTCATAAGAAAAACAATGATGTGATTGGTTTTAATGTAACTTTACTCTTTCATGAGTTTTTTACAAGTTTATGACCACTTATAAAATGTGTTCAAAGTGCTGCCCATTGTGTTGGATTGTCAATGCAACCCTCTTCTCCCACTCTTGACACACTGATAGCAACACTGCAGAAGAAATGCTAGCACAGGCTTCCAGTATGCGTTGTTTCAGATGCTGCACATCTCGTATCTTCACAGCATAGACAATTCCCTTCAGATGACCCCAAAGCTAAAAGTCTAAGGGGGTCAGATCAGGAGACCTTGGTGGACATTCAACTTGCCCACGATGACCAATCCACTTTCCAGGAAACTGTTCATGTAGGAATGCTCAGACCTGACATCCATAATGTGGTGGTGCACCATCTTGTTGGAAAAACTCAGGGAACGTGCCATCTTCAGAGCATAAAGAGGGCAACACATCATCATGTAGCAATTTCAGATATCCAGTGGCATTGAGGTTTTCATTGATGAAGAATGTCCCCACTATCTTTTTACCCCATATACCACACCATACCATCAAGATACGAGATGTGCAGCATCTGAAACAATGGATACTGGAAGCCTGTGCTAGCATTTCTTCTGCGATGTTGCTATCAGTGTGTCAAGAGTGGGAGAAGAGGGTTGCATTGACAATCCAACACAATGGGCAGCACTTTGAACACATTTTATAAGTGGTCATAAACTTGTAAAAAACGCATGAAACAATGAAGTTACGTTAAAACCAAGCACACCGTTGTTTTTCTTATGAAATTATCAATAAGTTTGATGTGTCACATGATCCTATTCCCATTGAAAAAAATAAAGTTGGATCCAAAATGGCCAACTTCAAAATGGCCGCCATGGTCACCACCCATCTGGAAAAGTTTTCCCCCTCCCATATACTAATATGCCACAAACAGGAAGTTGATATCACCATTCACCAACCATTCCCATTTAATTTAGGTGTGTCCATATAAATGGCCCACCCTGTATTTTTATTCTAGAGGAAGAATACGAGATTTTTTCATTCTATAAAATTACTAAAATATAATAATGAAAAACACTTGATAATGAAAAAATATTGTAATTTTTGATGCGTTTTTTAAAAAATAATAATCACATATCAGCAAACAACACAGACATATTTGGTGTGCCTGTAATTGTAACGACCTGCACAACACAGCGATCAGATTATTTACAGAGATCGGTAAATTACGTAAAAAAAATGGCGTGATTTATATTGTTTCTCTATTAAACCCATAAAAAATGTAATAAAGCTGTAACGCTGAGGCCGTGTTCACACATAGCGTAAATGATGCATTCTTTCTGCTGCTTTTTTCTGCAGGTGTCCGCAACAGATGACACAGTAACAATCTTCTCTGATTAATGTGTGTTTGCTGCGTATCTTTTATGCATTTTCCCTCTTATTTGATGCATTTTTGGGTCAGATATGAAGCAGAGTTATTAAAAAAATAGTGCAGAAAAGCTTTGATTCAGTGCTTAAAAATTCAAGAGTTTTTTTTTCATGCTTTTTTTCATAAGAAGCCTATAGAGAGAAAATGCACTAAAACTGCAGAGTTCAGCAGCATCTTCAGACCACAGAGGGCGGAGATTTCATGGAATGAAGTCCATTTTGCTTTGATATTTAGACTGTGTTCACATGTAGTGTAAATGCTGCATATTTTCTGCTGCTTTTTTTTGCTCAAAAATTCTGCTGAGTTTAACTGTCCAAGCAAAGTGGATGTGATTTCATGAGAACTGCGCCCGCTACTAGAATTCAACAAACAGTATTTTACATTATTTAGAAGTTACTATTTCTCTGTATGCTTGTCTCTCCACCTGTTTTAACAGGTGTTCTTGCTTTCCCTTTTCTTTTCTTGTCTTTCCCTTTCCTTTTCTTCCTCTCCTCCCCCTTAAATGTTTTATATGTAAGACACAGTTGAAACCAGAAGTTTACATACACTATATAAAAAGACACATCTGCATGTTTTTCTCAATATCTGACATGAAATCAGAATAAACCTTTCCTGTTTTAGGTCAATTAGGATTACCATCATTTTTAATATTTGCCAAATGCCAGAATAATGAGAGAGAGAGAATGTTTTAAGGCATTTTTATTACTTACTGCAAACCTCTCCCTACCCCTCCCCTCATCAAAAACGTGCCCCCCACGCTCATCATACAGCACCACTATCCTAGCCAAAGTCCTAACAAAAGCATTAGTGGAAACTCAATCATTTACTGCACTTTGGCTGAATTTTGCTGATTTGGAGGAAAATGCTCAAGGATCCGAACACGAATCCGAATGTGTAATGTTCGTGCCGACTTTGAGGTTGGTGAACGTTTTCCGAACAAGTTCGCTCATCTCTAATGCAGAACCCCATAATCAACATCTCCATCTCTGTAAAATCTCTTTATACACTCCTCAAAAGAAATAGAACATACATATACAGTTGAACCAGAAGTTTCCATCCGCTATATAAAAAGACACATATGCATGTTTTTCTCAATATCTCATATCAAATCAGAATAAACCTTCTGATTTTAGGTCAATTAGGATTACCATCATTTTTAATATTTTCCAAATGCCAGAATAATGAGAGAAAGAGAATGTTTTAAAGCAGTTTTGTTACTTACTGCAAAGTCAAAAGTTCACATAAACTAAGATTACTATACCTTTAAACAATTCTGGACTGCCCATATGATGATGTCATGTGTTTTGAATCTTCTGATACGTTTTTTGGCAACATCTGAGTTAATTACAGACACACCTGTGGATGTATTTCAATGCACACCTGAAACACACTGCTTCATTGTGTAGCATCATGGGAAAGTGTAAAGAAATCAGACAAGATATCAGGAAGAGAATTGTGGACTTGTACAAGTTTGACTCATCCTTGGGTACAATTTCAAGATACCTGAAGGTGCCTCATTCATCTGTACAAACAATTATATGCAAGTACAAACAAGATGGAAATGTCCAGCCACCATACCGCTCAGGAAGGAGACGGGTTCTGTGTCTCAAAGATGAACGTGCTTTGGTCCGACATGTGCATATCAACCCAAGGACAAAAGCAAAAGACCTTGTGAAGATGATGGCGGAAGCTGGTAAGATTGTGTCAATGTCCACAGTGAAACGACTACTGTATCAACATGAGCTGAAAGGTCACTCTGCCAGGAAGAAGCCATTACTCCAAAATAAACATTAAAAAGCCAGATTAATGTTTGCAAATGCACACAGGAAGAAAGACCTTAATTTTTGGAGACATGTCCTGTGGTCTGATGAAACTAAAATTGAACTCTTTTTGGTATAATGACCATCGTTACATTTGGAGGAAAAAGCGAGAAGCTTGGAAGCCTAAGAACACCATCCCAATTGTGAAACACGGGGGGCAGCATCATGTTGTGGGGTTGTTTTGCTGCAGGAGGGACTGGTGCACTTCACAAAATAGATTGCAGCATGAGAAAAGAAGATTATGTGGCAATACTGAAGCAACATCTCAAGACATCAGCCAGAAAGTTAAAGCTTGGGTGGAAATGGGTCTTCCAAATGGACAACGACCTGAAGCATACTGCCAAAATGGTAACAAAGTGGCTTAAGGATAACAAAGTCAATGTTTTGGAGTGGACATCACAAAACCCTGATCTCAATCCTATTGAAAATTTATGGGGAAAGCTGAAAAGGCTGCGAGCAAGACGAGCTACAAACCTGGATCAGTTACACCAGTTTTTTCAGGAGGAATGGGCCCAAATTCCAACCAACTATTGTGAGAAGCTTGTGGAAGGATATCCCAAACGTTTGACCCAAGTCATTCAGTTTAAGGGCAATGGTACAAAAAACTAATGAAATGTATGGAATCTTTCGACTTGGCAGTAAGTAATAAAAATGCCTTAAAACATTCTCTCTCTCTCATTATTCTGGCATTTGGCAATTATTAAAAATGATGGTAATCCTAATTGACCTAAAATAGGAAAGGTTTATTCTGATTTCATGTCAGATATTGAGAAAAACGTGCAGATGTGTCTTTTTATATAGTGTATGGAAACTTCTGGTTTCAACTGTACATGCCTTAGCTGCTGCAAAACCACATAATACACAGATGCAGAATCTAATGCAGAGACTAGTTTCTGCAGATTCTCAATGCATGCACTAAATGCTGCCCAGACCCCATAATCTACAGATCAGATGCTGCAGAACCTCATAATATAATAATACACAGTTTATATAGTAGATAGCATGACTGGGCACAATTCAGCTACTATAAAGCCTGATTATAGAATTCATATGCTGCAAAGCAGCCCTATCTGCACTTTAGCTGCTGCAGAACCTCATAATGCATACTTTAAATGGCAGATGACATTATTGTTCTTACCTCAAATGCTGCAGAACCTGATAATACAGACATCAGTTGCTTCTGAGCATTATTGCACACCTTAGCTGCTGGAGAACCTCATAATGCACAATTTAGATGCTACATGGCACTATTGTACTCATTTCAGCAGCTAGAGAACATTAAAATAATAGACTTCTGATGTTGCAGAGCATCATTATACACTTCAGCTGCTGCAGAACCTCATAATATACACTTTGCTCTGCCATACAACATTATTTCAAACACCTCAGATATGAGTTGCTGTAGAGTATCAGTATCCACACCTCAGATGCTGCAGAACCTCATGAAGAACATCTCAACTGCTGCTGAACCTTAGATGCTGCAGAATATCATTATACACACTATATTGTTCAGCAGCAGCTGTAGTGTCTATTATTGGACACCATACTGTATGATATAACATGCAGTAGCTGAACATTATAATTGTAAAAAGACAGGGGGCATTGCAATTCCATCATTCAGTCGTTGGCATTTTAGAAGGAAAACTGCAAAACTGATCAGCGACAGACTTCAACAGTGAGAAGAGATCAGCAGTCGCTAATTATTGTGGCTCCTCTTCGTATAATAATTAGGGTCTGAGGTCACAATATGTTGTTTATACAAATTTTGATTATAAACCTGAAATATTACTAACAATAAAACACACGTATATCTCATGTGATATCTGGATTCTCACCTCGCTCAGGGGAAGCAGCAATGATCTGTTATTCATCTATCACCCGATACATAAAAAGTGGAAAAGTCCTCTATTTGTCTAATCTAAAAGGAAGAAATGACCCCTACCCCACCTATCATTACAATGACTCCCATCTTTTTATCTGTATTTAAGCTTTGGCGAAAGCCTTTGGGAGGACAAGCTTCACCCTGGAGAATGCTACAAAATGTTAAGCATAAAGTTATAAAGTGAAAAACAACATAATAAACCTTATACTATATACACTGCTCAAAAAACAATAAAGGGAACACTTAAACAGCAGACTATAACTCCAAGTAAATCAAACTTCTGTGAAATCAAACTGTCCACTTAGGAACCAACACGGATTGATAATCAATTTCACATGCTGTTGTGCAAATGGAATAGAGAATAGATGGAAATTATTGGCAATTATCAAGACACCCTCAATAAAGGAGTGGTTCTGCAGATAGAGACCACAGACCACATCTCAGTACCAATTCTTTCTGGCTGATGTTTTGGTCACTTTTGAATGTTGGTTGTGCTTTCACACTCGTGGTAGCATGAGACGGACTCTACAACCCACAGAAGTTGCTCAGGTAGTGCAGCTCATCCAGGATGGCACATCAATGCGAGCTGTGGCAAGAAGGTTTGCTGTGTCTGTCAGCGTAGTGTCCAGAGGCTGGAGGTGCTACCAGGAGACAGGCCAGTACGCCAGGAGACATGGAAGGGGCCGTAGGAGGGCAACAACCCAGCAGCAGGACCGCTACCTCCGCCTTTGTGCAAGAAGGAACAGGAGGAGCACTGCCAGAGCCCTACAAAATGACCTCCAGCAGGCCACAAATGTTCATGTGTCTGCACAAACGGTTAGAAACCGACTCCATGAGGGTGATATGAGGGCCCGACGTCCACAGATGGGGGTTGTGCTCACAGCCCAACACGGTGCAGGACGCTTGGCATTTGCCAGAGAACACCAGGATTGGCAAAGTCGCCACTGGCGCCCTGTGCTCTTCACAGATGAAAGCAGGTTAACACTGAGCACATGTGACAGACGTGACAGAGTCTGGAGACGCCGTGGAGAGCGAGCTGCTGCCTGCAACATACTTCACCATGACCGGTTTGGCAGTGGGTCAGTAATGATGTGGGGTGGCATTTCTTTGGAGGGCCGCTCAGTCCTCAATGTGCTCACCAAAGGTAGCCTGACTGCCATTAGGTAATGAGATGAGATCCTCAGACCCCTTGTGAGGCCATATGCTGGTGCGGTTGGCCCTGGGTTCCACCTAATGCAGGACAATGCCAGACCTCATGTGGCTGGAGTGTGTCAGCAGTTCCTGCAAGATGAAGGCATTGAAGCTATGGACTGGCCCACCGGTTCCCCAGACCTGAATCCGATTGAGCACATCTGGGACATCATGTCTCGCTCCATCCACCAATGTCACGTTGCACCACAGACTGTCCAGGAGTTGGCGGATGGTTTAGTCCAGGTCTGGGAGGAGATCCCACAGGAGACCATCCACAACCTCATCAGGAGCATGCCCAGGCATTGTAGGGAGGTCATACAGGCACGTGGAGGCCACACACACTACTGAGCCTCATTTTGACTTGTTTTAAGGACATTACATCAAAGTTGGATCAGCATGTAGTCTGTTTTTCCACTTTAAGTTTGGGGGTTACTCCAAAACCAGGCCTCCATTGGTTAATAAATTTTATTTCCATTGAAGATTTTTGTGTGATTTTGTTGTCAGCACATTCAACTTTGTACAGAACAAAGTATTCAATGAGAATATTTAATTCATTCAGATCTAGGATGTGTTATTTGAGTGTTCCCTTTATTTTTTTGAGCAGTGTATAACATGCTCATTTATAGAACAAAGGGCACCCATTGTGGTGTTTTGGCCACCCAGGTGAAAAACCCAAAGGCTGAAACAGAAGTGAAATTCAGAAACAAGGCCAAGCTCAAGATCAAACTCTATCGAGAGACAATATTAGGTTGAAAAAGCTCAGAAGCCAGAAATAGGTGTACATCTCCATCTACAAGAGAAGTGGATACCTCTGAATGTCCTCTAAAAAGGTTGCCAGGCCATCATCATCTAGAGCACTGGCCATATCCAGCATGGCCATGGCAGAATGAAGAGCATATTGCTGGAGCAATATGTTAAATAATAGATTCCTCAAAGTATTTTCTTTTCACTCTGATGACAGTTTTCCCACGCCTTCAGCCTTCTGTCTGAGCTCCATAATGTGCCTAAACCATATTTAGCATCCACATCTTTGTCAGTACTGTGGCAAAGAGAGTCTGCTTAATTTACGGGGTGCATGTCTCCAGATGTATGAGCGCAGCATAATGTACGGTCACTACAATGTATAGGCACAACAACGTACTGGGCACTACAATGGCAGATATGCAATTTCCAGAAACATCCATTGCTGCTTGTTTCTGGAAAGCAACCATGGAGTCAAAATCGTCACTACACCTGTAGATAAATTCCCAGAGGGGTGTAATTTCCAAAATGGGGTCACTTGGGTGATTTATTAACTCCAAGAATCTGGCACTATATTTGAGTACCGATTTTTGGCTTTGCTGATTTTTGGACGGCGGCAAAGTTCCTGCCACTTTGACACCCACAAGATTGGCTTCTGACTGGGACAACCAGCAAGGGGTATCAAGTGGGTCCCTACCTTTCCAGAATTTTAGTAGATTATCATAATATATGGGAAAGGCCTTCCTTTTCCCTTGTCCGTGTACTTTATAGTTCACCTCTCCCACTTTTTCCACCACCCTATAAAGTCCCTGATACTGGGTAAGGAACTTGCTCTGTCCTGTGGGCACTAACACAAATACCCAATGCCCAGGCTTAAATTGTCCCACTCGAGTTGACCAATTATACCCCTTGGATTTTTTATCTTGGGCCTCGAGGAGGCAATTTTTTACCTCTCCCTTCACTTTGTCCCCAATAAATCATTATGCCTGGCCCCTTCCGTCTCCTGGGGAACCCCATTTACATTTTCCTTAGTAGCTTTTACTGTTAAGTCTCTGAGCTGGGCAATCACAAAGTTGTCCTGGGACTCCTCCAGGTCAGAAATATTGGTTTCAGGGGATGCTTCCTAATCATCCTGTTACATGCAGAAGTAGTGCTGTTGCTTCAAAAGCATCCAGCAGCTATAAGAGTTAACACAGTCACAAGAGACAGGAAGTGTTGTACTTCAGAAGCATCCAGCAAGTAGAGGGGTTAACACAGTCACAGGAAAGAGGGCGGGTTTAGCAGAGCCCCAGGGGGATTGTGGGGAACTTATTTATTAGTTTGGCTGGAGCTGAAGAGAAAGGTGGTGTATGATCTGTATCTCACAGAAGGCAAGTGAACAGAATTCAGGTCAGGAGGGAAGCTAAACACAGGTCAGATAGACTCCCTGAACTAACAATGCAGAGTATTATCGGGCAGAAAAATAAGGACTGGAAGGAATCGTGTCACCGGAATCATCTCCCCCATCAAACCCTCCCCTCCTCCATCTCCAAGCAGGGTAAAGAATGCTCTGCACTATTGTGTCTTTGTGAAGGAATAACCTGTGGTTGTGTATGCATAGAAGTGTGCTGCAAAGAGATCTAATCTGTGCTGAATTATGCTACTGAAGAGACTGACGTTACTGTGCCTGCTTTAATAGACTGTACTGTGGTGAAGCCTGTTGCTTCAAAGAGTTAAATGGTACTGGGCGTACTTGATTAAACCAGTTCCCCCAGGATTCCAAAGAATTCATGAAACCCGTCTCACCCTATCTGAACCTAGCGGCGTGCGTGTAACAATCCTTTCTAGCCAGTACATTGAATGGAAATTTGCTGTTTACATCATGTGCCTTTGTTACCATACCTGACTCCTGGCGACATACTGGACTACTGGATGCTACAGCTTTAGCCCACATATGGAGTATCGGCATACACAGGAGAAATTGCGAATTTTGGTGTCCATTTTCTCCTGCTGTCCTTGTGAAAATGAAAAAATTTGGGGCTAAAACAACATTTTTGTGAGAAAAATATATTTTTTTCATTTTTACAGATCCACGTTGTAAAATTCTGTGAAGCCCCTGTAGATTCAAGGGGCTCACCGCATATCTAAATAAATTCCTTGAGGGGTATAGTTTCCAAAATGGGGTCACTTGTGGGGGTTTTCCACTGTTTAGGCACATCAAGGCCACTCGAAATGCGACATGACACCCACAGACCATTTCATCAAAGTCTGCGTTCCAAAACCAAATCCTGGTGGATCTTTGAACTCAACTCAGTGGCACCTTTTCGCTTAAACAAGGAATTGCTTTTTATAGGATTCTTGGGGTAACATCTGCTCGATTGTCCCTATTACCCGACTTATGCATTTCCTTTACTTCATTCTGCATAGATGGTTGGGACACATAACATCTCCTATTTGGCTTCATCTTTAATACTGAAGATCTGGACTGTCCACAAAAAGGGGTCCTATGTCCTCAGATATTGCCTCCAGAATTATTTCTTTGCAATGAAGAAGAGGGACACTCCTGGACCATCTCTATGCGAGCGGTCGTATGGCATATTCCATAGATCATCTACGGCTTCTCACGCACCTGCTTACATCTTGGCATCAGCATAATTGAGGACGTTCTATTACTGTATGGACTAAACTAAATTCATAATCTACATGCCCTTCTTTGCTCCACTTAGGGCTATCAGTAGGTCGCTGATATCACTGGCACGGGACTGGATATTTGTATGTCCACTAACCACATTACACATATACTTTACTTCCTCTATGGGGCCCTATATGGCACCATTAGAGGATTATGCATGTGGTCCTCACAAGAAAACTTGTTTCAATTCATCTTTTGCTCTTGATGCCTACAATGTGTCTAGTGGTACTCGACTTTGCATAAAGACCGGCGTCATAGACACTTCCCCATTGTAGCCCCTTGATGCATTAGGAAATGCATTACAATACAAACTATGCATTTGCGCCATATCAAGGGGCATTCGATGTGACTTCTCTTTTCTTTTTTTTTTTTTTTTTATTAATAGACCCTTGAACTGGAGAAATGGAATAAAGTTGATTCTTGAGGTATAGAATTATCCTACCCCATGTCACCTTTGGTGCTTCTGTTCTCACCACAATAGTGTGCTATTTATGTTATTGATGCGTAGTGCTATTAATCATCTGCATAGCACACACTATCATGATATATATATATATATATATATATATATATTTATATATGTGTGGGGTTTTAGTCATTTATTCCCCTTATATTTTGATCTTGGGTCATTGTCGCCCTTGCTGTGGGTTTTTATCTTATCTTATTTTATCTTATTTTATCATGTACTTTTTCTTATGGAAGGGTCTGACCACTAGAGGGGGGTTCCCTCTGCACCTTACACCGTGTATGCAATCCCATATGGTGTTTTTTTTATTTTATTTTCTCAGCCTACATTCATGTTGGCCCCCACGCATGCGCTGTCCGCTATGAGAATAACACCACATACCTGTGGACTGTGCATGCACACCTGCGGCCTTGTGCTTTCTATTCTGTCCAAGCTGTCTCCTTGTTATGGCTCTCAAGTTCCGCCCCCATTCTCACGTGACCCAGATCACATGACTACACCTACTACCTCCTTGTTATGGCTCCCTAGCTCTGCCCCCTTTCTCACGTGACCTGGATCACATGACCACACCTACTCCCTCCTTGTTGTGGCTTCCTAGTTCCGCTTCCATTCTCATGTGACCTGGATCACATGACCACACCTACTTCCTGGTTTCCGGACCTCATGTGTGTGGCCGGTGGGTACTTAGTCACATTAATATGGGTATATACAGTGGGTACGGAAAGTATTCAGACCCCTTTAAATTTTTCAATCTTTGTTTCATTGTTGCCATTTGGTAAATTCTAAAAAGTTAATTTTTTTCTCATTAAAGTACACTCTGCACCCCATCTTGACTGAAAAAAAATTATTAAAAAAGAAAAACTGAAATATCACATGGTCATAAGTATTCAGACCCTTTGCTCAGACACTTATATTTAAGTCACATGCTGTCCATTTTCCTTGTGATCCTCCTTGAGAAGGTTCTACACCATTCATTGGAGTCCAGCTGTTTTTCATTAAACTCATAGTACTTGATTGAGAAAGGCACACACCTGTTACCCTTGTGAAAATGCAAAATTTGGGGCTAAAAAACATTTTTGCGGGAAAAAAATGTTTTTTTTATTTTCATGGCTCTACGTTATAAACTTTTGTGAAGCAGTTGGGGGTTCAAGGTGCTCACCACACATCTAGATAAGTTCCTTGAGGGGTCTAGTTTCCAAAATGATGTCACTTGTGAGGGTTTTCCACTGTTAAGACACATCAGAGGTTCTCCAAACACGACATGGTGTCCGCTAATTATTCCAGCAAATTTTGCGTTCAAAAAGTGAAATGGCACTCCTTCCCTTCCAAGCCTTACTGTGCGACCAAACAGTGGTTTTCCTTCACAAATGGGGTATCGGCGTGCTCAGCAGAAATTGCACGACAAATTTTGTGGTCTATTTTCTCCTGTTACCCATGTGAAAAATTAAAAATTTGGGTCTAAAGTAAAATGTAACTATTTTGTGTGACATAACTCTCTGATTTAAGGGCATAAAAATTAAAAACATATTAAAAATCTTTGCCAAATTTCCATTTTTTCACAAAAAAACGCAAGTCATATCAAAGAAATATTACCACTAATATGAATTACAATATGTCACGAAAAAACCTTCTCAGAATCAGTGGGAATTGTTGAAGCATTCCAGAGTTATTCCCTTATAAAGTGACAGTGGTCAGAATTGTAAAATTTGGCCCGGTCATGAAAGTGAAAACAGGCTTGGGGGTGAATGGGTTAAAGGGAACCTGTCACCAGAAAAAAACGCTATTAACCTGCAGATATGGGGTTAATCTACAGGTTAATAGCGTTATTATGCGCCTGCACGTAGCCCAACGCTGCAGGAGAAAATGAACTTTATTCTCTCCGACAGCGCTCGAGTTTCGGTAAAGGGGGTGGCACCAGTTCAGTCACTGTTCTGTAACCGCACCCCCAGCCCTGACTGACAGCTGGCTCCCATACAGAGTTAGTGTCAGTCAAGGCCGAGGGCACGGTTACAGCCATTACTTAGCTGCCATTATTTCTTGAAAAAAGAGGTTACCATTCTGTACTTTCAAGTTCACCATAGATACCTGGAGCACCAACTATGGGCAGGAACAAAACAGAATATCACAAAAGTCAGTACACCCCTCACATTTTTAGAAATATTTGACCATATTTTTTCATGGGACAGCACTGAAGATATGACACTTTGATACAATGTAAAGTAGTCAGTGTACAGCTTCTGTAACAGTGTAACTTTGGTGTGCCCTGTAAATAACAACACATAATCATTAATGTCTAAACCGCTGGCAACAAAAGTGAGAAGACCCCTAAGTGAAAATGGCCAAAGTGTCAATATTTTGTGTGGCCTCCATTATTTTCAAGCCCAGCCTTCACTGTCTCGGGCATGGAGTTTACTAGAGCATCACAGATTGCCACTGGAATCCTTTTACACTCCTCCATGATAACATCACAGAGCTGGTGAATGTTAGAGACCTTGCACCCCTCCACCTTCCGTTTGAGGATGCACCACAGGTGCTCAATAGGTTTTCGGTCTGTAGACATGCTTGGCCAGTCCAGCACCTTTACCTTTCGTTTCTTTAGCAAGCCAGTTGTCGTCTTGGAGGTGTGTTTGGGGTCGCTATCATGTTGGAATACCGCCTTGTGGCCCAGTTCTGAAGGGAGGGGATTATGCTCTGCTTCAGTATGTCAGAGTGCACATTGGCATTGATGGTTCCTTCAATGAACTGTAGCACCCCACACACGGCAGCACTCATGCAACCTCAAACCATGATGCTCCCACCACCATGCTTGACTGTAGGCAAGACACACTTGTCTTTGTACTCCTCAGCTAGTTGCTGCTGCACACGCTTGACACGATCTGAACCAAATTAATTTATCTTGGTCTCATAAGACCACAAGACATGGTTCCAGTAATCCATGCCCTTAGTCTGTTTTTCTTCTGCAAAGTGTTTGCGGGCTTTCTTGTGCATTATCTTTAGAAGAGGCTTCCTTCTGGGATGAAAGCCATGCAATGTGCGACGTATGGTCTGAGCACTAACAGGCTGACCCCCCCCCCACTCCTTTAACCTCTGCAGCAATGCTGGCAGCATTCTTCCATCTATTTTGAAAATACAATCTCTGGATATGACGCTGAGCACGTGCACTCAGCTTTTTTGGTCAACCATGGCGAGGCCAGTTCTGAGTGGAACCTGCTTTGTTAAACCATGGTATGGTTCTGGCCACCATGCTGGAGCTCAGTTTTAGGGTGTTGCAATCTTCTTATAGCCTAGGCCATCTTTATGTAGAACAGCAATTCTTTTTTTCAGATCCTCAAAGAATTCTTTGCCATGAGGTGCCATGTTGAACTTCCAGTGACCAGCATGAGAGAGTGTGAGTGCGATAACACCAAATTTAACACACCTGCTCTCCATTCACATTTGAGACCTTCTAAAACTAACGAGTCACATGACATCGGTGAGGGAAAATGGCAAATTTAGCACAATTTGTCCATTTTCACTTAGGGGTCTACTCACTTTTGTTGCCAGAGGTTTAGACATTATTGGCTGTGTGTTGAGTTATTTTAGAGGTCACACAAAATTTACACTGTTACACAAGCTGTACACTAACTACTTTACATTGTATCAAAGTGTCATATCTTCAGTGTTGTCCCATGAAAAGATATAGTAAAATATTTACAAAAATGTGGGGGGTGTATTCACTTTTCTGATGTACTTTACATGAATTTCATGGCCCACTAAGTGAATGTTTTAAGCAGCAGTGTTGCACCATCTCAACCAGGACAAGTGATGAAGACTCGGTGACTGGGAACTATGTCTGTTACCACTACCAGGCTGATATTTTCCTTTTCCTACTACTCCTCCACATCCTATTGAACAGACATGCCCCATCCTCAACTGCAAGATGGTACATCTCTGATTACTGCTATAATTTTACCGCTTGAAATTATTTGGGAAAAAAAGCCATACAGCGGATTAGTTGCTGCTGTGCATCCAGCATGATGGCTCCTCGTTAACTGCTGTTGGGAATTGTGAGTTACAGCGCATGGAACATTCTGGATACTTTTGAGTTATTCAAAATAGCTCACGCTCCCTACATGCCACATGTTCTGAATTAATTTGTGTTTCTATGAGTTGAAAGTGCCAAGACGGGTTAGAAAGACTTTTAGGCCATGCAATGCTTTACTGAGAGAAAGAGGACTGGAATTCTAGCAACACTTATTGGAAGTAGTAATCCTAAAAGTCAATATTGACTCCTTATTAGGCCTTGCCACCTGAGTTAGAATAAAAAGCCTAAACCAGAAATTTAATTTGCAGACATATTTCCAGGTGTTTCCCCCTCATCAGTGCAATGCAGGAAACAACTGTTTTAGCTGGGTAAGAGGCCTCTGACAGGGTGTCTAAAGACTCAAGGTTCCCCTTAAGGAGAGTACCAATTTAATTGTGCAACATTTCTTTTACCCCTTTACAGCCCATGCCGTATTAGTACAAACATTTGCGTACCCCCGTTCAGTGAGGGCTGCTGCGCTGAGCCCTCACTAAACCGAGCACATGTCAGCTGATTCTTACAGCTGACATGTGCCCGCAACAGCCGCGGGTGGAATCGCGATCCACCCGCGGCTGTTAACATGTTAAATGCCACTGTCAATCTCCGACAGCGGCATTTAACGCACGCTTCCGGGTTGCGCGTCATAAGCCCCGCCCATCGGCGACCCCGTCACGTGATCGCGGGTCACCGATGGGTGGGCATGACAACCCAGGGTCTGCAGCAGACGCCTGTGGTTGTCATGATCTGGTCGCTATGAGCGCCACCTAGTGGTCGGCGCTCATAGCACAGGACCATTTCTGCTGCATGCAGGGGATCTGCTGGTCCCCTCTATGTAGCAGAGCCGATCAGACAACTGCTGCTTCTAGTCTCCTATGGAGACTATTGAAGCATGCAGTAAGTGAAAAAAAAAAGTTTTTAAAAATCTAAAAAAAAAAAAAAAATATATAAAAGTTTAAATCACCCACCTTTCGCCCCATTCAAAATAAAATATATATATATAAAAAAAAAAAACTACATAGACATATTTGGTATCGCCGCGTTCAGAATCGCCCCATCTATCAATATAAAAAAAGAATTAATCCGATCGGTAAACGGTGTAACGAGAAAAAATTCTAAACGCCAGAATTACGTCTTTTGGTCGCCGCAAAATTGCAATAAAATGCAATAACGGGCGATCAAAACATCGGATCTACCCCAAAATGGTATCAATAAAAACGTCAGCCCGTCGCGCAAAAAATAAGCCCTCACCCAGCCCCAGATCATGAAAAATGGAGACGCTACAGGTCTCAGAAAATGGCGCTATTTTTTTTTACCAAATTTTGGAATTTTTTTTCACCACTTAAATATAAAATAACCTATACATGTTTGGTGTCTACGAACTTGTAATGACCTGGATAATAAGAATGGCAGGTCAGTTTTAGCATTCAGTGAACGTGGTAAAAAAAATAAATAAAAAACAACTGTGGTATTGCACTTTTTTTGCAATTTTACGCACTTGGAATTTTTTTCACGTTTTCCCGTACATGATATGGTAAAACTAGTAATGGCGTTCAAAAGTACAACTTGTCCCGCAAAAAATAAGCCCTCACACGGCCATATTGTCCAAAAAATAAAAACGCTATGGCTCTGGGAACAAGGGGAGCAAAAAACGAAAAAGCAAAAACGACAAAACCCAAGGTTGCGAAAGGGTTAAAAAATATGTCTATTTGAAGAAAGTGTATGCTACAGTCAGGAATCTGTCTGGTAAATTCACATGTTCTTATGTGTGAAACACACAGTTGCTTTAGAAAAGCAGAGCGATCTGCTAGAGTGCCACCTGATTTGCAACATGGCAACCGGCTGGAATTTCATGCAGCATATATCATGCAACAGTCAAGCTGCAGCTTGGGTTACTTTGAGATCCATTACTCGTAGTTGATGATAGACATGTGTCGCCTATTGAAGGCCTTGAAAGATTTTGACAAAATTTATTAGTAGGGACAACTGTGGCATCAACAGTGTCATCACCATCATATTTATCACAAAAATGCAAAAAAGGATGTAGGAAAAATAGCAACTAGTACATGTTCATTTCCACCCTATGGCTGTTGGTGACTAGAGATGAGCGGTGTTCGACTAGAACTGTTCGCCAATCTCAAATTCGAGCTGTTTTGGGCGGTGTTCGAGTTGTTCGACGAACCCGAACGATTTGCAAAAAATTCGGCTGTTCGAGGTTATGTTCGATAACTGTTCGTGCACCAAAAGCGTGTCCTGCATGTCTGGCGCTATTTAGAGCACCAATCATGCAGGGATTGTATGCCACTCACTGTAATGCCACAGCCATGGTGGTTGTGGCATTACAGTGATTGCCCAAATCGATGGGAACAGTGCCAACAGTGAAACATGAAAAGCCGGCAATTCAGCAGCGGCATACACCTGTACCCGACAATTTAGAACCGAAAGAATAGAGCTTCACACATAGATTAGATAGATATAAACATGTCAGCCACATATATACGAAGTACAGTGAAAGTGCTGCTTACTGTACTTGTCATTTAGCGTAAAGGATTTATCAAAAAAAATAATAGTGTTTTCATGCACCGTCTCTTTAAAAAAGCCGGCCGGCAATTCAGCATCTGTACCCGACAATTTATAACAGACAGAAGAGAGCTTCACACATAGATTAGATAGATAGAAACATGTCAGCCACATATATACGAAGTACAGTGACAGTGTTGCTTACTGTACTTGTCATTTAGCGTAAAGGATTTATCAAAAAAAATAATAGTGTTTTCATGCACCGTCTCTTTAAAAAAGCCGGCCGGCAATTCAGCAGCGGTACCCGACAATTTATAACAGACAGAATAGAGCTTCACACATAGATTAGATAGATAGAAACATGTCAGTCACATATATAATAAGTACAGTGATAGTGTTGGTTACTGTACTTGTCATTTAGTATTAAAATAAAGGATTTATTATTAAAAAAATTGGCGTGGGGTTCCCCTTAATTTTAGGCTCTAGCGGAGGTTAAGCAGACGGCTGGGGCAGATGTTTGAAGCCTGGGAAGGGGGTAATACCCACGGAGCTTCCCAGGCTACTAATATCAGCCCCCAGCTGAATACATAGCCTTTACTAGCTATTAAAATGGGGGACCCCCCCAAAAAAATGACGTGGGGTCCCCCCTAATTTAATAGCTAGCAAAGGCTAGGCAGACAGCTGGGGGCTGATATTAATAGCCCAGGAAGGGAGCCATGAATATTGGCCCCCTCCCAGGCTAGAAACACCAGCCGTCAGCCGCCCCAGAAATGGCGCATTCATAGGATGCGCCAATTCTGGCACTTAGCCTCGCTCTTCCACGCTGCCCTGGTGTGGTGGCAGGGGGTAATAGGGTTGGGGTTGATGTCAGCTTATAATGCCAGCTGACATCAAGCCCAGGTTAGTAATGGAGAGGCGTCTATAAGACACCCCCATTACTAACCCCATAGTCAAAGTTAAAAAAAACACAAACACCCAGAATAAAGTCCTTTAATTGAAATAAAGACACAATCCTTTATTGTTCTAAATTAAACCATACTTACCGTCACGCCCATTTCAGCTGAAGCCAACGATCTCCTGCAATAAAAGAAAAATAATAAAGCAACCTCATCCTTACCTTTCCATGGTTCCCACGACAGCTTCAGCTCTGCTACATCGAGATGACAGGCTGGACCGCAGCAGAACGCTGCCATCCAGCCTCTCATCCCGCAGACACTGAGAAGCGCAGGCTTGCTTGCGCTGCTCAGCGTCTCTCTGTGACGACATCCAGATGAGCCGAGTTCATGTCCAATGAACTCGGCTCACCTCATGCACGTCACTGACAGCGTGGGAAAATTCTCACGCTGAAGCGGTGAGTGCAGGAGAATTCTCCCACGCTGTCAGTGACGTGCATAAGGTGAGCTCATGTCCAATGAACTCAGCTCACCTCCTGCACGTCACTGACAGCGTGGGAGAATTCTCCTGCACTCAGCGCTTCAGCGTGAGAATTCTCCCACGCTGAAGCGCTGAGTGCAGGAGAATTTTCCCACGCTGTCAGTGACGTGCATAAGGTGAGCTCATGTCCAATGAACTCAGCTCACCTCCTGCACGTCACTGACAGCGTGGGAGAATTCTCCTGCACTCAGCGCTTCAGTGTGATAATTCTCCCACGCTGAAGCGCTGAGTGCAGGAGAATTTTCCCACGCTGTCAGTGACGTGCATGAGGTGAGCCGAGTTCATTGGACATTAACTCGGCTCATCTGGATGCCCTCACAGAGAGACACTGTGGAGCGCAAGCAAGCCTGCGCTTCTCAGTGTCTGCGGGATGACAGGCTGGATGGCAGCGTTCTGCTGCGGTCCAGCCTGTCATCTCGATGTAGCAGAGCTGAAGCTGTCATGGGAACCATGGAAAGGTAAGGATGATGTTGCTTTATTATTTTTCTTTTATTTCAGGAAATCGTTGGCTTCAGCTGGAATGGGCGTGATGGTAAGTATGGTTTAATTTAGAACAATAAAGAATTGTGTGTTTATTTCAATTAAAGGACTTTTTTCTGGGTGTTGTGTTTTTTTTAAATACTTTACTAGAAATTCATGGTGGTCATGTCTAATATTGGCGTGACCCCATGAATTTCGGGCTTAGGGCCAGCTGATAATGCCAAGCTGGCCCTAACCCCTTTATTACCCAGTGAGCCACCGCATCAGGGCCCTGGATGAGTTGGGTACAGCGCCAGAAGATGGCGCTTCTATGAACGCGCCATTTTCCGGGGTGGCTGCGGACTGCAATTTGCAGCGGGGGTGGCCCAGAAAGCTTGGGCCTCCCTGCGCTGCGGATTCCAGCCCCCAGCTGCCTAGTTGTACCTGGCTGGACACAAAAACAGGGCGAAGCCCCACGTCAATTTTCTTTAAATTATTTCATGAAATAATTAAGAAAAAAAGGGCTTCCCTATATTGTTGTGTCCGGCCAGGTACAAATAGGCAGCTGGTGGTTGGGGGCAGCCCGTTCCTGCTTGCTGTACCTGGCTGGACACAAATATAGTGCGAAGCCCCACGTCAATTTTTTTTAAATTATTTCATGAATTTCCTGAAATAATTTAAAAAAATTGAAGTGGGGCTTCGCACTATATTTGTGTCCAGCCAGGTACAGCAGGCAGGAACGGGCTGCCCCCATCCACCAGCTGCCTATTTGTACCTGGCCGGACACAACAATATAGGGAAGCCCTTTTTTTCTTAATTATTTCATGAAATTCATGAAATAATTAAAAAAAATTGAAGTGGGGCTTCGCACTATATTTGTGTCCAGCCAGGTACAGCAGGCAGGAACGGGCTGCCCCCATCCACCAGCTGCCTATTTGTACCTGGCCGGACACAACAATATAGGGAAGCCCTTTTTTTCTTAATTATTTCATGAATTTCATGAAATAATTAAAAAAAATTGAAGTGGGGCTTCGCACTATATTTGTGTCCAGCCAGGTACAGCAGGCAGGAACGGGCTGCCCCCAACCACCAGCTGCCTATTTGTACCTGGCCGGACACAACAATATAGGGAAGCCCTTTTTTTTTTAATTATTTCATGAATTTCATGAAATAATTAAAAAAAAAGTACGTGGGGCTTCGCCCTAGTTTTGTGTCCAGCCAGGTACAACTAGGCAGCTGGGGGCTGGAATCTGCAGCGCAGGGAGGCCCAAGCTTTCTGGGCCACCCCCGCTGCAAATTGCAGTCCGCAGCCGCCCCAGAAAATGGCGCGTTCATAGAAGCGCCATCTTCTGGCGCTGTACCCAACTCATCCAGGGCCCTGGTGCGGTGGCTCACTGGGTAATAAAGGGGTTAGGGCCAGCTTGGTATTATCAGCTGGCCCCAAGCCCAAAATTCATGGGGTCACGCCAGTATTAGACATGACCGCCATGAATTTCTAGTAAAGTATTTAAAAAAAACACAACACCCAGAATAAAGTCCTTTAATTGAAATAAAGACACAATTCTTTATTGTTCTAAATTAAACCATACTTACCATCACACCCATTCCAGCTGAAGCCAACGATCTCCTGCAATAAAAGAAAAATAATAAACCAACCTCATCCTTACCTTTCCATGGTTCCCACGACAGCTTCAGCTCTGCCACATCGAGATGACTGGCTGGACCGCAGCAGAACGCTGCCATTCAGCCTCTCATCCCGCAGACACTGAGAAGCGCAGGCATGCTTGCGCTCCTCACTGTCTCGCTGTGACGGCATCCAGATGAGCCGAGGTCATGTCCAATGAACTCGGCTCACCTCATGCACGTCACTGACAGCGTGGGAAAATTCTCACGCTGAAGTGCTGAGTGCAGGAGAATTCTCCCACGCTGTCAGTGATGTGCAGGAGGTGAACTCATGTCCAATGAACTCAGCTCACCTCCTGCACGTCACTGACAGCGTGGGAAAATTCTCCTGCAATCAGCGCTTCAGCGTGAGAATTCTCCCACGCTGTCAGTGACGTGCATGAGGTGAGCCGAGTTCATTGGACATGAACTCGGCTCATCTGGATGTCGTCACAGAGAGACGCTGAGCAGCGCAAGCAAGCCTGCGCTTCTCAGTGTCTGCGGGATGACAGGCTGGATGGCAGCTTTCTGCTGCGGTCCAGACTGTCATCTCGATGTAGCAGAGCTGAAGCTGTCGTGGGAACCATGGAAAGGTAAGGATGAGGTTGCTTTATTATTTTTCTTTTATTGCAGGAGATCGTTGGCTTCAGCTGGAATGGGCGTGATGGTAAGTATGGTTTAATTTAGAACAATAAAGGATTGTGTCTTTATTTCAATTAAAGGACTTTATTCTGGGTGTTTGTGTTTTTTTTAACTTTGACTATGGGGTTAGTAATGGGGGTGTCTTATAAACGCCTCTCCATTACTAACCTGGGCTTGATGTCAGCTGGCATTATAAGCTGACATCAACCCCAACCCTATTACCCCCTGCCACCGCACCAGGGCAGCGTGGAAGAGCGAGGCTAAGTGCCAGAATTGGCGCATCCTATGGATGCGCCATTTCTGGGGCGGCTGACTGCTGGTGTTTCTAGCCTGGGAGGGGGCCAATATTCATGGCTCCCTTCCTGGGCTATTAATATCAGCCCCCAGCTGTCTGCCTAGCCTTTGCTAGCTATTAAATTAGGGGGGACCCCACGTCATTTTTTTGGGGGGGGTCCCCCATTTTAATAGCTAGTAAAGGCTATGTATTCATCTGGGGGCTGATATTAGTAGCCTGGGAAGCTCCGTGGGTATTACCCCCTTCCCAGGCTTCAAACATCTGCCCCAGCCGTCTGCTTAACCTCCGCTAGAGCCTAAAATTAAGGGGAACCCCACGCCAATTTTTTTAATAATAAATCCTTTATTTTAATACTAAATGACAAGTACAGTAACCAACACTATCACTGTACTTCATATATATGTGACTGACATGTTTCTATCTATCTAATCTATGTGTGATGCTCTATCTTTCTGTTCTAAATTGTCGGGTACCGCTGCTGAATTGCCGGCCGGCTTTTTTAAAGAGACAGTGCATGAAAACACTATTATTTTTTTAAATAAATCCTTTACACTAAATGACAAGTATAGTAAGCAACACTATCACTGTACTTCATATATATGTGACTGACATGTTTCTATCTATCTAATCTATGTGTGATGCTCTATCTTTCTGTTCTAAATTGTCGGGTACCGCTGCTGAATTGCCGGCCGGCTTTTTTAAAGAGACAGTGCATGAAAACACTATTATTTTTTTAAATAAATCCTTTACACTAAATGACAAGTATAGTAAGCAACACTATCACTGTACTTCATATATATGTGACTGACATGTTTCTATCTATCTAATCTATGTGTGATGCTCTATCTTTCTGTTCTAAATTGTCGGGTACCGCTGCTGAATTGCCGGCCGGCTTTTTTAAAGAGACAGTGCATGAAAACACTATTATTTTTTTAAATAAATCCTTTACACTAAATGACAAGTATAGTAAGCAACACTATCACTGTACTTATTATATATGTGACTGACATGTTTCTATCTATCTAATCTATGTGTGAAGCTGTATTCTTTCTGTTCTAAATTGTCGGGTACAGATGCTGAATTGCCGGCCGGCTTTTTTAAAGAGACGGTGCATGAAAACACTAATATTTTTTTTAATAAATCCTTTACACTAAATGACAAGTGCAGTAACCAACACTGTCACTGTGCTTCTTATATGTGTGACTGACATGTTTCTATCTATCTAATCTATGTGTGATGCTCTATTCCTTCTTGTCTAAATTGTCGGGTACCGGTGTATGCCGCTGCTGAATTTGCCGGCCGGCTTTTTTAAAGAGAGTGTCTTCTGAGCAGTTTGTCAGCTTTTGGACACCTTTGCAGGTGTTTTCTATGTGTTTCTATGTGTTTTTGTTTGCCTGCCATTGGTTTTAACGGTGTTCGACGGTGTTCTAAGGTGTTCGACGAACAGTTCGACGAACAGTTCCTCGAACATCCCGGTGTTCGACGAACCGAACCGAACCCGAACACTACGGGGGTGGCTCAACACTATTGGTGACGCTCAAGGTCAATGTTACATGCAACAGGATGTGGAGGAGGATGAAGAGGAAAAGGAGCAGGAACAGGTGGACATAGAGATATACAGTACAGACCAAAAGTTTGGACACACCTTCTCATTTAAAGATTTTTCTGTATTTTCATGACTATGAAAATTGTACATTCACACTGAAGGCTTCAAAGCTATGATTTAAGACATGTGGAATTATATACTTAACAAAAAAGAGTGAAACAACTGAAAATATATGTCTTATATTCTAGGTTCTTCAAAGTAGCCACCTTTTGCTTTGATGACTGCTTTGCACACTCTTGGCATTCTCTTGAGCTTCAAGAGGTAGTCACCGGAAATGGTTTTCACTTCACAGGTGTGCCTTGTCAGGTTTAATAAGTGGGATTTCTTGCCTTATAAATGGGGTTGGGACCATCAGTTGTGTTGTGCAGAAGTCAGGTGGATACACAGCTGATAGTCCTACTGAATAGACTGTTAGAATTTGTATTATGGCAAGAAAAAAGCAGCTAAGTAAAGGAAAACGAGTGGCCATCATTACTTTAAGAAATGAAGGTCAGTCAGTCCAAAAAATTGGGAAAACTTTGAAAGTGTCTCCAAATGCAGTTGCAAAAACCATCAAGAAACTGGCTCATATGAGGACCGCCCCAGGAAAGGAAGACCAAGAGTCACCTCTGCTTCTGAGGATAAGTTTATCCGAGTCACCAGCCTCAGAAATCGCAGGTTAACAGCAGCTCAGATTAGAGACCAGGTCAATGCCACACAGAGTTCTAGCAGCAGACACATCTCTACAACAACTGTTAAGAGGACACTTTGTGCAGCAGGCCTTCATGGTAAAATAGCTGCTAGGAAACCACTGCTAAGGACAGGCAACAAGCAGAACAGACTTGTTTGGGCTAAAGAACACAAGGAATGGACATTAGACCAGTGGAAATCTGTGCTTTGGTCTGATGAGTCCAAATTTTAGATCTTTGGCTCCAACCACCGTGTCTTTGTGCGACGCAGGAAAGGTGAACGGATGGACTCTACATGCCTGGTTCCCACCGTGAAGCATGGAGGAGGAGGAGTGATGGTGTGGGGGTGCTTTGCTGGTGACACTGTTGGGGATTTATTCAAAATTGAAGGCATACTGAACCAGCATGGCTACCACAGCATCTTGCAGCGGCATGCTATTCCATCCGGTTTGCGTTTAGTTGGACCATCATTTATTTTTCAACAGGAAAAATAAATGATGTGTAAGGGCTATTTGACCAAGAAGGAGAGTGATGGGGTGCTACGCCAGATGACCTGGCCTCCACAGTCACCAGACCTGAACCCAATCGAGATGGTTTGGGGTGAGCTGGACCGCAGAGTGTGGTGTCTTAGATCATGGGGCTAAAACTATCAAATGCAATAATACATGTGATGTCTTTGAGATCCTACAAAGACTCACCTGTAGTAGTGATTATGTTGTATATGTCATCACATGCAGCTGCGGTTTGCAATATGTGGGACGCACTGTGCAGACATTGCGGTCCCGCATCAATGGACATAGAAATAGAGCAAAAAATCGCTTTCTAAAGCATAGTCTCTCAAGGCATCTATAAATAAAACATAATACAATTTTTAACATGAAAGCAACTCCGGTGGAGCAGATACCCCCTGGTGTTGCAAATAGGAATACTCTTTTAAACCGGAAAGAAACGTTTTGGATATATCGTTTGGGAACATTATATCCAAATTGATTGAATGATATCATAGAGAGAGTCTAAATGTTTTGACATTTTTTTCTCTTTTATTGCATTCATGTTGACAAGAATGGGGTTTGAAAGGATGGACCAGTTAGTGGGTGTGCTCTTGAACTTGGTCCACACCCCAAATTAAATTTCTAAGGCTGGGATAAATGGTTTGTGCTACGCTCACGCCCGGACTGTTTGGCGTGAGCGTGGTTAGTGGTCCCACTGGGCCACGAACTGAGGAGTGCCTGGAGGGGCATGACTAGGGACCTTGCCAGATCCGACCACGGACGCATGGCGGCTTAGTCGACTCCGTGGTCTGAGGAGGGATGAGGGAGGTGGCCCAGGTGCTACTCCAGGTCAGAGCCCAGTCACACAGCTGTTGACCCACACTGGGGAATGCAGGAACGGGCAGGTTTGGCTGGTATGCAGACTGGTGGGTACTGACAGGCATGGCTGGTATACAGACGGGCGGGTACTGGCAGGCACGGCTGGTATACAGACAGGCGGGTACTGGCAGGTAGGTAAACAGGCTGGTTAGGGACCAGTACAGACTGGGATACAGGAACAGAGCCGAAGGTGCGGAGGACAAGCAGAGCAGAGCAGAGCCACAGGTGTGGAGGACAAGCAGAGCAGAGCCACAGGTGCGGAGGACAAGCAGAGCAGAGCCGCAGGTGCGGAGGACAAGGGAGCAGAGCATAGCCACAGGTGCGGAGGACAAGCGGAGCAGAGCAGAGCCGCAGGTGCGGAGGACAAGCGGAGCAGAGCAGAGCTGCAGGTGCGGAGGACAAGCGGAGCAGAGCCACAGGTGCGGAGGACAAGCGGAGCAGAGCAGAGCCGCATGTGTGGAGGACAAGCGGAGCAGAGCCGCAGGTGCGGAAGACAAGCGGAGCAGAGCAGAGCTGCAGGTGGAGAGGACAAGCGGAGCAGAGCCCCAGGTGCGGAGGACAAGCAGAGGAGAGCTGCAGGTGCGGAAGACAAGCTAAGCAGAGCAGAGCCGCAGGTTCAGAGGACAAGCGGAGCAGAGCAGAGCCGCAGGTGCGGACAGACAGGACAGGGCTCTGTTCACATGGAACAGACTGGGAAACAGGCAGATAGCTAGAACACAGGAGGGAAATGGGACAAGCAGAACCAGATACACACAAGGTACTTGCAATGAAGTAGCGAGTGGACACAAAACTCACAAACAGAAGTACAGAGACAACGAGTAGGAGTTAGGCACTGGTTCAGACACTGCAGTAAAAGGGAAGGATCGGTCATAGAGACAAACAGGTAACGGGCTAGGACACAGTTCAGACAGGAACTGACACTGGAATGAGATACATGAACGAGCCTGGGCATACAGCCCCCAGGGTGGCGGAAAAGACTAGTAGTCACAGATACAGGTAACGGGCCTGGGTACTCAGCCCCCAGGGTGGCGGAAAAGACTAGAAGTCACAGATACAGGTAACGGACCTGGGTACTCAGCCCCCAGGGTGACGGAAACAGACAAGATACAGGAAGGACCTGGCAACTCAATTGCACAGAACACACTGAAAGAAAGTGTTGCTCGGGCACCTCCCACTGGGTGGAGGAGGTTTAGGTATCCAGTGACTCACAGCAATAGGCTGGGGATGCATTAGGACTGCGTACACTGTAACTTTAAGAATCAGGAAGTGCCAGCACCGCCGCCCTAAGCCAGCAGACAAGAGACATGCACAGAGCAGGTAGACGAGCATAGTGTGCAGCCTTCACTGGTAAATAAGTTGTCAGTCTTGCATGGTGGAGATGGCAAGCCATGCCAGCACGCCGCCAGGGAAGTTACAGTTTGCTACTATATATAAGTGTTGTTGAATTTTATACTAGTAGGATTAGTACTGTGTGTTTATGATACCTGAAGAAGGATATATATTGTATCCAAAGCTCATTGTATCTCTTTTATTTTAACTTACTAAATAAAAAATTCAAAAAATTCTAAATATCATCTTTGGATGTGAGACCTGGGAAGCGCTGCCATCCTCGGCTGGATACATTCCTCTTGATATATTGTACTTCATGATAGTGGTAAAATTTATTCGATATGACTTTGATGAAAATTTTGAAAATTTTGCAATTTTCAAACTTTTAATTTTCATGCCCTTAAATCAGAGAGATATGTCACACAAATAGTTACTAAATAACATTTCATACATGTCTACTTTACATCAGCACAATTTTGGAACCAAATTTTTTTTTTTGTAAGGAAGTTATAAGGGTTAAAAGTTGACCAGCGATTTCTCATTTTTACAACAAAATTTACAAACCATTTTTTTTGGGACCACATCACATTTGAAGTGACTTTGAGGGGCTTTAATGATAGAAAATACCCAAAAGTGACACCATTCTAAAAACTGAACCCCTCGAGGTGCTCAAAACCACATTCAAGAAGTTTATTAACCCTTTAGGTGCTTCACAGGAATTTTTGGAATGTGGAAAAAAAAACTTAACTTTTTTCACAAAAATGTTACTTTAGACCCCAATTTTTTATTTTCGCAAGGGTAACAGGAAAAAATGGACAACAAAATTTGTTGTGCAATTCCTCCTGAGCGCACCGATACCCCATAGGTGGGGGAAAACCACAGTTTGGGCGCAGGGCAGGGTTCGGTAGGGAAGGAGCACCATTTGACATTTTGAATGTAAAATTTGCTTGAATAATTAGTGATCGCCATGTTGCGTTTGGGGAGCCCCTGATGTGCCTAAACAGTGGAAACTCCCCACAAGTGACCCTATTTTGGAAACTAGACCCCTCAGGGAACTTATCTAGATGTATGGTGAGCACTAGAGATGAGCGTTGTTCGACTCGAACTGTTCGCCAATCTCAAATTCGAGCTGTTTTGGGCGATGTTCGAGCCGTTCGGCGAACACGAACGATTTGAGAAAAATTCGGCTGTTCGAGGTTATGTTCGATAACTGTTTGTGCACCACAATCATAATCATAACTGGATTTTTTCTCAGTAATGATGAAAATTAATGTTAATACGCAGTTTGAGTGTACTGCGGGGCGGGGGGAGGGGCAGGGGATGGATCTCTGCAGGAATAATGAAGATCTCCATTTTTTTTTCTCTTTCCCGCATTTACAGTGGGGAGGTGCAATCTGTCAGCCTATCAGCAGCGCACACACGGAGCGAAGTGGTTTTTTTCACACAAGCAAGGGCATGTGTCATTGGCAGTGTATGTCACATGTCCTTGCCCTATAAGACCAAGCCATTTTCCCCGTCGCCACCATTTTCTCACTGCTGCAGCTGCGTGTTAGACGGCACCGCTGTTGCTGTGTGCGCTATACCTTGTTAATTTCAAGCCAATTTTCGCACAAATCTACAGATAGCTTGGGAGTAGGGAATAGTTGTGATTGCAGTCCTTTTAAGGACTAGGTTACAGCATTTCCTACGACTTTTATCAGGCAGGTCTGTGCTCTTAAATAGATAGGTTGTGGGAGTAAAGACTAATTGTAATTGCAGTCCTTTTCAGGACTAGGTTACATCAGTTCCTATCAGTTTTTGCCAGGCAGGTCTGTGCCAGTGCTGTGCAAGTTTTTTTCACAGCATTTGGCTGAATCTAGCTAAGCTAATCCTTTTTGGCCTATTGCAGAGTGTGTTAGTCAGTGGAGTAGCCTATCTGTGTTGCAAGATATACCACCTGTGTATAGAATACCAATTTTTTTACTGCACCTAGTGAAGTAAAATCTTTTGGGCATAGCATCATTCTATTAGTCCATCTATACTGACCTCCATCAGGTTGCAAATTTAATATAATTTTTTTCTGCATCTAGCTCTGAAAAAATATTTGGGCTTCTAGCAGTGTGTGGGACTTGTTCTATTAGTCCATCTATACTGACCTCCATCAGGTTGCAAACTGAATATAATTTTTTTCTGCATCTAGCTCTGAAAAAATATTTGGCCTTCTAGCAGTGTGTGGGACTTTCTCTATTAGTCCATCTATACTGATCTCCATCAGGTTGCAAATTAAAAATAATTTTTTGTCTGCATCTAGCTCTGAAAAAATATTTGGCCTTCTAGCAGTGTGTGGGACTTTCTCTATTAGTCCATCTATACTGACCTCCATCAGGTTGCAAACTGAATATATTTTTTTCCTGAATCTACCTCTGAAAAAATATTTGGGCTTCTAGCTGTGTGTGGGACTTGTTCTATTAGTCCATCTATACTGACCTCCATCAGGTTGCAAACTGAATATAATTTTTTTCTGCATCTAGCTCTGAAAAAATATTTGGCCTTCTAGCAGTGTGTGGGACTTTCTCTATTAGTCCATCTATACTGACCTCCATCAGGTTGCAAATTAAAAATAATTTTATCTGCATCTAGCTCTGAAAAAAT
This sequence comes from Phyllobates terribilis, assembly GCF_046119375.1. Lineage (NCBI taxonomy): Eukaryota > Metazoa > Chordata > Amphibia > Anura > Dendrobatidae > Phyllobates > Phyllobates terribilis. The sequence goes on from NW_027362825.1 coordinate 5,908,642, forward strand.
ATTTGGCCTTCTAGCAGTGTGTGGGACTTGTTCTATTAGTCCATCTATACTGACCTCCATCACGTTGCAAATTCAAAATAATTTTTTGTCTGCATCTAGCTCTGAAAAAATATTTGGCCTTCTAGCAGTGTGTGGGACTTGTTCTATTAGTCCATCTATACTGACCTCCATCAGGTTGCAAATTGAATATAATTTTTATCTGCATCTAGCTCTGAAAAAATATTTGGCCTTCTAGCAGTGTGTGGGACTTTCTCTATTAGTCCATCTATACTGACCTCCATCAGGTTGCAAATTAAAAATAATTTTTATCTGCATCTACCTCTGAAAAAATATTTGGGCTTCTAGCTGTGTGGGGGACTTGTTCTATTAGTCCATCTATACTGACCTCCATCAGGTTGCAAACTGAATATAATTTTTTTCTGCATCTAGCTCTGAAAAAATATTTGGCCTTCTAGCAGTGTGTGGGACTTTCTCTATTAGTCCATCTATACTGACCTCCATCAGGTTGCAAATTAAAAATAATTTTTATCTGCATCTAGCTCTGAAAAAATATTTGGCCTTCTAGCAGTGTGTGGGACTTTCTCTATTAGTCCATCTATACTGACCTCCATCAGGTTGCAAATTAAAAATAATTTTTATCTGCATCTAGCTCTGAAAAAATATTTGGCCTTCTAGCAGTGTGTGGGACTTTCTCTATTAGTCCATCTATACTGACCTCCATCAGGTTGCAGATTAAAAATAATTTTTATCTGCATCTAGCTCTGAAAAAATATTTGACCTTCTAGCAGTGTGTGGGACTTTCTCTATTAGTCCATCTATACTGACCTCCATCAGGTTGCAAATTAAAAATAATTTTTATCTGCATCTAGCTCTGAAAAAATATTTGGCCTTCTAGCAGTGTGTGGGACTTTCTCTATTAGTCCATCTATACTGACCTCCATCAGGTTGCAAATTAAAAATAATTTTTTGTCTGCATCTAGCTCTGAAAAAATATTTGGCCTTCTAGCAGTGTGTGGGACTTTCTCTATTAGTCCATCTATACTGACCTCCATCAGGTTGCAAACTGAATATATTTTTTTCTGCATCTACGTCTGAAAAAATATTTGGGCTTCTAGCTGTGTGTGGGACTTGTTCTATTAGTCCATCTATACTGACCTCCATCAGGTTGCAAACTGAATATCATTTTTTTCTGCATCTACCTCTGAAAAAATATTTGGGCTTCTAGCTGTGTGTGGGACTTGTTCTATTAGTCCATCTATACTGACCTGCATCAGGTTGCAAACTGAATATATTTTTTTTCTGCATCTACCTCTGAAAAAATATTTGGGCTTCTAGCTGTGTGTGGGACTTGTTCTATTAGTCCATCTATACTGACCTCCATCAGGTTGCAAATTGAATATAATTTTTTTCTGCATCTAACCCAGCCAATAGTTTTGGCCTAATACCACAGTTTGGCCACTCAGCTCTGCTCGGTTCCCATCCATTGTTTTTTTTTGCAACAACTCCAGAGTTGTGAATTAGTTAACCACCAAAATGAGTGGAAAAAGGCCTGCTGCTGGTGGAAAGGGGAATAGGCGTGTTGGGAAGGGGAAAAAAGGTTGTGTCCGTGGGGTAGGTGTTAAAGCAACAGTAACATCTGCAGAAGAAAGACCATCTTCCAGCCAAACTAAAATGTCTACTTCTTTTAGCGGACAATGTGATAAGATCCCTTTCTTACGGCCACGCCAATCGCTACAAATTCCAGATGAGGCACAAAAACAGCAGGTGCTTCAACGGATATCAAGTGTTCCTTTAAGTGGGCTCTCCTCCACATCAACTTCAACATCACAAATACTCCAGTCCTCAAAGGTGTCACCCCAATCGCACTTGCTTCCTCACAGCTCCCAAATCTCCAGCTGCCCATCTGAGTATGAGGTAGAACAGATGGTTGAGTCTGCAGAGCTGTTTACTCATACTATAGCCTGGGAATCAGAGGTCGACTCCAGCGCTTCTGTGAATCCAGACGAGGAAATGATCTGCACTGATGCCCCGAATCTTTATGAGTCGGATCCAGGACCAGACGCAGAAGGTTCTGACCATAATGTAGACCCTCATTCCCAAACTGTAACTCCTGTTGGTGGAGACAATGAGGAAGACGATGATGAGACTCAAATACCTGATTGGAGCGACAACTTTAGTTTTTTGTCAGGGCAGGAACAGGTTGGCTCTGAGGACGACGGGTGTGATAACGCACAGGGTGATGATGATGAGGTTGGAGATCCCACTTACTGTCAACCCACAGTCAGCCAAGAGATGAGGTCAGCAGAGGAGGTGGAGGAGGATGCTAGTGACGACGAGGTCAGGTTGCGCCTTCCTGGACAGAGACGTAGTACTGGAAATGTGTCACCCTACCTGGATGCCACAAGTGTAATTAAAGCTATGTCTGAGAGCAAGGGGGAGGTTCTCTGGTTAGGGGAACATTAGCATGCAATGCCTCCTGTCTCAGGCCAGTAGAGGGAGCAGGCTGCCCCTATAAAAGCTGGTACTGGGGACAGGGTTAGGGAGAACTGGATTGCCTGTCTCAGCTCTGAGACGTGTCCCAGAGTGGAGCAGGGACAGAAAGTTGATTGCACCTAAGAGGAAGTGTGGCAGTAGGAGAGCCACAAGCCAGAGACAAGAGGCGAAGAGAGCCTGTCTTGGCAGAGAAAAGACTTAACTTTACCAGACTTTGGTGTCTGAGGCTGGAAGGATTCCACATCCCCCAGCAGAGAACCAGCCCGCAAGGGACTGTACATTCCTTGGCCTAAGAAGCCTGGAGGCCCTGCCACAACCGAAGGGACCAGTAAAGCCGTACAAGGCTGGGAGCAGAAAGGAACCCACGTCGCAGGCCATACAGGCGAGAAAGCACGGAAAGCTCGGAAACGTGGGCTGTTATCCTATCAGGAGGAGATAGTCAGAAGGAGCGCAGAAAGCACGGTAGGCCTACACCCTCACCCTGACCAGGGCCAATTTCCCCGTTGCTCTCAGACATCCAGGTCCCCTCCTAGCTGGGACTGTTTGTGGGTCAGTTTACCTGTTAGTAAAGACCCTGGACTGCAACCTGTTGTCTGTGTGCTCCTTGCTCCTCCAGCACTACCATCACTCCCACCATCCACTATACTGCCCTGGGGCCGCACTCTTCCCGTGGGGAGTCACACTACCATAGCTGCACACCTCATCAGCCCCAGCGGTCTGCATGCAGCGGCGGTTCCTAATAACCGCAATCCACGGGTGGCGTAGTCGGACATAATCAATATAACGGACTACCACTGGCCTGACCACCCTGAGCCACGGAACCGGGTTGCCACTACTACTCCCATCGTTCCCCCTATTGCCCGGATCCGAGTGCCCCACGGCCCAGGGGGCGAGTCAGAAGCACGTCAACAACTGCATCCTCAAACACAACTCTGCCTCTCACCACAAGTCGTGGTGGCTCTTCAGGTCGCATGGGTGCTAAGCCTTGCATAGCCTGGGCATTTTTTCAGATCGATAAAGATGACCCAACTCGTGTTATCTGTAACATTTGTCAGCAAAAGCTAAGTAGAGGCCAAAAAATACATAGTTTGAGTACTTCATGCATGAACCAGCACATGGACATGAAGCATAAGTTGCAGTGGGAAGCTCACTGTGCTACAATGCGGCCTAGCCGGCCGGGCCAACCACCGTCTGCCATATCTTGTGCATCCGCGGCCTCTTCATCCTCTGTGACTGGGTGGACAGCAGTCACACCTGTTTTGGGGCGCAGACCTGCCACCTCTTTACCCGCAACAGCCAGTGTGATTGGCAGGTCATCATTTTCTTTGGAGGTGGTAACACCAGCTGGTGTTGAGCGCTGTCCGACATCGATAGCACCACCATTGGATCAAGGCAACCTAACATGTCCGCCTGCATCTTCCTCACAGACCGGCAGTTTGCCGGGGACACCCTTATCAACCCCGTCTAAGCACAATAGCCAGCCCTCGGTCCCTCAGATGTGGACAAGTAAAAGACCATTTCCTCCTAGCCATGAAAAAGCTAAGAGGTTGAATTTCACCATCTGCAAGCTCTTGGCTACAGAAATGCTGCCTTTCCGCCTGGTGGACACAGAGGATTTTCGAGACCTTATATCCGTCGCAGTGCCCCTGTACCAGATGCCCAGTCGGCACTACTTCTCAAAGAAAGGTGTGCCTGCGCTCCACCAGCATGTCGCACACAACATCACCGCTTCTTTGAGAAACTCTGTGTGTGACAGGGTGCATTTCACCACAGACACTTGGACGAGTAGGCATGGACAGGGGCATTACATGTCGCTGACTGGGCACTGGGTAACTATGGTGACAGCAGGACAAGGGGCTGCTGTCCAAGTCTTGCCGTCCCCACGAGTTGTGCGTCAATCCTCTTTATCTCAAAGTTCCTCCACTGCTTCTGCCTCCTCAACCTCCTCTCGGTCCTCCACCTGCACCCAAAGCCTGTCTGGTCATGCCACAAGCTTTCTAACTGCGCAGAAGGGATCCTGCACACCTCCTTACTATGCTGGCAGTAGGGCTCAACGTCATCAGGCGGTTTTTACTTTGAAATGTCTGGGAAATGTGAGTCACACAGCTGAGGAGTTGTGGTCAGCTCTGGAGAACCAATTTCATGAATGGTTGTCTCCACTGGACCTGAAACCAGGGAAGGCCGTGTGTGACAATGCTGCAAACCTGGGTGCTGCCCTTCGCCGGGGCAATGTCACACACGTGCCTTGTATGGCTCACGTGTTGAACCTGGTTGTCCAGCAATTTTTAGCCCACTATCCCGGACTAGATGGCCTTCTGCAGAGGGCACGGTCGCTGTGTGCTCACTTCCGCCGTTCGCATCCCGCAGCTCAGCGACTTACATCTCTACAGAAGTCGTTGGGCCACTTCACCGGCTAAAATGAGATGTGCCTACCCGGTGGAATTCAACTCTGCACATGTTGCAGCGACTGTGGCAGCACCGACAAGCCCTGGTGCAATACGTTCTGACGTATAGCCTGGGCCAACGAGATCCAGAGGTGGGGCAAATCACGCTGGAGGAGTGGTCTCAGATCAGGGACCTATGCACCCTTCTGCACAGTTTTGAAATGGCGACGAAGATGTTTAGTGCTGACGATGCCATTATCAGCATGACTATTCCGGTGATTTACATGCTGGAGCACATGTTAAACAGAATTCGGAGTCAGGTGGTGGCACAAGAGGAGGTGGAGGAAGTAGAGGAGGAGGAGTTGTATGCGGAAGGGCTAACATCTGCAAGGTCCAGACGGTCGGCAGCACCAAGGCGGCAGGCATGTGAGGGTGGGGGAGATGGTTTTACCAGGGCGCATGGTAGCAGCCAAACTAGTGAGGAAGGTGCAGGAGCCCAGGAAGAAGTGGAGGACGAACTGATGGAAGACTCATCAGATGAGGGAGACTTTGATCACATTTCTGTTGTGCGAGGTTGGGGGGAGAGGACAGAGGAAGGAAGCATGATTGTTACCTCGCCACCAAGACAACAGGGACTTGGTGCTCCTGGATGCGCAACACACATGAGTGCCTTCTTGCTGCACTACCTGCAACATGACCCTCGAATTGTGAGAATTAGAAATAATCCTGACTACTGGGTTGTCACACTGTTAGATCCCCGGTACAAAAGTAAATTTGCAGAAATTATTCCTGCCATAGAAAGGGATGCACGCATGCAGGAGTATCAGCAGAGACTGTTGCAGAATCTTACATGTGCTTTTCCACAAAACACCAGTGGTGCACGTAGTGAATCTCACAGTTCCAACTTGCCAACCGTGGGACCGTCGAGTGTTCAGCACTCAAACCGTAACAGAACCACAGTATCTGCTGGTAACATCAATTTTGCGGAATCATTTCACCACTTTTTTAGCCCATCCTTTGCAAGGCCACAGGAGACAAGAAGTCTGACACATAGTCAACGCCTAGAGACGATGGTACAGGAGTATCTCCAAGTAAACATTGAAGCCATGACTGTGTCACTGGACCCTTGCTCTTTTTGGGCTTCCAATCTGGATAAATGGCCGGAGCTAGCCACTTACGCCTTGGAGATCTTGTCATGCCCCGCAGCCAGCGTTCTGTCTGAACGTGTGTTCAGCGCTGCTGGTGGTGTGCTGACAGATAAGCGCACGCGGCTCTCCACTGATAATGTAGACAGACTCACGTTCATAAAGATGAACAAATCATGGATCCGAAACGACTTTTCTACCCCTGTGTCATCCTGGGGAGAGTAAAAGCTTGATGATTGGTTAAAATCACCTCACCAACCGTTTTAAGCTTTCAAATTACTAATCATGTTTATCTGTATCTTGGCTGGAAAATAATTTTGGCTTTGTAGCAGTGTGCAGCACTGATTCTATTAGGCCATCTATAATAAGCTCCACCAGATTTAAAATTACTAATCATGTTTATCTGTATCTTGGCTGGAAAATAATTTGGGCTTTGTAGCAGTGTGCAGTACTGATTCTATTAGGCCATCTATACTAAGCTCCACCAGATTTAAAATTACTAATCATGTTTATCTGTACCTTGGCTGGAAAATAATTTGGGCTTTGCAGCAGTGTGCAGCACTGATTCTATTAGGCCATCTATACTAATCTCCACCAGATTTAAAATTAATAATAATTTTTAGCTGCATCTGACGCGCCCCCTGGGACATATTCCTTTTTGAGGGGAATACCCGGCACCGGATCAGATGGGGGGTTGTAGTCTCCGAGCGGCTGTGACCCGGCCCCGTGCCCAGGGCGTCAAGCTCAGTGTTATGTGGCAGTCCTACAGATGTTACTAAAGTTCTTTTGTGTCGACTACGCCACCCGTTGTGATGCGGTCACTGTGGCCGCCGCTGCAGCAGGGTCCGCTGAGGCTGATGGTGGGTGCGCAGCTTGGTGAAATAACCCCCAACGGGAGGGGTATAGCCTCAGAGGGGACAGGCGCAGAGGATGGGGGTTGTGGTGGTGTAGTGCAGACGGCAGTGAAGACAGAGTCGGGTTGTGCAGTTAAGGGTGTTTACTTACTGCAGGTGTTGTACTGGTCACTCCAGCTGCTAGTGACCACCCGAGCCGTGCTGCGTCCACCAGGTCCTGGATCCAGCCAACCCCCAAACAAGTCCGGAGCGTGGCCCTGAGCTCTCCCTCTGTCCTTTCTTCAGCCGTCCCCACCAGTGATCCACCTAGGTCCAGCTCCCTCGGGCCTTCTGTTGGGACATCCTTGGCCCTGGGTTCCCTGACCCTTCATGTGGTGTGCCTTCGGGGTGAATGTGGTGGGTGACCGTGGCAGACACTGCCCACGGTCTCCGGTCTCTGGCTGGGGATTGTTTTTACCCCCACCAGTTTGGGTTCCGGTACCCTTTTGCTGACTCCTCACCCGGTGCTCTGATTTGGGTTCTTGGGTCCCTTCTCTTCTGTGCTCTGGGTCTTTCTCTTTTCTCCTCTCTCACTCTGGGTCTTGGTCTTTCTTCTCTCCTCTCCTTTTCTGCAGCTGATCCTCTCTGCATCTGACTCTCTGCGTCTGACCCTGATTCTTAGTTGGTGCCCACCTTATATACACCCTCTATGTGTGAGCTCAGGTGACCAGCACCCAATGAGCTCCTAACTTTACCCAGGCTGCTCCCCTTATCTGCCCCTACACTACTTGGGATGTACCACCCCCCTCCCACTCCAGCCAGGAACAGACTCGGTCGTACCTGCACATTTCTAAGTGGGAGTACCGTCGGCCTGTTCCCCGGAAATGGGATGTGTGTAGTGCATGCAGCCGACTGAGCTCAGATCCACACTCCATCCTTACCCGGGAGTGGAATATCACACCTCTGGGTTGAGGTGCAATACCCCTGTAGCAGCCGAATCCTCAGGGTGCTACATTCCCCCCTGGCAAATCACAGCACGTCCTCGGGCTGTAAGACATAAAACACCAAACATACATTTTTTTTCATAAACATAAACATATAAAACATCATATAAAACTTTTCATATAAACATTCTCGTAGTCGTTTCTTGTTTCAGGTTCCTCCTCCGGACACTGTGCAACGTGTGTCCGGGAAAAGTGCGACAGTCTCTTAGAAAAACTGGTTTTCCTATAAAACCGGTAGGGGGCGCTTTAGGAAGCGCAACTATATACAGGGGAAGTTGGCCGCTCTCAGTCCTCAGCCTGTAGGATGAAGGGGTTAACGGGTAAACAGTTCACTGGTCCCAACGGGGACTATTTTAGCAGCAACGGTTCACTGTGCCCCGACAGGCAACTATATACAGTCTCTACTCCCGTCCTCAACGACGGCTCCCTCCTGCTTTCTCTTGGCGATACGGTGTTGCTTCAGACCCGTCCGGGTCCTCTGGCTCCTCCTCCCCGTACCGCAACTCCTCCTCCGTCAAGCGGTGTACGTGGAGGGCGTAAGGTCCTTTGGCACACTTGTGCCGGGTGAAAGTGACCTCGTCTCCGACGTAGAGGTCACGGCCTTTGTGACCTTCCGGCAGGTGGGACTCGACGTCTCTGCGGGTCACAAAAACGTCACCGCGGTTGTTACGGTCCCGAATAAAGCCCCACCCATGCTGCGGGTTGAACTTTATCACCGTCCCGATGGTGCAGGGACAGTGCGCTGCACGGGGGTTCCTCCTAGTCCGGCTCTTCTGCTCCGCGCTCCGGATTTGGGCCTGTTGTTCTCTGACCCGCCTCTCCTCCCGTTCTCTCGCGAACTCTGCTAGCTGCTGACGACAACACTCAGTACGCTCAGCGGCGACTGAGCGAGTTTCTCCGGTGAACCCCATCAAATCTTCTCCCGTGGGGTCCCACTCGAATTGGGCTTCTTCTAAAGGAGGCGAGACCCGAGTCACGGGCTTCGGAGCCGGGATCAGGGGCTCACACAAGGGCCCTAGTCTTTGTTGCCGCTCCAGCTCAGGATATCCTTCGGGCCAGATGAAGGGCCGCCCGTCCGGCCATGTGAGCTGGCTGAAGAGGTCCTCCCCCAGGTGTGGCACCCTTGGTATTGCGGGCGCGGGCGCGGTGGTGGTGGCGCCCGGGTTGCCCAGGCCTTGCGGCCAGGCCTGGGGCACCTGGAAGGTGAAGGGCACCGTTAGGACGGCGGCGCCCTGGGCCACCTGGCCTTGCGGCCAGGCCGGAGACTCCGCGGAGGTAGGGGGCGCTGTTGGTGGTGCGGCGCCCGGGGGTACTAGGCCTTGCGACCAGGCTGGTGGTATTTCCTGCTTTGTCACGCTCCGGGTCGAGGCGCGTGACGTCACAGGGGTCGCGGCTCCCGTTTGAGGCCTAGTCTGCGGCGGTGACGTTGCAGCGACGGGCACGGCAGGATAGACTTCGGGCTCTGCGACGGGGAGCTGGGGCAGGCACGCGGTTTCCCGGTTTGGGGTATAGACGTCCCCTTTACCTGCCTCCACTCGTTCGGCTCCCTTCTCGGCGCCGTCTCCGGCCTTCAGTCCTCCCGCGCCATCCTCAGAGGCGGTCTGTCTCCTCGTCTCGGGTGGCGTGCTCCGCTGACAGGTCTCGGTCTGCTGGGCCATCTCACGGCTCCACTCCGCCAACGTCTCTCGCTGCACCCGGGCCATCCTCCTTGCGAGGCCCTCCAGAGCGGTCTGTGCACACTCCCGGTCTCGGGGGAGCTGTGCTAGGACCTCCACTAGGCCTAGTGGGGTCGTTGTTTCCAGCAGGCTCCTGACCAACGGGTCGGTGCTGCTCTGCTCTCCCTCCTCGGTTTCTAGCAGGCTCCTGGCCAACGGGCCGGTGCTGCTCTGCTTTCTCGCCATCTCCGGGTAAGCTCCTTCGCTACTCCTCGTTAGACCTCTTGCCTCCGGGTGCGCTCGCTCCAGACTGCTCCAAGCGACACCCATCTTTTTTCTTCTCTTTCGTCTCCTCCCACTTCGAGGGCGGTCCCGGGGCAACTCGGTGACTGTCAGCTCCAGGGGGAGTTCTTTCACGCTGACAGACACCTCCAGCATCACAGTCTCTGTTGGTGGGGGCGGTTTCCACTTTTGGCGCCATTTTCTGTCCTGGCCCACGATGGGAGGTGGCCTCCTGCCCTCCTTTGGCACGCCCATAATGGCGTCCGCTGCTCTTCCAAGGCGGGAAATCTGCGGTTTTGGCGGGAAGCGTCGCCCAGTGGCTGGAAACTCTGCAGATGGCGGGAACAAGTTGGAAATGGCGGACAATCGGCGGGAAACGACTGGTGATGGAGTCCGATGGCGTGGACCCTCCGGAACCGGCGGGAGACTTCTTTCTGAGGTAAACTTGCACTTTTCTTCAGGCACGCAGTACCCGGGTATTGCGGGCACGTAATCCTGCCGACTACGCCAAAGTTGACGCGCCCCCTGGGACATATTCCTTTTTGAGGGGAATACCCGGCACCGGATCAGATGGGGGGTTGTAGTCTCCGAGCGGCTGTGACCCGGCCCCGTGCCCAGGGCGTCAAGCTCAGTGTTATGTGGCAGTCCTACAGATGTTACTAAAGTTCTTTTGTGTCGACTACGCCACCCGTTGTGATGCGGTCACTGTGGCCGCCGCTGCAGCAGGGTCCGCTGAGGCTGATGGTGGGTGCGCAGCTTGGTGAAATAACCCCCAACGGGAGGGGTATAGCCTCAGAGGGGACAGGCGCAGAGGATGGGGGTTGTGGTGGTGTAGTGCAGACGGCAGTGAAGACAGAGTCGGGTTGTGCAGTTAAGGGTGTTTACTTACTGCAGGTGTTGTACTGGTCACTCCAGCTGCTAGTGACCACCCGAGCCGTGCTGCGTCCACCAGGTCCTGGATCCAGCCAACCCCCAAACAAGTCCGGAGCGTGGCCCTGAGCTCTCCCTCTGTCCTTTCTTCAGCCGTCCCCACCAGTGATCCACCTAGGTCCAGCTCCCTCGGGCCTTCTGTTGGGACACCCTTGGCCCTGGGTTCCCTGACCCTTCATGTGGTGTGCCTTCGGGGTGAATGTGGTGGGTGACCGTGGCAGACACTGCCCACGGTCTCCGGTCTCTGGCTGGGGATTGTTTTTACCCCCACCAGTTTGGGTTCCGGTACCCTTTTGCTGACTCCTCACCCGGTGCTCTGATTTGGGTTCTTGGGTCCCTTCTCTTCTGTGCTCTGGGTCTTTCTCTTTTCTCCTCTCTCACTCTGGGTCTTGGTCTTTCTTCTCTCCTCTCCTTTTCTGCAGCTGATCCTCTCTGCATCTGACTCTCTGCGTCTGACCCTGATTCTTAGTTGGTGCCCACCTTATATACACCCTCTATGTGTGAGCTCAGGTGACCAGCACCCAATGAGCTCCTAACTTTACCCAGGCTGCTCCCCCTATCTGCCCCTACACTACTTGGGATGTACCACCCCCCTCCCACTCCAGCCAGGAACAGACTCGGTCGTACCTGCACATTTCTAAGTGGGAGTACCGTCGGCCTGTTCCCCGGAAATGGGATGTGTGTAGTGCATGCAGCCGACTGAGCTCAGATCCACACTCCATCCTTACCCGGGAGTGGAATATCACACCTCTGGGTTGAGGTGCAATACCCCTGTAGCAGCCGAATCCTCAGGGTGCTACACATCTAGCCCGGAAAATAATTTTGGGGCTCCGAGATGCGCAAGACACATAAGTGCTTTCTTGCTGCACTACCTGCAACATGACCCTCATATTGTCAGAATTCGAAGTAATCCTGACTACTGGGTTGCCACACTCTTAGATCCCCCAAACTTTTCGATCAACCTTTTCATTTTAATAAAGACCAAAAAAATGGTCATTTTTGAAATTATAAGTATTAGCAGGTTATTAGAAACTGAAATCAAACAGTTTTCAACTCAAAACTTTATTCTAGATGATGTTACATTTTCACATAGGACCCCTTGTTCGAAAGGAGCTTCTGAACTCTCTCGTCCATTGAATTTGTCAGGTTTTGGATGGTTTCTGCTTCAATTGTTTTGCATGAGGACAGAATACCCTCCCAGAGCTGTTGCTTAGATGTGGACTGCCTCCCGCCATCATAGACACTCCTTTTGATGATGCTCCAGAGGTTCTGAATGGGGTACAGGTCAGGGGAGCATGGGGGTCACACCATAAGTTTGTCCCCTTTTATGCCCATATCAGCCAGAGATGCAGATGTTTTATGTGCAGCATGAGATGGTGCATTATCATGCATAAAAATGATAATAAAAATGATCTTGCTGTGGAATACACGGTTCTTCTTCTTGAACCATGGCAGGAAGTGCTGTTTGAGAAACTCCACATACATTATGGAGTTCATCTTTACCCCTTCAGGGATCCTAAAGGGGCCGACAATCTCTCTCCCCATGATTCCAGCCCAAAACATTACTCCACCTCCTCCTTGTTGGCGCTGTAGCCATGTTTGCGTGGGGTGTCCATCAACCAGCCATCCTCCACTCCATCCATCTGGACCATCGAGCGTTGCACGGCACTCATCCGTGAACAAAACAGTTTTGAAATCAGTCTTCATGTAATGTTTGGCCCACTGGAGCCGTTTCTGCTTGTGTGAAGTGGATAGAGGAGGTCGACAGGATGGCGTATGCACAGCTGCAAACCTCTGAAGGACCTTGCATCTTGTTGTTCGGGGGACGTTGGAGGCACCAGCAGCTTCAAAAACTTGTCTGCTGCTATGACAAGGCTTTTTTGCCGCTGCTCTTTTAACCTGACGTAATTGCCTGTAGGAAAGAGTCCTCAATTTGCCCTTATCAGCACGCACACGTGTGTACTGTGAATCAACTACATACTTCTTGATTGCCAAGACACTTCATCTTGATCATCGCACAATGTTGATTGTAGTCATGCCTTGACCTAAACACTCCACAATTTGTTGCTTCTCAGCAGCCGACACATCCTTTTTCTTTCCCATTTTGGCAGAAAATGTAGGCTGCTTAATAATGTGGGACAGCCTTCTTAAGTAGTCTTGCCTTTCATTGGACACACCTGCCAAACTAATTAGCACAGGTGTCTGCAATTGCTTACAGTGATATAAAGAGCCCTGACACACATCACCATCAATGAGTTTAACTGACAAACAAACAAATTCTTCCCTTATCACTACTAAACACTTTTTGCATAATAATTTGGAACACAGTGTACATGTGCTTTTCCACAAAGCACCAGTGGTTCATGTAGTGAATCTTACAGTTCTAACTTGCCAACCGTGGTCTGTATGGAGTTGTTCAATAAAGGGCCCAAAATTAAGATAACATAGATGGGAGAGATCTCTATGAATAGGAATTCCTAAGTATTTGATACCCTGTGAGGGCCAGGCAAAGGGAAAGTTGGACTGGATGGAATCCTGTATGGATTTGGGGAGGGAGACATCGAGGGCCTCAGACTTCGCTGCGTTGATTTTAAAATTTGACCATATAACAAAGTGATCTATTTCAGCCATAACAGCATGGATGGATATATGTGATTGAGTGATATATACTAGGACATCATCAGCAAATAGAGAGCACTTGTACTCGGTGCCTCCCACCTCAATCCACCTAATATTGGGGTTATGGCGAATTGATGAGAGCAGGTGCTCCGTCACTAGGATGTATAAGAGAGAGGACAGAGGACATCCCTGCCTTGTCCCATTGGTGATTGTGAAAGGTGATGAAAATGTGCTGATGCACCCCCTGGGCCTTGGGACACCCGGAGCCGGACCCTTTTTGGTGGATGCTGGTGGTTGTAGTCTCCATGGCGGCGACCCGGTTCCGTGGCTCAGGGCGGTCAAACCAGTGGAGGAACTATTTATGTGGTTTTGATGTTTAAATGTCCGACTACGCCACCCGTGGATTGCGGTCAGAGTGAACCGCCGCTGCAGGGCAGACCGCTGAGGCTGGTGTTGTGGGTGCAGCAGAGCGTAGCATAACTCCCCACGGGAGGAGTAAAGCCTCAGGGCAGTGTATGCGGAGGATGGGGGTGATGATGCAGGGCAGCAGCAGTAACGACACGGAGTCAGTGATGCAGTCCAGGGCCTTTACTCACAGTTCTTATTATCCAGACCACGTCTGCAGGTAACGGCTGCCCACGTCCTACTGTGCTCACCAGGTGAGGGGCTCAGACAACTCCCAGATAACTTTGGAGCGCTTCACAGGACCCCCTTTGTGTGTCCTTTTTCTGGCCTTTCTTACCAACCCTTCTGTCCGGCTGCCTCGGGCCTCCTCTTGGCAAACTTGGCGCCAGTTTCCCTGGCCCTATGTGGTGCCTTCCTAGCGGGTATAGCGAGGGGCTGCGCCACATAAAATGTCACAGCCTCCGGTTTCTAGCTGAGGGTCGTTTCCTGCCTCCACTAGTTTCGGGGACCGGTCTCCTCTTCCTTCCTTCTCCCTCTTCCAGGCCTGGGCCTCTATTACTAGGCCCGCCTCCGGAGCAGAGCTCATGCAGAGCCCCAGCTCCCTGTCACTTCTGCTCAGACTTCTCTGCACTGAACTAAGATGGTGCCCACCTTTTATACTCCCTTCTCAATGCAGCCAGGAACTGCTTCCTCCCTGCTTCTGCGCTACAGGGTTCCCCTTCCTCAGTGTTCCCTCCCCCCACTCCAGCCAGGGACAGGGACTGTCGTGCCCATCTCAGGGGCATATTGGTCGCCCTGCCCCACGGCAATGTGGTGTAATGCATGCAGGTGTCGGGTCCTGATCCACACTCCATCCTTACCTGAGAGTGAGATATCACACCTCTGGGTGAGGTGCAATACCTCTGTAGCAACCGAGCCCTCAGGGTGCTACAGTTCCATTTATCTTCAGCCTAGGTGACGTATTGTGATACAGGGCCGTGATATTGGCTATAAAAGGGTCCCCTAGACCCCTACCCCAAGCTTTTTAAGAGAATCATATATGGCGTGCCAGGAGACTCTATGGAATGCTTTCTCAGCATCCAACGAGAGTATCTAATTACAAATTTTTAACTGCATCTAGCCCAGGAAATACTTTGTGCCTAGTAGCAGTGTCTGCTAGTCAGCGGATTATCCCGGCTGTTAAGCAAGCTACACCACCTGTAGTTTGGACACTTAATTTTTTCAAAGGAAATGCTTCGGCACCACGGGATACTCAGTGAAGAGCATCAGGAGGCACCCCAAGGCATAGGGGCTGGGACTGGCAGTAGGATGCCTTGCGGTGGACAGCCGAGCTCGATCCTTATAAAAGCTTTTTAACTGCAGCAGCTTTAGTGGACGCTACTGGAGCTGGAATTACGCGGCTGCTGGCATGAGACTTGCCCTCCAATAGATCCTTGTAAATGGATTTAAAGTGTATTCATTCAAATTAGAGAGACAATTTAAATTAAAAAGCTTAGAGCAGCCTCCACCACAGGGGGGCTCGCTCGACCCACCAGCGGACAGGCACCAGTATTGGGAGAGGGGGGCTGGCCGTCAGAGTTCACCGCGGCTCTGGCACAAACCCGGCGACACGGAGGTGGCACGGGCAGGAGCGGACTGGCCGTGTCGACTTCTCACTTTTTGGATTTTAGAAGGGCATGACATGCCTATATCTGTGTCTCCCCCTCCTTTTACTCCTCCACCTCTTTTCTTTTCGCATGACTATATGTACTTGTCACTTTTCCATGTGTTAGTTGTGTCTTCTGAGCAGTTTGTCAGCTTTTAGACACCTTTGAAGGTGTTTTCTATGTGTTTCTATGTGTTTTTGTTTGCCTGCCATTGGTTTTAATGGTGTTTGAAGGTGTTCGACGAACAGTTCGACGAACAGTTCGGCGAACAGTTCGGCGAACAGTTCGGCGAACACATGGGTGTTCGACGAACCGAACCGAACTCGAACACTACGGGGGTGGCTCAACACTAGTGAGCACCTTGAACCCCCAAGTGCTTCACAGAAGTTTATAACATTGAGCCATAAAAATACATTTTGCATTTTCATAAGGGTAACAGGAGAAATTGTACCATGCAATTTGTGTAATTTCTCCTGAGTAAGCTGATACCCCATATGTGGAGGAAAACCACTTTTTGGGCGCACGGCAGGGTTTGGAAGGGAAGGAGCGCCATTTGACTTTTTGAATGTAAAATTTGCTTGAATAATTAGGGGACGCCATATACTGTTTGATGCGCCTAAGCAGTGGAAACCCCCCACGAGTGACACCATTTTGGAAACTACACTCCTCAAGGATTTTTATCAACGGGTATAGTGAACATTTTCAACCCAGAGGTGAGACACAGAATTTGATAACATTATGTCATCATATTGAATAAGTTGTCATTAGTCTTGAGCGCAAGTGCCCGCTACTTGAATCTGCATCGGATAGTCGGGTATGCACCATGTATCACGGAGGCTCGAGTCCCCGCACCACATGTTTCACGGTTGTTAGACACCCAAAAAAAACATGCAGGGATCGCTCGTGCATGTCAGGCAATCCCCGCAAATTTTTTTTGGCCACGAAGCATATGGGACGGAGACTCGAGCATGTCACTCGAGCACCCACGATACTCGGTGCATAACTGA
This sequence comes from Phyllobates terribilis, assembly GCF_046119375.1. NCBI lineage: Eukaryota > Metazoa > Chordata > Amphibia > Anura > Dendrobatidae > Phyllobates > Phyllobates terribilis. The sequence goes on from NW_027362825.1 coordinate 5,925,045, forward strand.
GCACCCGATGCAAACTCAAGTAGGGAGCACTTGCGCTCAACACTAGCCACCATATCGTCGTCATTTTTTTTCTTTACTTTTGAAAACATCCCAACCCCAACACAACCCTAACCCCAACCCTAATACAACCTAAACCCTAGCACAACTCTCCAACCCTAGCACAGCCCTAACCCTAGCCCAACCCTAACCATAACCCTAGCACAACCCTAGCCCAACCCTAACCATAGCCCAACCCTAATCCTTGCCCAAACCTAGCCCAACCCTAACCCTAGCCCAACCCTAACCCTAGCCCAACACTAACCCTAGCACAACCCTAACCCTAGCTCTAGCAAAACCGTAGCCCAACCCTAACCCTAGCCCTAGCACAACCCTAACCCTAGTCCCACCCCCAACCCTAGCCCAACCCCAACCCCAACCCTAACCCTAGCCCAAACCTAACCCTAGCTTTAGCACAACCCTAACCCTAGCCCAACCCTAGCCCAACCCCAACCCTGACCCTAGCCCAAACCCAACCCTAACCCTAGCCCAACCCTAACCCTAGCCCTAGCACAACCCTAACCCTAGCCCAACCCTAACCCTAGCACAACCCTAACCCTAGCACAACCCTAACCCTAACCCTAGCACAACCCTAACCCTAGAGTTTATTTTTTACGTCTTTCCTCGTGCGGTATAAGCGATTAGACGACTTTATTCTTCGGGTCGGTGCGATTACAGTGATACCAGATTCATATTGGTTTTTCATGACTGACAGCTGTCACACACTAAAAGACGCTTTTTTTTTTTTGCAAAGACTAGTTTTTGCATCACCATATTTTTAGAGCTTTTTCCATATTTCGGCCGACAGAGTCATGTAAGGGCTTGTTTTTTGCGGGACAATTTGACGTTTTTATTGGTACCATTTTTGGGCACGTGACATTTTGTGATCGCTTTCTATTCTGATTTTTGGGAGGCAGAATAAACAAAATCCAACAATTCAGGAATTGTTTTTTTGGGCTTTTTTTTATGCCGTTCTGCATGTGGTAAAATTGATAAGACAGCTTTATTCTTTGGGTTAGTACGTTTACAGCGGTATCACATTTATATCTTTTTTATGTTTTGTCGCTTTTACACAATAAAAACTATTTTATAGTAAAAATATTTTTTGTATTGCTTTATTCTGAGAGCTATAACTTTTTTATTTTTCGGCTGATGGAGCTGTATGGCAGCTTGTTTTTTGTGGGACAAAATGACGTTTTCAGTGGTACCATTTTTATTTACATTTGTCTTTTTGATCGCGTTTTATTGCATTTTTTTTGGCGGTATGATGATAAAGCATCGATTTTTGCTTATTTTTTTTTTTTACCGTGTTCACTAAAGGGGTTAGCTAGTGGGACAGTTTTATAGATCAGGTTGTTCTGGACACGGCAATACCACATATGTGTACTTTTATTTGTTTTTTTTTCATAATAATATTTATTTATGGGTACCGTACATTTTTATTTTTGGGGATTATTTTTTTCATTTTTTTTAAATATTTTTAAAACATTTTTTTACCATGTTCACTAAAGGGGTTAACTAGTGGGACAGTTTTATAAGTCAGGTTGGTCCGGACGTGGCGATACCACATATGTGTACTTTTATTGTTTTTTTATATAATAATATTTATTTATGGGTACCGTATATTTTTATTTTTTTGGATTATTTTTTATAATTTTTTTAAATATTTTTACAATTTTTTTTTTCACTTCCTGACACTTTTGGAACTTTTATACTTTGTCCCACTATGGGACTCTCACTTTTTACATTCTGATCGCCTGTATAGCACAGGAATACAGCAGCATCACTGTGCTATCCAGGCTGTCAGAGTTGCAGAGGGAGAAGTTACTTTGATCAAAGTAACTTCTTGGTGTCTGGTGACCCGAATGTTGTTATGACGACATCCGGGTCACCGTGACAACCACCGGGACCCGGCTCAGACATCACTGGACGCCGGAGAGGAGGTAAGTATCGGCGCTTACCTTCCCTTGCTCCCGGAAAGCTGCGATCGACTTCGATCGCAGCATTTCGGGGGTTAATGTGCTGGGAGCGGTGCGGGACCGCTCTACGCACATAGCACCGCGTGTCAGCTGTGACAGTCAGCTGACGCCCAGCGGCGATCACCCCGCACCGCTTGTGTTCAGGTGCGATCACGATATGCAGTAATAGTACGTCCCTGGCCTAATAGCCCTAGGGCACAAGGACGTCCTATTACTGATCACGTCAGAAAGGGGTTAATGTCGGCGCTTTACACAGTGTCAGCCAAATTGTCTCGCTGTCCTCCCAGCAATGATATAGTGAAGCAGCATCCAGTCCCTGATCGAGACGTGTTCACCATTCAAATCCAGTGCACTCCATGAGCAAGGTCTGCTCCCCCATTGTATATCAGCCTGATCATCCCAATGTCCTCCCAGCAGCAATATAATGGAAGCAGTATTCAGTCAGACTAACAAAACAGGCGTTCACCATTATAATTTAGCCAATATGATGGTATATGAGATCCAACGCAGATAATGAATCCTCAAGGTCTACACTGATTAGCGCTCCATGTGAACAATGCTTGATAAGTATAATGTCTTCAGTGCAAAATATAGTAACTAGCAGGTTTTTAAAGTTATCTACTGCCAGTTACTATATTTGCACTGAAGACATTATCCTAAGCATTGTGCATCTTGGAGCACTAATCAGTGTAGACACTGTGAGGATTCATTACCTGAGTTGGATTCCATATAACAGCATCTTAGTTGGATTCTAATGGTGAACGCCAGTTTTGTTAGTCTGGGACTGGACGCTGCTTCCATTACATCACAGCTGGGGGGACAGCGAGATGATTTGGCTGACACTGTGTCAAGTGCGAACATTATATCGCAAAGCGCGGTGAGAGATACTCAAATCCTCACTACTGTGTTGCCTTTACAAGATATGACGTATAGTTACATCATATTTTGTGTCCTGCCTTTGATGTGGCCTCGCACACTAAGCCTGCATCTTTCCGGGCAGATTATGGCTGATTTAATTAGCAATCATGTGCCTTTAACAGGCGCGGACGGAGCTCCACTCTGACAGCGGCATTTAACACTGGCCGGCAGAGGTTCACGTCATTCCACGTGCCCATTAGTGCGCCCGTGACGTGATCGCTGGCCCCAATGGTTTGTCATGACAGCCGAGGGTCTTCTGATGACCCCAGTGTCTGTCATTAAGATACTCCTGTAAAGCCGGCCTGTAGCTGGCGTTCATAGGAGATCATGATTTTAGCTATACATAGCAGTGCTGAAGCCCTGCTATGTATAGCACGATCGATCTGATGATCACAGATTCCAATCCCCTTAGGGGAGTATTAAATACAGTAATAAGTTTAAAAAAGTTTGAAAAAAAAAAAAAAAAGTTCAAATCACCTCCTTTGGACCCCATTAAAAGTAAAACAAATAAAAAAACACACGTATTTTGTATCTCTGCATCCATAAAAGTCTGATCTATCAAAATATAAATTAAATTAATGAAATCGGTAAGCAATGTAACGAGAAAAAATAAAAATGCCAGAATTATCTTAGACCCGCCACAACATTGTAATAAAATGCAATAACAGGCGATCAAAGCATCGTATCTACCCCAAAATGGTATCAGTAAAAACATCAGCTCAGGGTGCAAAAAATAAACCCATACAATCTCATATCCTGAAAAATTAAAAAACATTACGGGTCTTGGAAAGTGGTGACAAAAGCAGATTTGTTTATTTTTTTTACAAATTTCCAATTTTCTCTTACTTCTTAAACAAAAAAACTATACATGTTTGATATCTCCGTACTGATAATGACCTAGAGAATCATATTGCCCGGTCAGTTTTACCATATAGTGAATATGGTAAATGAAAAAACATTGTGGAATTCCACTTTTTTTTTTGCAATTTCAATGCACTTCTAATTTTTTCTCCATTTTCCAGTACACTATGTGATAAAATGGTTTTATGTAACGTACAACTTGTCCCCCACAAAACAAGCCCTGATACGGCTATGTGGACAGAAAAATAAAAACGTTAGGGCTCTTAGAAGAAGAGGAAAAAGCTGAGAATCGCCATTATATGTTAAACCATATGCTACACATAAGTTACACACATAAAAATAAACAAAAAACACAATTCAAACCGCAAGTGAATATTGTACATTATGTGAATTATATATCTATTTTCAGTATGTTATATACATATGTTAGCCTGTATATTTACAAATGACTGGCAATTGCATTTTTATTCTTTTTTTTACTTGTTCTTTTTCACATATAATGTTACTTCCACGAGGGCCCCGTAGTTATTTTTTTTATGCCCTTTTGTATTTTCTACCTATCCTACCATTAAAGCAGTATTTTAGTGATTTACATGTGCAGGTAATTATTTTTTAGCTTATTTGAACTTTGTTGGATGTCAGAGTTTACAAGCACACTATAATCCATATACATTTTGTCTCATTCCCTAGAGTGACACTCCAATTAATTTTCTTCTATTTATATTTGAACTATACAAAAAATGTTTGTAAAGGAACACAGTTTCTTTAAAGGGGCTTCCTTTTTTGAACATTTTGAGCTTATTTATAGATGGTTGTCATAATTTAGGAGGTCATTGAATGGAAAGATGCCCCCAGATGTGCTTAGTAATACCAGCCTATTCTGCTGTTCTCTAAATCACTCTCTAATATGTTATTAATATTTGCCCCGGGAAGGACAATTTTTGCTCCTGTTTTTGGTGGTAGACTTGAAAACGTTTTGTGTATATGTAAGAAGGAAGACTTGCCTAGGGACAGGTGCGGAGCTCCGGCGCCAGAACTACCAGGGTCCTGCCCAGTGTTGCCAGGGGACAGGATTAAAAGTGCACGGGGGACTTCCTGGACAGTGCTGGGAGACAAAGGAGAGGGACTGAAGAGAGGAAGTCAGGTGTCTGGACTCGCGCGAAAGAGACAGTTGGTTGTGGAGAGCAGACCGGCAGTTGGGGAGAAACAGTCTGTCCCGCCGACAACGAGAGAGAGACGTGCTGCCCTGTCCTCGGTGAAATAGAGATGTGATGACCTGTCTGCGGTGACGGAAGAACGGGTGACACAGCTTGCAGCAAAACAAGGGGCATGCGGTCTGTACCTGGCCTACAGAAAGTGATCGTTCAGTTACCTGCATCACCACAGTTTTCCAGACATCTGACGGTGACCTACGGGTGAGGACGCACCCGGGATTAGTGATCCTAACGCAGTTTGATGTACGCTGGAGGAGCTTGCTACGGCTCTTAAAGGAGTCATGACCACTGTCGTGTGGTCAAAAGGACTGGGGGCCCAGTGGGTGAGACCCGAGACCGCCCACTGCCGCCAGAAGACGGACACCCTCCAGAGTGAGTGTCTGAAGACGGGCGTAGTTATCGCTAAAGGACAGATAAGTGCAAGCCTCCAGTAATCTACCTTCTCTTATTCAGCCTGAACTTTTGGTACTGCGCCGTATTGTTCATCCTTTCTGTGTTATAGTTAAACCACAATCGTTTATTGTCCGATTTTACTGTTTTATTGTTGTGTTACTTAAATTTCCACTCCCTGCGTGGAGAAACCAAATCTTGAATTAAACCTCTGCCATACTCTCTGCGTGCTGTGTGCGGCATCCGAGCCTTTTAACATATACACTGTGTGCAGAATTATTAGGCAAGTTGTATTTTAGAGGATTATTTTTATTATTGTTCAACAACTATATTCTCAATCAACCCAAAAGACTCATAAATATCCAAGCTTAATATTTTTGGAAGTTGGAGAGGGATTTTTTTACATTTGCCTATTTTAGGAGGATATCTGTTTGTGCAGGTAACTATTACAGTGCAGAATTATTAGGCAACTTAATAAAAACCAGATATAATCCCATCTCACTTGTTTGTTTTCACCAGGTAAACCAATATCAGTGCACAAAATTTAGAAATAAACATTTCTGACATGCAAAAACAAAAACAAAAAAAATTAGTGATCAGTATAGCCACTTTTCTTTATGATGACACTCAACAGCCTTCCATCCATAGATTCTGTCAGTTGCTTGATCTGTTTTCGATCAACATTGCGTGCAGCAGCCACCACAGCCTCCCAGACACTGTTCCGAGAGGTGTACTGTTTTCCGTCCCTGTAGATCTCACATTTTATGATGGACCACAGGTTCTCTATGGGGTTCAGATCAGGTGAACAAGGGTGCCATGTCATTATTTTTTCTTCTTTTAGACCTTTACTGGCCAGCCACGCTGTGGAGTAGTTGGATGCATGTGATGGAGCATTGTCCCGCTTGAAAATCATGTTTTTCTTGAACGATACCGACTTCTTCCTGTACCACTGCTTCAAGAAGTTGTCTTCCAGAAACTGGCAGTAGGTCTGGGAGTTGAGCTTCACTCCATCCTCAACCCGAAAAGGTCCCACAAGTTCATCTTTGATGATACCAACCCATACCAGTACCCCACCTCAACCTTGCTGGTGTCTGAGTCGGAGTGGAGCTCTCTGACCTTTATTGATCCAGCCTCTGGCCCATCCATCTGGCCCATCAAGAGTCACTCTCATTTCATCAGTCCATAAAACCTTTGAAAAATCAGTCTTAAGATATTTCTTGGCCCATTCTTGACGTTTTATCTTATGTTTCTTGTTCAAAGGTGGTCATTTTTCAGCCTTCCTTACCTTGGCCATGTCCCTGAGTATCGCACACCTTGTGCTTTTTGATACTCCAGTAACGTTGCAGCTCTGAAATATGGCAAAACTAGTGGCGAATGGCATCTTGGCAGCTTCACGCTTGATTTTCCTCAATTCATGGGCAGTTATTTTGTGCCTTTTTTAGTCAACACGCTTCTTGCGACCCTGTTGGCTATTTGCCATGAAACGCTTGATTGTTCAGTGATTACGCTTCAAAAGTTTGGAAATTTCAAGACTGCTGTATCCCTCTGCAAGACATCTCACAATTTTGGACTTTTCAGAGCCCGTCAAATCTCTCTTCTGACCCATTTTGCTAAAGGAAAGGAAGTTGCCTAATAATTAAGCACACCTTATATAGGGTGTTAATGTCATTAGACAACACCCCTCCTCATTACAGAGATGCACATCACCAGATTTACATAATTGGTAGTTGGCTCTCAAACCTATGCAGCTTGGAGTAGGACAACATGTATAAAAAGTATCGAAGTGATCAAAATACGCATTTGCCTAATAATTCTGCACGCGGTGTACAGTACAGACCAAAAGTTTGGACACACCTTCTCATTTAAAGATTTTTCTGTATTTTCATGACTATGAAAATTGTACATTCACACTGAAGGCATCAAAGCTATGAATTAACACATGTGGAATTATATACTTAACAAAAAAGTGTGAAACAACTGAAAATATGTCTTATATTCTAGGTTCTTCAAAGTAGCCACCTTTTGCTTTGATGACTGCTTTGCACACTCTTGCCATTCTCTTGATGAGCTTCAAGAGGTAGTCACCGGAAATGGTCTTCCAACAATCTTGAAGGAGTTCCCAGAGATGCTTAGCACTTGCTGGCCCTTTTGCCTTCACTCTGCGGTCCAGCTTACCCCAAACCATCTCGATTGGGTTCAGGTCTGGTGACTGTGGAGGCCAGGTCATCTGGCGTAGCACCCCATCACTCTCGCTCTTGGTTAAATAGCCCTTACACAGCCTGGAGGTGTGTTTGGGGTCATTGTCCTGTTGAAAAATAATTGATGGTAAAACTAAACACAAACCGGATGGAATAGCATGCCGCTGCAAGATGCTGTGGTAGTCATGCTGGTTCAGTATGCCTTCTCTTTTGAATAAATCCCCAACAGTGTCACCAGCAAAGCACCCCCACACCATCACACCTCCTCCTCCTTGCTTCATGGTGGTAACCAGGCATGTAGTGTCCATCCGTTCACATTTCTGCGTCGCACAAAGACACGGTGGTTGGAACCAAAGATCTCAAATTTGGACTCATCAGACCAAAGCACAGATTTCCACTGGTTTAATGTCCATTCCTTGTGTTCTTTAGCCCAAACAAGTCTCTTCTGCTTGTTGCCTGTCCTTAGCAATGGTTTCCTAGCAGCTATTTTACCATGAAGGCCGGCTGCACAAAGTCTCCTCTTAACAGTTGTTGTAGAAATGTGTCTTCTGCTAGAACTCTGTGTGGCATTGACCTGGTCTCTAATCTGAGCTGCTGTTAACCTGCGATTTCTGAGGCTGGTGACTCAGATAAACTTATCCTCAGAAGCAGAGGTGACTCTAGGTCTTCCTTTCCTGGGGCGGTCCTCATGTGAGCCAGTTTCTTTGTAGCACTTGATGGTTTTTGCAACTACACTTGGGGACACTTTCAAAGTTTTCCCAATTTTTCGCACTGACTGACCTTCAATTCTTAAAGTAATGATGGCCACTCATTTTTCTTTACTTAGAATTTGTATTATGGCAAGAAAAAAACAGCTAACAGTCTATTCAGTAGGACTATCAGCTGTGTATCCACCTGACTTCTGCACAACACAACTGATGGTCCCAACCCCATTTATAAGGCAAGAAATCCCACTTATTAAACCTGACAGGGCACACCTGTGAAGTGAAAACCATTTCCGGTGACTACCTCTTGAAGCTCATCAAGAGAATGCCAAGAGTGTGCAAAGCGGTCATCAAAGCAAAAGGTGGCTACTTTGAAGAACCTAGAATATAAGACATCTTTTCAGTTGTTTCACACTTTTTTGTTAAGTATATAATTCCACATGTGTTAATTCATAGTTTTGATGCCTTCAGTGTGAATGTACAATTTTCAAAGTCATGAAAATACAGAAAAATCTTTAAATGAGAAGGTGTGTCCAAACTTTTGGTTTGTACTGTATATCATTAGTAGTGATGAGCAAGCACTAAAATGCTCGGGTACTCGTTGCTCGGGTCAAGCAAATTGGAATACTCGGGTGATCGACCCGAGCAACGAGCCAAATGTAAGTCTATGGGAAACTCGAGTATTTTTCAGGCGGCTCCCCCCAGCGGTCTGCAGAGGGCCTAAAAATTGGCCAAATCGACGAAAACAGTGCTCAAATGACATGGGAACAGCTTGGGGAAGACCCCTGGAAGCATTTCTCACTCCCAAGTCACTGCTGTCAACAACGTTGTCAGAGTATTACGCCACTTTTACGGACTCACAATAAAGCATACAAAAACTAAACCAAAATGGATTTTCCTGGGAAATATGTTAAGAAACATCCTTTCCAGGGTAATGACTTGTACATAAGGCAAAATAAATAACAAAAAACAAAACTACTCCGCCACACCTTGGGCTATGTTCACACGTAGCGTTTTTGATGCGTTTTTGCACTTTAGCATTGCTTTCAACCAAGACAAATGCATTCACTAGGAAATGTCATTTTAACATTTTACAACCTTATCTGGCCATGTGGTGTGTGAGACATGATCAGACACATACATACAGTGCTGAAAAGAAATGGGAACAGCATGGGGAAGACCCCTGGAAGCATCTCTGACTCCCAGGTCAATGCCTAAAAGTGTGCACATCATAAGTTATCCTTGGCGCATGCAAAGATGCCTCCCGACATGCACCTGTCATTGCAGACTTGCAACAATCACCGTCCACGTCCTTGTCCCAGTGCAGCGTTCAGTTGTCCCTTCCCCATTCCTTGGAATGCAAGCGCAAGTGTGGCCCCCCTGTGGGTCCAGTTGCCACCGAAGTACTGCATCTCAGCCAGAGGTGTGGTACCCCACTCTCAGGTAAGGAGGGAGCACCCGGGCCGTAACTACAACCGGGGCAGCCGGGGTCACTGCCCCGGGGCCCCAACCACCCAAGGGGCCCCAAACTGATGGTAAAAATTGTATTTTAATACTTTAATTTCTCATAAAATACCCAGCTCCTATATTCCTGTCAGACAATGTCACCCGGAGGACAGGAGAGACTATCATTTCAATAATTTCCAGGAGCTCTGCCAGCTGTCAATGAATGGAAACCTGCACTGGCCTGGAGAGTAGTGTTGAGCCACCCCCGTAGTGTTCGGGTTCGGTTCGGTTCGTCGAACACCGGGATGTTCGAGGAACTGTTCGTCGAACTGTTCGTCGAACACCTTAGAACACCGTCGAACACCGTTAAAACCAATGGCAGGCAAACAAAAACACATAGAAACACATAGAAAACACCTTCAAAGGTGTCCAAAAGCTGACAAACTGCTCAGAAGACGCTCTCTTTAAAAAAGCCGGCCGGCAATTCAGCAGCGGCATACACCGGTACCCGACAATTTAGACAAGAAGGAATAGAGCCTCACACATAGATTAGATAGATAGAAACATGTCAGTCACATATATATGAAGTACAGTGACAGTGTTGCTTACTGTACTTGTCATTTAGTGTAAAGGATTTATTAAAAAATATAATAGTGTTTTCATGCACTGTCTCTTTAAAAAAGCCGGCCGGCAATTCAGCATCTGTACCCGACAATTTATAACAGACAGAATAGAGCTTCACACATAGATTAGATAGATAGAAACATGTCAGTCACATATATATGAAGTACAGTGACAGTGTTGCTTACTGTACTTGTCATTTAGTGTAAAGGATTTATTAAAAAATATAATAGTGTTTTCATGCACTGTCTCTTTAAAAAAGCCGGCCGGCAATTCAGCATCTGTACCCGACAATTTATAACAGACAGAATAGAGCTTCACACATAGATTAGATAGATAGAAACATGTCAGTCACATATATATGAAGTACAGTGATAGTGTTGGTTACTGTACTTGTCATTTAGTGTTAAAATAAAGGATTTATTATTAAAAAAAATTGGCGTGGGGTTCCCCTTAATTTTAGGCTCTAGCAGAGGTTAAGCAGACAGCTGGGGCAGATGTTTGAAGCCTGGGAAGGGGGTAATACCCACGGAGCTTCCCAGGCTACTAATATGAGCCCCCAGCTGAATACATAGCCTTTACTAGCTATTAAAATGGGGGACCCCCCCCAAAAAATGACGTGGGGTCCCCCCTAATTTAATAGCTAGCAAAGGCTAGGCAGACAGCTGGGGGCTGATATTAATAGCCCAGGAAGGGAGCCATGAATATTGGCCCCCTCCCAGGCTAGAAACACCAGCCGTCAGCCGCCCCAGAAATGGCGCATTCATAGGATGCGCCAATTCTGGCACTTAGCCTCGCTCTTCCACGCTGCCCTGTAGCGGTGGCAGGGGGTAATAGGGCTGGGGTTGATGTCAGCTTATAATGCCAGCTGACATCAAGCCCAGGTTAGTAATGGAGAGGCGTCTATAAGACACCCCCATTACTAACCCCATAGTCAAAGTTAAAAGAAAACACAAACACCCAGAATAAAGTCCTTTAATTGAAATAAAGACACAATCCTTTATTGTTCTAAATTAAACCATACTTACCATCACGCCCATTCCAGCTGAAGCCAATGATCTCCTGCAATAAAAGAAAAATAATAAAGCAACATCATCCTTACCTTTCCATGGTTCCCACGACAGCTTCAGCTCTGCTACATCGAGATGACAGGCTGGACCGCAGCAGAACGCTGCCATCCAGCCTGTCATCCCGCAGACACTGAGAAGCGCAGGCATGCTTGCGCTCTGCAGTGTCTGGCTGTGACGGCATAAAGATGAGCCGAGTTAATGTCCAATGAACTCGGCGCACCTCATGCACGTCACTGACAGCGTGGGAAAATTCTCACGCTGAAGCGCTGAGTGCAGGAGAATTCTCCCACGCTGTCAGTGACGTGCATAAGGTGAGCTCATGTCCAATGAACTCAGCTCACCTCCTGCACGTCACTGACAGCGTGGGAGAATTCTCCTGCACTCAGCGCTTCAGCGTGAGAATTCTCCCACGCTGAAGCGCTGAGTGCAGGAGAATTTTCCCACGCTGTCAGTGACGTGCATAAGGTGAGCTCATGTCCAATGAACTCAGCTCACCTCCTGCACGTCACTGACAGGGTGGGAGAATTCTCCTGCACTCAGCGCTTCAGTGTGAGAATTCTCCCACGCTGAAGCGCTGAGTGCAGGAGAATTTTCCCACGCTGTCAGTGACGTGCATGAGGTGAGCCGAGTTCATTGGACATGAACTCGGCTCATCTGGATGCCCTCACAGAGAGACACTGTGGAGCGCAAGCAAGCCTGCGCTTCTCAGTGTCTGCGGGATGACAGGCTGGATGGCAGCGTTCTGCTGCGGTCCAGCCTGTCATCTCGATGTAGCAGAGCTGAAGCTGTCATGGGAACCATGGAAAGGTAAGGATGATGTTGCTTTATTATTTTTCTTTTATTTCAGGAGATCGTTGGCTTCAGCTGGAATGGGCGTGACGGTAAGTATGGTTTAATTTAGAACAATAAAGAATTTTGTGTTTATTTCAATTAAAGGACTTTTTTCTGGGTGTTGTGTTTTTTTTAAATACTTTACTAGAATTCATGGTGGTCATGTCTAATATTGGCGTGACCCCATGAATTTTGGGCTTAGGGCCAGCTGATAATGCCAAGCTGGCCCTAACCCCTTTATTACCCAGTGAGCCACCGCATCAGGGCCCTGGATGAGTTGGGTACAGCGCCAGAAGATGGCGCTTCTATGAACGCGCCATTTTCCGGGGTGGCTGCGGACTGCAATTTGCAGCGGGGGTGGCCCAGAAAGCTTGGGCCTCCCTGCGCTGCGGATTCCAGCCCCCAGCTGCATAGTTGTACCTGGCTGGACACAAAAACAGGGCGAAGCCCCACGTCAATTTTCTTTAAATTATTTCATGAAATAATTAAGAAAAAAAGGGCTTCCCTATATTGTTGTGTCCGGCCAGGTACAAATAGGCAGCTGGTGGTTGGGGGCAGCCCGTTCCTGCCTGCTGCACCTGACTGGACACAAATATAGTGCGAAGCCCCACGTCAATTTTTTTTTAATTATTTCATGAATTTCCTGAAATAATTAAAAAAAATTGAAGTGGGGCTTCGCACTATATTTGTGTCCAGCCAGGTACAGCAGGCAGGAACGGGCTGCCCCCAACCACCAGCTGACTATTTGTACCTGGCCGGACACAACAATATAGGGAAGGCCTTTTTTTCTTAATTATTTCATGAATTTCATGAAATAATTAAAAAAAAAATACGTGGGGCTTCGCCCTATTTTTGTGTCCAGCCAGGTACAACTAGGCAGCTGGGGGCTGGAATCTGCAGCGCAGGGAGGCCCAAGCTTTCTGGGCCCCCCCCGCTGCAAATTGCAGTCCGCAGCCACCCCGGAAAATGGCGCGTTCATAGAAGCGCCATCTTCTGGCGCTGTACCCAACTCATCCAGGGCCCTGGTGCGGTGGCTCACTGGGTAATAAAGGGGTTAGGGCCAGCTTGGTATTATCAGCTGGCCCCAAGCCCAAAATTCATGGGGTCACGCCAGTATTAGACATGACCGCCATGAATTTCTAGTAAAGTATTTAAAAAAAACACAACACTCAGAATAAAGTCCTTTAACTGAAATAAACACACAATTCTTTATTGTTCTAAATTAAACTATACTTACCATCACGCCCATTCCAGCTGAAGCCAACGATCTCCTGCAATAAAAGAAAAATAATAAAGCAACCTCATCCTTACCTTTCCATGGTTCCCACGACAGCTTCAGCTCTGCTACATCGAGATGACAGGCTGGACCGCAGCAGAACGCTGCCATCCAGCCTGTCATGCCGCAGACACTGAGAAGAGCAGGCATGCTTGCGCTCCTCAGTGTCTCGCTGTGACGGCATCCAGATGAGCCGAGGTCATGTCCAATGAACTCGGCTCACCTCATGCACGTCACTGACAGCGTGGGAAAATTCTCACGCTGAAGTGCTGAGTGCAGGAGAATTCTCCCACGCTGTCAGTGACGTGCATGAGGTGAGCTCATGTCCAATGAACTCAGCTCACCTCATGCACCTCACTGACAGCGTGGGAAAATTCTCCTGCACTCAGCGCTTCAGCGTGAGAATTCTCCCACGCTGTAAGTGACGTGCATGAGGTGAGCCGAGTTCATTGGACATGACCTCGGCTCATCTTTATGCCGTCACAGAGAGACAATGTGGAGCGCAAGCATGCCTGCGCTTCTCAGTGTCTGCGGGATGACAGGCTGGATGGCGGCGTTCTGCTGCGGTCCAGCCTGTCATCTCGATGTAGCAGAGCTGAAGCTGTCGTGGGAACCATGGAAAGGTAAGGATGAGGTTGCTTTATTATTTTATTTTTATTACAGGAGATCGTTGGCTTCAGCTGGAATGGGCGTGACGGTAAGTATGGTTTAATTTAGAACAATAAAGGATTGTGTCTTTATTTCAATTAAAGGACTTTATTCTGGGTGTTTGTGTTTTTTTTAACTTTGACTATGGGGTTAGTAATGGGGGTGTCTTATAGACGCCTCTCCATTACTAACCTGGGCTTGATGTCAGCTGGCATTATAAGCTGACATCAACCCCAGCCCTATTACCCCCTGCCACCGCACCAGGGCAGCGTGGAAGAGCGAGGCTAAGTGCCAGAATTGGCGCATCCTATGAATGCGCCATTTCTGGGGCGGCTGACGGCTGGTGTTTCTAGCCTGGGAGGGGGCCAATATTCATGGCTCCCTTCCTGGGCTATTAATATCAGCCCCCAGCTGTCTGCCTAGCCTTTTCTAGCTATTAAATTAGGGGGGACCCCACGTCATTTTTTTGGGGGGGTCCCCCATTTTAATAGCTAGTAAAGGCTATGTATTCAGCTGGGGGCTGATATTAGTAGCCTGGGAAGCTCCGTGGGTATTACCCCCTTCCCAGGCTTCAAACATCTGCCCCAGCTGTCTGCTTAACCTCCGCTAGAGCCTAAAATTAAGGGGAACCCCACGCCAATTTTTTTAATAATAAATCCTTTATTTTAATACTAAATGACAAGTACAGTAACCAACACTATCACTGTACTTCATATATATGTGACTGACATGTTTCTATCTATCTAATCTATGTGTGAAGCTCTATTCTGTCTGTTATAAATTGTCGGGTACAGATGCTGAATTGCCGGCCGGCTTTCTTAAAGAGACGGTGCATGAAAACACTATTATTTTTTTTAATAAATCCTTTACACTAAATGACAAGTACAGTAAGCAACACTGTCACTGTACTTCATATATATGTGACTGACATGTTTCTATCTATCTAATCTATGTGTGATTCTCTATTCCTTCTATTCTAAATTGTTGGGTACAGATGCTGAATTGCCGGCCGGCTTTTTTAAAGAGACGGTGCATGAAAACACTATTATTTTTTTTGATAAATCCTTTACACTAAATGACAAGTACAGTAAGCAACACTATCACTGTACTTCATATATATGTGACTGACATGTTTCTATCTATCTAATCTATGTGTGATTCTCTATTCCTTCTATTCTAAATTGTTGGGTACAGATGCTGAATTGCCGGCCGGCTTTTTTAAAGAGACGGTGCATGAAAACACTATTATTTTTTTTGATAAATCCTTTACACTAAATGAAAAGTACAGTAATCAACACTGTCACTGTACTTCATATATATGTGACTGACATGTTTCTATCTATCTAATCTATGTGTGATTCTCTATTCCTTCTATTCTAAATTGTCGGGTACCGCTGCTGAATTGCCGGCCGGCTTTTTTAAAGAGACGGTGCATGAAAACACTATTATTTTTTTTGATAAATCCTTTACGCTAAATGACAAGTACAGTAATCAACACTGTCACTGTACTTCATATATATGTGACTGACATGTTTCTATCTATCTAATCTATGTGTGATTCTCTATTCCTTCTATTCTAAATTGTCAGGTACCGCTGCTGAATTGCCGGCCGGCTTTTTTAAAGAGACGGTGCATGAAAACACTATTATTTTTTTTGATAAATCCTTTACGCTAAATGACAAGTACAGTAAGCAGCACTTTCACTGTACTTCGTATATATGTGGCTGACATGTTTATATCTATCTAATCTATGTGTGAAGCTCTATTCTTTCAGTTCTAAATTGTCGGGTACCGGTGTATGCCGCTGCTGAATTGCCGGCTTTTCGTGTTTCACTGTGAGCACAGTTCCCATCGATTTGGGCAATCACTGTAATGCCACAACCACCATGGCTGTGGCATTACAGTGAGTGGCAGACAATCCCTGCATGATTGGTGCTCTAAATAGCGCCAGACATGCAGGACACGCTTTTGGTGCACGAACAGTTATCGAACATAACCTCGAACAGCCGAATTTTTTGCAAATCGTTCGGGTTCGTCGAACAACTCAAACACCGCCCAAAACAGCTCGAATTTGAGATTGGCGAACAGTTCTAGTCGAACACCGCTCATCTCTACTGGAGAGTCTCATAGCGCAAGATTTGTAACAATATGTTAGTCTGGAGATCACAGAAAGTTGGCAAGGCAGGCACAGTGCACACTAACTGCAACAAACTCTCAGCATCATTGAGAGGAGATAGTCTCAGCAGACACAAATATCTCTGTGACAAACTGTGAGAAGCCCTGCTATTTAAAAAACATATACAGTTATTTGAAAATTGTGCAATATTTGGAATTATTCACCTTATTAATTTTCCAAACATATTCACTAAATATTTAACTTCTAAAACTTGCATCATAAACAACAAAATCTATTAAAGGTCTTGTGGAACGTGGTGAAGCCTGTATGTTGTATACAACAATGCGTAGCCGGCTTCACCACGTTCCGCACAACCTCTAGTGATTGAAATGTTGAGGGGCCCCACTATGAAGTTTTGCCCCGGGGCCCCGAAGTTTATAGTTACGGCACTGGAGAGTACTACCCGGGGACCCAAACACTCACATCCAACACTACACCACTTCATAAGGGAAGGTCCAAATAGCTCCTAAGTGAGAGCACAGGCCTGGTCCCTGTTAGGAAGGTGGAGCTAAGTAGAGGAGGTGGGTGGAGGAAGTACAGTAGTTTAGGGGAGCACTGACAGAACAGTATAAAAGAAAGGGTAGAAACATCTAGGAGGAGTTAGCAGTTCCAGAGGAGTTGAAGAGGAGTAGGGCCCAGTCAGAGAGGCCTAGGAGAAGAGTGAGGAGAGAACACCGGAGCAATGAGAGGGGCTCCAGAGATAGAAGGGATCCTAGGGGCACGGCGAGTGCAGGATGCCACCCGGGCGCCCGAGTTCACGCTGACCGTGGAGGGATCAAGGCCGCAGGAGGGGACTGGCCCCAGACTAGTGGAGAACTTTAAGATTCAGCTAGAAAACCAGAGGTTGCGG
Organism: Phyllobates terribilis; assembly: GCF_046119375.1. NCBI lineage: Eukaryota > Metazoa > Chordata > Amphibia > Anura > Dendrobatidae > Phyllobates > Phyllobates terribilis. The sequence continues at coordinate 5,942,263 of NW_027362825.1, forward strand.
TATCTTCCTGTGCTGTAGCCACAGTCCAAACACAATCACTGAAAAGGTGGACATATAGGACAAAGGGGACAGACCGGACGTCCCCCAACAAGGCCTGCGGCCACTGGCTCGTGACACTGTGTGTGAGGCGCAGGGCAGGAGGGCGAGAGCCAGCGCAGAGAGGGAGACAACCTGGAGAGGTTCAAGTGCACCCAAGTTATCTGAGAGTTGGCTGGATCACTTCCCCGGAGGACACAGGACGGGCGGTTATAATCCAGCAATTGTAACCTGGAGCATCTTCATAACTGTGATTAAATACTTGAAGACTGCACCCCGCTGTGTCCTTCACTTAATTGCTGCGTCACCTGCCTTGCACTACACCACCAACATCTACCTCATCAAGTCCTATATACTGCACTGGGGCTTAGCTCTACCCGTGGAGAGCTGAACCATCTTTGCTGCATCACCAACAGCCCCAGTGGATCTGAATAGCAGTGGCGGCCACATATAGCCGCATACTACGGGTGGCGTCACAAACTTTATCCTGTGGCAAGACGACTCGCTCGGCTCTCCCGGAGGCAAACTGAGGACACACGTTCTCAGGTTACCTTTCTGCTGGTTTATTATCTGGCATAAACTCAGGCAAGGTTCCGCAGGAAAAATAAACAAGACCCCCCTGGGTTAAACAGGAAAACAAAGCAAAGTATAGCTCAGTACATAGGTGAGCGGCTTCCGCCCGCTCTCGGTTGCATAAACTGCACAGGTAAAGTCCAGGTAACAAGCTCTGCAGCTTCCACAATACTGTCTGGAGACTTCCCTCTCCAGACCACACTCCAGAGAAAAAAAAAGGACTGAGCTTTTACACATTGCTCAGCCACACCCTAAGGCGAGGTAGGGGGAATGGCGTCCCACCCTCTTTGCCATTCCTATAAAACCGCACACCCTTTAACAGAGTAAACCTACCAGCATATAACACGCGGGCAGAAAAATAAAGTAGGTCTTAGTTCACACAGGAGAGCATCCTGAGTGACACATACCTCCCCTCACATATAAAACCAGTGACACTGTCACATATCCCCCCCCTCTGCCCAAAGCTGGGGGTTTGGGCACCTTCTGACACCAGGCAGGGAATCCTAGAGAGGGCATCTGCATTCCCATGTAACTTCCCGGGCCTATGCTCCACGTGAAAGTTAAAATCTTGAAGCTCTAGGAACCATCTAGTTACCCTGGCATTTTTACCCTTCTTCTCCCTCAACCTTCTCAACGGGGCATGGTCTGATACTAATTAAAACTTCCGGCCTAGTAGGTAATATTTCAGTGTATCCACGGCCCATTTTATGGCTAAACATTCTTTCTCTACTATGGCATAGTTCTTCTCGCAGGAGGACAGCTTTCGGATTAGATAGAGAATGGGATGTTCTTCCCCATTTATCTCTTGGGAGAGTACGGCTCCTAGACCAACCTCTGAAGCGTCTGTCTGGACCACAAATTCTTTCTTGAAGTCTGGCGCGACCAGGACCGGCTGCTTGCACAGTTAGCTTCAACTGTTGAAACGCGGTCTCCGTTTCTTCCGTCCATTTCACCATGGTTGATTTGGTGCCTTTTAGAAGATCCGTTAGTGGCGCGGCAATCATGGCGAAATTCGGGATAAACCGCCGGTAGTATCCCACCATTCCCAGGAATGCTCTCACCTTCTTCTTCGAGAGCGGGTTGTGGCCAGGTTTGAATTGCCTCCACTTTCTTCATTTGCAGCTTTATTTCGCCTCTCCCAACAACATAGCCCAGGTACTTGGCCTCCTCTTTTCCGATGGCACACTTTCTTGGATTTATGATAAATCCTGCCTTCCTTAGCGCCTCCAGAACGGCCTGTAGTTTAGGTAGGTGACTAGCCCAGTCTGGGCTAAAGACCATAATGTCGTTGAGGTAGGCTGCGGCATACTTCTTATGTGGGGCTAGGATCCGATCCATAGCCCTCTGGAACGTGGCTGGGGCCCAATGTAGTCCGAACGGCATCCGCGTGTATTGAAAACACCCATCAGGTGTTGAGAACGCCGTCTTCTCCTAAGGTATCTGGGACATGGGGATCTAACAGTAGCCCTTCGTCAGGTCAAGAGTGGTGATGTACCTCGCCGGTCCAAGCCTCTCGATGAGTTCGTCGACGCGGGGCATCGGGTACGTGTCACACTTGGATACCTCATTCAGCCGGCGGTAGTCATTACAAAACTTCCACTCTCCATTGGGTTTCGGCACGAGGATGATTGGGCTCGACCACCCACTCTTTGACTCCTCTATTACCCCGAGGTCTAACATCCTCTTCACCTCAGCCGAGATCACCTCCCGGCATGCTTCCGGAATACGACACGGCTTCAGATTCACTCGTACGTGCGGCTCTGTCAGCACGTCATGCTCTACCACTTGAGTATGCCCCGGCAACTCTGAGTACAGCTCCCTATTCGGCTGTAGTAATTCTCGACACTGTTGCTTCTGGGTGGGTGATAGAGTCTCTGCAATAGTGACCTCCTCCACCTTGCCTTCTGGTGCGGCTCCCAGGCAAGGAGTTTCTACAGGTTCACGGTCCTGCCACAGCTTGAGCAAATTTACATGATATATTTGATGCCGCTTTCTTTGGCCAGGCTGGTGGACTTTATAATTAACCTCGCTGACTTTCTCCACCACCTCGTATGGACCTTGCCATTTGGTGAGGAACTTGCTCTCGACGGTAGGGATCAGCACCAAAACACGGTCCCCGGGCTGGAACTGTCTTAGTCTCGCCGACCGGTTATAGACCCTCGCCTGGGCTTCCTGCGCCTGGAGGATATGTTCCTTCACGATGGGCATCACCTTTGACATTCTCTCCTGTAACTGGGCGACATGTTCGATGATACTCTGGTGTGGCGTGACTTCAGCCTCCCAAGTTTCCTTGGCGATGTCTAGGAGACCTCTTGGATGCCGCCCATATAGGAGCTCAAATGGAGAGAAGCCATAGGAGGCTTGAGGAACTTCTCTGACCGAGAAAAGCAGAAATGGGAGCAGGTAGTCCCAGTCTCGCCCATCCTTTTCATAGACCTTCTTGAGCATCACCTTTAAGGTCTTGTTGAAGCGTTCCACTAGGCCGTCCGTCTGTGGATGATAAACCGAGGTCCGAAGCTGAGTTATCTGAAGGACTCTGCAAAGCTCCTTCATCACCTTGCTCATGAAGGGGATTCCTTGGTCAGTCAGAATCTCTTTTGGCAGACCTATCCGAGCAAAAATATGGACCAGCTCTCGGGCTATACTTTTACTGGACGAATTCCTTAGGGGAACCGCTTCAGGGTACCGGGTCGCATAGTCCATGACGACCAGGATATATTGGTGGCCCCGAGCTGATTTAACTAAGGGGCCCACGAGGTCCATGGCAATCCTCTCAAAGGGAACCTCTATCACAGGTAGTGGGACTAAGGGGCTACGGAAGTGGGAGGAGGGAGCGGTTATTGGGCAGGTGGGGCAGGACCTACAATAGTTTTGAACTTCTCGATAACACCCTGGCCAATAAAACCTTCTCAGTATCCTCTCCTGAGTTTTCTCGACCCCTAGGTGTCCCCCCAGAACATGTGAATGGGCCATATCTAGCACCCGCCGTCTGTATGGCCCCGGCAATAACAGCTGTTCCACTCTCTCACCGCCCCTCAGTTTGGCCACCCGATATAGCAACTCCCCCTGCACTGCAAAGTGAGGGAATCTGGTGTCAGCCCCGGCTCTTGGGCAACCCCATTACATTCAGTAACCTGGTCGAACGCCCCTTTTAAGGTCAGGTCTCGAACTTGAGCAGTCCCAAAGTTCTCTCTGGACATATCTAACACAGGGAGGTTGGCCTCCTCGGTCATCGTCTCACCCTCGTCACCGACAAAGACGCACAGTGGGAACTCTTCCATCTGAGATTCGTCGGGGGTTCTTCTTCAAGGACCTGGCTTTTCCCCATGCTACTTAGTCCAGTTCCCTTCCCCCACAAGTCCCAGAATAAGGAAAAATCACGGCCCAATATGACGGGGTGTATCAGGTCCTTCACTACCCCGACTTCATGGAACTGGGCACCACAGTCTGTCCCTACTGTCACTGTGGCCACGGGATAGTCCTTGGCGTCACCATGGATGCACTGAACGCCCAGGGTTTTGGAAGGGATCAACTGGTGGGGAAGGGTTGCTCTGATCAAGGTCACCAGACTCCCGGAGTCCAACAGCCCAAGCACTTTTACTCCATTAATGGACACTGCACACGCCTGCGGCCCCTCGCCGGGTCGACAGTTCACGCTACAGGCTGGATAGGCATAATAGGAGACCCGTCTGCCTAGGCTGCAGGGGATATTTGACACCTGGAGGCTACATGTCCAGGGTTGTGACACCGCCAACAAACTATATCTTTACCAACCGTTCTAACGGCACCTTCAGTGGGAGTGGGACGTCCCCCAGTGGTGGCTCTAGACCCCTTCCGTCCTGAACCCGCCCCCCTTTGGGTATCCCAGTAGGGAGAAGTGACTGCATCCGGTTTCCCAAGAGATCTCTCAACTACCTGGTATCTCTCTACCAGGCCGATGAAGTCATCTGCGCTCTGGGGATCACTCTGGGCAACCCAGGTCTGTACTGGCTTGGGAAGCGAATGCATGAATCTGTCAATCACCGCCCGCTCAACCATATGGGCCGGAGTGGAGGACTCCGGTTGTAGCCACTTCTGAACAAGATGCAGGAGGTCAAACATCTGCGAGCGAGGGGGTTTGTCGCTAGCATACGCCCAGTGATGAACTCGTTGGGCTCTCACCGCCATATTTACTCCCAGACGTGCTAAGATCTCTGTCTTTAGTTTGGGATACTCCTTAGCATCTTGCAGCGCCAAGTCAAAATACGCCTTCTGGGGTTCACCTGATAAATATGGCGCCAGAACCTCTGCCCACTGTGCTGGTGGAGGTCTCTCCCGATCATCCACCCTCTCAAAAACAGTCAGAAATGCTTTTACATCATCCCCAGAGGTCATCTTCTGCATGGCCCGCCTTACTGCCTTCCTAACGTGAGAATCATCAGTCGGCCCTGGGGGTGGGGCGGCCGCCCTGCTCTGGATGGCGTCCGCCAAAAGCTGTATCTGCTGTTGCGCCTCCTGCTGGTGCTGCTGCTACGACTTTTTCTGCAACTGGATTTGCTGAAGCAACAGTTTGGTTGTCTCCTGGTGCTGCTGTTGCATGCTCTGCTGGCTCTGTAGGTGTTGCTGCTGCATGCTCTGTTGGCTCTGGACCAGGTGCTTAATGAGCTCCTCCATGCTGCTGGACTTCTCTGGCTGGCTGGCAGCCTTCACCCAGGACATCCACTGGTCTTTGTGGCAGGTACACGTGTTCCTGGAATCCTGCATGCACTCTCACACCAACTGTGGCAAGACGACTCACTCGGCTCTCCCGGAGGCAGACTCAGGACACACGTTCTCAGGTTACCTTTCAGCTGGTTTATTATCTGGCATAAACTCATGCAGGGTTCCGCAGGAAAAATAAACAAGACCCCCCTGGGTTAAACGGGAAAACAAAACAAAGTATAGCTCAGTCCATAGGTGAGCGGGTTCCGCCCGCTCTCGGTAGCATAAACTGCACAGGTAAAGTCCAGGTAACAAGCTCTGCAGCTTCCACAATACTGTCTGGAGACTTCCCTCTCCAGACCACACTCCAGAGAAAAAAAAAAGGACTGAGCTTTAACACATTGCTCAGCCACACCCTGATGGGAAGTAGGGGGAATGGCATCCCACCCTCTTTGCCATTCCCATAAAACCGCAGACCCTTTAACAGAGTAAACCTACCAGCAAATAACATGCTGGCAGAAAAATAAAGTAGGTCTTAGTTCACACAGGAGAGCATCCTGTGAGACACATACCTCCCCTCACATATAAAACCAGTGACACTGTCACAATCCCCAAACACTTTATTTCCCCAATTGACTTTTTATTGATTGACCGCCCTTGGCCACGGACAGGGTCACTGCCACCGTGACTACCCCCAAAAAGGAAAGGCACGGCTACCGAGTACCCCACGGCCCCAGGGGTCGCATCACAAGTATGCAGCCAGCCACCCACCCACAGGCTGCAATACTACACTGACAAATTTTTGACAGCTGCTTGCACTTGAAATGTGGCCTTTTAGGCTAGTGGAGGCAGAAGCTGTCCACAGTCTTATGGCGGCGGTGACCGGGTATCCATACTAGGTCACCAGCTGCCACTATTTCACCTGGTGTCGTCTCCGCCTTCCACAAGCACGGGTCCCACAACATTACCCGTGCCCTCCCCAGTGAATTTACTGGGAAGGACTGCCTACCCACCCACATGTGGTCAAGTGAATGTGGCCAGGGAAGGTACGGAGTCAGTCCACATTTTTTTTGCTGAGTTGTATTTCACCACAGCCATATTCTTTAGCTTGGTGAAAGAACTTGGGAAACCATATCTACCCAGCTGTCATTTCTCCCAGGAAGTCCTCTAAAGCTGCTTTCACTTGAAATGTGGCCTTTTAGGCTTGTGGAGGCGGAAGCTTTGCATAACCTCATGCCGGCGGCGGCCGGGTGTCCATACTCGGTCCCCAGCCGCCACTATGTCTACCGGTATCGTCTCCACCTTCCCCAAGCACGAGTCCCACAACTTTACCCGTGCCCTCCCCAGTGCACTTACTGGGAAGGACCGCTTCACCACAAACTCGTGGACAGGTGAATGTGGCCAGGGACGGTACGGAGCCAGTCCACAGCTTTTTTTGCTGAGTTGTATTTCACCACAGCCATATTCATTAGCTTAATGAAAGGACTTGGGAAACCATATCTACCCAGCTGTCATTTCTCCCAGGAAGTCCTCTAAAGCTGCTTTCGCTTGAAATGTGGCCTTTTAGGCTTGTGGAGGTGGAAGCTTTTCATAACCTCATGCCGGCGGCGGCCCGGTGTCCATACTCGGTCCCCAGCCTTCACTATTTCTACCTGTATCGTCTCCGCCTTCCACAAGCACGGGTCCCACAACATTACCTGTGCCCTCCCCAGTGAACTTACTGGGAAGGACTGCCTACCCACACACGTGGTCAAGTGATTGTGGCCAGGGACGGTACAGAGCCAGTCCACAGCTTTTTTTGCTGAGTTGTATTTCACCACAGCCATATTCTTTAGCTTGGTGAAAGGACTTGGGAAACCATATCTACCCAGCTGTCATTTCTCCCAGGATGTCCTCTAAAGCTGCTTTCACTTGAAATGTGGCCTTTTAGGCTCATGGAGGCGGAAGCTTTTAATAACCTCATGCCGGCGACGGCCGGGTGTCCATACTCGGTCCCCAGCTGCCACTATTTCTACCGGTATCGTCTCCACCTTTCACAAGCACGGGTCCCACAACATTACCCATGCTGGGAAGTACCGCCTAACCACAAACACGTGGACAGGTGAATGTGGCCAGGGACGGTACGGAGCTAGTCCACAGCTTTTTTTGCTGAGTTGTATTTAGCTCGGTGAAAGGACTGGCATAGAGGGAAACCGTATCTACTCTGGGTGTCATTTCTCCCATGAAGTCCTCTAATGCAGTTTGTTGCAGAAGCAATGGCAGCCCGTCCAACATCAACTCGCACTTGTCGGTTGTGCTTTGACACACAAACATCTTTCTTTGCGCATTTAATTTCATGACTACAGAGTTGGGCAATGGCCTGATCTGCAATGCGGTTTGAGAAATAACATGCATAAGCACGTCTGATTCACATTAAAAAAGCAGCCATAGAGTGTCCGGGAACCTTCCCCAACACTTTTCTTAGCCAGGGCAGCTTCTCGGCAGGGATGGACGGACCCACCAGAAAACCGGAGACTCCTCCAGTGGGCCCTGGCTTCTCCTTCAGCAGAGTTCATAGTGCCGAGGTGAGGCCATGATGACGATAGAGACCACCATCTGCTTAGTTTTCTGTTACTTGGAATGCAAGCGCAAGTATGCAGCCAGCCATCCACCCACAGGCCGCAATACTAAACTGCCAGATTTCTGGGCAGCTGCTTGCACTTGAAATGTGGCCTTTTAGGCTCCTGGAGGTGGAAGCTTTTCACAACCTCATGCTTCATGCCTCGTGTCCATACTCGGTCCCCAGCCGTCACTATTTCTCCCGGTGTTGTCTCCACCTTCTACAAGCGCGGGTCCCTGAATATTACTTCTGGTACTTTTCTGTGGGAATTTGCTTTCCTCCTACCAGCCTGAAATATTTCCAGTAAACTATGGTACGACACCATGGTATTAGCACAGCCCCCAGTACCAGTAGCGAAGCCATCCCCAATTTCCTTCTCAGGAATTTTATTTGGTAGACTGAGTGGCTGCCCAAATACATTAGTTTCTCACAAAGGACCTGAAGATAGTGTGGCAGTAGTGTAAGTTTCTCCAGCCTGTTAGATATTAGAAGGTGAACGGCAGCACATTGGATCAGTGGTTAGTACTGAAGCCTTGCAGCGCTGGGATCCTGGGTTAAAATCCCAGCAAGGACAACATCTGCAAGGACTTTGTATGTTCTCCCCGTGTTTGCGCGTGTTTCCTCCTCAGTAAAAAAGCAGCTATAGAGTGTCCGGGAACCTTCCACTCACTTTTCTTAGCCAGGACTGCTTCTCGGCAGGGTTGGACGGTCCCACCAAAGAGTCCTCTGGTGTGCCCTGGCTTCTACTTCAGGAGAGTTCATGATAGCGCTAACTTTGCAGCTGCTATGGGGCTCTTGAGCGGGGGAGAAAGGTGAGCACTCAGAATCAAATCCTCTGGTGGGCACAATGTTTTTCAATCTGAAACAGCTTCTCAGTGGGAGTTGTATTTCACTACAGCCATATTCTTTAGCTCGGTGAAAGGACTGGCATAGAGGGAAACCATATCTACTCCAGCTGTCATTTCTCCGTCACCAGGTTCCGCCCATTGTCACACACGACCATGCCTGGCTGTATGTTCAGCGGTGAGAGCCACAGATCAGGCTGCTGTGTTACAGATTTCAACAACTCTGCAGCGCTAGGCGGTTTGTCACCTAAGCATTAAGAATGTTATCTTCAGCACAGCCTGTTGCCGCTTGGCCAAGGCAGTGCTGCAGTGCTGTCAGCTTGTGACTGATGTGGTCATTTCGGAGATGGAGGAGGAGGTGCAGGAGCTGAACAATGTGATTACATTGAGGTTAAATTGGCGATGCTGTTTTTTATACTAAAGAAAGATACCATTGTTTTGGGGCTTTTTTACGTTATTTTTTAAGACAAATGCATTCACCGGGAAATGTCATTTTAACATTTTACAACCTTATATGGCAATGTGGTGTGTGACACATCATCAAACACATCCTGTTTAATTTATGATGGAGGGACTCTGAAAGTCACAAAGCCTATTTTTATAGGGCCATCAGACGGCCCTTACTATTCTTAACAGGCCAGCAGTCGGTCCTCACTATTGTTAGAGAGCCATAAGCCGGCTATGTTTTGTTGTTCCCATTATTAACAAGTGGGTCTCCTATACTGTTATTGCGTATGCAGTGACTGCAAGGGCTGCCAAAAATTTGGACGCAACCCATTATCCCTTTGAAGAGACATAGAAGAGGGGCTCAGTAAAAAAAATGTTACCATTATAAAGGAGCGGGTCTCCTATAGTGATAATGCCCATGCTGTGACTGCAAGGGCTGCCAAAATTTGGGAAAAAACCCACTAACAATTTAAAGACACATAGAGCAGGACCACAGTAACAACAAATTCCCATTAGAAAGGAGAGGATCTGCTATACAGTTATAGGGTATGCAGTGAGTCCAACGGCTGACTAATTTTAGGAAAAACCCTACTAAGAATTTAAAGACACATAAAGCAGGGCCACAGTAACGACAAATTCCCATTAGAAAGGAGAGAGTCTGCTATACAGTTACAGGGTATGCAGTGAGTTCAACAGCTGAACAATTTTAGGAAAAACCCCACTAAGAATTTAAAGACACATAGAGCAGGGCCACAGTAACAAGTATGACATGTTCCCATTAGAAAGGAGAGGGTCTGCTATACAGTTATAGGGTATGCAGTGAGTCCAACGGCTGACCAAATTTAGGAAAAACCCCACTAAGACTTTAAAGACACATAGAGCAGGGCCACAGTAACAAGTACGACATGTTCCCGTTAGAAAGGAGAGAGTCTGCTATGCAGTTATAGGGTATGCAGTGAGTCCAACAGCTGAACAATTTTAGGAAAAGCCCCACTAGGAATTTAAAGACACATAGAGCAGGGCCACAGTAATGACAAATTCCCATTAGAAAGGAGAGAGTCTGCTATACAGTTGTAGGGTATGCAGTGAGTCCAACTGCTGAACAATTTTAGGAAAAACCCCACTAAGAACTTAAAGACGCATAGAGCAGTGCCACAGTAACAAGTATGACATGTTCCCATTAGAAAGGAGAGGGTCTGCTATATAGTTATAGGGTATGCAGTGAGTCCAACGGATGACCAAATTTAGGAGAAACCCCACTGAGAATTTAAAGACACATAGAGCAGGGCCACAGTAAAAAGTACGACATGTTCCCATTAGAAAGGAGAGGGTCTGCAGCACAGTTATAGGGTATGCAGTGAGTCCAGTGGCTGACCAAATTTAGGAAAAAACCCACTAAGTACTTAAAGACACATAGAGCAGGGCCACAGTAACGACAAATTCCCATTAGAAAGGAGAGAGTCTGCTATACAGTTATAGGGTATGCAGTGAGTCCAACGGTAAAAAACTTTAGGAAAAACTGCACTAAGAATTTAAAGATACATACAGCAGGGCCACAGCAACGACAAATTCCCATTAGAAAGGAGAGAGTCTGCTATACAGTTATAGGGTATGCAGTGAGTCCAACGGCTGACCAAATTTAGGAAAAACCCCATTAAGAATTTAAAGACACATAGAGCAGGGCCACAGTAAAGACAAATTCCCATTAGAAAGGAGAGAGTCTGCTATACAGTTATAGGGTATGCATTGAGTCCAACGGCTGACCAATTTTAGGAAAAACCCAACTAAGAATTTAAAGACACATAGAGCAGGGCCACAGTAACAAGTACGATATGTTCCCATTCGAAAGGAGAGGGTCTGCTATACAGTTATAGGGTATGCAGTGAGTCCAACGGCTGACCAATTTTAGGAAAACCCTACTAAGAATTTAAAGACACATAGAGCAGGGCAACAGTAACAAGTACGACATGTTCCCATTAGAAAGGAGAGAGTCTGCTATACAGTTATAGGGTATGCAGTGAGTCCAATGTCTGACCAATTTTAGGAAAAACCCCACTAAGAATTTAAAGACACATAGAGCAGGGCCACAGTAATGACAAATTCCCATTAGAAAGGAGAGAGTCTGCTATACAGTTATAGGGTATGCAGTGAGTCCAACGACTCACCAATTTTAGGAAAAACCCCACTAAGAATTTAAAGACACATAGAGCAGGGCCACAGCAACAACAAATTCCCATAAGAAAGGAGAGAGTCTGCTATACAGTTATAGGGTATGCAGTGAGTCCAACGGCTGACCAATTTTAGGAAAAATCCCACTAAGAATTTAAAGACACATAAAGCAGGGCCACAGTAACGACAAATTCCCATTAGAAAGGACAGAGTCTGCTATACAGTTATAGGGTATGCAGTGAGTTCAACAGCTGAACAATTTTAGGAAAAACCCCACTAAGAATTTTAAAAACACATAGAGCAGGGCCACAGTAACAAGTATGACATGTTCCCATTAGATAGGAGAGGGTCTGCTATACAGTTATAGGGTTTGCAGTGAGTCCAACGGCTGACCAAATTTAGAAAAAACCCCACTAAGAATTTAAAGACACATAGAGCAGGGCAACAGTAACAAGTACGACATGTTCCCATTAGAAAGGAGAGAGTCTGCTATACAGTTATAGGGTATGCAGTGAGTTCAACAGCTGAACAATTTTAGGAAAAGCCCCACTAAGAATTTAAAGACACATAGAGCAGGGCCACAGTAACGACAAATTCCCATTAGAAAGGAGAGAGTCTGCTATACAGTTATAGGGTATGCAGTGAGTCCAACGGCTGACCAACTTTAGGAAAAACTGCACTAAGAATTTAAAGACACATACAGCAGGGCCACAGTAACGACAAATTCCCATTAGAAAGGAGAGAGTCTGCTATACAGTTATAGGGTATGCAGTGAGTCCAACGGCTGACCAAATTTAGGAAAAACCCCATTAAGAATTTAAAGACACATAGAGCAGGGCCACAGTAACGACAAATTCCCATTAGAAAGGAGAGAGTCTGCTATACAATTGTAGGGTATGCATTGAGTCCAACGGCTGACCAATTTTAGGAAAAACCCCACTAAGAATTTAAAGACACATAGAGCAGGGCCAAAATAACAAGTACGATATGTTCCCATTCGAAAGGAGAGGGTCTGCTATACAGTTATAGGGTATGCAGTGAGTCCAACGGCTGACCAATTTTAGGAAAACCCTACTAAGAATTTAAAGACACATAGAGCAGGGCAACAGTAACAAGTACGACATGTTCCCATTAGAAAGGAGAGAGTCTGCTATACAGTTATAGAGTATGCAGTGAGTCCAATGTCTGACCAATTTTAGGAAAAACCCCACTAAGAATTTAAAGACACATAGAGCAGGGCCACAGTAACGACAAATTTCCATTAGAAAGGAGAGAGTCTGCTATACAGTTATAGGGTATGCAGTGAGTCCAACGACTCACCAATTTTAGGAAAAACCCCACTAAGAATTTAAAGACACATAGAGCAGGGCCACAGTAACAACAAATTCCCATAAAAAAGGAGAGGGTCTGCTATACAGTTATAGGGTATGCAGGGAGTCCAACGGCTGACCAATTTTAGGAAAAATCCCACTAAGAATTTAAAGACACATAGAGCAGGGCCACAGTAACAAGTACGATATGTTTCCATTCGAAAGGAGAGGGTCTGCTATACAGTTATAGGGTAGTCAGTGAGTCTAACGGCTGACCAATTTTAGGAAAACCCTACTAAGAATTTAAAGACACATAGAGCAGGGCAACAGTAACAAATACGACATGTTCCCATTAGAAAGGAGAGAGTCTGCAATACAGTTATAGGGTATGCAGTGAGTCCAATGTCTGACCAATTTTAGGAAAAACCCCACTAAGAAGATAAAGACACATAGAGCAGGGCCACAGTAACGACAAATTCCCATTAGAAAGGAGAGAGTCTGCTATACAGTTATAGGGTATGCAGTGAGTCCAACGGCTGACCAAATTTAGGAAAAATCCCACTAAGAATTTAAAGACACATAGAGCAGGGCCACAGTAACAAGTACGACATGTTCCCATTAGAAAGGAGACGGTCTGCTATACAGTTATAGGTTATGCAGTGAGTCCAATGGCTCACCAATTTTAGGAAAAACCCCACTAAGAATTTAAAGACGCATAGAGCAGGACCACATTAACAAGTACGACATGTTCCCATTAGAAAGGAGAGGGTCTGCTATACAGTTATAGGGTATGCAGTGAGTCCAACGGCTGACCAAATTTAGGAAAACCCCGCTAAGAATTTAAAGACACATAGAGCAGGGCAACAGTAACAAGTACGACATGTTCCCATTAGAAAGGAGAGGGTCTGCTATACAGTTATAGGGTATGCAGTGAGTCCAATGTCTGACCAATTTTAGGAAAAACCCCACTAAGAATTTAAAGACACATAGAGCAGGGCCACAGTAACGACAAATTCCCATTAGAAAGGACAGAGTCTGCTATACAGTTATAGGGTATGCAGTGAGTCCAATGTCTGACCAATTTTAGGAAAAACCCCACTAAGAATTTAAAGACACATAGAGCAGGGCCACAGCAACGACAAATTTCCATTAGAAAGGAGAGAGTCTGCTATTCAGTTATAGGGTATGCAGTGAGTCCAACGACTGACCAACTTTAGGAAAAACTGCACTAAGAATTTAAAGACACGTACAGCAGGGCCACAGTAACGACAAATTCCCATTAGAAAGGAGAGAGTCTGCTATACATTTATAGGGTATGCAGTGAGTCCAACGGCTGACCAAATTTAGGAAAAACCCCATTAAGAATTTAAAGACACATAGAGCAGGGCCACAGTAACGACAAATTCCCATTAGAAAGGAGAGAGTCTGCTTTACCGTTATAGGGTATGCAGTGAGTCCAACAGCTGACCAAATTTAGGAAAAACCCCACTAAGAATTTAAAGACACATAGAGCAGGGCCACAGCAACGACAAATTCCCATTAGAAAGGAGAGGGTCTCCCATAGTGTTGGCCTATGCAGTGAATGCAAGGGCTGCCAAAAATTGTGAGGCACTCCAATGCCCCTTGGAAGAGACTTAGAGGGCCTCAAAAAAATGTTCCCATTAGAAAGGAGCGGGTCTCCTATACTTGTAATGCCCATGCACTAAGTGCATGGGCTGACAAACATTTACCCATGGGGGGTATACATGAATATACTGTATAATTTTTTTTTTATGGGCATCATAAGCACCCTTTAAAAAAATTATGTGGGTGTTGCATCACGGACCACGGTCACCCTGGTGATATGGTGGTGGAGGATGAGGATGAAGAGAAGGAGGAGACAAGAGCAAATAGCCAAAATAAGGAAGCGCATACCCATGTGTGGGTGTGAAGAGGTGCATGGGAATACACCTCCCAAAAAAAGACACTGGATTTGAGTTTATGTTACGCTGCTATCATTCAGTGGTTTTGAGAAGTCTGGCCCAATCCAGCCTTTGTCCATTTTTATAAGAGTCAGCCTGTCAGCATTTTCAGTTGACAAACGGATGCGCTTATTAGTTCTAATTCCACGAGCAGCATTAAAAACCCGCTCTGATAAAACTCTAGCGGCAAGGCAGCCCAGGACCTCCAAGGCGTAGAGAGACAGTTCATTCCACGTATCCAGCTTGGATACCCAATAATTAAAAGGCACAGAGGAATCACAGAGTATATTGGTACGGTCAGCAAGGTACTCTCTCAGCATCTTCCCAAACTTTGCACTCATTGTGAGAGTACCATGCACCTCAGGGCCTGTGTGATGGGAGGGTCTGAGAAAACTGTCCCAGAACTTTGACAGTGTTCCCCTGCCTCTGCTGGATTGAATTTGTGTCTCTCTCCCCTGTACTCCTTGCTTGTCCAACGAACTGTGACCTCTGCCGCCAGCGTTTTCAGATGGGAATTTTTTTAATAGTTCTGCAACAAGGGCCTTCTGGTACTGCCCCATTTTTGTAGACCTGTCCGCCTCAGGAATAAGAGATATAAAGTTCTCCTTGTAGCGTGGGTCTAGAAGTGTCACCAACCAGTAATGACTGTCACCAAAAATTTTGAGAATGCGAGGGTCCTGGGAAAGGCAGCATAACAAAAACTCAGCCATGCGTGCCAGACTGCTAACAGGCAAGACTTCCGTGTCCTCACCAAGAGGATGACTGACCATGCACTCCTCCGCCTTTTCTTCCTCCTCTCTGTCCTCTGGCCATCCACGCTGAACAGGCGGTATGACAGTTGTGTAGGTATTACCGTCTATAGCGCATGAAACTAGCTCCTGTTCTTCCTCCTCTTCCTCATTGTCACCCAATCCACGTTGGGATGAGATGAGGCTGGGCTGTGTGTAATCACTAGAGATGAGCGTTGTTCTACTCGAACTGTTCGCCAATCTCAAATTCGAGCTGTTTTGGGCGGTGTTCGAGCCGGTCGGCGAACACGAACAATTTGAGAAAAATTCGGCTGTTCGAGGTTATGTTCGATAACTGTTCATGCACCAAAATCATAACTGGATTTTTTCTCAGTAATGATGAAAATTAATGTTAATACGCAGTTTGAGTGTACAGCGGGGCGGGGGGAGGGGCAGGGGATGGATCTCTGCAGGAACAATGAAGATCTCCATTTTTTTTTCTCTTTCCCGCATTTGCAGTGGGGAGGTGCAATCTGTCAGCCTATCAGCAGCGCACACACGGAGCGAAGTGCTTTTTTTCACACAAGCAAGGGCATGTGTGATTGGCAGTGTATGTCACATGTCCTTGCCCTATAAGACCAAGCCATTTTCCCCGTCGCCACCATTTTCTCACTGCTGCAGCTGCGTGTTAGACGGCACCGCTGTTGCTGTGTGCGCTATACCTTGTTAATTTCAAGCCAATTTTCGCACAAATATACAGATAGCTTGGGAGTAGGGAATAGTTGTGATTGCAGTCCTTTTAAGGACTTATTTTACAGCATTTCCTACGACTTTTATCAGGCAGGTCTGTGCTCTTAAATAGATAGATTGTGGGAGTAAAGACTAATTGTAATTGGAGTCCTTTTCAGGACTAGGTTACATCAGTTCCTATCAGTTTTTGCCAGGCAGGTCTGTGCCAGTGCTGTGCAAGTTTTTTTCACAGCATTTGGCTGAATCTAGCAAAGCTAATCCTTTTTGGCCTATTGCAGAGTGTGTTAGTCAGTGGAGTAGCCTATCTGTGTTGCAAGATATACCACCTGTGTATAGAATACCAATTTTTTTACTGCACCTAGTGAAGTAAAATCTTTTGGGCATAGCATCATTCTATTAGTCCATCTATACTGACCTCCATCAGGTTGCAAACTGAATATAATTTTTTTCTGCATCTAGCTCTGAAAAAATATTTGGGCTTCTAGCAGTGTGTGGGACTTGGTCTATTAGTCCATCTATACTGACCTCCATCAGGTTGCAAATTAAAAATAATTTTTTTCTTCATTTAGCTCTGAAAAAATATTTGGGCTTCTAGCAGCGTGTGGGACTTGTTCTATTAGTCCATCTATACTGACCTCCAACAGGTTGCAAATTAAAAATAATTTTTTTCTGCATCTAGCTCTGAAAAAATATTTGGGCTTCTAGCAGTGTGTGGGACTTGGTCTATTAGTCCATCTATACTGACCTCCATCAGGTTGCAAATTAAAAATAATTTTTTTCTGCATCTAGCTCTGAAAAAATATTTGGGCTTCTAGCAGTGTGTGGGACTTGTTCTATTAGTCCATCTATACTGACCTCCATCAGGTTGCAAATTGAATAAAAAAAATTTCTGCATCTAGCTCTGAAAAAATATTTGGGCTTCTAGCGGTGTGTGGGACTTGGTCTATTAGTCCATCTATACTGACCTCCATCAGGTTGCAAATTAAAAATAATTTTTTTCTGCATCTAGCTCTGAAAAAATATTTGGGCTTCTAGCAGTGTGTGGGACTTGGTCTATTAGTCCATCTATACTGACCTCCATCAGGTTGCAAATTAAAAATAATTTTTTTCTTCATTTAGCTCTGAAAAAATATTTGGGCTTCTAGCAGTGTGTGGGACTTGTTCTATTAGTCCTTCTATACTGACCTCCAGCAGGGTGCAAATTGAATATAATTTTTTTCTGCATCTAGCTCTGAAAAAATATTTGGGCTTCTAGCGGTGTGTGGGACTTGGTCTATTAGTCCATCTATACTGACCTCCATCAGGTTGCAAATTAAAAAATTTTTTCTGCATCTGGCTCTGAAAAAATATTTGGGCTTCTAGCAGTGTGTGGGACTTGGTCTATTAGTCCATCTATACTGACATCCATCAGGTTGCAAATTAAAAATAATTTTTTTCTGCATCTAGCTCTGAAAAAATATTTGGGCTTCTAGCAGTGTGTGGGACTTGGTCTATTAGTCCATCTATACTGACCTCCATCAGGTTGCAAATTGAATAAAAAAATTTTCTGCATCTAGCTCTGAAAAAATATTTGGGCTTCTAGCGGTGTGTGGGACTTGGTCTATTAGTCCATCTATACTGACCTCCATCAGGTTGCAAATTAAAAATAATTTTTTTCTGCATCTAACCCAGCCAATAGTTTTGGCCTAATACCACAGTTTGGCCACTCAGCTCTGCTCGGTTACCATCCATTGTTTTTTTGTGCAAACAACTCCAGAGTTGTGAATTAGTTAACCACCAAAATGAGTGGAAAAAGGCCTGCTGCTGGTGGAAAGGGGAATAGGCGTGTTGGGAAGGGGAAAAAAGGTTGTGTCCGTGGGGTAGGTGCAGAAGAAAGACCATCTTCCAGCCAAACTAAAATGTCTACTTCTTTTAGCGGACAATGTGATAAGATCCCTTTCTTACGGCCACGCCAATCGCTACAAATTCCAGATGAGGCACAAAAACAGCAGGTGCTTCAACGGATATCAAGTGCTCCTTTAAGTGGGCTCTCCTCCACATCAACTTCAACATCACAAATACTCCAGTCCTCAAAGGTGTCACCCAAATCGCACTTGCTTCCTCACAGCTCCCAAATCTCCAGCTGCCCGTCTGAGTATGAGGTAGAACAGATGGTTGAGTCTGCAGAGCTGTTTACTCATACTATAGCCTGGGAATCAGAGGTCGACTCCAGCGCTTCTGTGAATCCAGACGAGGAAATGATCTGCACTGATGCCCAGAATCTTTATGAGTCGGATCCAGGACCAGACGCAGAAGGTTCTGACCATAATGTAGACCCTCATTCCCAAACTGTAACTCCTGTTGGTGGAGACAATGAGGAAGACGATGATAAGACTTAAATACCTGATTGGAGCGACAACTTTAGTTTTTTGTCAGGGCAGGAACAGGTTGGCTCTGAGGACGACGGGTGTGATAACGCACAGGGTGATGATGATGAGGTCGGAGATCCCACTTACTGTCAACCCACAGTCAGCCAAGAGATGAGGTCAGCAGAGGAGGTGGAGGAAGATGCTAGTGACGACGAGGTCAGGTTGCGCCTTCCTGGACAGAGACGTAGTACTGGAAGCACGTCAACAACTGCATCCTCAAACACAACTCTGCCTCTCACCACAAGTCGTGGTGGCTCTTCAGGTCGCATGGGTGCTAAGCCTTGCATAGCCTGGGCATTTTTTCAGATCGATAAAGATGACCCAACTCGTGTTATCTGTAACATTTGTCAGCAAAAGCTAAGTAGAGGCCAAAAAATACATAGTTTGAGTACTTCATGCATGAACCGGCACATGGACATGAAGCATAAGTTGCAGTGGGAAGCTCAGTGTGCTACAATGCGGTCTAGCCGGCCGGGCCAACCACCGTCTGCCATATCTTGTGCATCCGCGGCCTCTTCATCCTCTGTGACTGGGGGGACAGCAGTCACACCTGTTTTGGGGCGCAGACCTGCCACCTCTTTACCCGCAACAGCCAGCGTGATTGGCAGGTCATCATTTTCTTTGGAGGTGGTAACACCAGCTGGTCTTGAGCGCTGTCCGACATCGATAGCACCACCTTTGGATCAAGGCAACCTAACATGTCCGCCTGCATCTTCCTCACAGACCGGCAGTTTGCCGGGGACACCCTTATCAACCCCGTCTAAGCACAATAGCCAGCCCTCGGTCCCTCAGATGTGGACAAGTAAAAGACCATTTCCTCCTAGCCATGAGAAAGCTAAGAGGTTGAATTTCACCATCTGCAAGCTCTTGGCTACAGAAATGCTGCCTTTCCGCCTGGTGGACACAGAGGATTTTCGAGACCTTATGTCCGTCGCAGTGCCCCAGTACCAGATGCCCAGTCGGCACTACTTCTCAAAGAAAGGTGTGCCTGCGCTCCACCAGCATGTCGCACACAACATCACCGCTTCTTTGAGAAACTCTGTGTGTGACAGGGTGCATTTCACCACAGACACTTGGACGAGTAGGCATGGACAGGGGCGTTACATGTCGCTGACTGGGCACTGGGTAACTATGGTGACAGCAGGACAAGGGGCTGCTGTCCAAGTCTTGCCGTCCCCACGAGTTGTGCGTCAATCCTCTTTATGTCATTTTTCCTCCACTGCTTCTGCCTCCTCAACCTCCTCTCGGTCTTCCACCTGCACCCAAAGCCTGTCTGGTCATGCCACAAGCTTTCTAACTGCGCAGAAGGGATCCTGCACACCTCCTTACTATGCTGGCAGTAGGGCTCAACGTCATCAGGCGGTTTTTACATTGAAATGTCTGGGAAATGTGAGTCACACAGCTGAGGAGTTGTGGTCAGCTCTGGAGAACCAATTTCATGAATGGTTGTCTCCACTGGACCTGAAACCAGGGAAGGCCGTGTGCGACAATGCTGCAAACCTGGGTGCGGCCCTTCGCCGGGGCAATGTCACACACGTGCCTTGTATGGCTCACGTGTTGAACCTGGTTGTCCAGCAATTTTTAGCCCACTATCCCAGACTAGATGGCCTTCTGCAGAGGGCACGGTCGCTGTGTGCTCACTTCCGCCGTTCGCATCCCGCAGCTCAGCGACTTACATCTCTACAGAAGTCGTTGGGCCTGCCACTTCACCGGCTAAAATGCGATGTGCGTACCCGGTGGAATTCAACTCTGCACATGTTGCAGCGACTGTGGCAGCACCGACAAGCCCTGGTGCAATACGTTCTGACGTATAGCCTGGGCCAACGAGATTCAGAGGTGGGGCAAATCACGCTGGAGGAGTGGTCTCAGATCAGGGACCTATGCACCCTTCTGCACAGTTTTGAAATGGCGACGAAGATGTTTAGTGCTGACGATGCCATTATCAGCATGACTATTCCGGTGATTTACATGCTGGAGCACATGTTAAACAGAATTCGGAGTCAGGTGGTGGCACAAGAGGAGGTGGAGGAAGTAGAGGAGGAGGAGTTGTATGCGGAAGGGCTAACATCTGCAAGGTCCAGACGGTCGGCAGCACCAAGGCGGCAGGCATGTGAGGGTGGGGGAGATGATTTTACCAGGGCGCATGGTAGCAGCCAAACTAGTGAGGAAGGTGCAGGAGCCCAGGAAGAAGTGGAGGACGAACTGATGGAAGACTCATCAGATGAGGGAGACCTTGATCACATTTCTGTTGTGCGAGGTTGGGGGGAGAGGACAGAGGAAGGAAGCATGATTGCTACCTCGCCACCAACACAACAGGGACTTGGTGCTCCTGGATGCGCAACACACATGAGTGCCTTCTTGCTGCACTACCTGCAACATGACCCTCGAATTGTGAGAATTAGAAATAATCCTGACTACTGGGTTGCCACACTGTTAGATCCCCGGTACAAAAGTAAATTTGCAGAAATTATTCCTGCCATAGAAAGGGATGCACGCATGCAGGAGTATCAGCAGAGACTGTTGCAGAATCTTACATGTGCTTTTCCACAAAATACCAGTGGTGCACGTAGTGAATCTCACAGTTCCAACTTGCCAACCGTGGGACCGTCAAGTGTTCAGCACTCAAACCGTAACAGAACCACAGTATCTGCTGGTAACATCAATTTTGCGGAATCATTTCACCACTTTTTTAGCCCATCCTTTGCAAGGCCACAGGAGACAAGAAGTCTGACACATAGTCAACGCCTAGAGACGATGGTACAGGAGTATCTCCAAGTAAACATTGAAGCCACGACTGTGTCACTGGACCCTTGCTCTTTTTGGGCTTCCAATCTGGATAAATGGCCGGAGCTAGCCACTTACGCCTTGGAGATCTTGTCATGCCCCGCAGCCAGCGTTCTGTCTGAACGTGTGTTCAGCGCTGCTGGTGGTGTGCTGACAGATAAGCGCACGCGGCTCTCCACTGATAATGTAGACAGACTCACGTTCATAAAGATGAACAAATCATGGATCCGAAACGACTTTTCTACCCCTGTGTCATCCTGGGGAGAGTAAAAGCTTGATGATTGGTTAAAATCACCCTACCAACCGTTTTAAGCTTTCAAATTACTAATCATGTTTATCTGTATCTTGACTGGAAAATAATTTGGGCTTTGTAGCAGTGTGCAGCACTGATCCTATTAGGCCATCTATAATAAGCTTCACCAGATTTAAAATTAAAAATAATTTTTAGCTGCATCTAGCCCGGAAAATAATTTTGGGGCTCCGAGATGCGCAAGACACATAAGTGCCTTCTTGCTGCACTACCTGCAGCATGACCCTCATATTGTCAGAATTCGAAGTAATCATGACTACTGGGTTGCCACACTCTTAGATCCCCCAAACTTTTCGATCAACCTTTTCATTTTAATAAAGACCAAAAAAATGGTCATTTTTGAAATTATAAGCATTAGCAGGTTGTTAGAAACTGAAATCAAGCAGTTTTCAACTCAAAACTTTATTCTAGGTGATGTTACATTTTCACATAGGACCCCTTGTTCGAAAGGAGCTTCTGAACTCTCTCGTCCATTGAATTTGTCAGGTTTTGGATGGTTTCTGCTTCAATTGTTTTGCATGAGGACAGAATACCCTCCCAGAGCTGTTGCTTAGATGTGAACTGCCTCCCGCCATCATAGACACTCCTTTTAATGATGCTCCAAAGGTTCTGAATGGGGTAGAGGTCAGGGGAGCATGGGGGTCACACCATAAGTTTGTCCCCTTTTATGCCCATATCAGCCAGAGATGCAGATGTTTTATGTGCAGCATGAGATGGTGCATTATCATGCAGAAAAATGATCTTGCTGTGAAATACACGGTTCTTCTTCTTGAACCATGGCAGGAAGTGCTGTTTGAGAAAATCCACATACATTATGGAGTTCATCTTTAGCGCCTTCAGGGATCCTAAAGGGGCCGACAATCTCTCTCCCCATGATTCCAGCCCAAAACATTACTCCACCTCCTCCTTGTTGGCGCTGTAGCCGTGTTTGCGTGGGGTGTCCATCAACCAGCCATCCTCCACTCCATTCATCTGGACCATCGAGCGCTGCACGGCACTCATCCGTGAACAAAACAGTTTTGAAATCAGTCTTCATGTAATGTTTGGCCCACTGGAGCCGTTTCTGCTTGTGTGAAGTGGATAGAGGAGGTCGACAGGATGGCATATGCACAGCTGCAAACCTCTGAAGGACCCTGCATCTTGTTGTTCGGGGGACGTTGGAGGCACAAGCAGCTTCAAAAACTTGTCTGCTGCTATGACAAGGCTTTTTTGCCGCTGCTGTTTCAACCTGACGTAATTGCCTGTAGGAAAGAGTCCTCAATTTGCCCTTATCAGCACGCACACGTGTGTACTGTGAATCAGCTACATACTTCTTGATTGCCAAGACACTTCATCCTGATCATCGCACAATGTTGATTGTAGTCATGCCTTGACCTAAACACTCCACAATTTGTTGCTTCTCAGCAGCCGACACATCCTTTTTCTTTCCCATTTTGGCAGAAAATGTAGGCTGCTTAATACTGTGAGAGAGCCTTCTTAAGTAGTCTTGCCTTTCATTGGACACACCTGCCAAACTAATTAGCACAGGTGTCTGCAATTGCTTACAGTGATATAAAGAGCCCTGACACACATCACCATCAATGAGTTTAACTGACAAACAAACAAATTCTTCCCTTATCACTCCTAAACACTTTTTGCATAATAATTTGGAACGCGGTGTACATGTGCTTTTCCACAAAACACCAGTGGTTCACGTAGTGAATCTCACAGTTCTAACTTGCCAACCGTGGTCTGTATGGAATTGTTCAATAAAGGGCCCAAAATTAAGATAACATAGATGGGAGAGGTCTCTATGAATAGGAATTCCTAAGTATTTGATACCCTGTGAGGGCCAGGCAAAGGGAAAGTTGGACTGGATGGAATCCTATATGGATTTAGGGAGGGAGACATCGAGGGCCTCAGACTTCGCTGCATTGATTTTAAAATTTTACCATGTAACAAAGTGATCTATTTCAGCCATAACAGCATGGATGGATATATGTGATTGAGTGATATATACTAGGACATCATCAGCAAATAGAGAGCACTTGTACTCGGTGCCTCCCACCTCAATCCACCTAATATTGGGGTTATGGCGAATTGATGAGAGCAGGTGCTCCGTCACTAGGATGTATAAGAGAGGGGACAGAGGACATCCCTGCCTTGTCCCATTGGTGATTGTGAAAGGTGATGAAAATGTTCTGACGCACCCCCTGGGCCTTGGGACACCCGGAGCCGGACCCTTTTTGGTGGATGCTGGTGGTTGTAGTCTTCGTGGCGGCGATCCGGTTCCGTGGCTCAGGGCGGTCAAACCAGTGGCGGAACTATTTATGTGGTTTTGATGTTTAAATGTCCGACTACGCCACCCGTGGATTGCGGTCAGAGTGAACCGCCGCTACAGGGCAGACCGCTAAGGCTGGTGTTGTGGGTGCAGCAGAGCGTAGCATAACTCCCCACGGGAGGAGTATAGCCTCAGGGCAGTGTATGCGGAGGATGGGGGTGATGGTGCAGGGCAGCAGCAGTAACGACACGGAGTCAGTGATGCAGTTCAGGGCCTTTACTCACAGTTCTTATTATCCAGACCACGTCTGCAGGTAACGGCTGCCCACGTCGTACTGTGCTCACCAGGTGAGGGGCTCAGACAACTCCCAGATAACTTTGGAGCGCTTCACAGGACCCCCTTTGTGTGTCCTTTGTCTGGCCTTTCTTACCAACACTTCTGTCCGGCTGCCTCGGGCCTCCTCTTGGTAAACTTGGCGCCAGTTTCCCTGACCCTATGTGGTGCCTTCCTAGCGGGTGGAGCAAGGGGCTGCGCCACATAAAATGTCAGAGCCTCCGGTTTCTAGCTGAGGGTCGTTTCCTGCCTCCACTAGTTCGGGGACCGGTCTCCCCCTTTGGCCTGACCCCTCCACGCAGGTGGATTCGGGCGTGCGGTGGCGACTCGCCCGTCCGCACCCCTGGGATCCCTTCATTCCTCGTTCCTGGAGCCTTCTCCGCTCCTCTTCCTTCCTTCTCCCTCTTGCAGGCCTGGGCCTCTGTTACTAGGCCCGCCTCCGGAGCAGAGCTCATGCAGAGCCCCTGCTCCCTGCCACTTCTGCTCAGACTTCTCTGCACTGAACTAAGATGGTGCCCATCTTTTATACTCCCTTCTCAATGCACCCAGGAACTGCTTCCTCCCTGCTCCTGCACTGCAGGGTTCCCCTTCCTCAGTGTTCCCTCCCCCCACTCCAGCCAGGGACAGGGACTGTCGTGCCCATCTCAGGGGCATATTGGTCGCCCTGCCCCACGGCAATGTGGTGTAATGCATGCAGGTGTCGGGTCCTGATCCACACTCCATCCTTATCTGAGAGTGAGATATCACACCTCTGGGTGAGGTGCAATACGTCTGTAGCAACCGAGCCCTCGGTGCTACAGTTCCATTTATCTTCAGCCTAGGTGACGTATTGTGATACAGGGCCGTGATTTTGGCTATAAAAGGGTCCCCTAGACCCCTACCCCAAGCTTTTTAAGAGAATCATATATGGCGTGCCAGGAGACTCTATGGAATGCTTTCTCAGCATCCAACGAGAGTATCTACTTACAAATTTTTAACTGCATCTAGCCCAGGAAATACTTTGTGCCTAGTAGCAGTGTCTGCTAGTCAGCGGATTATCCCGGCTGTTAAGCAAGCTACACCACCTGTAGTTTGGACACTTAATTTTTTCAAAGGAAATGCTTCGGGACCACGGGATACTTAGTGAAGAGCATCAGGAGGCACCCCAAGGCATAGGGGCTGGGACTGGCACTAGGATGCCTTGCGGTGGACAGCCGAGCTCGATCCTTATAAAAGCTTTTTAACTGCAGCAGCTTTAGTGGACGCTACTGGAGCTGGAATTACGCGGCTGCTGGCATGAGACTTGCCCTCCAATAGATCCTTGTAAATGGATTTAAAGTGTATTCATTCAAATTAGAGGGACAATTTAAATTAAAAAGCTTAGAGCTGCCTCCACCACAGGGGGGCTCTCTCGACCCACCAGCGGACAGGCACCAGTATTGGGAGAGGGGGGCTGGCCGTCAGGGTTCACCGCGGCTCTGGCACAAACCCGGCGACACGGAGGTGGCACGGGCAGGAGCGGACTGGCCGTCTCGGCTTCTCACTTTTTGGATTTTAGAAGGGCATGACATGCCTATATCTGTGTCTCCCCCTCCTTTTACTCCTCCACCTCTTTTCTTTTCGCATGACTATATGTACTTGTCACTTTTCCATGTGTTAGTTGTGTCTTCTGAGCAGTTTGTCTGCTTTTGGACACCTTTGAAGGTGTTTTCTATGTGTTTCTATGTGTTTTTGTTTGCCTGCCATTGGTTTTAACGGTGTTCGAAGGTGTTCGACGAACAGTTCGACGAACAGTTCGGCGAACACACGGGTGTTCGACGAACCGAACCGAACTCGAACACTACGGGGGTGGCTCAACACTAGTAATCACCCCGTATGGTTCCTTGCTCTATCTCATCGTGCTCCGCCTGCAATGCATCCTCTTTGATTGTGAGCAGAGAGCATTCCAGAAGACAGAGAAGCGGAGTGGTAATGCTAATTATGGCGTCATCGCCACTCACCATCTTGGTGGAGTCCTCAAAGTTTTGGAGGATGGTACATATGTCTGACATCCATGTCCACTCCTGAGGTCTTATGTGTGGAGTCTAAACTGAATACCGACGGCCTTGTTGATGCTGATACTCAACAACTGCCCTCTTCTGCTCACAAATCCTTCCCAACATCTGCAGTGTAGAGTTCCAATGCGTGGGGACATCACACACCAGTCTGTGAGCCGGAAGCTGCAAACACTGCTGAAACGCGGCAAGGGCGACGGAAGCTGTAGGTGACTTTCTAAAATGGGCACACAGGCGGTGTACTTTAACAAGTAGATCCGGCAGCTCCAGGTAGGATTTGAGAAACCGCTGAACCACAAGGTTAAGCACATGGGCCAGGCATGGTACGTGTGTTAGCTCACCTCACCTCAGAGCCGCCACCAGGTTCCGGCCATTGTCACACACGACCATGCCTGGCTGTAGGTTCAGCGATGTGAGACACAGATCTGTCTGCTCTTTCAGAGCTGTCCACAACTCTATAGCATTGTGCGGTTTGTCATCAAAGCATATTAGCTTCAGCACAGCCTGTTGCTGCTTCGCCGAGGCAGTGCTGCAGTGCTTCCAGCTTGTGACTGATGTGGTCGTTTCGGAGATGGAGGCTGAAGAGGAGGAGGAGGCTGAAGAGCATGAGGTGCAGGAGCTGTAGACAGTGGGGGCAACTCTGATTGACCTAGGGCCCGCAATCCTTTGCGTCGGGAGGACGTGTTCCGTCCCAAGGTCCGACTGGGTCCTGGCTTCCACTATGTTAACCCAGTGTGCCGTCAGCGAGATGTACCTTCCCTGCCCACAAGCACTTCTCCATGTGTCTGTGGTTAGGTGGACTTTTGCTGTAACTGCGTTGTTGAGGGCACGGCTAATATTTTAGGACACGTGCTTGTGTAATGCGGGGAGGCATGACTCACTCCCTGGGCCAGTGCTGTAGGGCGGCGCGCGTGCGCGCGGGGGATACCCGGAGCCGGATCCGATGGGGGTAGTAGTCTTCGTGTGGCGGTGACCCGGTCCGCGCCCAGGGTGGTCAAACTAAGTGGCAGTTATTGGTATGATGGTATTAGTGTCCGACTACGCCACCCGTTGAATGCGGTTATGAAACCGCCGCTGCAGGGCAGACCGCTTAGGCCGGTGGTATAGGTGTGCAGCAATGTTGATATAACCCCCAACGGGAGAGGTATGGCCTCAGGGCAGCGGATGTGGGTGATGTTGGGAGTGATGGTGTGGATGTCCCAGCACTAACGGTGCGACAAGGAAGCACGGAGACGCGAGGGTACAGTTCAGGGCCTTTACTGATGGTACAAGGCAAATTCCCCCGGGAGTACTGGCTAGTAGTTGGGGCCTGGTTAGTCTGCGAGTAAGCCGGAGTTCCCCTGGCCAGGTGGAGTTGTAGGCCTTCCCGTTAGTCTGTACCCTTCCTGGCTACCCTGCTTTCGGCGGTTACAAGTAGCCCACGTCCCTGGGTATACAGTGTGGTGCTCACCCGTATGGCTGGTGACCTGGGGCCTCCTGTTAGCCTCCGCTCCGGGATGGCGGTGCTGGTCCCTTCGTTGTGACTGAGCCTCCGGGCTTTTATGGCCAGAGGTCCTGGAATCCCCTGCCGGATGGATTCTGCTGCTGGGTATATCTTAGTCCCCACAGCCTCGGACTCCTGTGTCCGGTTTTAGTACCTTCTCCCAGGGCGAGCTCTGCACAGCTCCAGCCCCGGGCGCTTCTCCTTGGCTCCTACAGAGCTCCTGATGTCTATCTGTCCCTGTTTCTGCGTGTCCAGACCAGACTCCGTCTCTGTCTGGAACTCCTCTCTCTAACCCTGCCTCAGCCCCAGTTTATGTAGGGGAAGTTCTTCCCCTCCCAGGACTGGGCAGGAGGTGTGGCATGCTTAGGATTCCTGCCCATGAGACCTCCCACCTGCTCACAGACGTAATACTGCTATTACTGTGGAAACCAGACCCCTGGGGTGCCACATTCCCCCCTAGTGAAATTTAGTACTCCCGGACTAAACATATATATTTTTTTTTTTTTAAACATAACAGGGTATAAACAATAACAATTAAATACCTGAGATGGTCACGGCGTGTCTGTAACCAGGAAGCAATAAGGGTGTCCATTTCACCAAAGAACAGGGAGCCGTAACCAGGTAGGGGTCTGTCCTGCCCCAAGTCTTCAACAGTCTTTAGTCCATTCCTGGGTTACGCTCCAAACATATTTACAACAGAGTACCGGTTACTCACTGTCCATAACCTGTCAGTCCATATAAAGAAATCTGTAACTGAAAAACATAATTAGCAACGGCTACAACAAAACAGGTAAACATAAAATAGTTAAAGCAACTAGCCAACTTAGATTCTCCAACGTACGTGCATCTGGCCTCTGGTAACCCTAGTGGACCTACGGAGCTCACTAACTGGTCCTGCACTACAGGGTGTAGGAGGTGTTATGGGCAGGCTGGGCAGCTTTCTGCGCACTCTTTGGCTCACTAGGGGCACGGCAGGCTCACTACTAGCAGAGGGTTGATCCTCCTGTACTGCTGGCGTGGACTCTTCTGCCTCTTGGGCCGGCTGCTCTTCCAGCTCTACTGGTTCCTCTGTAGGCACTTGCGGGACTGGCCGGAGAAAGGTGAGGACGGGTACCACGACAGCACCGTTTACTTGTGTCCAAGACCGGGGGAAGTCTCCGAGTACAGTCCTGATCATTTCTTCCCTTTCCTCTGCGGGTCGAGGGTTTTCTTGATCTTCTTCTTCAGGGTTTTGCAGCTGCTCGGGACACTTCTTCAGGTGGTCTCTGGAGACAACGGCTGTGGTTTCTCCTCCATCCTTACTGATCACGCAAATCTTTGGGTTCTCATGGCTTGATGGCAGTACGGTGTACGGGTCCTTCTCCCACTGGTCGTCCAACTTGTGGAGCCCTCTTTTCCTCTTCAAGACCTGCTCTCCAGGTACCAGGGGAACAGCGGGAGCATACTGATTATAAGCCCTCTCTTGCCTTTCTCTAGCTTGAGACAGACTTCGCTCCACGCTCTCCTGCACTTTCCGATACTGCTGCTGCCGTCCTGTATCCCAGTCTGCCTCTGGCGAGGTGTCCTCGGGCGTCAGGACTCCCATATCCAGGTCGATAGGCAGCTTACCAGGCCTCGCTCTCATTAGGTAAGCCGGGGTACAGTTGGTAGAACCTACAGGGATGTGGTTGTATAGGTCCACCAGATCAGGCAGCTTCTCAGGCCACAGACTGCGTTCTTCCAGGGGCAATGTTTTCAGGAGGTCTATCACCACCTGGTTCATCTTCTCGCAGAGTCCATTAGTCTGTGGGTGATAGGGCGTTGTTCTTATCTTCGTGCAGCCATACAGGTTGCAGAACTCCTGGAAGACTTCCGCTTCGAAGGCTGGCCCTTGGTCTGTCAGCACTTGGTCCGGGTACCCGTGTGGACGGCAGAAGTGCTGCTGGAAGGCTCTAGCTGCTGTTTGAGCCGTTAAGTCCTTGACCGGGACCACCACCAGGAACCGGGAGTAATGATCTACGATTGTGAGGGCGTAGACATACCCAGATCTGCTTGGAGCCAGTTTCACATGGTCCAGGGCTACCAGTTCCAGTGGCTGTCGGGTGATGATGGGCTGCAAGGGAGTCTTCTGGCTGGCACGGTCCTTCCTTCTTAGGTGGCACGGTCCACAGTCTCTGCACCACCTCTCGATGGCTCCTCTCATGCCTACCCAGTAGAACCGTTCACGCAATAAGAACTCCAGCTTCTTCCACCCGAAATGTCCTGCTCCGTTGTGGTACGCCTCCAGAATCATAGCCGCGTCTCGTCTTGGGACCACTACCTGCCAGGTCAACTCATGTGTTCGAGAGTTAACCATTCTCCGGCACAACTTCTCCCTGTAGAGGAACAGCCTATTTTTCTCCTTCCACAGTTGCTTAGTCTCCTCTGGGGCGTCTGGGTCCAGACTGGCATCGGCTTGGGTCAGCATTTCCTTCACCAGACGGACTGCAGGATCACTGTCTTGCGTCTCCGCCCAATTGTAGTGGGGCAAGGGATTGAACGTCGCGGAGCGTCTGTCCTTCACACGGTGGGAATACAGGGTAATCCCATGACGGTGGAACGCAGGGAGCTCAACTTCTTCCAGATCTTCTGGATCTTCCCCTACGTCCGGTAAGTTCGGCATTCTAGACAGGGCATCCGCGTTGGCATTTGAGCGTCCTGCCCGGTATTTGATGGTGAATTCAAAGTTGGACAGGCGAGCCATCCATCTCTGTTCCAGAGCACCGAGCCTTGCAGTGTCCAGGTGTGTCAACGGGTTGTTATCCGTGTACACGATGAATTTGGAGGAGGCAAGGTAATGCTTGAAACGTTCGGTCACTGCCCACACTACTGCCAGGAACTCCAGCTTGAATGAGGTATAATTCTCAGGGTTCCTCTCGGTGGGTCGTAGATTTCGGCTAGCGTAAGCGATTACCCGTTCTTTTCCTTGCTGGATCTGGGACAGCACGGCTCCTAGCCCGATGTTACTTGCGTCCGTGTGGAGGATAAAGGGCTGGCTGTAGTCTGGATATGCCAGGATTTCATCCCCCGTGAGGGCCATCTTCAGCTGGCAAAAGGACTCCTCTTCCAGCTTTTCCCACCTGAAGGGCGGCTTCTGGTTTTTGGCTTTTCGAGATTGACCTATCAGGAGGTCCTGCATAGGGGCTGCCATTTTGGTGAAACCGGGAATGAATCTTCGGTAGTAGCCTACCAACCCGAGGAACTGCCGCACTTCCTTTATGCTGGAGGGTCTTGGCCAGTCCTTAATCACGGTGATCTTATCAGGGTCAGGAGCCACTCCGTCAGCACTCACCACGTGTCCCAGGTATTGCACCTTTGGTTTCAGGAGGTGACACTTGGAGGGTTTCACCTTTAGGCCGTAGTTTGCCAGAGCTTCGAACACTTCTGCCAGGTGTTTCAGGTGGTCCTCGTAGGTCTTGGAATAGACGATGACATCGTCCAGGTATAACAGGACCGTCTCGAAGTTCCGGTGTCCCAGACAGCATTCCATCAACCGTTGGAAGGTTCCTGGTGCGTTGCAGAGCCCGAACGGCATACAGTTAAATTCGCTGAGACCCATCGGGGTGGTGAATGCGGTCTTCTCCCGGTCCGCCTCTGCTACAGGAACCTGCCAGTACCCGCTAGTGAGATCCAAAGTAGAGAAGAAGTTAGCAGATTTTAATGCAGCTAAGGACTCTTCTATCCTTGGTAACGGGTACGCATCTTTGTGTGTGATACGGTTGACCTTCCTGTAGTCTACACACATTCTCATAGTGTTGTCCTTCTTTTTCACTAAGACTAGTGGAGCTGCCCAGGGGCTACAGCTGTCCCTGATTACCCCAGCCTCCTTCATGTCTCTAAGCATCCCCTTGGCGTGTTGGTAGTGTGCAGGGGGTACGGGTCGGTATCTCTCCTTTATGGGAGGATGGTCTCCTGTGGGGATGTGGTGTTCTACCCCCTTTACTCGCCCGAAGTCTAACGGGTGTTTACTAAACACTCTCTCGTACTCTTGAACCACCCGATAGACTCCTTGTTTCTGGTGTGAGGGAGTGGAGTCAGTACCCAGATGTAGTTGCTGACACCAGTCCTCCACTGGTTTCTTAGAGCCGTTACCTTCCTCTGGTTGAGATGGAGGCAAGGGTTCCACGGCCTGTACAGAATTCTGGTTTATGGTGAACAATTTAGCTAGCGTGGCATACCGGGGCAGGTGTACTTCTCTCTCACCGATATTTATGATGCGAACGGGCACCCTCCCATGGCGTACATCGACCACCCCCCGTGCTGTCAAAATGGTGGGCCTACTGTCTGAGTAGACGGGTTCTACCATTGCTTGGTAGTCTCTACCTCTTAGACCAATAGCTGCCCGGCACCAAATCATCATCTCACTTTTTGGGGGCATGGCAATAGGGAACGGGTCACACATTCTCACGTTACCTATCTCACCACCAGATAGTTCCACCTGTTGCCGCTTCATCAGTGCCCGGATCTCTTTTTGGAGCACACGCTGCTGGCCGTAACTGGCGTTCTTGGCAACCTGCTGTAAAATGAGAATCACCTCTGCAAGACAATTTTCAATTACATTGGTTCCCAGGGTGATTCTAGGGTGACTCTCATGACGGTCTATGTCCTCTATAATCAGTCCTTGTGCCGCCAGTTCGACTTTACCGATTTTAATTGTCACCTCCTTGAATCCCACCTGCGGCACGGGCTGACCATTGCTGGCGATGATACTCAGGTCGTCGTCTGGGTAGCGGGTTATGTCCGAATCATTCCAGTACTGCTTGAAGAGCACGTACGGGATGGTGGTGACCTGTGACCCAGTGTCTAGTAGGGCACTCATAGGAATGTCATCCAGTACCACAGGCAAGATTGGACGTCCCCCTACGTATTTATCACGCCAGTTTGATTGGCCTGATGGTCTTATGCCTGGGGGTTGGCCCTCTACCCCAGGTTGTGCCCGTTTAAATGACAGTACCTTGCCACATGTCCGGGTTGATTGCAGCGGCGGCAAATAGGTCGTCCGTCCTCGTTGTATCGATCGCTGGGTCTTCCTCTGGCTGGTGGGGTCCTCCTTGGTCGGCGCCACGGGATGTCCTCCGGTCCGGATGCCAGCTCGATCTTCCCTGCAGTAGAAACCTTTAAAGACTGCACAGTTCGGGTTAGCGCGGCAACGCTTTTAGTTAGCTCTTGGACCTGATGGTGCAGGTCTGTAGCCGGGTCACTGTTTAAAGCCTGCGCATCAGCTCCCACAGGCCCTGCAGACAAGGGCGCCGTCTCCTGGTTATCAGTGATAGCAGGGCGCCTGTGGGTCACAGCGCCACCTGGTGCCGGTTCTCGGAGCACCCGGATGGCTCTGTCCTTGAACTGTGCAAAGTCCAGGTCAGGGTCCTGTAAGGCCATTGCCCGCAACTGGGTCCGGTGGGCATTGCACAGTAGACCCTCAATGAATTGTTCAGTCAACAGCTTATCTTCATTTCCCACGCTGTCAGGGTCTGCCTGCTTAATGGCTCTCAGGGCCTCTTGTAGGTTTAGAGCATAGTCTCTTATACTCTCATGTGCCCGTTGTTTGCACCCATAAAATCTTAGTTTTATTTCGGCTGAGGTGCGGGTGTCAAATGTGTCTTTCAGCCGGGTTAGTATGTCTCTGATAGTCCTCTTCCTCCCAGGTGGCCAGGACTTTACCTCCCTTTGGGCTGCCCCGATTAATTGGGCCACCAGGATGCTCACTTTTTGCACCTCCGTGATGGGATACACCTGGAAGAGGCTATCCAGCCTTTCTCTGAAGTCATTTAGTGTATGTGACTCCCCTGAGTACTGGGGTAGCCAGGCTGCCCCCGGGATATAGGGCATGGTGAAAGGCATGACCGCAGCAGCGGTGGCGCTGGCGGCGGCTGTGGCGGTGAAGCTCTCCTCCGTATCCGACATCCTCCTCCCCCCTAGTGGACCGTGGCCTACCTTGCGATGATCCTCTTCCGTAGGCCGCGGCTCCGCAGTGGATCGTCAGGGTTGAGGACCTTCCGTCGCGCTCCTGTGACGTCGGCGTCTGCTGGGCTCCTTCCAGGACCTTACGCAACGTCCGGACGTGAGGCGGGGCTTCAGTTCTCACGGGCTTTCGGAGTCCACGCCCCTCTTCTTCCCGCGCGGCACCCTCAGGATGGCGTCCAATGGCGGGAAAACTCCACGGATGGCGGGAAGAAGGCAGAAGATGGCGTCGGATGGCGGGAATCGGCTCCAGATGGCGGGAAACGACTCCGGACGGCGGGAAACTTCACCACAGGTAAGTATAAAAGTCTCTTTTTTTCAGGCACGCAGTACCCGGTGGTTGCGGGCACGTAATCCTGCCGACTACGCCAAAGTTGACTCACCCCCTGGGCCAGTGCTGTAGTGCGGCGCGCGTGCGCGTGGGGGATACCCGGAGCCGGATCCGATGGGGGTAGTAGTCTTCGTGTGGCGGTGACCCGGTCCGCGCCCAGGGTGGTCAAACTAAGTGGCAGTTATTGGTATGATGGTATTAGTGTCCGACTACGCCACCCGTTGAATGCGGTTATGAAACCGCCGCTGCAGGGCAGACCGCTGAGGCCGGTGGTATAGGTGTGCAGCAATGTTGATATAACCCCCAACGGGAGAGGTATGGCCTCAGCGCAGCGGATGTGGGTGATGTTGGGAGTGATGGTGTGGATGTCCCAGCACTAACGGTGCGACAAGGAAGCACGGAGACGCGAGGGTACAGTTCAGGGCCTTTACTGATGGTACAAGGCAAATTCCCCCGGGAGTACTGGCTAGTAGTTGGGGCCTGGTTAGTCTGCGAGTAAGCCGGAGTTCCCCTGGCCAGGTGGAGTTGTAGGCCTTCCCGTTAGTCTGTACCCTTCCTGGCTACCCTGCTTTCGGCGGTTACAAGTAGCCCACGTCCCTGGGTATACCGTGTGGTGCTCACCCGTATGGCTGGTGACCTGGGGCCTCCTGTTAGCCTCCGCTCCGGGATGGCGGTGCTGGTCCCTTCGTTGTGACTGAGCCTCCGGGCTTTTATGGCCAGAGGACCTGGAATCCCCTGCCGGATGGATTCTGCTGCTGGGTATATCTTAGTCCCCACAGCCTCGGACTCCTGTGTCCGGTTTTAGTACCTTCTCCCAGGGCGAGCTCTGCACAGCTCCAGCCCCTGGCGCTTCTCCTTGGCTCCTACAGAGCTCCTGATGTCTATCTGTCCCTGTTTCTGCGTGTCCAGACCAGACTCCGTCTCTGTCTGGAACTCCTCTCTCTAACCCTGCCTCAGCCCCAGTTTATGTAGGGGAAGTTCTTCCCCTCCCAGGACTGGGCAGGAGGTGTGGCATGCTTAGGATTCCTGCCCATGAGACCTCCCACCTGC
The DNA here is from genome assembly GCF_046119375.1 of Phyllobates terribilis. Classification (NCBI taxonomy): domain Eukaryota; kingdom Metazoa; phylum Chordata; class Amphibia; order Anura; family Dendrobatidae; genus Phyllobates; species Phyllobates terribilis. The sequence continues at coordinate 5,977,332 of NW_027362825.1, forward strand.
TCACAGACGTAATACTGCTATTACTGTGGAAACCAGACCCCTGGGGTGCCACAGGCACACCGGGAGAAATAGTTGCTGCTGGGGACCGAGTACCAAAGGACAGCCGCCGCCATCAGGTTGCGGAATGCTTCCGTCTCCACGAGCCTAAAAGGCAACATTTTGAGCGCAAGCAGTCGTGAAATGTGGGAATTTAGTACTGTGGCCTGTGGGGCGCTGGCTGCGTATTTGCGCTTGTGTTCCAAGGACTGGGGTATGGACAACTGAACGTTGTGCTGGGACAAGGATGTGGACTTGCTTCCTGATGCTGCTACTTGAGAGTGTGCAATGACAGGTGCAGGGCAGGAGGCATGTTCGCATGCACCATGGACAGGGGATTGGCTTGCATGCACAACAGCGGAAGAAGCAATGGTGCCACCCGTAGACACTGTTCCTGGACTCTGGGGTTCAGCCCACAAAGTCGGTTGCTTTGCTGCAATGTGCCTGATCATGCTGGTGGTGGTCAGGCTGGTCGTTTTGCCACCCCTGCTGATGCTGGCCTGTCAGGTGGTGCAAATAGCCTTTTTTGGAGTTCTCGGCAGAGTCTTTAAAAAACAACCAGACTCAGGAAGACCAAACAGTTGTACTGGCAACTTCCTTCGTGCTGGTGCTACGGTGAATGGTTGCCTGCCTTCTTTCTGCGGCCCCCACACTGCTTCTTCCTGCCTGTTGGGGTGCTCTGCCTCCCTCCCCCTGTGTGCTGCTATCCTCGCTCTGCATGTCCTCCTGCCAGGTTGGGTCAGTTACTACATCATCCACCACCTCGTCTTCCACTTCTGCACTCTGGTCCTCCTCCTGACTTTCTGGCAATTGTGTCTCATCATCGTCCACCTCTTGTGACACTTTCCCACCGTCGACTTTGTGTGACCGTGGCTGCTCAAATATTTGGGCATTGCTACATGCGATCTCCTCTTGCCCCGCTTCAAGTGGACCGGGCGAGAGGCCTGAATCTATAAATGGGAAAGGGAACAGCTCTTCGGAATGTCCAAGTGTGCGATCAGTTGTCTCTGGGCACTCAGCATTGTGGGAGGAAGTAGGTTCAGGGTGAGGAATATACGGTCCAGACTCACAGCTACTGAGACTTGACCGTGTGGAAGACAAGCTGGTGGTGGTGGTGGCTAAGTGACTGGAAGCATTATCTGCTATCCAACTAATAACCTTTTCACACTGCTCTGTGTTCAATAGTGGTGTTCTGCAGTCCACTATTAATTGAGACAGGATGGTCGAGCGAGAAGATATGGGTGTTTGTTGTGGCACAATTTCAGCTTGCCCACGGCCTCGGCCTCTGCATGCACCATCATCACCGTCACGTCCAGTTCCCCGTCCCTTGACACGTGCCTTGCCCATTTTAAATGGAGGACAATATCTTCCACGCTCACAACAAATGACTGAATTTGGAGCCAACTTATATGTGATCCGTGTAACAGACAAACCACAGTTTTAAATACCTGGTCTGTAGGTAACTATTTTGAACAGCAAACTGGTGTCAATTGCGTCACTGACACACTGAAACAAATTTTTAATGGAGGCCAGAAATGGCAGTAATTTTGTTAGAACCCTCTTGTTAGTTTTTGCTATCTTGTGTTTTGCGGTCACGTGACCAGTTGCCTATAAATTCCTGCTCCGCCCTCCTGGCTTTGCTGGACTTCAGTGTTTTCTAGACTGTCTTTCTAGCCAGGTGCTTCGGTGACTATCTCTGTCTGTTAGCTTGGTCCTCTGGGACCTCTAGTACTTTTTGTCAGTTTGTCTTTTTGCTCTGCAACAACTTCTGTTAGGAGGTGTCCCATTTTTGTCCCAGTCCTTAGTTCTTTTTGGGAACCCTCCTTTTATTCTATAGGTCTCCGTTCAGACTAGCTGAGGACGAAGGCGGGTCTGTTCACAAGGAACAGGCAGCCCGCTACATCATAGGGATTCAGCTTAGTCTTTCTGTAGGGACAGCTTTCCCCTTTCTTTCCTTAGTTTATGTTGCAGATTATAACAGTAAGTCCAGCCCAAAAAAACAAAAACAAAAGGAAAGTAATTCGGGGATCAGTATGGTTTCCGTCCAGGATTTGGCTCAACGACTGCAGGGATTGTCTCTGGAGATGGCCGAGCTTCAGCAACACGTGAGTAGCTGTTCTGGAGTGCATCTTGTCGAACCCAAGGTAGGACTGCCTGATGTTTTCAATGGTAAACAGCAAGATTTTTTTTCCTTTAAAAATGCTTGTTTGTTATATTTTCATTTGAGACCAAGGTCCTCTGGGAATGAATCACAGTGCATTGGTTTTATTATGTCACTTTTGCGCAATGAACCACAGGGGTGGGCCTTTTCTCTCCAACCTAATGATCCGTGTTTAAGTTCTGTTGAAGAATTTTTTTAGCTATGGGCTATTATATAACGATCCTATATCCTATTATATAACGTTTGAATCAGGAGTCAGATGATGTTGAAATTTATTGCACACACTTCAGGAGATGGGCCTCAGAAGTTAAATGGAATAATTCTGTGCTGAAATGTTTATTTCTTGCTGGTCTGAGTGAAAGGATTAAGGATTTGCTAATTGCATTCCCTACACCTGAGACTCTGCAGGAAGCTATGCAGTTAGCTGTTCGTGTGGACAGGAGAATAAGGTCCAGGGTCAATGATGTAAAAACTCCTGTAACTGCAGGTCCTAGTTTCCAGAAAATCTGCTCTGACAGTGGAGAACCAATGGAGGTTGGGGTAATGTCACTCCGCTCTCAAGAAAGAGATCGGAGATTCGCCAAAGGTTTGTGTCTTTATTGTGGTAAAGCAGATCATTTGATTAAGTATTGTGAGCGTCGTTTAAGTAAAGAAAAAAAAAAGGTCAGTTACGCCCGTATAGCTTGTTTACGCTCTGCAGGAGTGTTTCTTTCTGGGTGTACTACTCTGCAGGGAGATTTGATTGAATTTCAGGTATTTGTGGATTGTGGTTCAACACTTAATGTGATTGATAAAGAGTTTTTGGAAAAACTTAAATTGAAATCCAAACCTTCGTCATCACCTATTTCTGTGGTTGCAATTGATAACACTCCTTTGAAATGTATTACTCACAAGACTGCTGCATTTCCTCTCACTATCAATGGTGCTCACCAAGAAATTTTGGACTTGGTTGTTTTGGATAATTTGCCCTTTCCAGTTGTTCTAGGATTGCCTTGGTTAAAACTGCACAATTCTTTATTGGACTGGTCTACTAATGTGATTAAGTATTGGAGTCCGAAGTGCTATGATAAATGTTGTAATGGTCGCATTGCGGATGTGGAAAAAGGGGAATTACCAGTACCTATTCAAGATTTTTGGAGGGTTTTTTTGGAGGAGGAGTCGCAAGTTTTACCTCCTCATAGGGATTATGATTGCGCCATTGAGTTTGTTCCGGGTGCTACTCTTCCCAAAAGTCGCTTGTTTAATCTGACTATCCCTGAAAGAAAGGCCTTGGAGGAGTACATAGAGACTAGCCTGGCTGCTGGTCACATTAGACCTTCTAAGTCGCCTGTGGCAGTCGGATTCTTCTTTGTTAAAAAAAAGGACGGCGGTTTACGTCCATGTCTGGATTTTCGTGAAATTAATAAGATTACCGTATGCAATTCCTACCCATTGCCGTTAATTCCTGACTTGTTTAACCAGTTAGTGGGAGCCAAGTGGTTCTCAAAAATTGATCTCCGAGGGGCATACAATTTGTTACATGTGAAGGAGGGTGATGAATGGAAAACTGCTTTAATCACTCTGGTAGGTCATTTCGAGAATCTGGTGATGCCTTTCGGTCTTACCAATACACCTGCATTTTTTCAGAACCTTATTAATGACATCCTGAGACCTTTGATTGGTAAGAATGTGGTTGTGTATTTGGATGACATTTTGATTTATTCACCAGATCTAGAGTCCCATTGGCAGAGTGTACGTGAAGTTTTGCAGTTATTGAATGATAATTCACTCTTTGCTAAGCTGGAGAAATGTGAGTTCGCTGTGCAGAAAATTAGTTTTTTGGGCTACATTGTCTCCAGCGAGGGCTTTGAGATGGACCCTATGAAGGTTCAGGCTGTGCAGGAATGGCCTAGGCCTATTGGTTTGAAATCTATACAGAGATTTTTGGGTTTTGCCAATTATTACAGGAAATTCATTAAGAATTTTTCTGTAATTGTTAAACCTCTAACCGATCTCACCAGGAAAGGTGCGAATACGGCCCAGTGGACTACTCAGGCCATTGAATCGTTTGAGTATCTCAAAGAGAGGTTCAGTTCTGCCCCTATCCTTATGCAGCCTGATGAGACCAAGCCTTTTTTGGTCGAGGTCGATGCTTCATCAGTGGGAGTCGGAGAAGTTTTGTCTCAAGAGAACAAGGGTGGAGTACATCCTTGTGCCTTCTTTTCGAAAAAAATTTCGGAAACCGAACTGAATTATGATGTTGGAAATCGGGAGTTGCTGGCTATTAAACTTGCGTTTGAACACTGGTGTCATTTTTTGGAAGGCACTAGATTTCCTATTCAGGTTTTCACAGATCATAAGAATTTGATCTATCTGGATGCTGCCAAGCGCTTGAATGCCCGCTAAGCAATGTGGGCACTTTTTTTTCTCGGTTTCATTTTTCTGTTACCTATATCCCTGGTACTAAGAATGTTAAAGCCGATGCTTTATCTCGCAGCTTCTCTCCTATAGTCGGTGCCGAGGAGGAGGAGAGCATTTTGCAGAAAGGAGTTGTGTTGGCGGCATTGGACTCCGATTTGGAGAATTAGATTCTGAATGCTCAAGATGATGCTCCATCTAACACTCCCCATGGGAGGTTGTTCGTGCCTAGAGCCTTTAGGAGAGATTTGTTTGTGGAGTGTCATGAGTCTCGGTTGGCAGGTCATCCAGGAGTTACGGAGACTAAGAGACTTATCAGTCGCAGTTTTTGGTGGCCTGGATGGCAGAAGGAAGTCATCAAGTGGGTGCGTCAGTGTACTGTGTGTGCTAGGTCAAAGGCTTCACATACTCCTGCTGCGGAGCTGCTTTGCCCTCTGGTGGTTCCTAGTGCACCTTGGACGCATCTCACTATGGATTTTATTACTGATCTTCCTGTGTCTGAGGGTTTTACTGTCATTTGGATGGTCGTGGACCGTTTTAGTAAGGTGTGTCATTTGGTTCCATTCATTAAGTTGCCCTGCTCCAAGACACTCGCTAAGGCGTTTGTTAAGGAGATTGTCAAGCTCCATGGCGTCCCCACGGATATTGTTTCTGATAGAGGACCTCAGTTTGTGGTTCGCTTTTGGCGTGCTTTTTGTGACAGGTTGGGAGTCCATTTGTCATTTTCGTCTGGTTATCATCCTGAGTCTAATGGACAGACTGAAAGAAAGAACCAGGATGTGGAACAGTTTTTGTGTTGTTTTGTGGCAGACAATCAAGAGGTGTGGTCTGAGTTTCTGCCTCTCGCAGAATTTGCTCTTAACAATCATACATACTCCTCTGCTGGGTGCTCTCCTTTTTTTTGTTGTACTGGGAGACATCCGTCTTTTGGTTCGTTCTCCAAATTGGGGTCGGCGGTGCCATAGGAGGAGAATTTTTCCGGTGATTTGGAGAGAGTTTGGACTAATGTACGTTGTAACCTGCAAGAGGCTAACAAGAAGTCCAAGAAGTATTTTGACAGGAAATGTAAAGAGGTTTTGTTTACTGTGGGTGACATAGTTTGGTTGTCCTCGAAGAACCTGCGGTTGAGGATTCCCTCTAAAAATCTGGGTCCTAAGCTTGTGGGGCCATTTAAAGTGCTTCAGGTTGTTAACCCATCTGCTGTCAGGTTGGATGTTCCTACTTCCTGGAAGATTAATCCTGTGTTTCATGTTTCCTTGTTGAAAAAGGCTGACGTATCTAATAGGGAAGTCACTGTCAGAGTTCCTTCTATGGTGGAAGACGGCGAATATGAAATTTCTCGTAATTTAAATTCTAGATGGCATAGAGGGAAATTACAATATCTTGTCTCCTGGAAGGGTTTCGGTCCCGAAGACAACTCCTGGGTAAGGACGGATGATGTCTCTGCTCCTAGGCTTGTTAAAGCTTTCCACAGGAGGTTTCTTGATAGGCCTGGGCCTGGAGGATCCGGAGGATCCTCATAGAAGAGGGGGTACTGTTAGAACCCTCCTGTTAGTTTTTGCTATCTTGCGTTTTGCGGTCACGTGACCAGCTGCCTATAAATTCCAGCTCCGCCCTCCTGGCTTTGCTGGACTTCAGTGTTTTCTAGACTATCTTTCTAGCCAGGTGCTTCGGTGACTATCTCTGTCTGTTAGCTTGGTCCTCTGGGACCTCTAGTACTTTTTGTCAGTTTGTCTTTTTGCTCTGCAACAACTTCTGTTAGGAGGTGTCCCATTTTTGTCCCAGTCCTTAATTCTTTTTGGGACCCCTCCCTTTATTCTATAGGTCTCCGTTCAGACTAGCCGAGGACGAAGGCGGGTCTGTTGACAAGGAACAGGCAGCCCGCTACATCGTAGGGATTCAGCTTAGTTTTACTGTAGGGACAGCTTTCCCCTTTCTTTCCTTAGTTTATGTTGCAGATCATAACAATTTTCTGAAAACGTATACAGTACAGACCAAAAGTTTGGACACACCTTCTCATTTAAAGATTTTTCTGTATTTTCATAACTATGAAAATTGTACATTCACACTGAAGGCATCAAAACTATGAATTAACACATGTGGAATTATATACTTAACAAAAAAGTGTGAAACAACAGAAAATATGTCTTATATTCTAGGTTCTTCAAAGTAGCCACCTTTTGCTTTGATGACTGCTTTGCACACTCTTGCCATTCTCTTGATGAGCTTCAAGAGGTAGTCACCGGAAATGGTCTTTCAACAATCTTGAAGGAGTTCCCAGAGATGCTTAGCACTTGTTGGCCCTTTTGCCTTCACTCTGCGGTCCAGCTCACCCCAAACCATCTCGATTGGGTTCAGGACTGGTGACTGTGGAGGCCAGGTCATCTGGCGTAGCACCCCATCACTCTCCGTCTTGGTCAAATTGTCCTTACACAGCCTGGAGGTGTGTTTGGGGTCATTGTCCTGTTGAAAAATAAATGATAGTCCAACTAAACGCAAACCGGATGGAATAGCATGCCGCTGCAAGATGCTGTGGTAGCCATGCTGGTTCAGTATGCCTTCAATTTTGAATAAATCCCCAACAGTGTCACCAGCAAAGCACCCCCACACCATCACACCTCCTTCTCCATCCGTTCACCTTTTCTGCGTCGCACAAAGACACGGTGGTTGGAACCAAAGATCTCAAATTTGGACTCATCAGACCAAAGCACAGATTTCCACTTGTCTAAAGTCCATTCCTTGTGTTCTTTAGCCCAAACAAGTCTCTTCTGCTTGTTGCTTGTCCTTAGCAGTGGTTTCCTAGCAGCTATTTTACCATGAAGGCCTGCTGCACAAAGTCTCCTCTTAACAGTTGTTGTAGAGATGTGTCTGCTGCTAGAACTCTGCGTGGCATTGACCTGGTCTCTAACCTGAGCTGCTGTTAACCTGACTCGGATAAACCTATCCTCAGAAGCAGAGGTGACTCTTGGTCTTTCTTTCCTGGGGCGGTCCTCATGTGAGCCAGTTTCTTTGTAGTGCTTGATAGTTTTTGCAACTGCACTTGGGGACACTTTCAAAGTTTTCCCAATTTTTCGGACTGACTGACCTTCATTTCTTAAAGTAATGATGGCCACTCGTTTTTCTTTACTTAGCTGCTTTTTTCTTGCCATAATACAAATTCTAACAGTCTATTCAGTAGGAATATCAGCTATGTATCCACCTGACTTCTGCACAACACAACTGATGGTCCCAACCCCATTTATAAGGCAAGAAATCCCACTTATTAAACCTGACAGGGCACCCCTGTGAAGTGAAAACCATTTCCGGTGACTACCTCTTAAAGCTCATCAAGAGAATGCCAAGAGTGTGCAAAGCAGTCATCAAAGCAAAAGGTGGCTACTTTGAAGAACCTAGAATATAAGACATATTTTCAGTTGATTCACACTTTTTTGTTAAGTATATAATTCCACATGAGATCCATGTGACGGAGAAAACACAGTTTTAGATACCTGGCCGGTAGGTAACTGTTTTGAACAGCAATCTGGTGTCAATTGCTTCACTGACACACTAAAACAAATTTTTAATGGAGGCCAGAAATGGCAGTATTTTCTGAAAATGTATATGTGATCCGTGTGACGGAGAAAACACAGTTTTAGATACCTGGCCTGTAGGTAACTATTTTGAACAGCAATCTGGTGTCAATTGCTTCACTGGCACACTGAAACAATTTTTTAATGGAGGTCAGTATTTTCTGAAAACATATATGTGATCCGTGTTACGGAGAAACCACAGTTTTAAATAGCTGGATTTTTAGAGCTGTAATATGAAAAGGACCTGGCTGTATTCTGCAGTGTCAACAAGCAAATGGCGCAGAAAAACAGTGCTCTTTGGATTGCTTTTTAAGCAAATAATGAGGATTAAGATCAAAAAAATATATATTCCTGGCCCCTGAGACCTGGGCCTGTTTCTAGAAATATCTAACAGCAGCAGCAGCAGACAGAACTGGAATGGAGCCTCTTGTGCTATGTGCACTGCAGTCTGCTATATACACTGCCTGCCTGCCTATATACACTGCCTGCCTGATATCTCTGCAGATGGATTAGTCCTCAGAAAGACTGTTTGTTGAGATGGATATGTGTCTCTAATATAGTTTGGTACACCTACACTAACTAGAAACAAGCAAATCTCTCCCTAGCTCAGCAGCACCTCTCCCTACACTGTCTAATTCCAGAGTGACTGTGACGAGCATGGGGGCGCCAGGTCTGATATAGACCTGATGACGCTGTGCGGCAAGCCAATCACTGTAATGCCACAACCAACATGGCTATGGCATTACAGTGAGTGGCAGGCAATCCCTGCATGTTCATTGGTGCTCTAAAGAGCGCCAAACATGCAGGGAGGAGATCCGAGCTCCCCCCGAGCAACCCCGGAAATACTCGGCGAGCGCCAAGCATCTCGAGCAGTGAGATGCTCGGGCGAGCACCGAGCAATAGCGAACATGCTCGCTCATCACTAATCATTAGTGCTTCTTAGATTTTTACACTGATAAGCAAGTAATTTAGCAGTTTAGGTCTTGCAGTTTTTTTAGTTATTCATCTGAACAGACATATCTATTGGCATCTGAAGAACTTTTTTCAAGGCTCTCTTCACATCTTTATTTCTCAGGCTGTAGATGAGAGGATTCAACAAAGGAGGGACAATACTATACAGAAGAGAGGACATGCGGACAACGATGAAGGAATCTCCAGAAATAGGTCCATTGTAGTTTAACATAGAAGTTGAGTAGAAAACAGTGACAACTATGAGGTGTGAAGAACATGTGGAGAAGACCTTCTGTCTTCCTTCTGAGGAGCTGATTTTTATGATAGTAGAAATTATATGTACGTAGGAATTTATCACAAGAAGAAAAGGAGACAACCCTAGAAATACAGTGACCAGATGTAACAACAATTGGCTGCCCTGGATGTCACTACAAGCTGCTTCCAACATTGGAAGAACATCACAGAAGAAATGGTTGATATGGCGATTTCCACAGAAGGTCAGTTTACTGGTCATAAAAGTGTGAAACACAGCATTCAGCAATCCACAGATACAGCACCCAGCAACGAAGCCTGAGCAAAACTTCCTATTCATAACAACATTGTAACGAAGGGGGTTACATATGGCTACATATCGATCATAAGCCATTGCAGCCAGGAGAAGACACTCAGAGCCCCCAAAACAGACAAAGAAATAGAGCTGTGCGAAGCACTTATAGAAGGATATCCTACTGTTACCTGTTATGGCATGGACTAGCATAGCCGGGAGGGTAACTGTAGAGTAACCGATGTCTAATAAGGATAAACCACTCAAGAAGAAATACATGGGCATCTTGAGATGGCTGTCCACCTGGATGATGCTAAACACAACAAAATTCCCAATAATAGTTATGGTGTAGGTCATGCCAATTAAAAATGATAAAATTATCTGTCCTTCCGAAAATCCTAAAAGAAGGAAATCATCCAAAGAATTATTATTAAGAGTAGCTATTGGGTCAATCATCTCAAAGCTTTGGAAAATTACATTCATTAATTTAGAAACCACATACAGTTGGGCATGGTCAAGTCGTCGTTGTGTAGTCTTGACCGCAAAAAATAGGTAAGTATAGTTGTTAACATGAAAAAAATGTGATCTTTGACCCTTAGGCAGATTTTTCTTCAATTAAAGTAGGGTGCTATGTTGTCTTTTAAAAACCCAGTACATCAATAAAGAATTTCATGGCCATCAGTTAAAAAAAAAATCTTAGGAGGCATCACATTTGTCAAGTTTAACAATCTTCATATTATTTAGGCCAGGACCTCCTTACAAGACTGTATTTATGATCCATGCTGTACAGTTCTGCGCAGTACTCATTCTATACCTCCATGTGCCTCCCAGCTTTTATAGGGGCACAGCTGATAAGAGACACCATATGATGGTATAAAGTGACAATTCAGCAAGCTTTTTTTTTGGCAAACATTTTTTGAATTTTCTCCTTTTGTGGGGAAAGATTTTTGTGGTGGGAAATACTCACCACGCCTGTCCTTGGGCTTGAGTTGTATCAAAAATCTAAAAATAAATAAATACATAAAAAAATCTTAATTTATTAAGTCAAAATTTTTCTTTTTGAGAATTGTTGCATTAGATGAAAGTTTTAATTGTATCTTTTTTGTTTATGTTATGTTTGATTAAGGTCATAAAAATGAGTTATTTTGTAACTGGATTTGTGCAAATGTTTTAATCAAATATGAAAAAAAATCAAAAATGTATATTTCACTAATGCTATTTGTCAATTACATTTATTTTACCAGGCTGTTGTTTCTTCCTTAAATTATTTTGTGATAGTAAATTATTTTGTCCATATGAATAGATTAAAAATAAAAATAGGGCAAATCCATTTTGGGTAAAATTACCATTTTTTATTCTCAATGAAATATTGATTCATTCTGGTAGATTGTCTTTTCCTCTTCAAAAGCTTTGTCTTAGATGAATTTCCCTATATTTAATGAGTTACGAAATAGCTCATGGGGCCGCAATCATGGGGGAGTTATAGATGACATCCACAGAGAATCCATGTCCTAACAGACCCATAAATCATTAAGATCAATTATCTTTATAATACTAGTCTATGTTTATAATAATTGGATTAATATATGTCTAAAATTGAGAAACAGATATTTTCAGATAGGTTCAGAAATATTTGGACAGTGACACAAGTTTTGACATTTTAGCTGTTTACCAAAAGGTATTCATGATACAGTTATATAATCAATATGGGTTTAAAGGGGAGACTCTCAGCTTTATGGCTCATACTCATCTGTGTTTAAAATGGACTCTGACTAATGTTAGTCAAGGATTCTGTGTTCATCTGCGATTTTTTTCTCAACTCGGTTCGGACTGAGAAAAAAATCACAGCATGCTGTAACTGGCCACGTATATCGGACAATACTTACCAATGCAAGTCAATGGCAGCGAGAAAAAAATATCAGATCAGAGCTGTCTAATTAGCCTTTACTGGTGGGGAGCCCAAAAAAGTGATGTGGGTTCCCCCCTATAATTAATAACCTGCAAAGGCAAGGCAGACAGCTGCGGGCTTATATTAATAGGCTAGGAATGGGCCATGGATATTGGCCCCCTCCCAGACTAAGAACATCAGCTCTCAGCCACCCCAGAAATAGCGCAGCCATCTGATTAGCCTCCACTCTTTCCACTTACCTTGGTGCGGTGGCAAGTGTGGTAATATTGTGGGGTTGATGTCACTCATCTCCCTGGCGAATCCGGATGGTAATCTGGTTTAGGCCCCTATAGTCGATACAAGTGTAAGGTGCCCCAGCGGGGTAGTCGTGGGCGAGCTGTAGCCCCCTCTCGCTCTGGCACCCTACAGACAATACGTGTCCTCCCTCTGATGTGTGGCTGTGTATGTGGGGCTCTCCACTTACTTCAAACCATCCGATCGCAGCTGTCTCCAGGCATTTCTCTTCTGGGACCAGGGCAGCAATAAATTCAGAGGACATGAGGTTCTTAACCAGAACTTGAACTTTACTTGGGGAAGAGGAATATGTACAATCTTTACAGGCAGATATAATGGATAAGGCCCGACAGGTTATCATCTCTCTCACAGGCGCTGGTAACTCCTTCAGCCCTGGTTCCCTCTTTAAGTGAAGCATCTCTGTGACTCTAATCTCTGGCCCAAGAGACTCTTCTGAAATACCAACAGTGATCTGGATCCAATATCTCTCCCCCACGTCTTAGCCTGGAGTCCTATTTATCTTCCTGTGCTTCCTGCAGACTAGAAGTGCCCCGCGTCCTCACTACCTTTGATGAGTTTCTCCGGCCGGCTAACAGGACTCTTGCTCTTGCGTAGGGAGACTTTCACACTGGTGATCCCACTGTCTAAGGGTATGGAGCTCCCATCTACCCTAGCAGCCACATATATTAGCTGCCCGTACAATCCACTGTCCTATCTCTTACTGAAGAATCACTTCCTGATTCTTGAAACTAAACAGAGATTTTCCTAATGTGCCCACCCTCAGTGAGCTGTCACCACACAGCATTAACTCATCACTGTCTGTAACACTGATAGCAGACTCAACCTGACATCTGCACCCAGGACAGTGACATCTTGTGGCTGTTTTCAGGTACTGCAGCCCACAAGGAATTATGCCAGGAACAAGCTCTATGTCACTCAAGGCTTGATCAGGGCACTAAGTTCCCCCTCTACTCTACTGACTGGACCACTAAAGCTAACCCCTTAGCTTGGTCTACCAACAGTTCAGAGAGGTCTGACTTCAGGAACACTTCCTTTAACTATTTCAGTGCCAAGGGAAGGCTACGCCCTTCCCCACTATTACATTCCCCGACACTTTAATGTTGGTCGTCCACGACCACAATAAACAATCAACACAGATCAGCAGCTATGACATTATATCACATTACTAAATTTACTAAAACATTTTAGTAAACGACTGGTCCTGAAAAACGTCTTCTTGAATGGGAGACCGGCCCTTCTCAGTTAAGGGCCCCAGAACAGCAGCTCAGGACGGTCTATTATCAACTTTTCAAAACTTTCTCAGGAGTACCGGTCCTTCTTGGTAAGGACCCTGGAAACACAGTGTCCATGTCCATATTTTTAAGACAGGCCAACACCTCAATAGCCCCCAATCTCCTTCAAGGGCTGCATTCTGAGGCACACAGTCACAGGTAATGTAGCGTCGGCGTCCCTGCCTCCTGCTAGGCAGGGACGCTGTTCCCCTCACCTCTCCGCTCCGTGCCCAGCGTCCTCCTCCCGCTCTGCTGGCAGCGCGCGCTGCTTCCCGGCCACTGTGCTTAGGGTGCGCGCGCTCCCCCTCTCTTAAAGGGGCCGCGCGCGCCGTCCTAAGGAGTCCCCAGCCAATGGCCGGAGGACCTCACCATATATAAGGCACCTCCTCCAAAATGGAGGTGCCCGAGCAATGTTGTTGCAAAGCCTTCACTCTGCTTCAGCCTTCAGGTCCCGTTACCAGTTACCTGCCAGTCACCTGCCAGATTCCTGCTTGATACCTGCCTGATATCCGCTTACCTGCTTGCAAGCCTGCGGTCCGACGGTCTGCCTTCCGACACCTGTCAGTCTGTCTATGGACCAGCCTGCCCGCTCACCTGGGAGCGCTCACCTGCTACCTGCCTGCTAGCCTACCTGGAGGCTCTGCCGTCACTTGCCGTGACCACCTGCCAGTCCAGAGACTCTTGCCCGCTCACCTGGGAGCGCTCATCTGCTACCTGCCTGCTAGCCTACCTGGAGGCTCTGCCGTCACTTGCCGTGACCACCTGCCAGTCCAGAGACTCTTGCCCACTCACATGAGAGCGCTCACCTGCTACTTGCCTGCTAGCCTACCTGGAGGCTCTGCTGTCACTTGCCGTGACCACCTGCCTGTCCAGAGACTCTTGCCCGCTCACCTGGGAGCGCTCACCTGCTACCTGCCTGCTAGCCTACCTGGAGACTGTCCCTGTCACTTGCTGTGACTACCTGCCCTTCTACCCAGAGACTGTCCCTGTCACTTGCCGTGACTACCTGCCCTTCTACCCTGAGACTGTCCCTGTCACTTGCCGTGACTACCTGCCCGTCTTCCCTGGGAGCCACCCGCTTCCTTACAAGGACCGCCCCCTTGTATAGTTGCTCAGAGGTTCCGCCTCCCAGACCCATTACAGTTTACTCGGGCCATGGAACCCGGTGGCACCCAAGCTCCCTCGCTCTCGGACCTATGTCATGAACTGTCCCGTCAGAGGTCCCAACAGGAGTCCATCCTGAGTCATCTGCGGAATGTCAACTCTCGCCTGGACACTCTGACTGCTCCATCAGCAACCACCGCTAGTGTCATGACTCGCAGCCCGGCAGCGCCGCTGCCCACCAATACCATGGCATCCTGCCCCGGACCCCGGCTTTCTGCACCTCCACGCTTCGGAGGCAACCCCGCTCAAGCTCGGGGCTTCATAAACCAGTGCACCCTGCACTTTGAACTCCTGTCCCACCAGTTTATCTCCGACCGGGCCAAAGTAGCCTTCATTATGTCCCATCTCACGGGGGAGGCACTGGCTTGGCTAAATCCTCTATGGGAGAGAGGAGACCCCCTGGTGTCCAACCTGCCAGCCTTTCTCACGGTTTTCCGGAAAGTCTTCGACGAACCCGGACGGAAGACCTCATCCGCATCATCTCTGCTACGCCTCCATCAAGGAAATCTCACCGTGGGCCAATATGCCATACGGTTCCGTACCCTTGCTTCGGAGCTGGCCTGGGATAACGACGCCCTGGTGTCTGTCTTTTGGGAGGGTCTGTCCGGCCGTATTAAAGATGAACTCGCCGGTCAGGACATACCTACCACTCTCGACGACTTAATAACTCTTGCCACCCGGATTGACATCGGGTTCCAGGAATGCGCCAAAGAGGTCACCCGTGAGAGGAGGTTTCCACGTCTAGCCTCTACCTTTCAGAAACCTGTCACTTCTCCCGCTACTCCCCAGGCGCAATCACCCGAGCCTATGCAGGTCGACCAGACCAAGATGGTCAAAACCCGTCAAGAGTTACGCCGTGCCGAGGGCAGCTGCTTCTACTGTGGCAGTAAGGAGCACCGGATCCGTTCCTGCCCGGAGAGGTCGGGAAACGCCTGTGTCTAGGATCGCTCAGAGAGGTCGTCCTAGACAAGAGTAAACCCTCTCCATCTCTGTTGCTGTCGGTCTCTATCATCTGCGGGGAGAACCGTTATTTTGAACTAGCCCAACTTGACTCTGGAGCTGCCGGAAATCTCATTTCTCAGTCTCTGGTAGAGAAATACCGCATTCCCACCAAACCTCTAGCTGTACCCTTATCTGTCGCTGCCGTGGATGGGGGCCTCTTACCACATCCCATCCAACTCATCACCGAATCCATAACCCTGCAGGTGGGAATGCTGCACTCTGAGAGCATCTTCTTTCATGTTCTGCCTGGACTCTCTCACGCCCTCTTACTAGGCCTACCTTGGCTTCAGAGACATGCACCCGTGCTTGATTGGCAGACCGGAGAAGTCCTTCGCTGGGGACAGGACTGCCATAAGACTTGTTTAGTTCCCGTCCATCCTGTCCGTCCTTCTCCTACTCCAGCCAATCTACCTGCCCTTCCGGCTCCTTATTGGTCGTATGCGGACGTCTTTAATAAAAAGGAGGCAGAGACATTACCCCCTCATAGACCATACAACTGCCCAATCGACCTGATGCCCGGCGCTACTCCTCCCCGTGGGCGCATTTACCCTTTGTCCGCTGCTGAGACCCGATCCATGTCAGAATATATTGAGGAGTATCTGGCCCGGGGATTCATCTGGAAATCTACTTCCCCGGCGGGAGCAGGTTTCTTCTTCGTCAAAAAGAAGGACGGCTCACTCCGTCCCTGTATAGACTATAGAGGCCTTAACCAGATCACGGTGAAGAATAAATACCCCCTTCCGCTCATTCCGGAATTATTTAACCGTCTGAGGGGGGCTAGAATCTTCACCAAGCTGGACCTCCGTGGAGCGTATAACCTGGTCCGTATCCGTCAGGGGGATGAATGGAAGACGGCATTCAACACCCGGGACGGGCACTATGAATACCTGGTAATGCCCTTCGGTCTCTGTAACGCTCCCGCCGTCTTTCAAGAGTTGGTCAATGACATCTTCCGGGACCTTCTCTACTCCTGCGTAGTGGTGTACCTGGACGACATCTTGGTCTTCTCTCCGGATCTCCCCACACACCGGAGGGATGTTCGTCAGGTTCTGCTCAGGCTCAGGCAGAACCACCTCTACGCTAAATATGAGAAGTGCCTCTTTGAGCAGACCTCGCTTCCGTTTTTGGGCTACATAATTTCTCAGACCGGCCTACGAATGGATCCTGAGAAACTGTCTGCCATCGAGAAGTGGCCTCGACCAGAGGGGTTGAAGGCTATTCAGCGGTTCCTGGGCTTCGCCAACTACTACCGCCTCTTCATACCGCACTTCTCTTCCCAGACTGCCCCAATCTCTGCGCTCACCCGTAAGGGCACTAATCCCAGAGGATGGCTGCCCGAAGCTGAGGAAGCCTTTCTTTCCATAAAACAGGCTTTCTCTTCCGCCCCGGTGCTGCGTTGCCCGGACGGCAACAAACAATTCTTCCTGGAAGTTGACGCCTCCTCCTCTGGAGCCGGAGCGGTACTTACCCAAAAATCGTCTTCCGGGAGAATGGTAACTTGCGGCTTCTTCTCCAAACTCTTCTCCTCTTCCGAGCGCAACTATTCTATAGGAGACCGAGAGTTATTGGCCATTAAGCTGGCATTGGAGGAGTGGCGTTACCTGCTCGAGGGGGCTCTTCACCAGGTAATAATTTACACGGACCACAAGAACTTGGCTTACCTCCAGAGTGCCCAGAGACTTAACTCGCGCCAAGCCCGGAGGTCCTTATTTTTGTTCTTCATTTTCGCCCGGCTGACAAAAACATCAAAGCTGACGCCTTGTCCCGATCCTTCCTGGTGTCTGATCTTGAGGAGGAACCTAAACACATCATCGATCCCGCCAGAGTAATGCAGGTGGCCCCCGTGAGTCTAAATCGTCTCCCTCCCGGAAAGACGTTCGTAGCGGTACCTGATCTGGAGAAGATCCTACACTGGGGTCACTCGTCTAAGCTTGCTGGCCATGCCGGTCAGAAAAAGACCCTCCAGCTTATCACCCGGCACTACTGGTGGCCTACCCTGCACAAGGACGTAATAGACTTTGTTTCTGCCTGTGTGTCCTGCGCCCGCAACAAGGTTCCGAGACACCTGCCAGCCGGTCGCCTCCTTTCTCTTCCAGTACCTGCTGCCCCCTGGCAGCATATAGCTATGGACTTCATAACAGATCTCCCTGTCTCTGCCGGTTGTACGGTCATTTGGGTGGTCGCTGACCGCTTTTCCAAAATGGCTCATTTCATTCGTCTGCCAGGCCTCCCGTCTGCACCCGAGCTGGCTAAAGACTTTATCCGCCACATCTTCCGTCTCCATGGCCTGCCCCTCCACATCGTGTCGGATCGTGGGGTTCAGTTCACCTCACGCTTCTGGAGAGCCACATGTAAGTTGCTAGACGTCACCCTGGACTTCTCCTCCGCATACCACCCACAGTCCAATGGTCAAGTGGAGTGGATCAATCAGATCCTGACCAGTTACCTCCGGCACTTCATTAATGCCCACCATTCAGACTGGGTGGATCTCCTGCCATGGGCCGAATTTTCTTACAATAATCACGAGAGCGAATCTTCCTCCAAATCCCCGTTTTTTGTAGTCTTCGGTCAGCATCCTCGGATCCCTTTTCCCGTCTCCACCTCGGTGGACAATCCGGCTGCGGAATCTCTCATTAGCAAATTTTCCTCCATTTGGGAGAGTACCCGATCCGCACTCCTTCAGTCGTCCGAGCGGATGAAAAAACACGCTGACAAAAAACGCCTGGATCCTCCACAATTCCGTCCTGGAGATAAAGTCTGGCTCTCATCCAAGTATGTCCGGCTCAAGATTCCTTCCTACAAGTTAGGGCCTCGGTTCATTGGCCCACTAGAAGTTATCAAACAAATCAACCCAGTGGCCTATAAATTGAAACTCCCGGCCAACTTGCGGATCCCTAACTCCTTCCATGTATCTCTCCTCAAACCCGTGGTACTTAACTCTTTTTCCAAGTCTACAGGTACGCCTCCTGCTCCGGTTTCCGCTGAAAACGAGTTTGAGGTAGAGAACATTCTGGCCACCAAAAGGGTAAGAGGAAAAAACTTTTTTCTGGTAGATTGGAAGGGGTTTGGTCCTGAGGAGAGAGCGTGGGAGCCCCGGGAGAACATCCATGCCCCTCTCATCCTTGATAAATTTCTGTCTGGCCTAAAAAAGGGGGGGCCTAAAGGGGGGGGTACTGTAGCGTCGGCGTCCCTGCCTCCTGCTAGGCAGGGACGCTGTTCCCCTCACCTCTCCGCTCCGTGCCCGGCGTCCTCCTCCTGCTCTGCTGGCAGCGCGCGCTGCTTCCCGGCCACTGTGCTTAGGGCGCGCGCGCGCTCCCCCTCTCTTAAAGGGGCCGCGCGCGCCGTCCTAAGGAGTCCCCGGCCAATGGCCGGAGGACCTCACCACATATAAGGCACCTCCTCCAAAATGGAGGTGCCCTAGCAATGTTGTTGCAAAGCCTTCACTCTGCTTCAGCCCTCAGGTCCCGTTACCAGTTACCTGCCAGTCACCTGCCAGATTCCTGCTTGATACCTGCCTGATATCCGCTTACCTACTTGCAAGCCTGCGGTCCGACGGTCTGCCTTCCGACACCTGTCAGTCTGTCTATGGACCAGCCTGCCCGCTCACCTGGGAGCGCTCACCTGCTACCTGCCTGCTAGCCTACCTGGAGGCTCTGCCGTCACTTGCCGTGACCACCTGCCAGTCCAGAGACTCTTGCCCGCTCACCTGGGAGCGCTCACCTGCTACCTGCCTGCTAGCCTACCTGGAGGCTCTGCCGTCACTTGCCGTGACCACCTGCCAGTCCCGAGACTCTTGCCCGCTCACCTGGGAGCGCTCACCTGCTACCTGCCTGCTAGCCTACCTGGAGGCTCTGCCGTCACTTGCCGTGACCACCTGCCTGTCCAGAGACTCTTGCCCGCTCACCTGGGAGCGCTCACCTGCTACCTGCCTGCTAGCCTACCTGGAGACTGTCCCTGTCACTTGCTGTGACTACCTGCCCTTCTACCCAGAGACTGTCCCTGTCACTTGCCGTGACTACCTGCCCTTCTACCCTGAGACTGTCCCTGTCACTTGCCGTGACTACCTGCCCGTCTTCCCCGGGAGCCACCCGCTTCCTTACAAGGACCGCCCCCTTGTATAGATGCTCAGAGGTTCCGCCTCCCAGACCCGTTACAGGTAACACCCTGTGAGTCTCTTTCTTCTTGGCCCTAGCGGGAGTCATCGGTTCTTCCCGCTAGGCCGCAAGTCTCTTAGATTTGGAGGATATCCATCCTCAAGGTGTGCCTCAGCATTTTAAATTCCAGCAGAAAAAGGCACAACAAGCGCAACGAAAGAAAAATAAAAAGTAAAAACAAAAAGAGCAGCTCTCCTGGGCACACAACTTTGGTGCTGCTTAAGGCCTTCCTGGCCTGGGAGGTAGGGGAACAGTCCTCCATTTTTCTCTCCAACCTAATTCAACATGGGGCACTCCGCCCCCATTGGGAAACAGTCCCAGAATCAGGACCACAGCTGGTGGGTCCTAGTAGAAGAAAAGGTGAAAGGTCAACGGACCTTTTAGCCAGCTCACTTCTTCCGGGCCTCCTTCCGTTCCTTCATGAAGGCGGCCCATGCTGCAGAGGAAGGTGGCTTCTTCCACCTCCAAGGCTGATCAGGGTACTTAGTAGGCCCAGGGTCCTCGTCCGAGGATGTAGCACTGCCACAGCCAACCTGGGTAGGGCCGTAGCTGGTCACTGTAAAGCTGTGGATGACATTACTGGTGCCAGCTTGAATTTCCCCGACAGCTCTCTCAGCCCCTCCTGGGTATTGTGGCGCCGACGCCTCCTCTGGCACCTCACTAGGGAAATCAGCTTCCTTGCCACTTGCGAGATCTTCCTCTTCCTCGCTCACAATCTCCCCTCACTGCCGCCTCTTAGGCTCCTCTGCTGGCAGAGCACTGGCCTTAGGTGGGGGCAGAAAGCCTTTAGGGGCTTCCTTAGCCCAGCACTGCTTAGCCTCCCTCTTGGCCCTCCTTCTGAAGACCTCTTCGTCCTTTTCCAGGACATCTTTCCATTCATACGGTCGGGTGAGCGCAGCCGTGTACCACCCTCCGGAACACTCGCACTTAACGAAGTGCATTATGTCCCCTACACGCAGATTGTGAAGGCGATCAGGCAGATAATCTCGCTTAATTACCTCCCGAGTAACGAACACCTCGTGCCCGGTCCACTCTTCCTCAAGGAATCCGTACCCCTCACAGATGTGGAACTCAAGGACTCGTCCCCGAGTCTGGGAGGCCTCCACCGACTCTCTCCGCGCCGCGTTGGACCCTTCCAGCCAGCCTCTCAGGAAGGTGTCAGTCCATCGCCGCTGCTCCCGTGGCATCATCAGGAGGTTGCGGGTAGTCCACTTCAGACTCCCGAGCTCAGCGTAACGCTTCGCCAAAGGGGCATTGATGGCCTCCAATGCCAGCTGCCAAAAACTCTCTTGCGGGGCCCTCTTTCTGGGAGGCCTCGCCTCCGCACCACTCCTTTCAGGCCTAGGGGCCCCTGTCACCGTGGAAGCTGTCGTGGCAGGCGCCGCAGGCGAAACCGGCCGCTTGGGTATAGGCTGCTCACCTCCGTCAAGCCCCGCTGCAGCTGTTGCTCCGGCCCCACCGGAATGTTCTCCACCCTCGGCCGAGGGGGACGGGTCTTCCGGCATCCGGCTCCAGCACCACATACGGAACTCATGGACAAGCAGGCCCAGGTCCAGATCGGGCCTAGTCGACCACTGGACAGCCACTGGGGGCAAGGACTCACGGGCAGCATCCGCAGGTGAGCGACTCTCGATTGCGGCCCCTGGGGTACTCGGCTCCAAGATCTTCTCCTCGGCGTTCATTCCGGACAGGTCATCCGATCCTCCGGTCGCCATTCTCTCAGAGCATCCACCGCAGCACCTCCTTCCTCTCACGCGCTGGACAGAAATTGGCACTGGTCGCTTACCATTGACGCGAGTCCTGCGCATCCAACTCCTCCTCTTCCTGGGCCGGCTTTCTGACGCGACCGCCGCGTCACTCGTCACTCTCGGCAGCTGCACCTTCAGCCGCGCCCTTTCTCTGTGCGCCCTGATACTCACGGGGCCGGATTTCACTTTACGCCGCGCCCTCTTCCTCACTGGACGTCCCATCCTGGGACGCATCTTCACTGCTGGGCCCATCCTTCTTTGGGCCGGAACTCGTAGGGGCTGGACATCTTTTCGCGCTCTCCGGCGCCATCCATTCCCACGATAGGCGGTTCTTCTCCCCAACTTTACCGCCATTGTCACCATCTTGGAATCCATGCTTCGGGCCGCCATCTTGGGCCGCATGCCTTCCAACACTTTCTCCTCAGTGTTCTGCGTCGGCTCTTCCCCGCTTTCTTCATGCGAGGAGCTCGCATCTTGCCGACTACGCCAAATGTAAGGTGCCCCAGTGAGGTAGTCGTGGGCGAGCTGTAGCCCCCTCTCGCTCTGGCACCCTACAGACAATATGTGTCCTCCCTCTGATGTGTGGCTGTGTATGTGGGGCTCTCCACTTACTTCAAAGCATCCGATCGCGGCTGTCTCCAGGCATTTCTCTTCTGGGACCAGGGCAGCAATAAATTCAGAGGACACGAGGTTCTTAACCAGAACTTGAACTTTACTTGAGGAAGAGGAATATGTACAATATTTACAGGCAGATATAATGGATAAGGCCCGACAGGTTATCATCTCTCTCACAGGCGCTGGTAACTCCTTTAGCCCTGGTTCCTTCTTTAAGTGAAGCATCTCTGTGACTCTAATCTCTGGCCCAAGAGACTCTTCTGAAATACCAACAGTGATCTGGATCCAATATCTCTCCCTCACGTCTTAGCCTGGAGTCCTATTTATCTTCCTCTGCTTCCTGCAGATTAGAAGTGGCCCGGGTCCTCACTAACTTTGATGAGTTTCTCCGGCCGGCTAACAGGACTTGTGGCTGTTTTCAGGTACTGCAGCCCACAAGGAATTATGCCAGGAACAAGCTCTATGTCACTCAAGGCTTGATCAGGGCACTAAGTTCCCTCTCTACTCTACTGACTGGACAACTAAAGCTAACCCCTTAGCTTGGTCTACCAACAGTCCAGAGAGGTCTGACTTCAGGAACACTTCCTTTAACTATCTCATCCTGCTCCAGCCAGAGAGGTGGATTTCTGGATAGATTCGCCCGCGAGGAGGTGAAGCACCAGGTATTAGGTCGATGGGGCAATCATGAGGTGGTAGTGTCTCTGCCTCCTTTTCATCAAAGACGTCCCATATGACCAGTAGGGTGCCGGCAGGCCAGGTAGGTTAGCTGGAGTAGACGGAGATCGAGCAGGACGAACCGGAACCAGACAGGACTTATGACATTCCTGACCCCAACGAAGCACCTCACCCGAGCTCCAATTCAGGATGGGCTCATGTCTCTGTAACCAAGGCAAGCCAAGCAAGAGGGGAAGAGAGAGACCGGACAGCACGTAAAAGGAGATCTTCTCCGAATGTAGCATTCCCACCTGAAGAGTTACAGGCTCAGTGACAAACAAGATGGTCTCAGAGAGAAGCTTTCCATCCACAGAGGAAACCGCTAAAGGATCAGCCAGACGTATGGTAGGAATCTGCTGACGCTCCACAATGGCCTGTTGAATAAGATTCCCAGAGGCTCGGGAATCCAGATAGGCAGTCTCACTGGTAACTGAAACGGACAGAGTCAAGGGCGGAGAGGAAGAACTTTTGCCTAGGACGACCTCTCCGAGCGGTCCTAGACACTGGAGTTTCCCGGTCTCACCGGACCGGAGCAGATTTGATGCTCTATACTGCCACAGTAGAAGCAATTCCCCTCGACGCGGAGGATCTCCTGTTGAGACTTGACCATGTTAACTTGGTCTATTTTAATAGACTCTGGAGAAGACACCGAAAGGGATGCTGGTTGCGAGACTGGCCTTTTCTCACGGTACGCCTCCATAGAACGTTCCTGGAAACGGATGTCGATTCGTGTAGCTAATGACACCAGGTCGTCCAAAGAGGGAGGTATGTCACAACCGGCTAGCTCATCCTTGATCCTTCAGGAAAGGCCCTCCCAAAAGGTGGACACCAGAGCCTCATTGTTCCAGGCAAGTTCCCATGCGAGGGTGTGGAAATGCACGGTATACTGTCCCACAGAGAGACTCCCTTTGCAGAGTCAGAGAAGAGAGGAGGCAGTCGAAGATTTTCGTCTGGGCTCATCGAACACCATCCGGAAAGCCGCGAGGAAGGCCTGGAGGTCGGACACCAGAAGACCCCCTCTCTCCCACAGAGGGTTAAGCCATGTCAACGCCTCTCCGGTGAGATGAGACATGATGAATGCCACCTTGGCCCGGTCAGAGGGGAACTGGTGTGCCAGGAGCTCAAAGTGCAATGTGCACTGATTAATGAAGCCCCGACATAGGGCAGGGTCACCACCGAAACATGGAGGAGCAGAAAGCCGGGGTCCTAAGCCGGATGCCACAGCACCACTGGGTTGCTGGGTTGAGGTGCCGCCGGAGCGGGTGCTGCTTGGTTAGAGGAGGACACAGTCGGGGTGGACAGCGCGTCCAAGCGATAGTTGACTGTCCGCAGATAGGAGAGGATTGTATCCTGTTGGGATCTCTTTCGAGAGACCTCTTGGTACAGGTCTGAGAGTGAAGGAGCCTAAGAGCCACCGGATTCCATGGCCTGTGCAAACTGTTACGGGTCCGGGTTGTGGAACCTCTGTGCTGCGATGCAAGGAGGGACCAGAGGGGTGTAACTAAGTGCCTACCTGGACCGACCCTGGCCACACGGCGGCTTAGTCGACTACGTGAACCAAGGAGGGACTGGGAAGGTGAACCAGGTGCCACTCTGGGACTGACCTCATGTGAGAGCAGGCGACTCCCACGGGACTGATGGCAGAAGCCGACAGGCACAGCAGATGAGCATGGCTGGTAGACAGGCAGGTGATGCGGGTAGGCAAGCAGGCGGGCACGGCAGGTAGACAGGCAGGCACA
Organism: Phyllobates terribilis; assembly: GCF_046119375.1. Classification (NCBI taxonomy): domain Eukaryota; kingdom Metazoa; phylum Chordata; class Amphibia; order Anura; family Dendrobatidae; genus Phyllobates; species Phyllobates terribilis. Next base: position 6,001,600 of record NW_027362825.1, read on the forward strand.
GCTGATAGACTGGCAGGCGGGCACGGCTGATGGACATGCAGGTGGACTCGGCTGATAGACAGGCTGGCGGGCGCGGCTGATAGGCTGGCAGGCACGGCTGATAGACAGGCTGGCGGGCACAGCTGACAGACAGGCTGGCGGGCACGGCTGACAGACAGGCTGGCGGGCACTGGAACCTGAGGGCTGAGGAGAGTGTTAGCACACAAACAACAACCTTGCATAGGCACCTCCATTTTGGAGGAGGTGCTTTATAGGAGCAGTCCTCCGGCCATTGGCCAGGAACTCTTTAGGATGGCGCACACGGCCCCTTTAAGAGGGAGGAAGCGCACACACGCACGCCCTAAGTACAGTGCCCCGGGAACTGCGCGTGGTGCGCTCACCCCGGGCAGATGCAGCAGGGAAGCTGGAGGACGCCGGACCGGGACCGCGGCGGTGAGGGGATCGGCGTCTCTGCCCGGCAGGAGGCAGAAACGCCGACGCTACACCATCAATACAACAGTAATAGAGGGATGTGGTAACTGGCTTAAGTCTATGTACCAGAAGATGTATAGAGGTAGAATATAATAAAGCAAAATGCACAATGAGAGTTCACATAAAAATTGTATCCTTACACAAAATAGATATAAACAGAGCAAAAATGATCCATGAGGATCAGTAGCTTATAATAAATAAAATGGTATAAAAAAGGTATAAAACAAGCCCATCCGACTCGTTTCCGCCAGGAAATAGAAGCCACGGTTAATCAGGGGGCCAAATGTGCCTGAAGAGGCACATTTACAAGATTCTATCAGTGCAGGAACATTGTATTTAAACACATCCAATGGTGGAATTTATTATTATTCCAAGATCTATTGATTAAAATGAACTTTTGATGCTGGGAAAATCCCTTTAAACCAGTTACCACATCTCTATTACTGTTGTATTGATGGTTTAACGCTATGGCGCTATAACCACTTCTTTGTCGTCCTTGTGTTATTATGGTCATGCATCAGATATTAGCTACTAGATTACACTATAGCACTTTATTGTTTGGTAATGGTGGTGGTCTTTTGTTGGGCATTTCCCATTAGGGTCACTTACGGATAGCTGACGTTGCGCAGGGGTGCCATGTCGAACTTAGGGTGCCTCTGCGGCAAGGTAGGGTGAATGAGGGTGAAGACACTCCACCCACCCCTTCGATTTTTTCCATTCTCCCTTTATATTACACTATACTAAGACTGATATGTGTTGTGACCCTATTGAGTTTTCTTGTTAATATATGGTAATTTTAATTATATAATTAAAAGTTATATTTTAGGAGTTTTTTCTTTTTTGGCTAGTCCCCCCTAAGCACCAGGCATAACACAATGTACGAACTGTGTCAACTAATAACTCCAAGATGACATACTAAGGTCAAGTTTTCTACTCTCATCTCCATCATCCTCACCACTTCAACTGAAAGTTATGTTCCAGTCACTGCTTTCTTCAAGGCTTTCTTCACATCTTTGTTTCTCAAACAGTAGATGATAGGATTTAGCAATGGGGGCAGTATACCATAGAGAATAGATGAAACTCGGACAATGATGAAGTAATCTCCAGAACTAGGACCATTGTAACTAAACATGCCAGTAGTGTAGAAGATAGTGACAACTATGAGATGTGAAGAACATGTGGAAAAGACCTTCTGTCTTCCTTCTGAGGAGCGAATTTTCAAAATAGTGGAAATTATATGTATGTAAGAATTCATTACAAGGAGAAATGGAGACATCCCTAGAAATACAGTGACCACATGTAACAACACTTGGCTCCCCTGGATGTCACTACAAGCTGCTTCCAATATTGGAAGAACATCACAGAAAAAATGGTTGATATGATGATTTCCACAAAAAGTTAGCTTCAAGATCATTAAGGTGTGAAACACAGCATTCAGCAATCCACAGGCACAGCACCCAGCAACGAAGCCTGAGCAAAACTTCCTATTCATAACAGCATTGTAACGAAGGGGGTTACATATGGCTACATATCGGTCATAAGCCATTGCAGCCAGAAGAAGACACTCAGATCCCCCAAAACAGACAAAGAAATAGAGCTGTGTGAAGCATCTATGAAAGGATATCCTCCTGTTACCTGTTATAGCATTGACTAGCATAGCCGGGAGGGTGACTGTAGAGTAACACACATCTAATAAGGATAAACAGCTCAAGAAGAAATACATAGGGGTCTGAAGATGGTTGTCCACCTGGATGATGCCAAACACAGAGAAATTTCCAAAAATGATCATTATGTAAATGGCGGCAATAAATATTGTACAAAAGACCCGTACTTCCAAGAATCCAAGCAGAATAAAATCATTCAACAACGTGTTATTTTCTGCTTCCATCCAGGTAATTTTTCAAGACCTGAGTAAAGAAAAAAAAGATTTCTTGTAGGATCCTGACCAAAGAATGTTCTTGCTGTTGGGACCATTTGGTAGATATTGAGATTTATATTTACAGTAATATTTTCTAAAGCTGAAGAAGACTAAGATGAAATAAAATTAGGGAATGGAAACATTTTAACAATTTAAAAATAATTTTTGGAAATAATTTTCAAAAATATTTTGAAAGCGATTTTCCCAAAATTGAAAGTATTCATCTGTCCGTATTAGAAAGAGCAGCTTTGGATTCCAAGAGAAGGAGAACTCCGCCTTGAAGGAAGCAGAAGCGTGCATACTCGAACTTTGCTGTACTCCGCTTCCTCCGTCAGTCTCATAGGCAATGAAAGGGGTGGTGATCGAGCATGGGCACCTCTATTATGGATAGGGGATAACTTTAAATTCTGGGTATACTCCTTTGATAAGATAATGTAGTGGTAATTCAACTGTAAGAACTTCTTTAATTACAGGTATTGGTAACCCAGTATGGCTGTGTGTCAGAAAATTTCAGAAGGAAGTTGGAAGAGAGGAGAATATCAATATGGCTAATTAATTAATTAATGATGGAGTCATAGGGATATTATTATGTAAAATGTCCAATCAAAATATAGCTTGGCTTTGAGTGACAGCAAATGAATGAGAGAATAAGCTGTCAGCTCTGGTCCTCGAACCTTGACTGGTGTTGTCTGAGCTTCGCTTCCAGATGCGCCACACCCCGCTGTCTCAAGCTTCCTGTCACGGCCTGGGACACCTCTTCTTCTTCCGGTCAGTTCTGCAGGGTCCTGTTTGGACAGTAGATAGCAGTCCTTATACACAAATGCTGAACAGCACTGAGGATTCTCATCCTTTGCACCACACTCTCTTCCAGAGTCACTAACCGACTGCTACAAAACATCAGCCTAGATTTGACTTCACACTATTGGGAGTTGGCAAAACAGAAATTCTAATAGTCTAAGAAAAAATATACGACTTATGTTTAGATACATAACTCCAAATGTACATGTGATGGAGTCTGTATGCAGACTTATGCGAAGCTTCAAAAGTAAATACACTTTCAGAAGCTGGGCAGCTAAAATTTTAATGTGTTTTATTATTTTTTATCGTTTCACTAAGAATTTTTAATTTTATACCATTTAAGACACTTTTCCAAACAAATACAAATCCTTTTTTTAAAGAAAATACAGACCACAGACTCCCTAAATAAATACAGACACCAGATCATACTCACTGAATAAATATCAACCCCAGACTAGACCCCATAAACAAATACAGAGACTTCCAAGCAAATTGGGATGCCAGACCAGATCCGTAAGCAGATTGAAAACTAGATGCTCTAAAACAGGGGTCTCAAACTTGGCTGGGTATATGGGCCGCACAGGGAAAAAAAATTGAATTTGGGGGGCTGCATTCTTTTCATGACAAAGTGACATTTTTAGTGATACCATTTTTTTTCTATACACCCTTTGAACTGGTCCTCATCTTGTAGTAATGCCTCATCCTGGTCCCCATCTTGTAGTAATGGCCCATCCTGGTCCTCATATTGTAGTAATGACCCATCCTGGTCCTTATCTTATAGTAATGCCCCATCCTGGTCCTCATCTTATAGTAATGCCCCATCCTGGTCCTCATCTTGTAGTAATGCCCCATCCTGGTCCTCATCTTGTAGTAATGCCCCATCCTGGTCCTCATCTTGTAGTAATGCCCCATCCAGGAACCCATCTTGTCTTAACGTCCCCCATCCAGGTCCCCATATTGTCGTTATGTCCCCCATCCAGGTCCCCATATTGTAGTTATGTTTCCATCCAGGTCCCCATATTGCGGCTGTGTCCCCATCCAGGTCCCCATATTGCAGCTATGTCCCCATCCAGGTCCCCATATTGCAGCTATGTCCCCATCCAGGTCCCCATATTGCAGCTATGTCCCCATCCAGGTCCCCATATTGCAGCTATGTCCCCATCCAGGTCCCCATATTGCAGCTATGTCCCCTGTGCCGTTCTTCACATACACATAACAGAGAAAAAAAGATTCTTCTCACCTGTCCGCCGTTCTCTCGGTGTCCTTTCTGCACATGCGGTCTGCAGGCACCATAGACCCCTTGACGATCGCAGCCTGGTCCAGGATCCGCGGACATCAGCGCTTTAGTTCAGTGTATTGCCGTGCAGAGACCGGCTGTCTGCACACAGCAATACCAATGCCAGCGGCCGGCCTATCAGAGGCCAGCAGCTGACATCTGCGCATGGCAGTGACGTCATACGCCGCTGCGCTGGGACGCAGATGTCAGGTGCTGGGTCTGATAGGCCGGCGGCTGGCATTGGTATTGCTGTGTGCAGAGAGCCGGTCTCTGCGCAGCAATGCACTGAACTAAAACGCTGATGTCCGTGGCTCCTGGACCGGGCTGCGATCGTCAAGGGGTCTATGGTGCCTGCAGGCCACATGAAGCAGCCGGAGGGCCCGCATGCGGCCCGTGGGCCGCGTGTTTGAGAGCTCTGCTCTAAAATAATTGTAGAAACAGACCAGACCCCTAAATAAACACCGACCCAGACCAATCCACTAAACAAATACATACTCCTGACCAGATGACCAGATGCCTAAGCAAATACAGACTTTATACCAAACCCACCCCTAAATACAGGTGATTCAACAATGATGACACAAAATTATAGTCTTGGTATTCCAAGAGAACATAACACAAATTTATTAACATGAAAAGACACACTATCTAAGTTTTATCTATACACTATAAATTAAAGTGATTTCCATTGGTGACAGCAGATGTCTAGGCGGTAGTCCAGTTCTGTCCAGATGTGTGCCAGCACATCCTCAGATATAGGCTCCGTTGCATCAATGATGCATTGCCTCACTCCATTCAGATACTGTGGCTGGGGGGAGCAGATACACTGAGTCCTTGATGTAGCCCCAGTAAAAGAAGTCACAGGGTGTTGGGTCTGGCATTTGTGGAGACCTGCACAACATTGATCAATTGACTGAAAACAATGCATCACTGAAACAGTGGAGTCCATATCAAAAGACATGCTGGAATGCATTAGAAGAGAACTCGAGTACCGCCTATACATAGAATCATAGAATCATAGAATGGTAGAGTTGGAAGGGACCTCCTGGGTCATCTGGTCCAACCCCCTGCTCAAAGCAGGATTCACTAGATCATCTCAGACAGATGTCTGTCCAGCCTCTGTTTGAAGACGTCCATTGAAGGGGAACTCACCACCTCTCGTGGCAGCCTGTTCCACTCATTAATCACCCTAACTGTCAAAAAGTTTTTTCTAATATCTAATCTGTGTCTCCTCCCATTTAGTTTCATCCCATTGCTTCTAGTCTTTCCTTGTGCAAATGAGAATAAAGATGATCCTTCTACAATGTGACAGCCCTTGACATATTTGTAGACAACTATTAAGTCTCCTCTCAGTCTTCTTTTTTGCAAGCTAAACATTCCCAAATCCTGCAACCGTTCCTCATAGGACATGGTTTGCAGACCAGTCACCATTCTGGTCGCTCTTCTCTGAACTTGCTCCAGTTTGTCTATGTCTTTTTTAAAATGTGGTGCCCAAAACTGTACACAGTATTCCAGATGAGGTCTGACCAAAGAGCAGTAAAGACCGATAATGACTTCACGTGATCTAGACTGTATGCTTCTGTTAATACATCCCAGAATTGTATTTGCCTTTTTTGCTGCTGCATCACACTGTTGACTCATGTTCAGTCTATGATCTATTAGTATACCTAAGTCTTTTTCACATGTACTGTTGCTTAGCTCTATTCCTCCCATTCTGTATATGCTTTTTTCATTTTTATTGCCCAGATGTAGTACTTTGCATTTTTCCCTGTTAAAAACCATTCTGTTGGTTGCTGGCCACTGCTCCAGTTTATTTAGGTCTTTTTGAATCCTCTCTCTCTCTTCTCTAGTATTAGCTATCCCTCCTAGCTTTGTGTCATCAGCAAATTTAATCAGTTTACCCTCAATTCCTTCATCTAAATCATTGATAAAGATGTTGAACAATACAGGTCCCAGGACGGAGCCCTGTGGTACCCCACTTGAGACATTCATCCAGCTGGATGTGAAGCCATTTACAACCACCCTTTGAGTCCGATCACTAAGCCAGTTATGAATCCACCTAACAGTTGCCTGGTCCATTGCATACTTGGTCATTTTTTCAATAAGGATGGTGTGAGATACTTTGTCAAATGCTTTGCTGAAGTCAAGATATACTATATCTACAGCATTTCCCTGATCCACCCAGTCAGTGATTCTGTCATAGAAGGAAATTAAGTTAGTCTGACATGACTTGTTAGTTACAAACCCATGCTGACTCTGGTTAATCACTTCATTCTTATCCATGTACTTACATACATGTTGTTTAATAATTTTTTCAAAGATCTTTCCTGGTATAGAAGTCAGACTCACCGGCCTATAGTTCCCTGGGTCCACCTTCTTCCCCTTTTTGAAGATAGGAACAACATTTGCTCTTCTCCAGTCTTCTGGGACTTCTCCTGTTCTCCAAGAATTTTCAAAGAATTTTCAAACATCTGTGTTTCCAATGTAAATCAATTTGAAAATTTGTAGTGTGTTGATAAAACTTGGATAGATAGTGTCTTTTCAACATAATAAATTTGTGTTATGTACTTCCAGATATAAATAATGAGGGTGTAATTTAGCATCATCCCTTTTGAATCGCTCTGTATTTGTAGATATAGACCTGATCCATAAATGCAGCAAACAAATAAATGTAACTGCAATCTGAGCGAACTAAGGTACATGTAAATTTTGAATAAATTTATTTTGAAATGCATTGGAAGTGCATTGAGCTGTAGGTTAGATTGCTGCTAAAGGGGGGAAAAAAAACTCTTTAAATCTTCTTCCTTAGCGAGTATGAGCGATATGAGTGTGACCGGAGCGTAAGTTCAAACGGAAGTAAGTGTGTGACTTGTGATTCAGTGACTTTGGATTCAGGGAGTTTGGAAAGGAGGAATTTGGACTGAATTGCTGTCTGTATTTTACTAATTCTTTACATTTCTTTTTACTTAACATTTCTGTCTAGTGCAATCCCCAATAGGAAATGAGCTTCATTATTGGCAATGCTATCCAGTGTACATCTTGCCACATGTATACAATCCTTGAATAGCCGGTCGTGGGTGCATACTGCTATGCGAGATGTGAGCACATTGTTCGTTTGGAAGCCCAGGCACTGGATCTAAATGAGCAGCCGGCAAAACTGAGATCCATAGACAATATGGAAAGAAGTCTGCTGCTCACTGAGCAGCTGCTCACTGTGGTAGATGTGGGGGAGGGAGGTAGTAGGGAGCTGCAGGACAGTGAGGCAGCTAGCTGGGTGACAATTAGAAGGGGGGTAGAGGGAAGAGTGTCAGGGAGGCTAGTCCTGATCTGGCACACCCCAATAAGTTTGCAAAGTTGGCAGATTACGGGGGTGTCAGTACAGGAGTAGCACTGCTGCAGCAAGGCATGTCCTCTGAAAGTCGGAGGAGTGTCAGCTCCAGTAAGGGATAAATAGGAGAGCAGGGCAGGCTAGGCAGGTGCTGGTAGTGAGGGACTCAATTATTAGGGGAACAGATATGGCAATCTGTCACAAAGACAGGGATCATCGAGCAGTGTGCTGCCTACCTGGCGCTCGAGTCTGGCACATCGCTGATCGGGTTGGCAGATTACTGGGAGGGGCTGGTGAGGACCCAGCGGTCATGGTGCACATTGGCACAAATGACAAAGTTAGAGGTAGGTGGAAGGTCCTTAAAGATGATTTCAGGGAATTAAGCTGCAAGCTTAAAGAAAGGACCTCCAAGGTAGAATTCTCTGAAATACTGCCCATACCAGGTGCCACGCCAGAGAGGCAACGGGAGATTAGGGAGATAAATAAGTGGCTCAGTAATTGGTGTAGGAAGGAGGGGTTTGGGTTCCTGGAGAACTGGGCTGACTTCTCAGTTGGCTACAGGTTCTACGCTAAGGACGGGCTGCACCTCAATGGGGAGGGTGCAGCTGTGCTGGGGGAGAAAATGGCTAGAAGGTTGGAGTGTTTAAACTAGGGATTGGGGGGGAGGGTATTCATTTTATAGGTGGGGTAGATAGTGCAGATAGTGACCTAGGCACAAATAAAGAAATTGGGGGTGGGGTTAGAACAGTCAATATAGTAAGAAAGAATAAAAGTACAGAGAGATACATAAAATGCATGCACACTAATGCCAGAAGCCTCACCAACAAAATGGAGGAATTAGAATTAATTTTGTTGGAAAATAATTATGACATGGTGGGGATATCTGAGACATGGCTAGACGAGAGCCATGACTGGTCAGTTAATTTACAGGGCTATAGTGTGTTCAGAAATGACCGTACAAATAAGCGAGGGGGGTGTGTGTTTATATGTAAAATCATCCTTAAAACCCATGTTGCGTGAGAATATATGTGAATCTAATGAAAATGTAGAGTCCCTGTGGGTGGAGATAAGGGGAGGGGGAAAAAATAATAAATTACTGATAGGGGTTTGTTATAAGTCTCCAAAAATAATGGAAGCAGCGGAGAATATCCTCATAAAGTAAATAGATGAAGCAGCGACTCAAGGAGAAGTCATTATTATGGGGGACTTTAACTACCCTGAAATACATTGGGGAACAGAAACCTGTAGTTTCAGCAAAGTTAATATGTTTTTGACAACTATGAGAGATAATTACCTTTCACAACTGGTTCAAGACCCAACAAGAAGGGGGGCACTGCTAGACCTAATATTAACCAATAAGCCAGACCGCATATCAAATATAAGAGTTGGGGGGTCACTTGGGTAATAGTGATCACAAAATAATAAGTTTTCATGTATCCTTTAATAAGATGTGTAGTAGAGGGGTTACAAGGACACTAAACTTCAGGAAGGCAAATCTCCAACGGTTGAGAGATGATCTTAGTGCTGTAAACTGTGCGGCTGTGCCTGGAAGTAATGACGCGGCAGGGGTGACACACAAGCACAATTAAAGGCGCAGTGTCGCCCCTGCCGCGTCATTACTACCAGACACAGCCGCACAGAACGCAGCCATGTCTGAAGTGCCGGCAATCAAGCAGCGCCGGCGGTCCTGAACAGGTGCCTGCGAATCAGCCCGGTCCCCGACAGCGAGTGGGCCCTTCTGATGGTGAAGGGCCCCAGCACTTGCCCGGGTACGCCAAGTGTTGATGCCGGCCCTGCTTAGAACATATCATGAGGTCCTTTAGACTGGACTTCCCCAGATTTCTAAGAACCAAATGTCTTTCAAACCTGGTTTTAGTGCAATTTTTAGTCAAGAGGTGATAAAGGAAATCATGTAAGGTGACTATATTCTCCAATTCTGGCTGAGCAAATTTGTAGGTCTAGGCCCAGGAGAGGTAAGTCTGTTAATTTAAGTTCACATCTAATGAGATTACCTTGTCGATGGTAACACAGTTCAATTACATTTTGTGTAGTAATGTAACATACATAGTAACATAGTAACAGGTGCAGGGCCATGGTGCAGGGCCATGATGTCTGTAACACGCCGGCAGCCCTGCACTGCCACATAGCTGAGGAGCTGCTGGACAGGTCACAGGACCCGGGACAGGTGAGCAACACTTCCCCAATCCCCATATTAAAAATATTTCTAATGTGTTTGTGTGTGCATGTATGATGTGTATGTCTGTGTATGTCAGTGTGTATAACTGTGTATGTATATTTATGTCTGTTTTATATGTGTTTTTAAGAATTTGTGTTAAAATATGTATGTATGTCTGTATGTGTATGTATCTGTGTATGTGCGTGACTGCGTGTTGTATGTGTGCATATCTGTGTACCATGTGCATGTGGGCGCATGACTGCGTACTGTGTGTGTATGTCTGTGTACTGTGTGTATGTGTGCATGCATGTCTGTGTACCGAGTGTGCGTGCATGTCTGCGTACCATGTGTGTATGCATGTCTGCGTACTGTGTGTGCATGTCTGTGTACTGTGTGTATGCGTGCATGCATGTGACGCGCCCCCTGGGACATATTCCTTTTTGAGGGGAATACCCGGCACCGGATCAGATGGGGGGTTGTAGTCTCCGAGCGGCTGTGACCCGGTCCCGTGCCCAGGGCGTCAAGCTCAGTGTTATGTGGCAGCTTTACAGATGTTACTAAAGTTCTTTTGTGTCGACTACGCCACCCGTTGTGATGCGGTCACTGTGGCCGCCGCTGCTGCAGGGTCCGCTGAGGCTGATGGTGGGTGCGCAGCTTGGTGGGATAACCCCCAACGGGAGGGGTATAGCCTCAGAGGGGACAGGCGCAGAGGATGGGGGTTGTGGTGGTGCGGTGCAGCCGGCAATGAAGACAGACTCGGGTTGTGCAGTTAAGGGTGTTTACTTACTGCAGATGTTGTACTGGTCACTCCAGCTGCTAGTGACCACCCGAGCCGTGCTGCGTCCACCAGGTCCTGGATCCCGCCAACCCCCAAACAAGTCCGGAGCGTGGCCCTGAGCTCTCCCTCTGTCCTTTCTTCAGCCGTCCCCACCAGGGATTCACCTAGGTCCAGCTCCCTCGGGCCTTCTTTTGGGACACCCTTGGCCCTGGGTTCCCTGACCCTTCATGTGGTGTGCCTTCGGGGTGAATGTGGTGGGTGACCGTGACAGACACTGCCCACGGTCTCCGGTCTCTGGCTGGGGATTGTTTTTGCCCCCACCAGCTTGGGTTCCGGTACCCTGTTGCTGACTCCTCACCCGGTGTTCTAATTTGGGTTCTTGGGTCCCTTCAGTCTTCCCCCTCTGGGTCTTTCTCTGCTCCACTCTCTCTCTCTCCAGGGCTGCTGTTTCCTTCTCTCTCCTCTCCAACTGACTTGTTCTCAGCGTCTGACCCTGATCTAAGTTGGTGCCCTCCTTATATATCCCTCTATGTGTGAGCTCAGGTGACCAGCACCCAATGAGCTCCTATCACTACCCAGACTGCTCCCCCTATCTGCCCCTACACTACATGGGATGTACCACCCCCCTCCCACTCCAGCCAGGAACAGGCTCGGTTGTACCTGCACATTTCTAAGTGGGAGTACCGTCGGCCTGCTCCTCTGGAATGGGATGTATGTAGTGCATGCAGTCTATCTGAGCTCAGTTCCACACTCCTTCCTTACCCGGGAGTGGAATATCACACCTCTGGGTTGAGGTGCAATACCCCTGTAGCAGCCGAATCCTCAGGGTGCTACATTCCCCCCTGGTAAATCACAGCACGTCCTCGGGCTGTAAGACATAAACACCAAAAACATACAAATTTTTGCATAAACATATAAAACATATAAAAACATTATATATATAACATATCTTATCAGATAAAACTTTCTCGTAGACTTCTCTTGTCTCTGGTTCCTCCTCCGGACACTGTGCAACGTGTGTCCGGGAAAAGTGCGACAGTCTCTTAGAAAAATCTGGTTTTCTTATAAAACCGGTAGGGGGCGCTTTAGGACGCGCAACTATATACAGGGGAAGTTGGCCGCTCTCAGTCCTCGGCCAGGTAGAGGGAAGGGAATGGCTGCTCACAGTCCTCAGCCTGTAGGATGAAGGGGTTAACGGGTAACAGTTCACTGGTCCCAACGGGGACTATTTTAGCAGCAACAGTTTCAGTTTCTATATACCCCGATTGGGTAACTTATTTACAGCTCCTGCTCTGCCGCACTCAACGGCGTCTTCCTCCTGCTCTTTCTTGATATGATGTTTCTTCAGACCCGTCCGGGTCCTCTGGCTCCTCCTCCCCGTACCGCAACTCCTCCTCCGTCAAGCGGTGTACGTGGAGGGCGTAAGGTCCTTTGGCACACTTGTGCCGGGTGAAAGTGACCTCGTCTCCGACGTAGAGGTCACGGCCTTTGTGACCTTCCGGCAGGTGGGACTCGACGTCTCTGCGGGTCACAAAAACGTCACCGCGGTTGTTACGGTCCCGAATAAAGCCCCACCCATGCTGCGGGTTGAACTTTATCACTGTCCCGATGGTGCGGGGACAATGCGCTGCACGGGGGTTCCTCCTAGTCCGGCTCTTCTGCTCCGCGCTCTGGATTTGGGCCTGTTGTTCTCTGACCCGCCTCTCCTCCCGTTCTCTCTTAAACTCTGCCAGCTGTTGACGGCAACACTCTGTACGTTCAGCTGCGGCTGCCCGAGTTTCTCCGGTGAACCCCATCAAATCTTCTCCCGTGGGGTCCCACACGAATTGGGCTTCTGCTAGAGGAGGCGAGACCCGAGCCACGGGCTTCGGAGCCGGGATTAGGGGCTCACACAAGGGCCCTAGTCTTTGCTGCCGCTCCAGCTCAGGGTACCCTTCGGGCCAGATGAAGGGCCGCCCGTCTGGCCATGTGAGCTGGCCGAAGAGGTCCTCCCCCAGGTGTGGCACCCTAGGTATTGCGGGCGCGGGCGCGGTGGTGGTGGCGCCCGGGTTGCCCAGGCCTTGCGGCCAGGCCTGGGGCACCTGGAAGGTGAAGGGCACCGTTAGGACGGCGGCGCCCTGGGCTACCTGGCCTTGCGGCCAGGCCGGAGGCTCCGCGGAGGTAGGGGGCGCTGTTGGTGGTGCGGCGCCCGGGGGTACTAGGCCTTGCGACCAGGCTGGTGGTAATTCCTGCTTTGTCACGCTCCGGGTCGGGGCGCGTGACGTCACAGGGGTCGCTGCGGCGGCTTCCGGTCGGGGCCTAGTCCATGGCGGCGACCCGGCGGCTACGGGCACAGCAGGGGGACTTTCGGGCTCTGCGACGGGGAGCTGGGGCAGGTAAGCGGTGTCACGGCTTGGGGTATAGGCGTCCCCTTTACCTGCCTCCATGCGTTCGGCTCCCTCCTCGGCGCCGTCTCCGGCCTTGGGTCCTCCTGCGCCATCCTCAGAGGCAGTCTGCTTCCTCTTCCAGGGTAGCGTGCTCCGTTGACTGGTCTCTGCTTGCTGGGTCATCTCCCGGCCCCACTCCGCCAGTATCTCGCGCTGTACCCGGGCCATCCTCCTTGCGAGGCCCTCCAGGGCAGTTTGTGCACACTCCCGGTCTCGGGGGAGCTGCGCTAAGATCTCCGCTAGACCTAGCGGGGTTGTGGACTCTAGCAGGCTCCTGACCATCGGGTCGGTGCTGCTCTGCTCTGCTTCCGGCAGGCTCCTGGCCAGCGGGCCGGTGCTGCTCTGCCCTCCTTCCTCGGTCTCTAGCAGACTCCTGGCCAGCGGGCCGGTGCTGTTCTGCTTTCTCTCCATCTCCGGGTGAGCTCCTCCGCTACTCCTTGTTAGACCTCTTGCCTCCGGGTGCGCTCGCTCTAGACTCCTCCAAGCGACACCCATCTTTTCTCTTCTCTTTCGTCTCCTCCCACTTAGAGGGCGGTCCCGGGGCAACTCGGTGACTGTCAGCTCCAGGGGGAGTTCTTTCACGCTGACAGACACCTCCAGCATCACAGTCTCTGTTGGTGGGGGCGGTTTCCACTTTTGGCGCCATTTTCTGTCCCGGCCCACGATGGGAGGTGGCCTCTTGCCCTCCTTTGGCACGCCCATAATGGCGTCCGCTGCTCTTCCAAGGCGGGAAATCTGCGGTTTTGGCGGGAAGCGTCGCCCAGTGGCGGGAAACTCTGCAGATGGCGGGAACAAGTTGGAAATGGCGGACAATCGGCGGGAAACGACTGGTGATGGAGTCCGATGGCGTGGACCCTCCGGAACCGGCGGGAGACTTCTTTCTGAGGTAAACTTGCACTTTTCTTCAGGCACGCAGTACCCGGGTGTTGCGGGCACGTAATCCTGCCGACTACGCCAAAGTTGACGCGCCCCCTGGGACATATTCCTTTTTGAGGGGAATACCCAGCACCGGATCAGATGGGGGGTTGTAGTCTCCGAGCGGCTGTGACCCGGTCCCGTGCCCAGGGCGTCAAGCTCAGTGTTATGTGGCAGCTTTACAGATGTTACTAAAGTTCTTTTGTGTCGACTACGCCACCCGTTGTGATGCGGTCACTGTGGCCGCCGCTGCTGCAGGGTCCGCTGAGGCTGATGGTGGGTGCGCAGCTTGGTGGGATAACCCCCAACGGGAGGGGTATAGCCTCAGAGGGGACAGGCGCAGAGGATGGGGGTTGTGGTGGTGCGGTGCAGCCGGCAATGAAGACAGACTCGGGTTGTGCAGTTAAGGGTGTTTACTTACTGCAGATGTTGTACTGGTCACTCCAGCTGCTAGTGACCACCCGAGCCGTGCTGCGTCCACCAGGTCCTGGATCCCGCCAACCCCCAAACAAGTCCGGAGCGTGGCCCTGAGCTCTCCCTCTGTCCTTTCTTCAGCCGTCCCCACCAGGGATTCACCTAGGTCCAGCTCCCTCGGGCCTTCTTTTGGGACACCCTTGGCCCTGGGTTCCCTGACCCTTCATGTGGTGTGCCTTCGGGGTGAATGTGGTGGGTGACCGTGACAGACACTGCCCACGGTCTCCGGTCTCTGGCTGGGGATTGTTTTTGCCCCCACCAGCTTGGGTTCCGGTACCCTGTTGCTGACTCCTCACCCGGTGTTCTAATTTGGGTTCTTGGGTCCCTTCAGTCTTCCCCCTCTGGGTCTTTCTCTGCTCCACTCTCTCTCTCTCCAGGGCTGCTGTTTCCTTCTCTCTCCTCTCCAACTGACTTGTTCTCAGCGTCTGACCCTGATCTAAGTTGGTGCCCTCCTTATATATCCCTCTATGTGTGAGCTCAGGTGACCAGCACCCAATGAGCTCCTATCACTACCCAGACTGCTCCCCCTATCTGCCCCTACACTACATGGGATGTACCACCCCCCTCCCACTCCAGCCAGGAACAGGCTCGGTTGTACCTGCACATTTCTAAGTGGGAGTACCGTCGGCCTGCTCCTCTGGAATGGGATGTATGTAGTGCATGCAGTCTATCTGAGCTCAGTTCCACACTCCTTCCTTACCCGGGAGTGGAATATCACACCTCTGGGTTGAGGTGCAATACCCCTGTAGCAGCCGAATCCTCAGGGTGCTACACATGTCTGTGTACCGAGTGTGCGTGCATGTCTGCGTACTGTGTGTGCATGTCTGCGTACTGTGTGTGCATGTCTGCATACCATGTGTGTGTGCACATGTCTGCGTACTGTGTGTGCATGCATGTCTGTGTACTGTGTCTGTATATCTGCATACTGCATGTGAGCGTGTATGTTTGGTATATGTGAAGGATGAGGGGGCAGCCTGGGCCCTGTGTTGTATACCTATATTTCTCCACTGTATCTGTGCATCATGAATGGTGGTATGTGTTAAAGGGGCCCACTGAGACTCTTTCACCTAGGGCCCACGAAAACTTGCAGCCGGCCCTGGTTCCAAGCACATGAGAGATAATCGCATTGGTATACTCTGTGATCTCTGACTGCCACTGGCTTCCAGAATGAGAGAATGATATATAGTGATCTAAACCCACTGGCACTTCCCAGAGATCTTTGTAATGGGGAATCTGATTTATATCTTAGGCTAAAAAATACTTACTGTGTAAGCAACAAATATCTAGCAATAATAGACCATGCAGATACAACACTGTCCAATAAAATATTCCACATTTGTGGTCATGTTCCTCCTACACATGACTGTCCAGTATCCAGACAGCAGCATTTTGTTAATTTCCAAGTACCTTTGAGTAATGTACCTTGTTCTATAAAGAAGAGATAATAGAAACTCACCAAGGAGTTGCAGACATGGAACCAGACTCCCAATTGAGCTACAAACCTCATGAGCTTATTCATTGGGACTTACAAGTTCTCAGAATGTTTTTTTTTATAATATTAAGCTAAATGCTTTGGGTAACTATTAAGCTAAAAAAAAATCTTTATTATATTTTTATATTGTTTCTACACTAGAAAGTATTAGGGTAGTCATTTTTGTATTACAGCAGTTTCTTCGTTGTACATAGGAAACAATTGGAACTAGAGAGGACACCATTCGTACACAGAAGTTAAGTGTAAGTATAAGGGGTTCTCAAAACCCTATTGAGTTACTCAAGCTTATATAAAGAAGTTATGTAGCTATGTTATGCTATGTTATAACATAACATAATTAGCTGTAAGCATGCAAAACTGAGTAAAAAAAACAAACATACAAAATAGTGACCCACCTCCACATTTACGCCTCTTTCGTTCCTTTTATTAGTCGTTGCCAGCCAAGCACTTTTTGACAGTTCTCCTGAACCAAGATTGTCACAGTCACTAACTGATTATGCTGACAGCGTAGCTAATCCACAATATAAACAGACAGAGATTTTGGGAGGCTGAATACTTTGGTATTTATGGCATGTGGGGGAACAATGTGAATATGGTGTGGTAGGTTGACTCACTCAGCTGCTCTCTGAGGTAGACAAAGGAAACTGGGGGGTCAAAATCTGTGGCTGGTTTATTACTTTCATAAACCAGAAAACAACATAAACATAGTGTGACGCTGAGTCACTTTTCACGGCCAAGCCGTGAGACAGGATAGTCAATGAGTCTGAAGTCAAAAGCCAGGAGGGTTCGTCATAAACAGAAGGAAGAGACAAAGGCGTAGTCAGGTAACGTTCCGTGGGTCAGAATTAGAGATGAATGAATGTTTCAATATTCAGTTCGGATTACAATTGTCGAATTCGCAATATTCGCCGATTTATTCATCGAATATTAGCCGAACATTGCCGAACGACATTGGATTCAATGGGGGGCAAAAACAAACGCATACACAACTCCTTTCAACGGACCCAAAAGCTGCAAAAACACATCAAATTAGGGACATACACCAGGAAAGTGCCATCAATTGACCCAGAGTACAAGTACTCTAATTATTATTTATTATTATAACAACATTTATTCCGTGGCGCTTTACATGTGAAAAGGGGTCACCTACTGGTACAAGAGGAGAGCAGACCCTGCCCGAGAAGGCACACAAACAATCTACAAGGGATGGGTGAGGATACAGTAGGTCAGGGTACAGCTGGTTGTGCAGCGGTTTGGTGGAGCGGTGGTTACTGCAGGTTGCAGGCTTGTCGGAAGAGGTGGGTCTTCAGCTTCCTCTTCAAGGTTTCCACGGCAGGCGAGAGTCTGATGTGTTGGGGTAAAGAGTTACACAGTAGGGAAGATGCACAGGACAAATCTGCTGAGAGCCTAAATGAAGGTAAACTTCCAGGAGCTCACAACTGAGCAGATTAACCCCTGCACTGCTAAAAGAAACCTACACCAATTAATATTAATATCCCTATCCCTATACCCATCCCCCCATTATTTTACCATTTGCTTTGGCAATGCTAACATGTACTTAGTCATGCAAATAAAGTCCATTTGATTATGAAGGTAAAAGGCTTCTAATGAGTGCAGGAATCAGACGCTTCTCTCTGTCACAGTAAACCCATGAAACCTTTCAAGCTTCAACACAATGTTCACAAGGTAGACAGCTATGGTGGTCAGTCTCCTAGACAATGAGCTAACTCCTTCATGATGATAGAGGCCACCATCTCCTTAGCTTGCTGCTCGTACTTTTCTGTAGAAATGAGCTTGGCTCCAACCAGCCAGGAATATTTCCAGTGAATTATGGCACCCCATGGTATTAGCAGTGCACCCAGTACCAGAAGCGAAGCCATCCACAATTTCCTTCTCTGGAATTTTATTTGGTAGTGTTATAGCAGAAGATGGAGTCGCTCAAGTTTAAAGGCCCCATCTATGCTATATAAGTCTGACAGTTATTTTAGGTGAAAACAACAGCTATGAATGTTCCTTCTTGTATCAATAGCGTGTCCTTGCTAAAAAGATAACGTGATTCTCCCTGGCCAGATGTTTCTTCTTGTAGCAATAATGTGTTCTTGCAGAAAGATGAAATGACCTTGCTAACTAGATAAGTCTAATTAAATATTTTAAAGCATGCAGAAACTAGCTTTTTTCGCTTGTTCAGCTAAACTGTATAATCGAACCATATATGGCAAATCCGTTTCCTGCCTTTAGGGTGTATATTAGCCCTGTGTTTTGTAATAAAGTTTTTAGAGTATGTTTAGACACAAACATCCTGTCCTGTGTCTTCATTCTCTCCGAGCTCGTAATCCAAAGGATAGAAGACCCAAAATTCAGTGACGACAGCTGGCGCCTCGAACAGGGACCTTGAGTTAATCTACCCAAGGGTGCTCGACCGGTCCGAGACGTGGGACGAGTGAAGCTCTCTGTTGGTGATATATACAGCGCTGAGGTAAGAATAACTGTTATATTCTACCTAATTATATCACTGCATAGAAGAGACTCCCTCACCCCCGAGCGGTCGGCTCCCCAGGTAATTCACAGATTGTTGTCTGGCTCAGATCCCTTTGAATCAGTAGAATCCCTCAGATAAATTGACAGTCCTGCCTTCTATCCTTTGGAGAATTTAAGAATGAAAGTATGGATCCGATGATTGTGTTGTGGATGTGTCCCGGGATTGATGTTTTTGGTCTGTTTTTTCTGGTTGGCGTATAAGTCCTAGAGAGGCTAGTAGTGGAATGGTTCAGAAACCTTTGTGGCCCATTGTCTAAGTGACTGAGGAGTCTCTTCTAGGTGAGGAGAACCGAAAAAAATGGGGAACCAAAATGCCAAGGAAGGCATTATAGCCAAAGACTTAGTGGTACGCAGAGAAGGGAAACAGGCACTGATTGGAATTGACAAAATATTGTGTAAAGCGGGAATGAATGAGAATGGAGAGATGAATGGAGAGAAATGGAAATCCTTCTTTAACTCCTATCATGGATGGTTGAAAGATAAGGGTCTGTTAGGGACAGTAGATGTATGGATGAATGCATGCGCTTATTTTGAAGGAAAGATTGAAGAATTAGGAGACGGACGTTACAGACTGACAAAAACTGGAATGACAGATTTTCCTCCCTGTCCGCTCCCGACGTCACCCCCACCCCAGTACCAGAATTCCCAGGAACCTAAATGTTGGGTTTGCCCCAGATGTGGACAGCAGAACCCCTTGACAGTAGACATCTGTGTGGCATGTGGAGGACCGAGACCCCACCCAGCTAGACAATTCCCAATGAGGACGGTAGTTGTGCCAGGAGCACCGGGTGCAGCAGCAGCAGCAGCAGCAGGGGGGGATGCAGTGGTTCCAGGTCAGGAAGCTCGCACAATGTTAATGTATAGACCATGGAGTCCTTCAGAGCAGTTGGCACTGATCTCCCAGCTGCCAGATCCGTCCCAGTCCCCTATGGGTTTTGCTAGAATGATCACCACCATACAGGATACGCATCATGCCACTAGAATAGATCTGCAGGGGGTAATTAAGGGAAAATTGGCAGAGGAAGCCCGCTATGATAGGTTGATAGATGAGACAAAAGAACAGTATGCCAATAGGACCGGACCCGTAGATGCAGAATCTAATGATGCAGCAGCTGGAGTCCTATTCGCAGCAGCGTTGGTAAAAGCATGTCAAGACAGGCAAGCAGAAAAGCAAGTTACACTAGAAGATAGAGTGCAGGGAAAGGAGGAAGATCCTAAGGATTATTTCTATGCACTAAAGAAAACCTGGTCAGAAATGGGGTTCAACGCCGGGAATAAGACTAGTGAGAGGGTATTAGCAAGTGCTTTCATGAATGGACTAAAGAAAGAGATTGCAGAGAAGGTAAAAGCAAGTAGACCAGACTGGAGATCAGTGAAGGCAGAAGATTTAGCTAGAATAGCTCAGGGGGCACAACATGACATAGCACAGGCAAAAAGAGCTGCCAGAATACATATAGTAGAGACGACCCCCAGAAACAACAGAGGCAGAGGACGGACTGAAGGAGAAGGACAGAAACTGTGTTATGGATGTAAAAAGCCAGGACATTTTAGAAAGAACTGTAGGACCAACCCGTATCCAAATGCTCAGAGTACGGGTCCTCCAGCCGACCAAACAACGCCCCCATAGGATGAGGGTAGCTTGCACATGAACCCCCTCATCTCCTTACCCCCAACTCCCAGTTGTATAGTGCAGGTGAACCTACCAGGGGGACATGAAATCGATTTTCAAGTAGATACGGGGGCCGACAATTCAGTAATTACGCAAGGTGATTGGCCATACACTGACACTGATTTTTCACATCATGTCATTGCCACCCCCTTCAATTCCCCGTCTGTCCTGCTTCCTGTCACTAAAAGAATTCCCCTGCAAATTCAAGGAGCTACTGTACAAAGCCAGCTCATGGTATCGCCCCGAGGCCAATATAACCTTTTGGGAAATGATGTGTTGTCCCAATTACAAGCACATATTGAGTATCATCCCGATGACACTGTCACCATGACCCCAGGTTTAAAACCAAGAACCCTTTGCAAAATTATGTCACTAGATATTGCCAGCATAGAAGAGACAAATGAGTTTCCCCCGATATTGGAGCAGGCTGTACCACATGATTTTTGGGCCTCAGACAAAACAGATGTTGGTAGGTTAAGAGTTCAACCAGTAATGGTGAAATTAAAACCAGGAGCCATCTTACCTCAACAGAGGCAGTATCCCCTTAGCTCGGCTCAGGAGAATGCCATAGCCCAGCAGGTCCAAAAATTACTACAGAGAGGAGTCCTAGTCAAAACCCAGTCCCCTTGCAACACTCCCCTGTTCCCAGTAAAGAAAAAGAGTGTGCCAGGACAACCAGCCGCATATAGAATGGTCCATGACCTCCGGTTGGTTAACAAAGCCACAGAACTTCTAACACCAGTTGTGCCCAACCCGCATACTCTTCTGTCACAGATACCTTCTAACTCTCTTTGCTTTTCAGTGGTTGATTTGGCAAATGCATTTTTCAGTGTACCATTACATCCTGACTGCCAGTACCTGTTTGCTTTCACATTCCAGGGTAGTCAGTATACATGGACAGTGTTGCCACAGGGTGCCCAGAATTCACCCACAATGTACACTGCAAGTCTGCAGGAAATACTGGAGGGATGTTCTGAGCCACATATCGTTGTTTTGCAATATGTCGATGACCTGCTCATTTGTGCCCCCTCCAGGAAACAATGTCATAGTGCAACTATATCGCTTATGTTGTTTCTCTATCACGCTGGCTGCAAGGCATCGAAAGATAAGCTTCAGTTTTGTAAATCTTCAGTCACCTTTTTGGGACATTGCATTACACCAGGAGCTCGTCATTTAACAAATGCACGCAAACAAGCAGTACAGGCATTCACCGTCCCCATTAATGTTGCAGCCCTCAGAACTTTTCTTGGACTTGTTTCCTATTGCAGACAATGGATTCATGCCGTCTCTGTTTTAATTCAGCCCCTCTATGACTGTCTTACCCCAACACCTTTTGTACTAACATCAGAGGCAATAGACTGTTTTTATTCTCTCAAGAACCGTATTTTGGCCGCTCCAGCTTTGGGTACCCCTAATTATGAGCTCCCATTTACTCTGTACCTTCATGAACAAGCTGGACATGCAGCAGGAGTTTTAACTCAAACACACGGTGATAATCAGAGACCTGTTGCCTACTTTAGTGGCAGATTGGATGTGGTAGCCAGAGGTGCACCATCCTGCGTACGTGCTCTGCATGCTGTTGGACTATTACTCCATAAATCCGCAGACATTGTTCTTGACCACCCGCTCACCGTTCTAACACCTCATGATGTCTACACTATATTGAATCAAGTGCAACCCGCTCACCTTTCAGCAGCACGTCATCTCAGGTTACAATGTGCGCTGTTAATGCCTCCCAATGTTTCTTTACAGAGGTGTACTACCCTGAATCCAGCAACTTTGTTACCTCTCTCGGATCTAAAGGAGGAGTCAGGTACTGTGCTTTTTAAGGAAGATCCAAGAGAGGAAGTTCCTCATGACTGTGTACAAATGATGGCACAAGAAACGGCAGGTTTACCTACTGTATTTGAACATGAATTACAAAATGCAGATTTTGAATTTTTTGTAGATGGATCCCGTCATCAGGACGATTCAGGTACCTTCCATACTGGATATGCAGTTGTCTCCCTCAATGCAGTAATCAAGGCAGAACCAATGCTCCCACACCAGTCGGCTCAAGAAGCTGAACTTAGGGCCCTAACCGAGGCCTGTAAACTAGCGGAAGGTAGTATTGTTAACATTTACACAGATTCTAGGTACGCATTCGGTATATCGCATGATTTTGGTCCAATATGGAAGTCAAGAGGTTTCCTGACGGCAGCAGGACACCCCATTAAGAATGCTGATGCGGTCCAGCAGTTAATTGACGCGCTACAACTACCCAAACAAGTAGCTGTCATAAAGGTAAGAGCACATACCAGACGCACCGACCAGGTAAGCAGAGGAAACGCGATGGCAGATGCAGCGGCAAAAACAGCAGCCTGTAAGCCGCAACAAGGGTCAACAGTACGTCAGTTAAGTGCCCCTAAAAACCCCTTTGTGTCGGAGGACATCTTATCCCAAATGCAGGCTCAGGCTCAAAAGGAGGAGGTCGATAAGTGGTTAAAGGAAGGTGCATGCCTGAATGAAGCAAATGGGGTATGGGGGAAAGGGACACGACGATGCATTCCAAGGGCACTGTACCCAGCAGCTGCCCAGATACTACATGGGCCGACACACCAATCTAAAACGGGTGTGATGAGTGTGATGCAGAAATATTGGGTGGCACCAGGATTCTTCACCTGTATTGAAAATCTGGTACAAGGGTGCATGATATGTGCTACACATAATCAGGGTAGAGTAGTTAAAATACCACCCAAACACACCCCCCGGCCCCTCTATCCATTCCAGAGACTGCAAATTGATTATATTCAGCTGCCAAAGTCAGGATCATGGGAATATGTGTTGGTCTGTATTGATTTGTTCTCAGGATGGCCAGAGGCTTTCCCGATTGCCAAAGCCACGGCTGCGGCAACCGCAAAGAAACTGCTTGCGGAGGTGGTCTGCAGGTATGGGGTACCAGAGGTAATTGAGAGTGACAGAGGTACACACTTCACAGGTGAAATAATGAATGAAGTCATGTCAGCCCTAGGAATTCAACAAGCATTCCATACCCCGTATCACCCACAAAGTAGTGGTAAAGTGGAAAGACTGAATGGGACATTGAAATTAAAAATTCAGAAAGCCATGGCTGAGACAGGAAAACCATGGCCGGACTGTTTACCACTTGCTCTGTTTTCAGTAAGATACACGCCTAATAGAAAGA
Source organism: Phyllobates terribilis (assembly GCF_046119375.1). Taxonomy (NCBI): domain Eukaryota; kingdom Metazoa; phylum Chordata; class Amphibia; order Anura; family Dendrobatidae; genus Phyllobates; species Phyllobates terribilis. The sequence goes on from NW_027362825.1 coordinate 6,025,043, forward strand.
CTGGACTCTCTCCATATGAGATATTGTTTGGCAACGTACCCAGCCTAGGGTGTTTCTAGCCGCAAGCATTAGAAATGAACAACCATGTGCTAAGTTCCTATGTGAGGGCTTTACACAAAAAGATTAAGCAAGTACATGATAATGTCTTCAGTTCTCTTCCAGATCCAGATCAAGACTCTAGCAGCCATACGCTGCAACCTGGAGACTGGGTGGTTATAAAAAGACACGTGAGGAAAAGCCTAGATCCACGGTTTGACGGACCCTTTCAAGTTCTGCTGACCACAAGTACAGCCATTAAGCTAGAGGGAAAAGAGACCTGGATCCACGCGTCCCATTGCAAAAAGATACTAGGAGAACCAGCGGACAAAGAATGATGACATTGTTTATACTTACCTGCATCCTTGCGACCACAGGTGCATGGACTACGTTAGGCACCATGGATGGAGATGACAATAGATTCATTAGACACCATCTTGCTCTAATCGATGGACTAAAGGAGCAAAACCAGACCATTGCTAATTGTTGGATATGTACACATGCCCCTTTGACGTCCACTAGCATACCCTTTCTCGCTGTCCCGGTCTCGTGGTAAGAGATAAACTTTTGAGTGAACTGTTCAGATACTTTGGCCAATAATTCCACACAGAGATTTTCCTTTCTAAATCCCGCAAATTGGTTTAAAGGTATTGGTGGGTGGTTGGCTGGTATAGTACAAGCTATTTTACAGGTTTTGCTAATGTGTCTTGCGGTTTATTTGTTTTTTAAGCTTTTTTTAATGTGTATTCAGCGTTGTACTAAAAGAAAACATAGAAATTCGTATTGATAAATGAAGGAACAAAAGGATGGAATGTTATAGCAGAAGATGGAGTCGCTCAAGTTTAAAGGCCCCATCTATGCTATATAAGTCTGACAGTTATTTTAGGTGAAAACAACAGCTATGAATGTTCCTTCTTGTATCAATAGCGTGTCCTTGCTAAAAAGATAACGTGATTCTCCCTGGCCAGATGTTTCTTCTTGTAGCAATAATGTGTTCTTGCAGAAAGATGAAATGACCTTGCTAACTAGATAAGTCTAATTAAATATTTTAAAGCATACAGAAACTAGCTTTTTTCGCTTGTTCAACTAAACTGTATAATCGAACCATATATGGCAAATCCGTTTCCTGCCTTTAGGGTGTATATTAGCCCTGTGTTTTGTAATAAAGTTTTTAGAGTATGTTTAGACACAAACATCCTGTCCTGTGCTTTCATTCTCTCCGAGCTCATAATCCAAAGGATAGAAGACCCAAAATTCAGTGACGACAGTAGACTGAGTGGCTGCCCAAATATTAGTTTCTCACAAAGGAGCAGAAGAAACTTAGCGGCAGTAGGTGCAAGTTTCTCCAGCATGTTAGATATCAGAGGGAGAACAGAGAGAGCAGTACGGTGACTCAGTGGTTAGCACTGCAACCTTGCAGCGCTGGGGTCCTGGGTTCAAATGCCACCAAGGACAACATCTGCAAGTAGTTTGTATGTTCTCCCTGTGTTTGCGGGGCGTTCTCCAGTGTCCTCCTCAGTAAAAAAGCAGCCATACAGTATCCGGGAACCTCTACACAGACTTTTTTTTAGCAGGGCTGCTTCTCAGCAGGGTTGGACAGGCCCACCTGAGAACCGGAGAATTGTCCAGTGGGCCCTTGCTTCTCCTTCAGGAGAGTTCATAGCGCAAACCTTGCTGCTGCTATGGGGCTCTTGAGCGGGGGAGAAAGGTGGGCCCTCAGAATAAAATCCTCTGGTGGGCCCAATGTTCTTCAGTCTGACACTGCTTCTTAGTGACAGTTTTATTTCACCTCAGCCATATTCTTTAGGTCACTGAAAGTACCGGCATAGAGGGAAACCGTATCTACTCCAGCTGTAATTTCTCCCAGGAAGTCCTCTAATGCAGTTTGTTTCATAAGCAATGGCAGCCCGTTCATCATCATCTCATACTTCTTGGTGGTGTTTAGTCACACATAAAAGATCTTTCTTTACGCCTTGAATTTCATGACTACAGAGTTGAGAAATGGTCTGATCTGCAATGCGTTTTGAGAAATAATGTGCATAAGCAAAGCCATGGTTTAGGCTACTGAAGGTCATCATTAAGCGAACCTCATACAGCTTTCGCGCAGACTGAAAGAGGGGTATCAAGACTTCCAAGACAGCCAAGACTTCCCTGTCCTCACCAAGAGGATGACTGTCCATGTTTTCCTCCTCCTCTTCATTATCACCCAATCCAGGTTGAGATGAGATGAGTCTGGGCTATGTAGCATCACCCTTGCTCCACCTACAATGCCTTCTTTTTAATTGTGAGCAGTGAGTGTTTAAGTACACAGAGAAGCGGGATGGTGAGGCTAATTATGGCGTCATCGCCGCTCACCATCTTGGTGGAGTCCTCAAAGTTTTGGAGGACGGCACAGATGTCAGACATCCATGCCCACTCATCAGCTCTTATGTGCAGAGGCTGACCTGAATTCCAACGGGCGTGTCTGTGAAAGCTCGTACTCAACAACTGCCCTCAGCTGCTCACAAATCCTTCCCAACATCTGCAATGTTGATTTCCAATGTGTGGTAACATCGCACACCAGTCAGTGAGCTGGAAGCTGCAAATGCTGCTGAAGCACTGCCAGGGTGGTGGAAGCTGTAGCTGACTTTCTGAAATGGGCACACACGCGGCATATTTTCACAAGCAGCTCTGGCAGATCTGGGTAGGTTTTGAGAAACCGCTAAACCACTAATTGAGCACATTTAGTGCTCGCTCATCACTAATGTGTACCCCTGTATGGAGAACAATATCAGCACCAAAGAGATAAAATATTAAATGTAGCCTGCTTTATATACCATGGTAGTAAGAAAACCAATTTTGTTTAGATCATGTGTACCCCTGTGACAACAATATCTGCACCAAAGAATTAATTTCACTACAGTAGAACTAGTATAATGGGGACCAACAACTCTTCCACTACAGCCAACCCAGTAGATGGAGTCCCAACCAGGAGTGTTCACATTTCAAAAAAATTAGGGCCTGACGCAACCATTTTCCATGGCCAACAGATTGGTGGAGTTCAATCTCTTAGCTTTGTCATGTGTAGGATGAAACAATCTTTTATGTGACCACAACTATGGGACTGAGGACTGGCTGCTGTGCTGAGAGAGGGCGGAGAACGTTGAACCGGACAAACTGCTGGACCGTGAGTGAGATGCAGGAGGAGATGTTATGATGGATTGATAAAGTTGTGGTGTGCTTATTTTCTGAGATTGGTCAAAAACAGCAGGCATGTCCGCTTCCGTTACAGCTGGCATGCTCTCACTCAGCCTGACTGGAGCAGGTAAAGAACTGGAGGTTCTGCGTTGAGAGACCTGCGTGACAATACTTGTCACCACTGGCAGACACAGACAGAAAAGGGCCCCTATGCAAGAACAATATATGGGCCCTTTGCAGCCTAAGAGCTCCTAAAAATGCAAAATTGTACCTGCTTTGGAGGTAGAAATGGGCCCCCTTACCTCTTGGGCCCCGGTGCAGCCACACAGGTTGCACCAATGATATGTCCGCCCCTGCTTGGCACGGTAACAAAGGAAGAGGAAGAAGCAGCAGATGCGGTTGATGGAGTGGCTGATAGTTGTTGAGGTATGCATTTAATCGCAGTGAGATTGCCAGAGTAACGCATGTTGATTGAGCATGTGAAGGTTCATGCATGTAGTAGTCAAATTATTGCACTTTTTCCCTCTACTGAGTTTTTTCTTGCAAAGTTGCCAGATAACGTGAGCTGGCTCATCCTTTGCAATGTCAAAAAAGGCCCAGGCTAGACAACCCTTGCCACCCCTGCGAGCTGCCGACCCGCGACCGGTGCTAGCCACTACGACGGTTGTGGCTAAGGATGCAGTGTTCCTCGCGGTTGCATCACTGCTTGTCTGCGCCTTAGGACGCAATGTAACCTCCTCATCTTCCTCCTCCTCCACCTCCTCAGATGAGCTACTCAGCTGTGTGCCTCTGGGTTTACACCAAGTGGGATCTACAACCTCATCATCATCCAATGTGTTATCCCATTCCTCACCCTAAGGGTCACCCTCCTTCTCTTCTTGCCCAGATAGCACAATACAGTTGAAGGTCAGGAAATTACTCGGACCCAACCTTTTTTTTTCCCTGTATGGAGAACAATATTTGCCCCAAAGAATTTTAAGCTGAGATGTAGTCTGCTTTATATACCAATTTTGAGTTTATCATGTCTGTGTACCCCTGTTTGGAGAACAATATCTGCCCCAAAGAATTTTAAGCTGATATGTAGTCTGGTTTATATACCAATTTTCAATTTATCATATCTGTGTACCTCTGTGTGGACAACAATATCTGCCCCAAATAATTTTAAGCTGAGATGTAGTCTGCTTTATATAACAATTTTGAGTTTATCATATCTGTGTACCCCTGTGTGGAGAACAATATATGCCCCAAAGAATTTTAAGCTGAGATGTAGTCTGCTTTATATACCAATTTTGAGTTTATCAGGTCGATGTACCCCTGTGTGGAGAACAATATCTGCAACAAAGAATTAAAAGATGAAATATAGCCTGCTTTATATACAATGGTAGAAAGAAAACCAATTTCTATTTTATCATGTGCTCCCCTATGAGAACAATATCTGCACCAAAGAATTAATTTCAATAGAGTATTAAAATATATAATATAAAATATTATAATGGGTACCGACAACTCTTCCACTGCAGCTAACCCAGCAAATGGAGACACAATCAGGAGTGTTCACATTTAAAAAAATTAGGGTCTAACACCACCATTTCCGTGGCCAACAGATTGGAGATGGTGGAGTTCAACCTCTTAGTTTTGTAATGTATACAGGAAACAATCTTTTACGTGACCACAACTACGGGACCAAGAGCTGGCTGCAGTGCTGAGAGAGGGTGGAGTATGGTGAACCGGACAAACTGCTGGACCGTGAGTGAAGTGCAGGCGGAGATGTTATGGTGGATTGAGAAAAATGTGCTGTGCACGGTGAAACAAACACAGCAGGCATGTCCACTTTCATTACAGGTGACGAGCTCTCACTCAGCCTGACTGGAGCGGTTATACAACTTTAGGTTCTACGGTCGGAGACCTGCATGACAATACTTGGTACGGTAACAGAGGAAGTGGAAAAAGCAGCAGATGCGGCTGATGGGGCAGCTGATGGTTGTTGAGGTCCCCATTTTATCGCAGTGAGATTGGCAGTGTAACGCATGTTGATTGCGAATGTGAAGGTTGATGCATATAGTAATCAAATTATTGCACTTTTTCCCTCTATTGAGTCTTTTCTTGCAAAGTTTGCAGATAACGTGAGTTAGCTCATCCTTTGTGGTGTCAAAAAAGGCCCAGGTTAGACAACCCTTGTCGCCCCTGCGAGCTGCAGACCCACGACCGCTGCTGGCCACAACCACAGTTAAGGCTAAGGATGGAGTGCTCCTTGTGCTTTCATCACTGCGTGTCTGCGCTGTAGGGAGAAACGTAACCTCCTCGGCTTCCTCCTCCACCTCCTCAGATGAGCTACTCAGCTGCGTGCCTCTGGGTTCACACCAAGTGGGATCGACAATCTCATCATAATCCAATATGTTATCCATTTCTCGACCTGAGAGTCACCCTCCTCATCTTTTTGCCCTGATAGCATAGTACAGTCTGCGTGACCATCAGGTATCTGAGTCTCATCAGGATTACCTATCCTCCCCCCCCCCCAGGGTTAACATCTGGTGACAAGGATCAGGAAGCTGCGCGTATGCTACATTTTTTTTTTCGCCTGTATGGAGAGCAATATTTGCACCAAAGAATTTTAAGCTGATATGTAGCCTGCTTTATATACCACGGTAGTAAGAAAACCAATTTTGAGTTTATCATGTCTGTGTACCCCTGTGTGGAGAACAATATCTGCACCAAAAAAATAATTTCACTAGAGTATAACTATTGTAATGGAGACCAAAACCTCTTCCACTACAGCCAACCCAGGAGATGGAGACTTAACCAGGAGTGTTCACATTTCCCTAAATTAGGGCCTAACACCACCGAAATGGCATCAATTTCACTAGAGTAAAGTAGTATAATAGAGACCAAAACCTCTTCAACCATAGCCAACCCAGCAGATAGAGACTCAATCAGGATTCTCCACATTTCCAAAAATTAGCGTCAGACACCAGCGAAGTGGCATCAATTTTACTACAGTAGAAATAGTATAATTAGGACCAACACCTCTTCCACTACAACCAACCCAGGAGATGGAGACACAATCAGGAGTGTTCACATTTCCAAAAATTTGTGTTAACACCTGCAGCAGCAGCAAGAGCAGGCACAGAAGCCATATCACAGACTGCAATTCCGCGAGATCAATGCAGCACACTAAAAACTACAACATTGCCTACTCTGTACAGTCTGCGATTGGGGTGAAAAAGTCTTTGGAGATCCATGACTTGTTCATCTTGATGAAAGTTAGGCAGTCTACACTTCCAGGCGACAGCCGGCTGCGCTTACCCATCAGGACACCTCTAGCAGCGCTGAAGACACGTTCTGAGAGAACGCTGGCTGCCGGGCATGATAAAACCTCCAAGGCGTGACAGGCGAGCTCAGGCTATTCATCCATTTTTGAAGACCAAAATGTAAAAGGGTCCAAATCCTCCTTGATGGTATTCATATTGAGCTCTAGATACTCTTGCCCCATTCTTTCTCGTCGTTCACCACGTGTCAGACTTGTACTCTGTTGTGCTGGTGCACGAGCTGTTGTAAAAAATGTGTGAAAAAACTCACAGAAATTGCATCTGACACTTATGCTGCTGCTGCTAATGTGTTGGTGTTGATGAATTGACGTGCCAGAGGTTGAAAGTCTACAGCTGCGATGCACACTGTGTGCCTCACTGCTATCTTGGGGAAAACTTCTCTTAAGGTTGCTTAAAAGCTTGTTTCGATGCTCCAACATTAGCGGGTACCTTTCCAGAGGGGGAAGCATCTGGCAAAATTTACTCTTATAACGTCTATCTAACAGAGTGGCAACCCAGTAGTCATCGTTATTTTGAATCAGAACTATACGGGGATCATGATGCAGATAGTGCATCAAGGAGGCACTCATATATTGGGTTCTTCCAGGACGTCCAAGACCATGCTGCATTGATGGCAGGGTAACACTGATGCTTGTTTCCTCCATGCCCTCCTGCCAACGATGAACAGAGAGGGGATGATTATCCTCTTCATCTTCTGACTGTTGCTCTCCCATCACCTCTTCCTCCTCCATTTATTCCTGGGCTCTTGCACCTTCACTAACAGTTTGTCTGGTATCACCAACCCCCCTCGATCGCAGTAATCTACGCTCACTTGGCATCCACCTGTGTGACAACAGTCTGGAACTTTGAGACATTGTTATCCCTTCCACATCCTCCTCTTCTTCTGGGACCACCACCTCCTGCCGAAGGCTATTTAAAGTCCGCTCCAGCATGTAGATGAATGGAATAGTGATGCTGATGACGGTATCGTCAGCGCTAACCATTTTAGTAGCCATTTCAAAACTGTGCAGAAGGGTGCAGAAGTCCTTAATCTGTGCCCACTCCGTAAACGTGATATGCCCCACGTCTGTACTGTGTTGGCCCAGGCTATACGACATGACATACTGCGTCAGGGCTCATTGCTGCTGCCACAGTCGCTGCAACATGTGCAGAGTGGAATTCCACCGTGTCGGCACATTTCATATCAACCTGTTAACTGACATGGACAAAGATCTCTGTATCGATGAAAGGAAGTGAGCACACAGCTTCCATGCTTTCTGAAGCAGCTCATCCAGGCCAGGATAATGACAGAGAAATTGCTGACCACCAGGCTGAGGACGTGAGCCATGCAAGGCACGTGTTTGAGCTCACCACGGCGTAGGGCCGCCACCAGGTTTGTACCGTTACTGCACATGGCCTTCCCTGGCTCCAGGTTCAGCGGAGATAGCCATTGCTCAAACTCAGCCTGGAGAGCTGTCCACAACTCTTCAGCTGTATGACTGCGATCTCCAAGGCATATTCATTTTAACATTGCCTGATTGCGGTGAGCCCTGGCTGCGCAGTACGGAGGTGGTGTGGATTCGCTCTGCACTGTTGGAACACGTGTCTCATTAAGGCAGAGGTTGAGTGCGCAGGTGGAGGCCCTAGAGGAGGTGGAGGAGGCAGAAGCAGTGGAGGAAGTGTGAAATACAGAGGTTTGTTCTGCAAGCCTTGGGGATTCCAAGATTTGTGGAGCAGCCCCTTCCCTGCCTGCCCCCACTGCCACCAGAGTAGCCCAGTGCCCAGTCAGCGAGATTTAACGCCCTTGGCCATGCTTACTCATCCAGGTGTCTGTGGTGAAATGCACCCTGGCATACCTAGATTTAGTCAAGCTACGGGTAATGTTGTCTGCAACTTGCTGGTGTAGCGCAGGCAGAGCTTTCTTAGAGAAGTAATGGCAACTGGGCAATTGGAACTGGGGAACTGCGACAGCCATCAGCTTTCAGAAACCATCTGTATCTACCAGGCAGAAAGGCAGCATTTCCGTGGCCAACAGATTGGAAATGGTGGAGTTCAACCTCTTAGCTTTCTCATGTGTAGGATGAAACAATCTTGTACGTGACCAAAACTGCAGGACAAAGGGCTGGGTGCAGTGCTGAGAGAGGGCGGAGTAAGGTGAACCGGACAAACTGCTGGACCGTGAGTGAGGTGCAGTGGAGATGTTACGGTGGATTGAGAAACATGTGGTGTGCTTGGTGAAATAAACACAGCAGGCATGTCTGCTTCCGTTACAGCTGATGGGCTCTCACTCAGCCTGACTGGAGCGGGTAAAGAACCAGAGGTTCTGCGGTGAGAGACATGCGTGACAATACTTGTCACCGTAACAGAGGAGGAGTAAGAAGCAGCAGATGTGGTTGATGGGACCGTTGATGGGTTGATTGTTGTTGAGGTCCGCTGGTCCGCATTTTATCGCAGTGAGATTGGCAGTATAACGCAAGTTGATTGCGCATATGAAGGTTCATGCATGTAGTTATCAAATGATTGCACTTTTTCCCTCTACTGGGTCTTTCCTTGAAAAGTTTGCAGATAACATGAGTTGGCTTAATCTTTGCGGTGTCAAAAAAGGCCCAGGCTAGGCAACCCTTGCCGCCCCTGCGAGCTGCATATCTGCGACTGCTGCTGGAAACTGCCACAGTTGTGGCTAAGGATGCAGTGCTCCTTGTGCTTGCATTACTCCGTGTCTGCGCCGTAGGGTGAAATGAAACCTCCTCATCTTCCTCCTCCACCTCCTCAGATGACCTACTCCGCTGCATGACTCTGGGTTCTCACCAAGTAGGATCTTCAACTTTGTCATCATCCAATATGTTATCCCATTCCTTGCCCTGAGAGTGACCCTTCTCCTCTTGTTGCCCTGACAGCACAGTACAGTCCGCATGAGCCTCAGGTATCTGAGTCTCATCAGGATCACCCCCAACCCCAGTGGTTAACATCTGGTGACCAGGGTCAGGAGCCTGCTCGGACCCTTCTTCTTCCTGCCCCGAATCCAACCGAAAAAAAATTTGCGCATCAGTGCAGATGCTTTCCTCTTTACTCTGTGAATGTTTAGAGTACACTTATGATGCCCATGGTATAGGATGGGTGAACAGTTCTACAGACTACAATCAGTTGGGCAGTTGGACAGTTGTGACGCAGGGGGAAGCAAGGGTAATTGGGTTGCCACCTCTGTGGACTGTACTGTGTATGATGTTGAGGTGGAGGAAGAAGAGGAGAGGCTACTTGAAGAAGCGCTTGCCATCCACTGGAGCACCTGCTCTTTCTGGCCCTTATCAACAAGGCGTATCGCTGTGCGGCTGCCAAAGAAAGGGAGTGGAGTAGTAACAGAAGTTGTCAGTTGTCTTTGGATAGGACATGACGGTGTTGGTTCACTAGTGCTTTCACTAACATTACCACCTAACCCACGTATACCTTGAATGCCAAGCCTATTCCCCCTTCCACCATGACCTCTCTTTTTCCCACTCATGTTGCTCAGATAGTGTGGTAGGAGCACGCTATTAGCTAAATAAAATTAGATTTTTTGCTCTACACCAGTTTTGCACACAGCTGAATTTAAGCGGCACTAAATGACAAGGTGAGATATGGCTTGCTGTATCACGTTAGTAACAAAAGTACTTTTTTACTGTGGATGAGGCCTGTATAACATAGGAGATATGCTCCAAACTATTTCAAACTGAGATGTCCCCTGCTGTATAACATTAGTAACAGAAGAAAGTATTTTTTTTACTGTGGATGAGGCCTGTTTAACATAGAATATATGCTCCAAGATATTTCAAACTCAGATCTCTCCTGCTGTATCACGTTAGTCACAGAAAAAAATAGATTTTTTTACTCAGCATAAGCTCTGCATACAGCTGAATTTCAGTGCCACAAAAGGTGTTCTGTCCTGACACAGTAAATTGCTTCTGAATGTCATATCTTGTGTTTATTACAAATTACAATACTTTCTGTGTGTATTTAACTCTGTTTATTTTCGTGCTGTTTAGTAACAGAGCCATCTGCTGGTGATTTAATGTATGTGTGGCGCCCCTGCGGGTTCAGTCACCACAGAGGTACTGCATCTCACCCAGAGGTGTGGTATCCCACTCTCAGGTAAGGAGGGAGTACTGCCCGGGACCCACCCACCTGCATACAACACTACACCCTTCCAGACCAGCAGGCAGGGGAAGATGCACTACCTTATGCTGAGCCCTGTCCCTGGTTGGAAGTAGGGGGGGAACCGAGTGAGGGGGAAGCAAGTAGTGGGTGTGGGTGGGGGAAGCTGAACAGCGGAGCACTTTAGCAGGAGTATAAAAAGTGGAGCCATCTTGGGAGAGTGTGAACAGTCAGAGAGGAGAAGTAGTGGGAGCAGGAGCTCTGTAGGAGCTCTGCTCAGAGGAGAGAGAAGCGGGCCTAGTGTGAGAGGCCCAGTAGGACTGGCTGAAGAGGAAGGGAGCAGAGGAAAGCTCCAGGACTGAGGGGATCCCAGGGGCACGGAGAGTGCGGAAGCCACCCATGCGCCCGAATCTGCAGGAACATGGAGGGATCAGGCCGCAAAGGGGACAGGCCCCTAACTAGTGGAGAACTACAAGGCTCAGCTAGAAACCGGAGGCTTCCGTACTTCCAGGGTGCAGCTGCTCACAACCGCAACTACATCGCTAAATAGGTAGCCACATAGGATTCAGGGGACTGCTGGTTGACCGCCAAAATCCAAGGCTACCGGCTTGGGACACTGGTTGTGAGGCGCAGGGCAGGAGGGTGAGAGCCAGCGCAGGAAGACGACCGAGGAAGGCACACAGAATGGGTTCCCGTTATGTACTTCTGAGACACCTGAGAGTTTGCTAAACCCCTGCCTTGGTAAACATAGGATGGCTTGGGAGGTTACCCTGGTCCTGGTAACCTGGAGTTCAACAACTGTGAGTAAACCTTGAAGACTGCACGCAGCTGTGTCCTAGAATTATTATCTGTGCCATCACCTGCACTACACTGCACAGAAACATCTACCTCATTAATCATCACTGCCCCGCCCTGGAGCTTAGCTCTGCCTGTGGAGAGCTGAACCAACTCTACTGGGTCATCATTAGCTCCAGAGGATCTGCACCGCAGCGGCGGCCCCATATAGCCGCATACCACAGGTGGCATCAAAAACATTATATATAAAAACTTTATTCCCCTTTTCTGTAATCCCCCTTTTATTGACCGCCCTGGGTCACGGACCGGGTCACCGCCACTGTGACATCCCCCAGCAACGACCATCCCGGCTACCGAGTACCCCACGGCCCAGGGGCGTGTCATATGCATTCTACTTTAAGTTTGCAATGTATTGTGGGATTGTTCCTGTTGCATTGTGGTCTTGTTTATGACACTGTGAAAGAAGCAGCAGCCATTTCCTGCATTCTGCTGAAGAGAAACCACATAATTTGTTATTCTGTCTTATGTTCCTTGCAAACAGCCTGTTCTAAGCATAGTTGGTAAGCTATTATCTATGTGTTTAATGCAGTGTTGCTGCAAGTATTTGATGTATTAAATAGATAGGTAATCACCACCTTGTATTATTACCTCATGTTATACTCTGTATTGCAGAGTATCTGTATCTATGCATTGTACGGTTATATGTTCTGAAATACCCTGTTATTACATCCTATAGTTTCAGCTTTCCTGTCAATCTTCAATCAATAAAAGAAGGTTACAACTTCACGGCCTCTGTTCTTAAAGTGAACCTGTCAGCAGAATTGTGCTTAGTAAACTACATACACTGTCAGGTGGGCAACATTACACTGAGTAAAATGATACCTTTGATGATTAAATCCATCCAGTGGTTCTTCTGTAATCTTTATTTTCAGTTCTGCCATAATGCCAATGCCACTGCGCACGTGCGGGCACCATTTTGCTACAGGAAAAATAAGTTTGTCTGCAGCAATATGGCCCCCGCTGCCTGCACTTGCACAGTAGCATTTCTCGATCGCCGAGAGATGCTACTGTGCATGCGCGGCACCATATTGCTGCACCCAAATTCTTTTTCCTGAAGCAAAATGGCGCCCACTCGTGCACAGTAGCATCTCTCGGTAACCAAAAGATGCTACTGCGCATGCACGGGTCGCCATATTGTGGGATATAAATTTTCAGTTTTGAACAGAAATTACACAGGCAATATTTAAAACAGTAGACAGGTCACTGAAAGCACAGTGACCTGTCACAAGGCACACATAGGCATACATGAACATAATGAGAGCACCAGAGCACATGCATATCATTATGGCAGACCTGAAAATAAAGATTACAGAAGAACCACAGGACGGATTTCATCATCAAAGATATCATTTTACTCAGTATAACGGCGCCCACCTGACAGTGTATGTAGTTTACTAAGCATAATCCTGCTGACAGGTGCGCTTTAAAGAAGACAGGGGGTTTAGCTTCATGTCTCACTGCACACCGTGCTAACGTGTGAGGACAGTATAAAAGAACTAGGTGGCTTATAGCAGATTGTATCTCGTTCGGCACAGAAAAAAATATTTTTTGTACTCTGATTAGCAACAGAAAAAATAGATTTTTTTTTTACTGTGCATACAGCTGAATTTCACCCCCCCCCCAAAAAATGACAAGGTGGGCTACTATTGCTTGCGCTATCACATTAGAAAATTGAAAAAATAGATTTTTGCACTCTGCACTCAGGAGCTCTGCATACAGCTGAATTTTATCCCCACAAAATGAAAAGGTGGGCTAGTAGGGCTTGCTTTATGTATCACATTAGCAAGTAAAAAATAGATTTTTTAAAGGATACTCATGCATGGAGCACAATAGAAGCAGTGTACAACAGAGTTCTATGACATGGGCCCTGCTGTCTTTGTCTGGACCTCAGTAATAGCACAAGAAAAAAATATCTGCTGGAAGGTCGATTTCACAGACACACAGGACACTATGTATCTAAACTATCTGACTTACAACCAACAGCCTATCTATCTAGCTACAATCTCTCAGTATACAGGAACAGGGTCCAGCAGCACCATCTGTGACCAGTTACATGCATAAAATGGTGCTCACAGGACTTGTCTGTTCTTTATATAGGGAGGACATGTGATTTCAGCAGCCAATAACACAAGCCCTTGTGTCTGGACAGTGTGGATGCTTCCTGTGCTGTGATTGACTAGAAGCGATTTGCACAAAGTTAGAAAAAAAAATTAGAAGCACCGAAATAATTTTCCACACTTTTTTGCCGAATGTTACAGATTTTTGCTGATTTTAAGAAAAAATGCTAGTGTTTCCGATCACGAATCCAAATGTGCCATATTCGTGTCGAATTTAACATTTGAGATCGGATTTAGAACATATTCACTCATCAGAATACCAGGAGGATAGCGGATTAGAGCAGAAGGGGTTAAACAGACGGATGGTAAGAACGAGGTCCAAGGTCAGGCAACAGAAGATCAATTCACAGAACGCAAGGCACAGAGAAACAAACCTCACATAAGCTGAATGTACGTCTGGCAGAGATCTGGAAGAAACAGCCTAGTTAAGTAGCCTGGCAATCACCTGGGATAGTGAACACCTGAAGATAGCCAGCGCCTCCCATTCTCAGACTGGACGGCCGAGCTCTCAATCAACACACTGACAGCTAAGCATGCCCTTGCACCAGACTGGACAACTGAGCGGTCAAAGTACTGACAGCTTCAGCAAGCCCCTGTAGCAGATTGGACAGCTGAGCTGTCAGTAACTGCATCCCAGACACTCTGAGGGATGGAACCGTGACAGTACTGCCTCTTCTAGAGGGTGCTACCGGACCCCCAGGCTTCCCATGAAATTTTAGATGGAAGGCCCTAACTAACCGATCGACCTTCACATCTGGAGCTGTAACCCAGGATCTCTCCTCTGGTCCATATCCCCTCCAATGGATGAGGTATTGGAGGGAATTTTGGACTCAACGAGAATCCACAACCCTCTGAACATCATACTCCAAGCCACCGTTGACTGAAATTGGAGGAAGCTGGGATGAGGCAAACAATGCAGAAGGTACAAACTCCATTAATAGATATTTATGGAAGACGCTAGGGATGCGAAGGGATGGAGGAAGCTTTAATCTGAATGCCACTGGATTGACCACCTCTAGGATCTCATATGGACCAATAAACTTTGGACCCAACTTTGCCGACGGCACTTTATGTTAAATGTTTCTAGGTGACAACCAAACCTTTTCCTCAATCTTAAAAACAGGACCCACTGAATGCCTTCTATCAGACTTCCGTTTTTGGCGAATCTGAGCAGTCCCAATATTCTTTTGAACCTCCTTCCAGACATCCCCAAGTCTTTGTACAGTGACCTCCACCCCAGGACATTCAGAACGAATCCTAGAGAATTCAGCAAAATGGGGATGAAAACCATAATTACAGAAAAACGGTGAGGTTCCAGTATACTGATTTACTTGACTGTTAAAGTCAAACTCAGTGAGAGGTACAAATGAAGACCAGTCCTCCTGCCGAGCTGCCACAAAGCACCTCAAAGTTTGTTCCAAAGATTGATTTGTCCCCTCAGTCTGACCATTGTTCTCAGGGTGGTAAGCAGATGAAAATGACAAGTCAATCCTGAGTTTACTACAAAAAGCTCTCCAGAATTTAGATACAAATTGTACTCCCCTATCAGACACAATGTTAAGAGGGTTCCCATGTAACCTTACAATATGAGAAATAAACAACCTGTAGAGTGTCTCTGCATTAGGTAATCCTGACAAAGTAACAAAATGAGCTTGTTTGCTGAATCGGTCAACTAACATCCAGATAGCAGTTTTCCCACCAGACAGAGGCAAATCTGTGATGAAATCCATGGACAATGAGTACTTGGTCTTTCTGGAATTGGCAATAGAGCCAATTCCCCGGCCGGTCGACTATGACTGACTTTAGCGCGTGCTCAGACTTCACAAACAGATACAAAATCTTTGATATCATTATGCATGGAAGGTCACCAAAAAAGTCTAGCTATGGCTTTCCGTAAATCAAAACTAAGTCCAGAAACATGAGGTCAGACAGCTTCAAAACTATAATACCACAAAAAAATCTAGAGCGGCATGTGACCGCCAGACAAGGAGAGATTCTGACACCATAAATAAAAATTAAATAATCGTATTCAAGTAAGGGATGTGGGGAGGACACATCTGGTCTCCAGCGCACCAGGATCCACCTTACCACAAGGTATTCCCATTCCCTCCTTTACAGGCATTACACACACATTCCCTTTCCTTTATTAGGATTCTACTCAGCAGCTTGTTTTTTGCCTTCCCAAATCCTTCAGTCTTCCTGGTTAATTTCAATGATGCATACAGTGGATATACTCTCCTTGTCACACTAGCACAATACTAGGGTGTAGTAGTCCTCTGTTTCACATGCCTTGTAGCTGTTAGGGTTCAGTACTATACCTTGTTTAGGTGTATAATCCTGTGGGTGCCATTATTGACATCTTGTATATGCAGTAGACCGCATTGTGTATTCCATCCCCCCTATTTTTGGAGGTTCATTTCCTTGTCTATTTTAATGTACTTTTTATCCCTTACTTGAATAAAATGATTTAATTTTTATTTATTGTGTCAGAATCTCTTCTTGTCTGGCGGTCACATGCCGCTCTAGACTTTTTTGTGGTACTATGGCTTTCCATGTAGCAGTAACCCCAGGATGACCACTCAAGATGGAATCATGAAATTCCTGTAATACAGGCAATATTAGGTACACAGGCACAAATAATTTAGATCCTAAAGTAGTGGAAGGAGCCAACAACTGGACTTTACAGATCTCCTCCTCCAATTCTGAGGTTACCATAGAAACCAAAATATCATTCATAAAATTTTGAAACACAGCAGGTACATTGGATAATCCAAATGGCATGACAAGGTTTTTAAAAAGACGTTAAAAATGCAGTTCTCCACTCATCACCGTTCGGGATGCGTATCAAATTGTAAGCTTATTATACAGGTGGGGGATGAGTGGAAGTGGGTAAATAGTTTTAATTGTGATTTTGTTCAGTTCTTGGAAATCGAGGCAAGGACAGAGACCCCCATCTTTCTTTTTTACAAAGAAAAATCCGTCAGCTACCGGAGAGGAGGAAGGACAAATATGACCCTTCCGTAAACTTTCGTTAACATATTCTTTCATGACGGCCCATTCAGGTCCAGACAAATTGTAAAGGCGAGTTTTAGGCAATTTGGCGCTAGGTATAAGATCAATAGCACAATCATAAGGACGATGGGGAGGTAGTAACTCCACCTCTTTTTCCGAGAACACATCTCCAAAGTCCTTCAGGTACCTCGGCAGACCCTTCAGACTAGCGGAACATATTTGTACAGTTTTTAGACATTTCTTGCAACAATTGGGACTCCATTTAACAATCTCCTACTGGCACCAGTCAATTACAGGATTGTGGATCTGCAACCATGGAAACCCCAGTACCAACCCAGCAGGTAAATTATCCAAAACATGAGATGGATTCAGAGTGGAGTGCTCCCACTTGAAACGTGAAATTCACTGTTACCCTCTTGACCAAATTCGGGATAACGGTGTCTTGTCAAGGGCTAAGATTTGAATTGTTTTTTCTAAACCTGTTCCTAACCCTAACTTCAGAACCAGTCCAGAATCAATAAAGTTATCAGTAGACTAGTGATGAACGACGAACATGCTCACCCCTGCTCGATACTCACCCAAGCATCTCGAGATGCTCAGTGTTCGGCGAGTACTTCCGGGATGCTCAGGCGGGAGCTTGGGTCCCCGCACGGCATGTTTGGCACTGTTTAGACTGTCAATTAATATGCAGGGATTGCCCGCCACTCACTGTAATGCTGTAGCCATGTTGGTTGTGGCATTACAGTGATTGGCTGGCCACATAGCGTCATCGGATCTATATAAGACCTGGTGACCCTATGCTCGTCACAGTCTACCCTGGAAGCAGGCAGAGTAGGGAGAGGTGCTGCTGAATGAAGGACAGAATTGGTTTATTAGTTAGGTATAGGTATTCCACAGCAAGATACTGTATATATCCATCTGAACTAACAGTCCTTCTAAGGACTAATCCAGCTGCATATATTACTGGTGATAGCAGGAGTTAGGCAGGCAGAGTTTGTGGACACTGTATAAAGCAGAATAGGGACCATTACACATTTTGTCTGCTGCTGCTGCTGCTGTTACAGATATCCATAGCCCTAGATATCAGGGCTAATTTTTTTTGCTCTTAATCCTGATTATTTGCTTAAAAAGCAATACAGCACACCATTTTACTGCTCCATTTGCTTGTTAGCAGAATACAGACAGATTTTATTTTTTTCGCATTGCTGTATTGTGGAAGCAGAGAAACGTTTCCATCATCAGATGTTATCCCATATTACTGCAGTAATAATTGTGACATTTTTTGGAGCGTGCCAAATATTACCCTCCATTTAAAGTCTGCCACTTGGGTGTTGTTCATCCTATTCACACTTGGTTGCTGACCAATACCACATTTATAAGGCCACTTCCTAAAACGGTGGTCATCAGACGTGAGCCCATATTACTGCGGTAATAACTGTGACATTTTTTGGAGCGTGACAAATATTACCCTCTATTTAAAGTCTGCCACTTAGGTGTTGTTTATCCTATTCACACTTGGACACTGACCAATACTACATCTATAAGGCCACTTCCTAAAACCGTGGTCATTAGACATGATCCCATATTACTGCGGTAATTATCGCGACATTTTTTGGAGTGTGCCAAATATCACACTCCATTTAAAATGGGCTAGGTGCGTGGCAAGGGACAGGGAAGTGGACGTGATGGTGCACGCAGAGGCCGAGTCCGTGGGCAAGATGAAACTGCTTGCTGAGGGAGCACAACCAACACCCACATCATGTCGAACTACCTTCCTGTTCCAATTACTAGGGGGCCTCAGAACACCAGTCTTGAAGCCAGAGCAGTGTGAAAAGGTTGTTGGTTTGATAGCAGATAATGCTTCCAGTCAGTTTGTCACCACCACCACCCTGTTTTCTACACTGTCAAGTCTCAGTAGCCGTGAGTCTGGACCACATATTCCACACCCTGATCCTCCTGCCTCCCACCATGCCGAGTGCTCAGAGACAAGTGATCCCACACTTGGACACTCCGAAGAGCTGTTCACTTATCCATTTATAGATTCAGGCCTCTCGCCCGGGCCACTTCAAGCAGAGAAAGAGGAGATCGCATGCAGCAATGCCCAAATATTTGAGCAGCTATGGTCACACTAAGGTGATGGTGGGAAACTGTCACAAGAGGTGGATGATGATGATGAAACACAATTGCCACCACATCAGGAGGAGGCCCAGGGTGTGTACGTGGAAGATGAGGTGGTGGACGTTGAAGTCACTAACCCAACCTGGCAAGGTGACATGCATAAAAGGACAGCAGCACAGAGGGGGAGGGAGGCATAGCACCACAACAGGCAAGAACAAGCAGTGGGGTGACCAGAGACACAAGGCGGGCAACTGTTCCCCAGAACACCAACACGAGGGAAGTTTCCAGACCAACTGTTAGGTCTTCCAGAATCTGGCTCTTTTTTAAAGACTGTTCAGAAAACCCCAAAAAGGCCATTTGCAACCTCTACCATGCCAGCATCAGCAGGGGCAGCAAAACTACCAGCCTGACCACCACCAGCATGCATGATTAGTTAGGCTGTACGCCAGTGTTCAGAAACAGTGTCTACGGGTGACACCACTGCCTGTTCTGCTGTTGTGCATGCACGCCAATCCTCTGTCCATGGTGCAGGCGAAGATGCCTCTCTCCCTACACCTGTCGATGCACACTTGCAACCATCACCGTCAGCGTCCACATCCTTGTCCCAGCACAGCATTCAGTTGTCCCTTCCCCAGTCCTTTGAAAGCAAGAGCAAATACGCAGTCAACGCCCCAAAGGCCACAACACTAAACTCACACATTTCTTGAATGCTTGCATTTGAAATGTTGCCTTTTAGGCTCGTGGAAACAAAATCTTTCCACAACCTGATGGCTGCGTCCGTCCCTCGGTACTCAGTCCTCATCCACCACTATTTCTCCTGGTGTGCCATCCCCACATTACACAAGCACGTGTCCCAGAACATTACCCGTGCCCTCAACAATGCAGTTACTGGGCCAGGGATGGTACATCTCGCCGACAGCACACTGGGTTAACATAGCGGAAGCCGGAACACAGTCGGACCCTGGGATGGAACTTGTCCTCCTGACGCCAAGGATTTTGTGCCCTGGGTAAATCAGGGTTGCACCCACATTCTACAGCTCCTGCACCTCCTCCTCAGCCTCCATCTCCGAAATGACCACATAAGTCGGAATCTGGAAGCACTGCCTTGGTCAAGCGGCAACAGGCTGTGCTGTAGCTAATATGCTTAGGTGACAAACCGCACACCGCTGCAGAGTTGTTGACAGCTGTGTAAGGGGGAAGACCGGGGTGTAAGTACTTTCATAGCAAGGGATCCGGAACTGCCAGGGCCGTACCTCTTGTTGCATAGCAAGGGACCCGTCACCCGATTTCACGTTGGTCCTTAGGGTCCCCTCTGCCTTCTTGTTTCTGAGCCCTTCTGTTTCTCTGTCACTTCTTCTCTTTCCTATTCCTTCCGCTCCTCCTTCCCTCCTTCCCTTGGTCTCTTCTCCAGGCCTACTTCTCCTTCTCCTCCCAGGCTCCGGCCTTCACCCTAGGCCTGCCTTTGAGCAGAGCTCCTACAGAGCCTCCGCTCCCTGTCTTCTCCTCTTACTGTACTTACCCCAGAACTAAGATGGTGCCCACCTTTTATACCTCCCCTCTTAGTGTGAGCTCAGGTGACCAGTACCCAATGAGCTCCTTCCTATGCTACAGAAACCGTCCCCTTCTGCTCCTACATCACTGGGTTTTCCTCCCCACTCCAGCCAGGGACATGGTCTGTCGTGCCTGCATTACTGTATAAATGGGAGCACCGTTGAGCTGTCCCCCGGAAATGGGGTGTGTGTGATGCATGCAGCTAACTGAGCCCTGGTCCATTCTCCATCCTTACCCGGGAGTGGAATATCACACCTCTGGCAGAGGTGCAATACCCCTGTAGCGGCCGAACCCTTGGGACGCTACAGAGGCACAGGACATTACGCCAGGGGCTGTGCTAGCCGAGGGCGGCCCCTGTCGCGGCAGCCGTTAAACTAGTGGGCTCCGTGTTCGGGGGACACAGCACGGAGCCTGAGGAAGGGGAAAGAAAAAGAGGAAGTCCCAAGGACCTCGTTTCCAGCAGCCCGACTGTCTGGGCTGAAATAAGGGGTCGGGCTGTTCACTGCCTGATTGACACGGGATCCCAGGTGACTACGATGACAGAAGCCTACTTCCAACAGCGATTTCCTGGGAAAGTGCGGCCTGAATGGGGACCAGTAATTAGACTCACGGCGGCTAATCAATTACCCATCCCGGTCGCAGGGGTGGTGTGGATGAAGGTCCGAGTGTGTGGAAAAGATGTGGGAAAAAAAGGAGTCGTCCTGGTCGCAGGGAAAACCGGAAGTGGACCCCCGGTGACCCTCGGAATGAATGTGCTGAAAGAGATCGGGCAAATCCTGCTTAGTGAGCCGAAGCAGATTCCTCTAGACCAGTGGGACCCGCAAACTCTCCAAAGGAGGATCTTTCAACAACTAATCCGAGCTGCCCAGGCTCAGGAGACGTCGAGTGAAGGGAAGATCCAGGGGAAAATAATAGTGCCAGCAGCTGCAGCACTCACCATACCGCCCGGGCAAACTGTACTCACGTTACCCGCACGGGCCTGCACACCTCTTGAGGGGGTCGAAGTTCAGATAGAACCAACATCGATGGACAAAGTACCTCCCAGACTCTTGGTGGCTCGAACACTAGCCACCGTCCAGGGTGGCAATGTTATAGTGCGGTGTGTTAATCTGGGCGAAGATGATCTCACACTCCCTCCCAGGGCGGAAATAGCCCAGATTCTGGGAATGCCAGAGAAGTTGGTGCGACCTGATGTGGTACAGCTGTCCGCTGTATGAGGAGACCCCTGGACTCTGGCGGTCACCGTGCCGCCAGAATCCCATCGGGCTAGTGCAAAGGGGGGACGAAGAATCCTAGAACGAATGCGGGATGAATTGACGGGACTTACACCTCGACAGGTGCAGCAGGTTGAGAAGGTGCTGGAGCGGTACCAGGAAGTCTTTGCTTGCCATGAGGATGATTTCGGTTGCACCGAAGCCATTACCCACGAGATTCCCACGGGGAGCGCTGCCCCAGTGTGGGAGAGATACGGGCAGATACCTCCCCAGATGTATAAAGAGGATAAGGAGATTTTAGCCCATATGTTACAGAATGGTGTGATACGGGAGAGTCAGAGTCCATGGGCAGCCCCGATTGTCCTGGTCCAGAAGAAAGATGGGACCCTGCGGTTCTGTGTGGACTATAGACGGCTGAATGCCTGTCCAGTACTCTTAACCACTGCCCCGAATCGAAGAGTCCCTGTCGTCCTTAGGGTAGGCAAGATACTTCTCCTCTTTGGATCTGGCCAGTGGGTACTGGCAGGTGCCCGTGGCAGAACATGACCATGCAAAGATGGCGTTCATATTACCCATGGAACTGTTCGAGTTCAATCAGATGCCCTTCGGCCTGACTAATGCCCCCGGGACGTTCCAGCGTCTGATGGAGAGGTGCCTGGGCGATTTGAACTTTGAGGCGACACTGATTTACCTTGACGACATAATTGTCCATGTCGCCACCTTCGAGGAGCACCTCCAGCGACTCGAGAAAGTACTCAGTCACCTACAGAGTCATGGCCTAAAGGTGAAGCCCCAGAAGTGCCACCTGTTCCGTAAAAAGATCGAATATCTCGGTCATACTGTGTCCGGTGAAGGAGTCAGGCCCACCCAGGAAAAGGTGGCCGCCATACAGGAGTGGCCTACCCTGAAGACAGTGAAGGACGTTCGGGCCTTCCTGGGACTTGCCGGGTGCTTGTTAGAACCTTGCTGTTAGTTTTTTTTTCCTTTGCTGGTCACATGACCTTGTTGGCCTATTTAGTCCTGCTCCGCCCTTCTGGCTTTGCTGGACTTCATTGTATATCTACTTTCTAGCTAGCCTGTGCTCTGTATCTAACTCTGTTAGTTTGCTTGGTCTACGGACCTCTATGTTCTATCTATTTTGTTTGTTCGTCTTTCTGCTACTATTTCTGTTAGGAGGTGTCCCATATTCCTCCCAGTCCTTAGTACTTGTAGGGATTCCCTCCCCACATCTATAGGTCTTCGTACAGACTAGATTAGGACTTTAGCAGGTCTGATCGCAGGATCAGGTTCCCTGTTACATCGTAGGGATTCAGCTGAGTCTCATAGTAGGGACAGATCTCCTCTCTTTCCTTAGCTTTGGTAGCAGAACATAACAGTAAGTCCAGCCAGCAAATTCTCTTAGGAAAGATTTTTCTGTTCCATCATGGTGTCGGTTCAGGATTTGGCTCATCGCCTGCAGGGACTCTCTCTGGAGGTGGCCGAGCTCCGTCAGCACGTGAGTAACTGTCCTGGAGCACATTTCTTGGAGCCTAAGGTATGTTTGCCGGATTTGTTTTTTGGTGAACACCGAGAATTTTTTTCATTTAAAAATGCTTGCTTATTGTATTTTTGTTTGAGACCTAAGTCCTCTGGGGATGAATCCCAGCGCGTAGGGTTCATAATGTCACTTTTGCGCAAAGAGCCTCAGGAGTGGGCCTTTTCTTTGCAACCTAGTGATTCATGCTTCAGATCAGTGGATAGTTTTTTTTCTGCTTTGGGACTATTATATGATGATCCTGACCGTGTCGCATCAGCTGAGACTGAGTTGAGACGTCTAAAACAAGGATCGGGTAATGTGGAAAAATATTGTACACATTTTCGTCGTTGGTCCACTCAAACAGGGTGGAACGATTCTGCTCTGAAAAGTCTATTTCTTGCTGGGCTCAGTGAAAGGGTTAAAGACCTGCTAATTGCTTATCCTACACCTGAAGATTTGCAACAGGCTATGCAATTAGCTATACGGGTGGATAGGAGACTGCGTGCTAGGGTTAATGAGAGCAAATCCTCTGCTATGTCAGTTTCTGGTTATGATAATGTGTGTACTAACAGTGGTGAACCGATGGAGATTGGATCGGTGGCACCTCGCTCTCAAGAAAAAGACCGTCGTTTTTCGCAAGGCTTGTGTTTCTACTGCGGAAAATCTGGTCATTTGATTAAAGGCTGTGAGCTTCGTATGAAGAAAGAAAAAAAAATGGTCAGTCACGCCCGTATTGCCTGTTTAAATTCCAAGGGTATATTTTTAGCTGCTTCCACGATTGCTCAGGAAAAATTAATGGAATTTCGGGTGTTTGTTGATTGCGGGTCTACACTGAATGTAATTGATGGGGGATTTGTGGAAAAACTCAATTTAAAACCTGAACCTTTGTCATCCCCCATTGCTGTGGTTTCTGTGGATGGCTCCCCTTTGAAGAATATTACTCTCAAGGTCAGTGAATTTCCTCTCACTATTAATAGTGTTCACCATGAGAAACTGGATTTGGTAGTGTTGAATAACTTGCCTTCTCCAGTAATATTGGGTTTGCCCTGGTTAAAATTTCACAATCCTGTACTGGATTGGTCTACCAGTGAAATTAAATCCTGGAGCCATAAATGTTATGACAAGTGTTGTAACGGGCGTATTGCAGCTTTGGATAGGGGAGAATTGCCTGTTCCTATTCAGGATTTTTGGAGAGTTTTTTCTGAGAAAGAATCGCAGGTTTTGCCTCCCCATAGAGACTATGATTGTTCTATTGAATTTGTCCCTGGAGCGACTCTTCCTAAAAGTCGTTTATTTAACCTTACTATTCCTGAGAGGAAGGCTTTGGAGGAATACATACAGACAAGCTTGGCCGCCGGTCACATTAGGCCCTCTAAGTCTCCTGTGGCGGTTGGATTTTTTTTTGTAAAAAAAAAGGACGGCGGTTTACGTCCTTGTCTGGATTTTCGTGAGATTAACAAAATTACGGTACGCAATCCTTACCCACTGCCATTGATTCCTGATCTGTTTAACCAGTTATTGGGGGCCAAGTGGTTCTCTAAAATTGACCTTAAGGGGGCATACAATCTGTTGCGCATGAAGGAGGGTGATGAATGGAAGACTGCTTTTAACACTCCTGTGGGTCATTTTGAGAATCTGGTTATGCCTTTTGGTCTCACTAATGCTCCTGCATTTTTTCAGAATCTGATTAATGACATCCTTAGACCTTTGATCGGTAAAAATGTGGTTGTGTATTTGGATGACATTTTGATTTATTCGCCAGATCTGGAGTCTCATTGGCGGAGCGTGCGTGAGGTATTACAGTTATTAATGGACAATTCGCTTTTTGCTAAGCTGGAGAAATGTGAGTTCGCTGTACAGAGAATTAGTTTTTTGGGCTACATTATCTCCAGCAAAGGTTTTGAGATGGATCCGGTTAAGGTTCAGGCTGTGCAGGAATGGCCCAGGCCTATTGGTTTGAAATCGATACAGAGGTTTTTGGGTTTCGCCAATTACTATAGAAAGTTCATAAAAAATTTTTCTAGTATTGTCAAACCTCTGACTGATCTCACCAGGAAAGGTGCTGATGCGGTTCAGTGGTCTTCTGAGGCCATTGAAGCTTTTGTGTATCTCAAGGAGAGGTTCACCTCTGCTCCCATCCTTATGCAGCCTGATGTGACTAAGCCGTTTTTGGTTGAGGTTGATGCTTCCTCTGTGGGGGTTGGCGCAGTATTGTCTCAGGATAACGGGGATGGATTACATCCCTGTGCCTTTTTTTCAAAAAAATTTTCGGAGACTGAATTGAATTACGATATTGGTAATCGGGAATTATTGGCTATTAAACTCGCATTTGAACACTGGCGCCACTTCTTGGAAGGTGCGGAATTTCCCGTTCAGGTTCTTACGGATCATAAAAATCTGATATATCTTGATGCTGCCAAGCGCCTGAATGCCCGTCAGGCTAGGTGGGCACTGTTTTTCTCGCGGTTTAATTTCTCCGTTACTTACATCCCTGGTACTAAGAATGTTAAGGCGGATGCCTTGTCTCGCAGTTTTTCTCCCATAGTCGGTGCTGAGAAAGAGGAAAACATTTTACAAGAAGGTGTTGTGATAGCTGCTTTAGACTCCGTTTTGGAAGATGAGATTCTTAAAGCTCAGGAGAATGCCCCATCTAACACTCCTCATGGGAGGTTGTTTGTGCCTGAGACCTTTAGGAGAGATTTGTTTGTTGAGTGTCACGAATCTCGGTTGGCAGGTCATCCCGGAATCTCTGAGACCAAGAGACTGGTGGGTCGCAGTTTTTGGTGGCCTGGATGGCAGAAGGAAGTCATTAAGTGGGTGCGCCAATGTACTATATGTGCTAGATCTAAGTCCTCACATACTCCTGCTGCGGGGTTGCTTTGTCCTTTGGAGGTCCCCAGTGCTCCTTGGACACATTTGGCTATGGACTTTATAACTGACCTTCCCCCCTCTGAGGGTTTTACTGTCATCTGGGTGGTCGTGGACCGCTTTAGCAAGATGTGTCACTTGGTTCCCTTCGTCAAACTGCCCTGCGCTAAAACTCTCGCTAAGGCCTTTGTCAAGGAAATTGTCAGACTTCATGGCGTTCCTACTGACATTGTTTCTGATAGGGGTCCTCAGTTCGTGGCTCGTTTTTGGCGTGCCTTTTGTGACAGGTTGGGAATTCATTTGTCGTTTTCGTCCGGATATCATCCTGAATCTAATGGCCAGACAGAAAGGAAAAACCAGGATGTTGAGCAGTTCTTGCGTTGTTTTGTGGCAGACAATCAAGAGGGGTGGTCTGAGTTTCTGCCACTTGCCGAATTTGCTCTGAACAATCATACATCTTCTTCTGCTGGTTGTTCGCCTTTTTTTTGTTGTTCTGGGAGACATCCGTCGTTTGGGTCGTTCTCCAAGTTGGGATCTGCCGTGCCTGAGGAGGAGAATTTTTCCGGTGATTTGGAAAGAGTTTGGACGGATGTGCGTGGTAATCTTCAGGAGGCCAACAGAAAATCTAAAGACTACTTTGATAGGAAACGACAGGAGGTTTTGTTCGCTGTTGGTGACATGGTTTGGTTGTCCTCTAGGAATCTGCGGTTGAGGATTCCTTCTAAGAAATTGGGTCCCAAGTTTGTAGGGCCCTTTAAGGTGCTTCAGGTTGTCAACCAATCTGCTGTTAGGTTGGAGGTTCCTACCTCCTGGAGAATTAATCCGGTCTTTCATGTCTCTCTGTTAAAAAAAGCTGTTGTGTCGGATGGTGACGCCTCTGCCTCTGTTCCTCCGGTGGTGGAGGACGGGGAATATGAAATTTCTCGCATCCTTGACTCTAGACGGTATAGAGGTAGTTTGCAGTATCTTGTGGCCTGGAAAGGTTTCGGACCCGAGGATAACTCTTGGGTGAGGTCAGATGATGTTTCCGCGTCCAGACTTATCAGAGCGTTTCACAGGAGATTTCCTGATAAGCCTGGTCCTAGGGGATCCGGAGGATCCTCTTAGAAGGGGGGGTACTGTTAGAACCTTGCTGTTAGTTTTTTTTTCCTTTGCTGGTCACATGACCTTGTTGGCCTATTTAGTCCTGCTCCGCCCTTCTGGCTTTGCTGGACTTCATTGTATATCTACTTTCTAGCTAGCCTGTGCTCTGTATCTAACTCTGTTAGTTTGCTTGGTCTACGGACCTCTATGTTCTATCTATTTTGTTTGTTCGTCTTTCTGCTACTATTTCTGTTAGGAGGTGTCCCATATTCCTCCCAGTCCTTAGTACTTGTAGGGATTCCCTCCCCACATCTATAGGTCTTCGTACAGACTAGATTAGGACTTTAGCAGGTCTGATCGCAGGATCAGGTTCCCTGTTACATCGTAGGGATTCAGCTGAGTCTCATAGTAGGGACAGATCTCCTCTCTTTCCTTAGCTTTGGTAGCAGAACATAACAGTGCTACCAAAGATTCGTGAAGAACTTCACCCGCATAGCCAACCCATTGCTGGAGCTATTTAAGGGAGTGCCGGCGGGCTCCAAGAATCAGGCGATTCGGCGGGGAAGCAGCCAGGAAGAGGCCTTCCGTGCCCTAAAAATGGTCCTGACCGAGGCCCCAATACTTGCCTATGTGGATGTGACGCTCGCAGCCCTGCCCTGGGAGATGGGGGTACTCAGAGCCGGGTCGGATGTTTGGTGGGTTATAGCCGTGGCCTGGACCCGTTTCGTGCCCAGGGCCGTCACATTTAAAAGGAGGTGTAATGGGCTATCAGGGTTGAGTGGTTGCTATCGACTACACCACCTGTGGTACCTGGTGAAGGCCACCAGCGCTGCTGCAGTCCTCTGAGGCGGGATTTTGTGGCAGCCGACGTTGATACTACTCCCCACAGGCGGAGCAGGGCCTCAGGGCAGAGATGCGGATGGAGGGAGTCGTAGTGGAGGAGGTCTGGTGTGGTGCGGTGCAGAAATAAAGAGTCCGGAGGCTATAGGGGTTGACTTCCAGGGTTTTTACTCATGATAGAGCGTGCAGCTGCAAAGCTTCTCCCTGCTCCTCACGGGGCTCTGCGGTCACCAGGACCGGGGGTCCGACAACCTCCGAGTAATTCAAGTGCTTAGTCAGGACCCCACACCAGAGTGTTCCTAGACTTCAAATTGAGTCCTCTCCGGTCCGTGTGTGTGTAGAAAGGCCGGGTCTCCCTCTGATTACGCACAGAACAAGGGTACGGGTGGCGACTCCTCTCCGTCCGTTATCCGGTGGGATCCACTGAGCTTTCCGGGCTTCCCTGACTAGGACGTAGAGTAGCAAAGTCAGGTGTCGGGGGCCGGTACCCCTCTTGCAGCCAGAATCTCTCTGACTAGGCCAGAATAGCGAGGACAGGGGGCATACACCGCTCCGTCTGCATCCCCCTGGGATCCTTTTGCGGTGGAGCTAGACTCCTAAGCTCCAGGCATTCTTGGGTAGGGACCTTGACCGGGTTGAGACAGCCGTTAACTCAAACCCACTCCTCGACTCAAGGCCAGAGTACGAGGACCGTGTCCCCATCAACTGCAGGTTCACACAGAAAGCCACATTCAGTGATGAAGATCACAATCAAAAGACCATAAGCCCAAGATGGCTGTGTATTAAATATGAATTATTTAGTGTAACCTATATGTGCATCCTCCACCCTCACCCACTACATGGTTTCCCCTATCTTTTGGTTCCCCAATCTCCCATTATCCCGGCTGGGGCAGCACACTGGTGCCTATTGGCCCCCCCCTGGTGGGAGAAGTGTGGTGTTGGATGTAGAGGTGGGGTCCTGATGATTACACCATCCTTACCTCGAAGGAGAGATACCACACCCCATTAAAGAGGTGCAGCATCTCTGTGGCAGTCAAACCGCCAGGGGCGCCACACGGATTTCTCCCACCCTTCATACTCCACACTTATGGGAGCCTACATGGTCTGGGAGCCGTGTTATCCCAAGTACAGGAGGGGAAAGAGCGCGTGATTGCATACGCCAGCCGCTCCCGTCACGACTCCGAGAGGAACCCAGATAATTATAGCTCTTTCAAATTAGAGTTGCTGGCTCTGGTTTGGGCAATGACCGAGAAGTTTGCGGAGTATTTGTCCGGGTCCGAAGTACTGGTGAGAACAGATAACAACCCGCTGGCCCACCTGGAGAATGCGAAATTGGGGGCCCTGGAGCAGCGGTGGGTGGCCCGCATGGCCAGGTACCGGTATAAGATCGCCTACCAGCCTAAGGCAGAGAATACTCACACCAACGCCCTCTCCAGAGTGAAATATGAACGGCCTGATCATGACCGCGATGAAGATTTGGAGGCGGATGAGACCCCTAGCTTCCGAAGTTTTGTGGGACCGCTGGCTGCGGCGCAGAGACAGATAGGAGAGACGTCAGAAGAACAAGTGCTAGGACGGCCAAGAGATGACTGGATCCGACTTCAACAGACTGACAGAGAAGTTGCTCAATTACGTCAATGGGTGGCTTTGCGGCAAGTCCCCAGTCGAGAAGAGAGGAGTACCCTGTCCTCGGGAGCACTGAAAATGCTGGGATAATGGGAGAGACTGTGTTTGCGAGACGGGCTGCTGTACCGACGGGTGCAGCTACTGCGAGAGTTCGGGACCACCTGGCAAGTGGTGATCCCAGAGAAGTTGGTCGGGGTAGTGGCTAAGGAGGCTCATGAATGAGGGGCTCACTTCGGACCAGAGAAGACATTTCAGTGGTTGCTGAGGCTGGTGTATCATCCCCGACTGCGAGCAACAATAGAAGACACTTGTCGAAGATGTCGGAGCTGTGAGCTGGTAAAGCCCCCGGAGCAGCGGGTCCCCATACAAACTATTGTGACTTCTGCCCCCTTGGAGGTGCTGATGATCGACTATTTGACTGTTGGACCGGTGCATCTCGGGTATGAACATTGCCTGGTAATGACAGACCACTTCACCAAGTTTGCGGTAGTGACCCCGACCAGAGACCAGACTGCCGAGTCAGCTGCGCAGGCCATCTGCCGAGACTTCATTCGGGTGTACGGCTGCCCAAAGAGGATTCATTCCGATCAAGGCACCTGCTTCCAAGGCCGAGTGATGGAAGAGCTGCAACGGTTGTACAAGATTGAGAAGTCACGGACTACTCCTTACCACCCTCAAGGAAATGGGGCCTGTGGACGCTTTAATCGGACACTGATCCAAATGCTCCGCACGTTGGAGGAAAATCGGAAGGTACGATGGCCTGAGTTTGTGGCCGAGCTGGTGTGGGTCTACAACAACCAAGTGAATAGTACGACGGGGTTCACTCCTTATACCTTGCTGTTCGGACGAAAGGGGCGAGAGATCACCGAGTTAGAGCTGGACCCCGAGGAGGACTACCCACGGACGGGGGTGTCTTCCTGGGTCCGAGAACATCGGCATCGACTGCAGACCCTCCAACGGTTGGTACAACAAAAGTTTCAGGAGCTCAAACATCATGAGACATTGCCTCTTCGAGGGACAGCTCTGAGGCCCGAGGAGCGGGTGAAGGACCTGTGTATGAAGTTCAACACGAGGGGGCTGAAGGAGCCCCTACCAGAGTGGTTCATCGTAGTATGCTGCGACCCTGTCTGTCTAAAGATGACGGGGGTGGAGAAGAGTCACCTGCTTCTAGAGAGGGACCAGCACCAAGCCACGATGTGGATGAAGAAGAGTTGTTGGTTCTACCTCCGAGCCCCAGCACTCAATTACCTGCAGCCCCCAGTGTAGGCGACGAGGGAACAACATCGGTTGAAGCCACAGGGCAGGCGGAGATTGGAAATCCGAGTGACCCTGCACCCCCCATCGGTTAAACTGAGTTACGCCGGTCAGAACGGACAACGGCAGGAGTGCCTACTCACCATTACGAACAAGATCAATTCATATGGTACCGTATCGTCCAGGAAGTCCAAGCATGTGAACGTTTTATGAAGGAACTCTCGCCCGTGGAATGGCGAGTTAAAGGAGAGCGGGAGTGTAAGGGGGAAGTACTTTCAGAACAAGGAATCCGGAACTGCCGGGGCCGTACCTCTTGTTGCAGGGGGAAGACAGACTGCAAGCAGAGGAGTCATGTGACAGAGAAGCAGGGGGTGTGTCGAGAGAGAGAGCTGGGAGGTCAGGTGACAGAGGGACTCCTGGTGTGACTAGAGGGAGGAAGAGATGAGTACTTTTTGCGCGGGAAAGCAGAGCTGGATCCGGCTCAGCAGAGCAGCGTGAGAGGGTCCAGGCCCCTGGCTCCAGGACTGGGAGCAAGAGCCAAGTGCAGTGGACCGGAGGAGTCAGGCCGACTAGAGAAGAGACGCAGGGTCGGTGGAGCCGGGCACGTGAGATGCTGTGTTATGGACTAGGGGCTCAGCGGGTAAAACCGGAGACCGCCTGCTGCTGCCAGAAGACAGAGCATTGTTTGGGCGGGGACGCCTGAAAAATCAACACCGGCATCAGCGTGCATCTGCCTTGTGAGGAGCGAGAGTCAGCTAAGTGAAAAAAAACTGTTGATTATAACCGGTTTAACTCTGCTACATCCAGTTAAACTGTGAACTGTCAGTGATAGACTTTTACCTGCTTTTCCCTTGTTTTTCCCCTGATACTCCCTGCGTGGAGATTTACCGTGTTATTATAAACTTCCCCTGTTTATTAACTCTGTATTGGCTGATCTGTGTTTCTGTGTCGCTGCATCTAAATTGCCCGTGTTACAGCTATAAAAGAGCAGGCAGATCTGTGGCTGTCACCCCTGAACCTACAGCGGCATGGTCATGTGTGACAATAGCCGGGACCTGGTGGCGACTCTGAAGTTAGCCAAACTCGCACACGTACCATGCCTGGCCCATCTGCTCAACCTAGTGGTTCAGCAGTTTCTCAAAACCTACCCAGATCTGCCTGAGCTGCTTATCAAAGTACGCCGCATGTGTGCCCATTTTCGAAGGACACCTACAGCTTCTGCTGCCCTCGCTGTGCTTCAGCAGTGTTTGCAGCTTCCAGCTCACCGACTGGTGTGCGAAGTCACCAAGCATTGGAACTCAATGTTGCAGATATTGGGAAGGATTTGTGAGCAGCAGAGGGCAGTTGTTCAGTATCAACACGCCCGTCGTTATTCAAGTTAGCCTCCGCACATAAGAGATGATGAGTGGGAATGGATGTCACTCATCTGTGCCGTCATCCAAAACTTTGAGGACTCCACCAAGATGGTGAGCGGCAATGATGCCATAATTAGCCTCACCATCCCGCTTCTCTGTCTACTGAAACGCTCGCTGCTCACAATTAAAGAGGAGGCATTGCAGGAGGAGCACGATGAGATGGAGCAAGGAACCATAAAGGGTGATGCCACACAGCCAATCCTCATCTCATCCCAACGCGGATTGGGTGATAATGAGGAGGAGGAGCAAGAAGACGAGAAGGAGGAACAGGAGCTGGTTTCCTGCTCTACAGATGAGCGCCCAAGCATTTTAGTGCTCAGTCATCACTAATGGTAATTAAAAAAAAATAAGATTAGAAAGAAAGAATGTAAGAAATAAAAGTCCATAAAAGTCCAGTATATCAAAATACAAAATTAATTAACTTGATCTGTAAACGCTGTAATGAGGAAAAAAAGAAACGCCAAAATTGTGTTTTTTTAATTGCCACAATCACGCAAAAAATGCAATAAGAAGCAATCAAAATATCAAATACACCCTCACACACCTCCATTGATACAAAATATAAACATTACAGTTCTCATAAAATATCGACACAAACAAAAACTTTTACAAATTTCTGCATTTTTTTCACCACCTAAACAAATAAACTATACAAGTCTGGTATAGCTGTAATTGTACTGACCTGGAGAATCGTATTGCCAGGTCATTTTTACCACACAGTAAATGTTGTAAAAACAAAGCCGAAAAAACAATTGCGGAATTTCGTTTTTTGCTCACTTTCCCTGCTCTTATAATTTTTTTTTAACATTTTTCATTATATTGAATGGTTAAATGTATGTGGTCATTCAAAACTACAACTTGTCTTGCAAAAAAAGCAAGTTTTCATATAGCTATCTCGAAAGAAAAAAGTAAGTTAAGGCTCTGGGAAAAAGGGATGGAAAAAACGAAAGTGCAAAAATGGAAAATTGCTCAGTCAGAAAGTGGTTAAACCACTCAAATGTTACAAAAATACCATGAAAATAAGAAAAATCCAGTTTTCTATAAGTTAAATCGCCATAAATAATGTACAATAGATATCAAGGGTTCAGATTCTTCAATAAAAACACTCTTTACTGCAAAAATAGATTAAAAAGTCACAATTCCAGAGCCAAAAGTAGGTAGCAAACGCATTTCAGACAGGTGGCCTTAGTCATTTCATGCACGCATTTAATCTATTTCTGCAATAAAGAGTGTTTTTTATTGAAGACTCTGATGCTGTGGAATCCCTTTCCTTTCGGATTGATTTTCTTGCCGCACAGAAAGTTTTCTTGCATTGACTCTTCATATTTGGGTCAGCTGATCCTTTTCATATTCATAAATATCAAGTAGTAACAAACACACAATGGCCATGCTGAAACCTTTACGTGGGCAAAAATCTATATGTGGGCAGAGAGAGATCTATAAGATAGCAAAGTGGTAAATTCTGTACAGCAAGGAATATACGACTACATACCAAGCACTATATGTTTCCTCCTGGATTAGTGTCAGACCGATATGCGGGTTTCATAGCAAACCTTCATCAGAGGGCAGAAAAGACACTCATCCAACACTGCTAAGAGGACACAGATACAGATACTCATCCAGCACCACTAAGAGGACAAATACTTTTATTGTATATTCGCATATACAGTATGTCATTAAATAAATTAATTTATATTTTGTATATTTTTCGGCTTTCTATCATGTGTTTATTTACAGGACATGTTTCAAAAAGAGACATTTCTGCACCTAAAACACATAGAAGCATTGCTGCAGTTCCAAAGTGTACCTACACTATAAATGGCATGTGGCAGTGAGGGGAACCATCCTATGGGAATTGCCTCCTTCTATGGCTCAATAGCATGTTTAATACACAAAATGATGATTCAAGGAGGTCTCTTTACTGCTGGAGGAGTTAGGGTAACATGCAACAGTTGAACTTCTTAAGTCTTATGTCTTTCTTCCTTTCCATTTTTAAATTCCAGTAATTGCTTTTTTTAAAGCTCTCTTCACTTCTTTATTTCTCAAGCAATATATAACAGGATTCAGCAATGGAGGCAGCATGCTGTTGATAATAGTTGAAGCTCGGACGGCTGTAAAAGATTCTCCAGACTTTGGGCCATTGTAGCAGAAAATACCTGTTAAGTAAAAAACTGTGATGACAATGAGGTGGGAGGAACATGTGGAGAAGACCTTCTGTCTTCCCTCTGATGAGTGGATTTTCAATATGGTGGAAATGACATTGACATAAGAGTTCATCACAATTAAAAATGTGGTTACTCCAAGCACCACTGTGTCTACTCGTATGAATATCTGACTACTATATATGTCACTACAAGCAGCTTCCAACATAGGAAGAACATCACAGAGGAAATTGTTGATATGACGAGGTCCACAAAATGTTAGGTTCAAAGTCATAAAGGTGTGAAACATGGAGTTTATCAAACCAAGGAGGCAACATCCTGCCACAATGAAGGAGCAGAACCTTTTGTTCATAATTAATATATAGTGTAGGCGGTTACATATGGCTATATATCGGTCATAAGCCATGGCGGCCAGAAGAAGGCCTTCTGTTCCTCCAACACAGATAAAGAAATAAAGCTGGATAAAGCATCCACTAAAGGATATTCTCCTGTTTCCGGTTACAGCATTTACCAGCATAGCTGGAAGGGTGACCGTAGAGTAACACACATCTAGGATGGACAAGCTACATAAGAAAAAATAC
Organism: Phyllobates terribilis; assembly: GCF_046119375.1. Taxonomy (NCBI): domain Eukaryota; kingdom Metazoa; phylum Chordata; class Amphibia; order Anura; family Dendrobatidae; genus Phyllobates; species Phyllobates terribilis. The sequence continues at coordinate 6,059,901 of NW_027362825.1, forward strand.
ATTGGAGTTTGGAGGTGGCTGTCTACCTGGATGATACTAAACACAGACAAGTTAGTTATAAGAATCATAATGTAAGCTATAGAAATTAAAAATGAATAGATCATTGGTCCCTTGGAGAACCCCAATAGAATAAAGTCATCCATAGATGTATTGTTTTCAGATCCCATTAAAAAGTCTATGAAAAAAATATCATGGTGTTAATCTGATAGTCCATTAAGGTCAACATTCTACATTTTGGTGGTTGATTCTAGATATCACAATATTATGGTGGTGGGATGTCAACTCTTGTAACTTCTGTCACTGGCTAGGATGAGGGACTCAGCAGCAGTGAGGGCACCATGCTTAAAAGAACATTACTTCCCAGCAAAAATCTTTGAAGATGAACAAAAATTGAATATTTAAAAGTTACCTCTTTTAATATCATATATGCAGTCATGGCCTAAAGCGTGGGCACCCTTGAAATTGTTCCAGAAAATAAAGTATTTCTCCCAGAAAATGATTGCAAGTACACGTTATGTTATACATGTTTATTTCCTTTGTGTGATAGATAGTGAGATAGCCACAATACTCCAGAGCTGTTTTCCTATACTTTTCCTGCTGACACAGTCCGTTGAATCTCATCCAGCATACCATGATTTCCACAACTCACATATCTTGCTACATCACCACAGCAATTATCTGATGAAGGTCCGTATTGGACCAAAACATCATTAGATGTTTCTCCGGACTGGTTAAATTGTAAATAATGTCATATCTATTGCCACGTATCCTACTGAGTGCCGAGTTTTACTATTGCTATAATCTACAGTTTTTCAAAATACATCCCTGGTACTGGAAGTTCAGCATCATTTCTGTGGAATGAGCAATCACTTTAATTGACTTCTGCCCCGCTTTTCTTTTGCAACTCCTATCATTTTAAAACATATAATATATACCATACATGCCCCATTAATCTCCTATGTGCAAGACTGACCGGTTGTCTTGGGCTGCACTGTGATTTTGAAGCGCTGTGCTCTTTTTGTCCTTGGGTTCAAATCCCAAGAACAACATCCGCAAGGAGGGAGTTCACGCTTGTGTTGGTTTCCTCCACCCTCCAAAGGCATACTGATAGGGAACATAGATTGTGAGCCCCATTGAAGACATTGATGATAATGTCAGTGAAGTGCTGTGGAATTAATGGTGGTATTTAAGTAAACAAAATAAATACATTTTACCCCACATAGTATCTGTCGTAGGGTTCACTGACTTATAACTTTGTCACCCAACACTCTTCAATCAGCAGCTTCTTGCTACAGGGGAAGTTTGACATATGGTAAAAACCTGTGTGATAAATGACATTCCTTGACCAAAGTACTAATGACACGACACCTACAGCATTTAGTAACTCAGAGACAGAGTATTGGCGATAGAAAAAAATTAAAACAATAGTACTCTAGCTGCCCGAGCCTTTATCTCAGCACTGTATTAAAGATGGTTATCTGACCTGCTATCAGTCATTAGACTGGCAAGGATGGAAATGACCCAAATAGAGCTGTAGTTGGATATATACGGATCCTATTGTTTTTTCAGACAAAGACACAATCCTGTACTTTATATGAAATGTGAGCAGATCAAGTATAATTTATAATTTCTCATCAGAGAAATAGGTTATAATATCTGAATCCTTAGGAAGCGCCTGGATGAGGCTCTGATGGGCATTGTGTTTCGTAAGGCTCATAGTACTTAGTGAGCCATATATTAATATCAAGGAGCAACCTGGGGAATATGAGATTGAGGAGATCTGCAGGGATAGTCAAGACTTAAGAGACTTGGAAATTTTTTAATTACCGTATTTGCATTTGTTTTGTCTGATAGAATTTCACAAATTGATGTTTTAAACGATATTTCATTTGACAAATCCACATAAAAAAAAATGTGAAAAAGATTTGTCCCTGAACCACTTCCACACCTTTGTCTTACAGATACTTAGTGAAATAAAAAAATAACAATCGTCATATATGCTACCCATACAGTATATGCACACAGCCGTGAATATTATAGAAGATTTATCATCAAAATATCCTGCCCTATGTATGGGGTGATACAAAAAAACAGAAACAACTGATGTATTCATGATGGGATTGCATCCTCCTCTCCCCGTCACTCACATTGGGCTTTCTATAAATGGAAACACAGCAGCTTGTCAGTCAGTTACTGCTGAAGGACAGTCAATGTCAAGGAGCGTAATGGAGTATAACTTCCCAAAATACGACTACCTTTATTATCCTGTCTTATCGTGACTTCCAGCAGTAAAACAGAGCTATCATGAAATCATCTTCTACTAAAGATAATGTGATTACCCTGCTTAATCTGTCCAAGTCTACACAGCAAAGCTGACAAGTGAGCTGCAAATGAATCCATTAGTCTATTGTGTGTGTGCTAATGGCCATCAAGAAAACAGCAATATTTAAATATTTGTTTTATTTTTATAATAACAAAAATAAGTAAAATTCATTGTATAAGAAAAAAACAAATAGTTTAAAAAAATACTGGTCAGATGGTAACCTTGGTGAAAAGTAGAATGTTTTGCCCTAGGATGTTCAATGATTGCTGTGTTCCATTTATTGTTTTAAATAGTTTTTTTCGTTTTGTTATTTTTTGTTTCAAGACTCTCTTTACATCATTATTAGTGTTGATCGAGCACTAAAATGCTCGGGTGCTCGAAGCTCGGGGCGAGCTCACCGTGATACTCGGGTGCTCAACCCGAGCAATGAGCCCAATGTTAGTCTATGGGAGACCTGAGCATTTTTGCGGCGGCACCCCCGGCAGTCTGTAGAAAGCCTAAAAAGTGCCAAAATGACATGGGGACACCATGGGTACGCCCCAGGAAGCATTTCTGACCCCCTGGTCATTGCTGTCAACAACATGGTCAGAGGTATTAAGCCACTTTTACGGGCTCACAATAAAACGTTCAAAAACGAAACTGAAACTGCTTTCCTGTGAAATATGTTAAGTAAGTTCCTTTCCAGGGTAAAGACTTGTGTATAAGGTAAAATAAATAACCAAAAACAAAAATACTCCTCCACACCTTGGGCTATGTTCACAAGTAGCATTTTTTATGCGTTTTTGCACTTTTGTATTGCTTTCAACCGTGACAAATGCATTCACCGGGAAATATCATTTTAACATTTTACAACCTTATCTGGCCATGTGCTGTGTGACACATGCATACAGTGCTGAAAAGACATGGGAACAGCATGGGGAAGACCCCTGGAAGCATCTCTGACTCCCAGGTCACTGACTAAAAGTGTGCCCATCAGAAGTGATCCTTGCCGCATCAGAAGATGCAGACTTGCAACTATCCCCGTGCAAGTCCTTGTCCCAGGGCAGTGTTCAATTGTACTTCCCCCATTCCTTGCAATGCAAGTGCAAATATGCAGCCAACCACCCACCCACCCGCAGGCTGCAATACTATACTGCTAGCTTGCACTTGAAATGGGGCCTTTTAGTTTGGAGGAGGCCGAAGCTGGCCACTACCTCATGGCTGCGTCGGCAGCAAGGTCTCCATACTCAGTCCCCAGCCGCCACTATTTGTCCCGGGAACCTTCCCTACACTTTTTGACGCGCCCCCTGGGCCTGTGCTGTGCAGGGGAACCCGGAACCGGATCGCTGAGATGCTGGGGGTTGTAGTCTCCGTGTGGCGGTGACCCGGTCCGTGCCCAGGGTGGTCAAACCAGTGGCAGTCTATTTGTATGGTAATAAGTGTCCGACTACGCCACCCGTGGATTGCGGTCAGTGGGGACCGCCGCTGCGCTGCAGACCGCTGAGGCTGATGTTGTTTGCGCAGCTGAGTATGGGATGACTCCCCACGGGAGAAGTATTGCCTCAGGGCAGCTAATGTGGAAGATGATGGGAGTGATGGTGTGAGGGTCCCAGTGCTAATGGTGCAGGAGCGGCAAGGAATCACAGAGACGTGAGGTGCAGTTCAGGGTCTTTACTGATGGTACAAGGCAGACCCTCCCGGGAGTACTGGCTAGTATAAGAGGCCTGGTCAGTCTGCGAGCAAGCAGGAGTTCCCCTGGCCAGGTGGAGTTGTAGGCCTCCCCGTTAATCTGCACTCTTCCTGGCTACCTTGCTGTCAGCGGTTACAAGTAGCCCACGTCCCTGAGTATACCGTGTGGTGCTCACCCGTATGGCTGGTGACTTGGGGCCTTCTGTTAGCCTCCGCTCCTGGATGGGGGCGCTGGTCCCTTCTTTGTAACTGAGCCTCTGGGCTTCTATGGCCAGAGGACCTGGAATCCCCTGCCGGCTGGTTTCTGCTGCTGGGTGTATATCAGTCCCCACAGCCTCGGACCCCTGTGTCCGGCTTTAGTATCTTCGTCCAGGGCGAACTCTGCTCAGCTCCAGCCCCTGGACTTCTGCTACTGCTCCTACAGAGCTCCTAGTTCTTCCTTTCCCTCTCCAGGCTCTGACTGCTCTAATCCCACCCCAGACCCAGTTTAAAAGGGCAGATTCCTCCCCTCCCAGGTCTGGGCGGACCGTGTTGCATGCTTAGGGATCCTGACCAGAGAAACCTCCCACTTGCTCTCAGACATAATATCTCTATTACTGCGGCAACCAGACCCCTGGGGTGTCGCATTCCCCCCTAGTAAATTTTAGTACTCCGGGACTAAACACATTTTTGAAGAAACATAAATACAAGGTATAACAATAACAAGACAACATATTTACAAGAAGCTTTAGTCTGTAGAGGTCACGGCGTTTCCGTGACCGGGTGTCCATATCACCCAAGGTGAAGTTTATGAAGCAAAGGGGGTGTCCATGTCACCCAACAAGGCGAAGTTTTGGCACAGAATAGGGGACCTGTCCAAAGCAAACCCCTTGCGTTGTCCTTGGGCGTGGCTGCAAGGCTAGAGCTAGCTACTTTGGGCCGCAAGTAGGCCACGCCAGACAGGTTTTCTCTTCTGCGACCGTCTTCGCAAGAGGCACCAAGGTGCAACTATCTACAAAACTGTTCCGGTTATCCAGTGTCCATAACCTGTTTGTCCAAATAAATCTGCAGGGTAACTGAGAAACATAATTAGTAACAGGCAACAAACATAAACCATAAACATTTTTCAATAAACAGTCAACTTTACAGTGCATTGGTTTAGATTCTCCAGCGAGCGGGCATCTGACCTCTAGTGACTCTAGTGGACCTACGGAGCTCACTAACTGGTTCTGCACTACAGGGTGTAGGAGGTGTTATGGGCAAGCTGGGCAGCTTTCTGCGCACTCTTTGGCTCACTAGGGGCACGGCAGGCTCACTACTAGCAGAGGGTTGATCCTCCTGTACTGCTGGTGTGGACTCTTCTGCCTCTTGGGCCGGCTGCTCTTCCAGCTCTACCGGTTCCTCTGTAGGCACTTGCGGGGCTGGCTGGAGAAAGGTGAGGACGGGTACCACGACAGCACCGTTTACTTGTGTCCAAGACCGGGGGAAGTCTCCGAGTACGGTACTGATCATTTCTTCCCTTTCCTCTGCGGGTTGAGGGTTTTCTTGATCTTCCTCAGGGCTTTGCAGCTGCTCGGGACACTTCTTCAGGTGGTCTCTGGAGACAATGGCTGTGGTTTCTCCTCCATCCTTACCGATTACGCAGATTTTTGGGTTCTCATGGCTTGATGGCAGTACGGTGTACGGGTCCTTCTCCCACTGGTCGTCCAACTTGTGGAGCCGCCTCTTCCTCTTCAAGACCTGCTCTCCAGGTACCAGGGGAACAGCGGGAGCATACTGGTTATAAGCCTTCTCTTGCCTTTCTCTAGCTTGAGACAGACTTCGCTCGATGCTCTCCTGTACTTTCGGATACTGCTGCTGCCGTTCTGTATCCCAGTCTGCCTCTGGCGAGGTGTCCTCAGGCGTCAAGACGCCCATATCCAGGTCAATAGGCAGCTTACCAGGTCTTGCTCTCATTAGGTAAGCCGAGGTACAGTTGGTGGAACCTACAGGGATGTGGTTATACAGGTCCACCAGATCGGGCAGTTTCTCAGGCCACAGACTGCGTTCTTCCAGGGGCAATGTTTTTAGCAGATCTATCACCACCTGGTTCATCTTCTCGCAGAGTCCATTGGTTTGAGGGTGATAGGGCGTTGTTCTTATCTTCTTGCAGCCATACAGGTTGCAGAACTCCTGGAAGACCTCCGCTTCGAAGGCTGGTCCTTGGTCTGTCAACACTTGGTCCGGGTACCCGTGTGGACGGCAGAAGTGCTGCTGGAAGGCTCTAGCTGCTGTTTGAGCCGTTAAGTCCTTGACCGGGACCACCACTAGGAACCGGGAGTAATGATCTACGATTGTGAGGGCGTAGATGACGCGCCCCCTGGGCCGTGTTGAGGGGAAACCCGGAGCCGGATCTGGATAGGGGTAGTAGTCCTTGTGGCGGTGACCCGGTCCGTGCCCAGGGTGTCAAACTCAGTGTATGGCAGTCTTGATAGGTGTTATTTGAGTGTCGACTACGCCACCCGTTGATTTGCAGCTATGGAGCTGCCGCTGCAGGGCAGACCGCTGAGGCCGGTGTAGAATTGTGCAGCGTGATAGTATAACCCCCAGCGGGAGGGGTATGGCCTCAGGGCAGCCGACGTGGAAGATGGGGGTAGCAGGAACCACTCAGAGACGGTGCGGTGTAATTCAGGGTCTTTACTGGTAACAACGATAGACCCTCCCGGAGTACTTGCTAGCGAACGGGGCCTGGTCAGTCCTTGAGCAGATGGGATCTCCCCTGGCCAGGCGGAGTTGTAGGCCTCCCAAACTGACTGTACTCTTCTGGCTACCTTGCTAGAAGCGGATATAAGTAGCCCACGTCCCTGAGTGTGCCGTGTGGTGCTCACCCGTATGGCCGGTGACTCGGGGCCTTCTAATGGCTTCCGCTCCACGATGGCGGTGCTGGTCCCACGCGTGTGACCTTGCCTTCGGGTTTCTGGGCCTGAGGACCTGAAATCCCCTGCCAGTCGGCTTCTGCTGCTGGGTAAGAGTTAGTCCCCACAGCCTTGGACGCCGGGTCCGGTAAGAAAGCTTCTCAGTCAGGGCGAGCTCTGCAGCTGCCAGCCCCTGACTCGTAGTAGTATTGCTCCCACTGAGCTTCTGCTGTTTCTTCCTATGACTGTTTCTCATCTCTACTCTCCTTGACTCCTAACCCTGCCTCAGCCCCGGGTTTATATAGGGGAAGTTCTTCCCCTCCCAAGACTGGGCAGGAGGTGTGGCATGCACAGGATCCCTGACCAAAGGACCTCCCACCTGCTCTCAGACATAACATTACATTACTGTGGAAACCAGACCCCTGGGGTGCCACATTCCCCCCTAGTGAAATTTAGTACTCCGGGACTAAACATATTTTAGAAAAACATAACAAGATATAACAACAATAATAGTACAATAAGAAGAAACACATAAAGGTGGTCACGGCATGTCCGTAACCGGGTGCAGTCTTTGAAGAAAAGCAAGGTGTCCATTTCACCAAAACAGGGAGACGTAACCAGGTAGGGGTTTGTCCTGCCCCGAGTCCTTAACAGTCTTTAGTCCGTCCTGGGTTACGCTCCAACTATGTACAAAGGATTCCCGGTAAATCCACCAAGGACTCCTACAAATAACTAGAAACACAAAATTATACACAAGCAACAATACACAGGTAAACATAAATAAAACAATTTATACACTTCAAATCCTCCAACGTGCGGGTAACTGGCCTCTAGTGGCCCTAGTGGACCTACGGAGCTGACTGTCTAGCCCTGAACTACAGGGTGTAGGAGCTGTCAAGGGTAAACTGGGCAGCTGTCTACCGGCTGTTTGGCTCACTAGGGATATGGCAGGCTCACTACAAGCAGAGGGTTGATCCTCCTGGTCTGCGGGTGTGGGGTCTTCTGCCTCCTGGACCGGCTGTTCTTCCAGCTCTACCTGTTGCTCCGTAGGTGCTTGGGATGCTGGTTGGAGGAAGGTGAGTACGGGTACCACAACTGCACCATTGACTTGAGTCCAAGACCGAGGGAAGTCCCCGAGCACAGTACTAACCATATCTTCCCTTTCCTCTACGGGTCGATGGTCTTCTTGTTCCTCTTCAGGGTTCCTCAGTTGTTCGGGACACTTCTTCAGGTGGTCCCGGGATACAATGGCTGTGGTTTCCCCTCCGTCTTTACTGATGGTACAAACCTTCGGGTTCTCGTGGCTTGAGGGCAGTACGGTGTACGGGTCCTTCTCCCACTGGTCGTCCAACTTGTGGAGCCGTCTCTTCCTCTTCAAGACCTGCTCTCCGGGTACCAGGTGTTTTTCCACTATTTTATGGTGTTTTATATGTTTGTTAGTTTGTTACTACATGTATATGTGTCAGGAAACATTTGTATTTAATAAATTGATATATTTTCATAGATTGATATTGCTATTGATCACTATTTATTTATTTTTTTCTTTATCATTTTGGTGATCACTATTAGTTAGCATCTCCTCTTTCCCAAAAATAATTTTCCACTTGTTAGTTCATGAGATGCTGCAGGTAGATCCCGTTTATTAGATGGTGCCCTCCTCATTTATGAGGGTTTCACCTTTAGGCCGTAACTCGCCAGAGCTTCGAACACTTCCGCCAGGTGTTTCAGGTGGTCCTCATACGTCTTGGAATATACGATGGCATCGTCCAGGTACAACAGGACCGTCGCGAAGTTTCTGTGGCCCAGACAACACTCCATTAGTCGTTGGAAGGTTCCTGGTGCGTTGCAGAGTCCGAACGGCATGCAGGTGAACTCGCTAAGTCCCATCGGGGTGGTGAATGCGGTCTTCTCCCGGTCCGCCTCTGCTACAGGAACCTGCCAGTACCCGCTAGTGAGATCCAAGGTAGAGAAGAAGTTAGCAGATCTTAAAGCAGCCAATGACTCCTCTATCCTTGGTAAGGGGTACGCATCCTTGTGTGTGATACGGTTGATTTTTCGGTAATCTACACACATCCTCATGGTGTTGTCTTTTTTTCTGACTAAGACTAGTGGAGCTGCCCAGGGGCTACAGCTATCCCTGATCACCCCAGCCTCCTTCATGTCTCTAAGCATCCCCTTGGCGTGTTGGTAGTGGGCAGGGGGTACGGGTCGATACCTCTCTTTTATAGGAGGATGGTCTCCCGTGGGGATGTGGTGTTCTACCCCCTTGACTCGCCCGAAGTCTAACGGGTGTTTACTGAACACTCTCTCGTACTCTTGAACCACCCGATAGACTCCTTGTTTCTGGTGTGCGGGAGTGGAGTCAGTACCCAGATGTAGTTGCTGACACCAGTCCTCCATGTTTTTCTTAGAGCCGTTACCTTCCTCCGGGTGAGATGGAGGCAAGGGTTCCACAGATTGTATAGAATTTTGGTTAATGGTATATAATTTGGCTAGCGTGGCATACCGGGGCAGGTACACTTCCCTCTCCCCGATATTTATTATGCGAACGGGCACCCTCCCATGGCGTACATCAACCACCCCCCGTGCTGTCAAAATGGTGGGCCTACTGTCCGAGTAAACTGGTTCTACCATTGCCTGGTAATCCCTACCTCTCAGACCAATAGCTGCCCGGCACCAAATCATCATTTCACTTTTTGGGGGCATGGCAATAGGAAAAGGGTCACACATTCTTACGCTACCAATCTCACCGCCGGAGAGTTCCACCTGTTGCCGTCGCATCAGTGCCCGGATCTCTTTCTGGAGCACCCGCTGCTCGCCGGAGCTGGCGTTCTTGGCAACCTGTTGTAAAAGGAAAATCACCTCTGCAAGACAATTTTCAATTACATTAGTTCCTAGCGTTATCTTTGGGTGACTCTCGTGTTTGTCAATGTCTACAATAATCAGTCCCTGTGCTGCCAGTTCGACTCTACCAATTTTAATGGTCGCCTCTTTAAATCCGATCTGTGGCACGGGCTGACCATTGCTGGCGATGATACTCAAGTCGTCGTCAGGGTAGCGGGTTATATCCGAGTCATTCCAGTACTGCTTGAAGAGCACGTACGGGATGGTGGTGACCTGTGACCCGGTGTCCAGTAGGGCACTGATAGGGATGCCATCCAGTACCACAGGCAAGACTGGACGTCCTCCGACATATTTGTCGCGCCAGTTCGATGGGCCTGGTGATCTTTTTCCTGGGGGTTGGCCCTCTACCCCCAGGTTGTGCCAGTTTAAAGGACAGTACCTTGCCATATGTCCGGGTTGATTGCAGCGGCGGCAGATGGGTCGTCCGTCCTCGTTGTACCGGTCACTGGGTCTTCCTCTGGCCGGTGGGGTCCTCCTTGGTCGACGCCACGGGATGTTCTCCGGTCCGGATGCCAGCTGGATCTTCCCTGGAGTGGAAGCCTGTAAAGACTGCACAGTTCGGGTTAACGCAGCAACGCTTTTAGCTAGCTCTTGGACCTGATGGTGCAGGTCTGGAGCCGGGTCATAGTTCAAAGCCTGCGCATCAGCCCCTACAGGCCCTGCCGACAAGGGCGCCGCCTCCTGGTGGTAAGTGATAGCTGGGCGCCTGTGGGTCACAACGCCATCCGGTGCCGGTTCTCGGAGCACCCGGATGGCTCTGTCCTTGAACTGTGCAAATCCCAGATGAGGGTCCTGTAGGGCCATTGCCCGCAACTGGGTTCGGTGGGCATTGCAATGTAAACCCTCTATAAATTGTTCAGTCAACAGCCTGTCCTCTTCTCCCACGCCGTCAGGGTCGGTCTGCTTAACGGCTCTCAGGGCCTCTTGTAGGTTCAGGGCATAGTCCCTTATACTCTCATGGGCCCGCTGTTTGCACCCGTAGAATCTAAGCTTGATCTCGGCTGAGGTGCGGGTATCAAAGGTGTCCCTCAGCCGGGTTAGTATCCCTGCGACAGTCCTCCCCCCAGTTGGCCAGGACTTTACCTCCCTTCGGGCTGCTCCGGTTAATTGGGCCACCAGGATGCTCACTTTTTGCTCTTCTGTGAGGGGGTACACCTGGAAGAGGCTATCCAGCCTTTCTCTAAAGTCCTGCAGGGCTGCCCCCGGGATATAGGGCATGGTGAAAGGCATGACCGCGACAGCGGTGGCGCTGGCGGGGGTTGAAGCGGTGAAGCTCTCCTCCGTATCCGACATCCTTCTCCCCCCTAGTGGACCGTGGCCTACCTTGCGATGATCCTCTTCCGTAGGCCGCGGCTCCGCAGTGGATCGTCAGGGTTGAGGACCTTCCGTCGCGCTCCGGTGACGTCGGCGTCTGCTGGGCTCCTTCCAGGACCTTACGCAACGTCCGGACGTGAGGCGGGGCTTCAGTTCTCGCGGGCTTTTCGGAGTCCACGCCCCTCTTCTTCCCGCGCGGCGTCCTCAAGATGGCGTCCAACGGCGGGAAAACTCCACGGATGGCGGGAAGAAGGCTGAAGATGGCGCCGGATGGCGGGAATCTTCACAGATGGCGGGAAGAAGGCTGAAAATGGCGCCGGATGGCGGGAATCTTCACCACAGGTGAGTTTGAAAGTCTCTTTTTCAGGCACGCAGTACCCGGTGGTTGCGGGCACGAGATCCTGCCGACTACGCCAAAAGTTGACGCGCCCCCTGGGCCGTGTTGAGGGGAAACCCGGAGCCGGATCTGGATAGGGGTAGTAGTCCTTGTGGCGGTGACCCGGTCCGTGCCCAGGGTGTCAAACTCAGTGTGTGGCAGTCTTGATAGGTGTTATTTGAGTGTCGACTACGCCACCCGTTGATTTGCAGCTATGGAGCTGCCGCTGCAGGGCAGACCGCTGAGGCCGGTGTAGAATTGTGCAGCGTGATAGTATAACCCCCAACGGGAGGGGTATGGACTCAGGGCAGCCGACGTGGAAGATGGGGGTAGCAGGAACCACTCAGAGACGGTGCGGTGTAATTCAGGGTCTTTACTGGTAACAACGATAGACCCTCCCGGAGTACTTGCTAGCGAACGGGGCCTGGTCAGTCCTTGAGCAGATGGGATCTCCCCTGGCCAGGCGGAGTTGTAGGCCTCCCAAACTGACTGTACTCTTCTGGCTACCTTGCTAGAAGCGGATATAAGTAGCCCACGTCCCTGAGTGTGCCGTGTGGTGCTCACCCGTATGGCCGGTGACTCGGGGCCTTCTAATGGCTTCCGCTCCACGATGGCGGTGCTGGTCCCACGCGTGTGACCTTGCCTTCGGGTTTCTGGGCCTGAGGACCTGAAATCCCCTGCCAGTCGGCTTCTGCTGCTGGGTAAGAGTTAGTCCCCACAGCCTCGGACGCCGGGTCCGGTAAGAAAGCTTCTCAGTCAGGGCGAGCTCTGCAGCTGCCAGCCCCTGACTCGTAGTAGTATTGCTCCCACTGAGCTTCTGCTGTTTCTTCCTATGACTGTTTCTCGTCTCTACTCTCCTTGACTCCTAACCCTGCCTCAGCCCCGGGTTTATATAGGGGAAGTTCTTCCCCTCCCAAGACTGGGCAGGAGGTGTGGCATGCACAGGATCCCTGACCAAAGGACCTCCCACCTGCTCTCAGACATAACATTACATTACTGTGGAAACCAGACCCCTGGGGTGCCACATAGACATACCCAGATCTGCTTGGAGCCAGTTTCACATGGTCCAGGGCTACCAGTTCCAGTGGCTGTCTGGTGATGATGGGCTGCAGGGGAGTCTTCTGGCTGTCTCGGTCCTTTCTTCTCAGGTGGCACGGGCCACAGTCTCTGCACCACCTCTCGATGGCTCCTCTCATGCCTACCCAGTAGAACCGTTCACGCAACAAGAACTCCAGCTTCTTCCATCCGAAATGCCCTGCTCCGTTGTGGTATGCCTCCAGAATCATAGCCGCGTCTCGTCTTGGGACCACTACCTGCCAGGTCAACTCATGTGTTCGAGAGTTAACCATTCTCCGGCACAGCTTCTCCCTGTAGAGGAACAGCTTACTTTTCTCCTTCCACAGTTGCTTGGTCTCCTCCGGAGCGTCTGGGTCAAGACTGGCATCGGCCTGGGTCAGCATTTCCTTCACCAAACGGACTGCGGGATCACTGTCTTGCGTCTCCACCCAGTTGTAGTGGGGCAAGGGATTGAACGTCACGGAGCGCCTGTCCTTCACACGGTGGGAATACAGGGTAATCCCATGATGGTGGAACGCAGGGAGCTCAACTTCTTCCAGATCTTCTGGATCTTCCCCTACGTCCGGTAAGTTCGGCATTCTAGACAGGGCATCCGCGTTGGCATTTGAGCGTCCTGCCCGGTATTTGATGGTGAATTCAAAGTTGGACAGGCGGGCCATCCATCTCTGTTCCAGGGCACCGAGCCTTGCAGTGTCCAGGTGTGTCAACGGGTTGTTATCCGTGTACACGGTGAATTTGGAGGAGGCAAGGTAATGCTTGAAACGTTCGGTCACTGCCCACACTACTGCCAGGAACTCCAGCTTGAATGAGCTATAATTCTCAGGGTTCCTCTCCGTGGGCCGTAGCTTTCGGCTGGCGTAAGCGATTACCCGTTCTTTCCCTTGCTGGATCTGGGACAGTACGGCTCCAAGCCCGATGTTGCTTGCGTCCGTGTGGAGGATAAAGGGCTGGCTGTAGTCTGGATATGCCAGGATTTCATCCCCCGTGAGGGCCATCTTCAGCTGGCAGAAGGACTCCTCTTCCAGCTTTTCCCACCTAAAGGGTGGCTTCTGGTTTTTGGCTTTCCGAGATTGACCTATCAGGAGGTCCTGCATAGGGGCTGCCATTTTGGTGAAACCGGGAATGAATCTTCGGTAGTAGCCTACCAACCCGAGGAACTGCCGCACTTCCTTTATGCTGGAGGGTCTTGGCCAGTCCTTAATCACGGTGATCTTATCAGGGTCAGGAGCCACTCCGTCAGCACTCACCACGTGTCCCAGGTATTGCACCTTTGGTTTCAAGAGGTGACACTTGGAGGGTTTCACCTTTAGGCCGTAGTTTGCCAGAGCTTCGAACACTTCTGCCAGGTGTTTCAGGTGGTCCTCGTAGGTCTTGGAATAGACGATGACATCGTCCAGGTATAACAGGACCGTCACGAAGTTCCGGTGTCCCAGACAGCATTCCATCAACCGTTGGAAGGTTCCTGGTGCGTTGCAGAGCCCGAACGGCATGCAGTTAAATTCACTGAGACCCATCGGGGTGGTGAATGCGGTCTTCTCCCGGTCCGCCTCTGCTACAGGAACCTGCCAGTACCCGCTAGTGAGATCCAAAGTAGAGAAGAAGTTAGCAGATTTTAATGCAGCTAAGGACTCTTCTATCCTTGGTAACGGGTACGCATCTTTGTGTGTGATACGGTTGACCTTCCTGTAGTCTACACACATTCTCATGGTGTTGTCTTTCTTTTTCACTAAGACTAGTGGAGCTGCCCAGGGGCTACAGCTGTCCCTGATTACCCCAGCCTCCTTCATGTCTCTAAGCATCCCCTTGGCGTGTTGGTAGTGTGCCGCGGGTACGGGTCGGTATCTCTCCTTTATGGGAGGATGGTCTCCCGTGGGGATGTGGTATTCTACCCCCTTTACTCACCCGAAGTCTAACGGGTGTTTACTAAACACTCTCTCGTACTCTTGAACCACCCGATAGACTCCCTGTTTCTGGTGTGAGGGAGTGGAGTCAGTACCCAAATGTAGTTGCTGACACCAGTCCTCCATTGGTTTCTTAGAGCCGTTACCTTCCTCTGGTTGAGATGGAGGCAAGGGTTCCACGGCCTGTACAGAATTCTGGTTTATGGTGAACAATTTGACTAGCGTGGCATACCGGGGCAGGTGTACTTCTCTCTCCCCGATATTTATGATGCGAACGGGCACCCTCCCATGGCGTACATCGACCACCCCCCGTGCTGTCAAAATGGTGGGCCTACTGTCTGAGTAGACGGGTTCTACCATTGCTTGGTAGTCTCTACCTCTTAGACCAATAGCTGCCCGACACCAAATCATCATCTCACTTTTTGGGGGCATGGCAATAGGGAACGGGTCACACATTCTCACGCTACCTATCTCACCACCAGATAGTTCCACCTGTTGCCGCTTCATCAGTGCCCGGATCTCTTTTTGGAGCACACGCTGCTGGCCGGAACTGGCGTTCTTGGCAACCTGCTGTAAAATGAGAATCACCTCTGCAAGACAATTTTCAATCACATTAGTTCCCAAAGTTATTCTAGGGTGACTCTCATGACGGTCTATATCCACTATAATCAGTCCTTGTGCCGCCAGTTCGACTTTACCGATCTTAATGGTCACCTCTTTGAATCCCACCTGCGGCACGGGCTGACCATTGCTGGCGATGATACTCAGGTCGTCATCTGGGTAGCGGGTTATGTCCGAGTCATTCCAGTACTGCTTGAAGAGCACGTACGGGATGGTGGTGACCTGTGACCCGGTGTCTAGTAGGGCACTCATAGGAATGCCATCCAGTACCACAGGCAAGATTGGACGTCCCCCTACGTATTTATCACGCCAGTTTGATGGGCCTTTTGGTCTTATGCCTGGGGGTTGGCCCTCTACCCCAGGTTGTGCCCGTTTAAATGACAGTACCTTGCCACATGTCCGGGTTGATTGCAGCGGCGGCAGATGGGTCGTCCATCCTCGTTGTATCTGTCGCTGGGTCTTCCTCTGGCCGGTGGGGTCCTCCTCAGTCGGCGCCACGGGACGTCCTCCGGTCCGGATGCCAGCTGGATCTTTCCTGGAGAAGAGACCTGTAAAGACTGCACAGTTCTGGTTAGCGCGGCAACGCTCTTAGTCAGCTCTTGGACCTGATGGTGCAGGTCTGTAGCCGGGTCACTGTTTAAAGCCTGCGCATCAGCTCCCACAGGCCCTGCAGACAAGGGCGCCGTCTCCTGGTGGTAAGTGATAGCAGGGCGCCTGTGGGTCACAGCGCCACCTGGTGCCGGTTCTCGGAGCACCCGGATGGCTCTGTCCTTGAACTGTGCAAAGTCCAGGTCAGGGTCCTGTAAGGCCATTGCCCGCAACTGGGTTCGATGGGCATTGCACAGTAGACCCTCAATAAATTGTTCAGTCAACAGCTTATCTTCATTTCCCACGCTGTCAGGGTCTGCCTGCTTAATGGCTCTCAGGGCCTCTTGTAGGTTTAGCGCATAGTCCCTTATACTTTCATGTGCCCGTTGTTTGCACCCATAAAATCTTAGTTTTATTTCGTCTGAGGTGCGGGTGTCAAATGTGTCTTTCAGCCGGGTTAGTATGTCTCTGACAGTCCTCTTCCTCCCAGGTGGCCAGGACTTTACCTCCCTTTGGGCTGCCCCGATTAATTGGGCCACCAGGATGCTCACTTTTTGCTCTTCTGTGAGGGGGTACACCTGGAAGAGGCTATCCAGTCTTTCTCTAAAGTCAATTAGAGTATGTGACTCCCCTGAGTACTGGGGTAGCCAGGTTGCCCCCGGGATATAGGGCATGGTGAAGGGCATGACCGCAGCAGCGGTTGCGCTGGCGGTGGCTGTGGCAGTGGAGCTCCCCTCGGTATCCGGCATCCTCCTCCCCCCTAGTGGACCGTGGCCTACCTTGCGATGCTCTTCTTCCGTAGGCCGCGGCTCCGCAGTCGATCGTCGGGGTTGAGGACCTGGCGTCGCGCTCTGATGACGTCAGCGTCGCTCTTCCTCCCTTCCAGGACCTTGCGCAGCGTCACTGTGTGGGCGGAGCTTCGGATCTCGCGCGCTTTCGGCGTCCACGCCCCTCTTCTTCCCGTGCGGCGTCCCGAAGATGGCGTCCGAAGGCGGGAAGCAGCTGCGGATGGCGGGAAGAAGGCAGAAGACGGCGGGAAACGGTCCAAGATGGCGTCTGATGGTGGGAATCGGCTCCGGATGGCGGGAAACGACTCCGGACGGCGGGAAACTTCACCACAGGTAAGTATAAAAGTCTCTTTTTCAGGCACGCAGTACCCGGTGATTGCGGGCACGAAATCCTGCCGACTACGCCAAAATTGACGCGCCCCCTGGGCCTGTTCTGTGCAGGGGAACCCGGACCCGGATCGCTGAGATGCTGGGGGTTGTTGTCTCCGTGTGGCGGTGACCCGGTCCGTGCCCAGGGTGGTCAAACCAGTGGCAGTCTATTTGTATGGTAATAAGTGTCCGACTACGCCACCCGTGGATTGCGGTCAGTGGGGACCACCGCTGCGCTGCAGACCGCTGAGGCTGATGTTGTTTGCGCAGCTGAGTATGGGATGACTCCCCACGGGAGAAGTATTGCCTCAGGGCAGCTAATGTGGAAGATGATGGGAGTGATGGTGTGAGGGTCCCAGTGCTAATGGTGCAGGAGCGGCAAGGAATCACAGAGACGTGAGGTGCAGTTCAGGGTCTTTACTGATGGTACAAGGCAGACCCTCCCGGGAGTACTGGCTAGTATAAGAGGCCTGGTCAGTCTGCGAGCAAGCAGGAGTTCCCCTGGCCAGGTGGAGTTGTAGGCCTCCCCGTTAATCTGCACTCTTCCTGGCTACCTTGCTGTCAGCGGTTACAAGTAGCCCACGTCCCTGAGTATACCGTGTGGTGCTCACCCGTATGGCTGGTGACTTGGGGCCTTCTGTTAGCCTCCGCTCCTGGATGGGGGCGCTGGTCCCTTCTTTGTGACTGAGCCTCCGGGCTTCTATGGCCAGAGGATCTGGAATCCCCTGCCGGCTGGTTTCTGCTGCTGGGTGTATATCAGTCCCCACAGCCTCGGACCCCTGTGTCCGGCTTTAGTATCTTCGTCCAGGGCGAACTCTGCTCAGCTCCAGCCCCTGGACTTCTGCTACTGCTCCTACAGAGCTCCTAGTTCTTCCTTTCCCTCTCCAGGCTCTGACTGCTCTAATCCCGCCCCAGACCCAGTTTAAAAGGGCAGATCCCTCCCCTCCCAGGTCTGGGCGGACCGTGTTGCATGCTTAGGGATCCTGACCAGAGAAACCTCCCACTTGCTCTCAGACATAATATCTCTATTACTGCGGCAACCAGACCCCTGGGGTGTCGCATTGAAGTGATCCTTGCCGCATCAGAAGATGCAGACTTGCAACTATCCCCGTGCAAGTCCTTGCACCAGGGCAGTGTTCAATTGTACTTCCCCCATTCCTTGCAATGCAAGCGCAAATATGCAGCCAACCACCCACCCACCCGCAGGCTGCAATACTATACTGCTAGCTTGCACTTGAAATGGGGCCTTTTAGTTTGGAGGAGGCCGAAGCTGGCCACTACCTCATGGCTGCGTCGGCAGCGAGGTCTCCATACTCAGTCCCCAGCCACCACTATTTGTCCCGGGAACCTTCCCTACACTTTTCTTAGCCTGGCCTGCTTTAGGGCAGCATTGGACGAGCCCACCAGTTAACCAGACTCCTCCAGTGGGCCCTGGCTTCTCCATCAGGGGAGTTGAGAGTGCCAAGGTGAGGAGCATGATGATGATTATAGAAGTTAGCATCTGCTTTGCTTTCTTGGAATGCAAGCGTAAGTGTGCAACCTGCCACCCACCCACCCCCAGACTGCAATACCATACTGCTAACTTGCACTTGAAATGGGGCCTTTTAGTTTGGAGGAGGCCGAAGCTGGCCACTACCTCATGGGTGCTTCGGCAGCGAGGTCTCCACACTCAGTCCCCAGCCGCCACTATTTGTCCCGGTAACCTTCCCCACACTTTTCTTAGCCTGGCCTGCTTTAGGGCAGCATTGGATGAGCCCACCAGACAACCAGACTCCTCCGGTGGGCCCTGGCTTCTCCATCAGGGGAGTTGAGAGTGCCAAGGTGAGGAGCATGATGATGATGATAGAAGTTAGCATCTGCTTTGTTTTCTTGGAATGCAAGCGTAAGTGTGCAGCCTGCCACACACCCACCCCCAGGCTGCAATACCATACTGCTAGCTTGCTTGCACTTGAAATGAGGCCTTTTAGGCTTGTGGAGGCAGACCCCGGCCACCATGTCATGGCTGCGTCGGCGGCCTGGTATCCATACAAAGTCCCCAGCCGCCCGGCGGCCGGGTGTCCACACCAGGTCCCCAGCTGCCCCTATTTGTCCCGGTGTGCCTTATACACAAGCGCGCATAACAAAACATTACCTGTGCCCTCCCCAGTGCATTTAGTGGAAAGGACAGCCTATTCCGCTGTAGTGTGTGCACGCCAACCCCCTGTTCATGGCACATGCGAACATGCCTCCCGCCCTGCACCTGTCGTTGCAGACTTGTAACTATCCCCGTACAAGTCCTTGTCCCAGGGCAGTGTTCAATTGTACCTCTCCCATTCCTTGCAATGCAAGCGCAAGTATGCAGCCTGCCACCCACCCACCCCCAGGCTGCAATACCATACTGCTTGCTTGCTTGCACTTGAAATTGGGCCTTTTAGTCATGTGGAGGTGGAATCTGGCCACCACGTCATGGCTGCGTTGGCGTCCTGGTATCCATACTCAGTCCCCAGCCGCCCAGCGGCCGGGTGTCCACGCTTGGTCTCCAGCCGCCAGGGGGCGGCCGGGTGTCCATACTCGGTCCCCAGCCGCCTAGGGGCAGCCGGGTGTCTATAAACGGTCCTCAGCCACCCCTATTTGTCCCGGTGCGACTTATACACAAGCGCGCATACCAAAACATTTCATACATGAAGAAAGCGAGGTGGCACACCGATGTAATAAAATCTTCTTTTATTCCATTTCCATTAAAAATGCAGGGAAGCGGCGCCTTTTGCGGACGACGGCCTTTTCGCATGTCTATCACGCTTCTACGGGTCCAGGCATATGGTCATGGGGGTGTGCAGGGGTTAAACTACTCCCGACCCCACCCCCTAGACCAAACAGCCATACAAAATGTTACAACAAAAAATACAAAATGAAAAACAATTGTTTTAAAAAAAAATTTGAGACAAAATATTCATGGAACCATCATAAAAATACTGCCATGTCTAGTTTGTCGTTTAAGCCAAGGGGTCCCTGGGCATTAGTTCGGAGGATCCATTTCACCTCCCTCTGTAAGAGGATCCTATTGTGGTTACCTCCCTTGTGTGGCAATTCCACTTTTTCTAATCCTATGAAGCGCATGACTTCAGGATTACCCCTATGCTCAGTGTGAATATGCTCTTTTAACCTTTTAGAGCCCTTCCCTGAAAGGATTGAATTGAAATGCTCTCTGAACTGTGTGAACAGGGGTCTAATTGTTTTGCCTATATAGAACCTTCTACACGGGCAAAAAATTGCATAAACCGTGAATTTGGTTCTACATGTAATCAGATCCCTGATCACATGGTGTACCCCTCCAAGTTCTATTTGCCGGGCATTCTCATGAAAACTGCAAAAATTACACGTACTACATTTGTGATTACCCATGATTACTGATTTATTTAACCAATTCCTCGCCGAGTTATCCTCTATGCGATTCTTTACAAGCTTGTCTTTCAAATTTGGTCCCCGGCGGTAAGTAATTAATGGGTTTCCCACTCCCACCTGGAAATCACTGTCTGCAGTGACAAGATGCCAGTTTTTCAGAATTGCTGATCTAATTTTTTTATCCATAGGACCAAACTTGAAATTGAAAATGAATCTCTTAAACTTATCTGTATTGTCCTCATGTTTGGGGGGATTTAATAGCGAGAACTGAGGAAATTGGCATACCCTTTGATAGACATTATCTATGATATCGTCTGGATATCCTCTTTGTTTGAACTTCATTTTCAGATTTCGTGCTTCTTTTACAAAGGAGGCAGTATTGTTATTAATTTTTCTCAAGCGTAAAAATTGACTGTAGGGTAGAGATTGCTTCGTGTGTAAAGGATGCGCTCTCTGATAGTGAAGCAGTGCATTACAGGATGTGGGTTTTGAAAAAGATTCTGTGGATAGATTGCCATCCACAATTTTAAGTTTTACATCCAAAAAATTCAGTTCCGTGTTTCCAAACACTGAGGTGAACGACATGTTCATGTCATTGTCATCATTCAAATACATGACAAAGGAGTCAAAATCACTCCTATTGCCTGACCAGACAATGAAAATGTCGTCCACAAATCGGACATAGAATTTAAGGAATTGGGAGAAACGATTACTACTGGAGAAGATGAATTTTTCTTCAAAGGAAGCCAGGAACAAATTAGCCAGAACGCAAGCCGCCCATCGCCCATACAACAAAAAATACAAAAATTAAAAACAATTGTTTTAAAAAAAAAAAATTATTTTGTATAAAAATTTTTTTTAAAACAATTGTTTTTAATTTTGTATTTTTTGTTGTTACATTTTGTATGGCTGTTTGGTCTTGGGGGTGGGGTCGGGAGTATTTTAACCCCCGCACACCCCCATGACCAAATGCCTGGACCCATAGAAGCGTGATAGACATGCGAAACGGCCGTCATCCACAAATGGCTCCGCTTCCCTGCATTTTTAATGGAAATGGAATAAAAGAAGATTTTATTACATCGGTGTGCCACCTCGCTTTCTTCATGTATGAATTGTGACTTACTTTGTTTCTGGAGGGAGTTGCACCCGATAGTAAGATTAATTGCTCCAGCTGATGGGGTCGAGGTTCTGGAGTCTTTGCACAAGGACTGAGTCGCTGCAGTGCTGGTTGCCTGTGCATTTGTATTCATACCTAAACATTACCTGTGCCCTCTCCAGTGCATTTAGTGGGAAGGACAGCCTAACCACAAACACGTGGACAAGTGAATGTGGCCAGGGATGGTCCATCTCACTGATGCCTTCACACTGGGTTAATATTGTGGAAGCCGGGACACAGTTGGACACTGGGATGCAACACGTCCTCCAGACATAGAGGATTGCGGGTCCTGGGTCAATCAGGCTTCAACACAAAGTTCAGAAGGTAGACAGCAGCAGTGGTCGGCCTCCTACACAATGAGTAAATTATTCATGATCATGAGGCCATCCATCTCCTTAGCTTTCTGTTCCTTAGAATGCAAGTGCATGTATGTAGTAGCGGCTAGGCCTGAGGTGGTCAGCGTTTTGGCGCATATCCTACCTCCTCCGAGGATTGCTAGATGTTTTCCTGCTACTATCCCAGTTCTATGACGCCCATTAAAACAAAGCTTCAGGTGATGGATGATGGATGAGGTGGTGGCAAAGGAGAAAGAGCAGGAGGAACAGGGACCATTCACATCAATATCAGGCCAGTCAACCACACATGTCTTGTAGGATATGTTTCTGTACCAAAAGGAGAGGATCGGCTACACAGTTATAGGGCATACAGTGAGTGCAATGCCTACCAAAAATTTCGAGGCACTCCAATGCCCCTTGGAAGTGACATTGAGGTTAGAGGGCCTTAACTAAACCGTTTTTTCATTTATAGCAACTGGGTCTCCTGTAAAATGTTGGCCTAAGCAGTGAATGGAAGGCTTTCCAAAAATTATGAGGAACTGCAATGCCCCTTGAAACAGACGTGGATTACAGCGTACTAAAAACCTTCTACCCATTATTGGGGAGTGGGTCTCCCTTAGTGTTCGCCTATGCATTGAAAAGCAAAAGCTGACTAAAATTAGGAGGAAATGCAATGCCCGTTGGAAGAGTCGTGGAGGTTAGAGGTAATTAAAAACAACATTTCAATGCCCCTTGGAAGATCTGTGGAGTTCAGAGTGGTTTAACAAGACGGTTTTAATGCCCCTTGGAAGAGACGTGGAGGTCACAGTAGCTTAACAAGACGGTTTTAATGCCCCTTGGAAGAGACGTGGAGTTCAGAGTGGTTAAACAAGACGGTTCTAATGCCCCTTGGAAGAGACGTAGAGGTCCCAGTGAAATAAAAAGACAATATCAATGCCCCTTGGAAGAGTGGTGGAGGTACCAGTGGAATAAAAAGACAATATCAATGCCCCTTGGAAGAGTGGTGGAGGTCGCAGTGGAATAAAAAGACAATATCAATGCCCCTTGGAAGAGTGGTGGAGGTCTGTCACGGGTGTGTCGCCACGAAGATCGTCACGATTACACAGCCTGACTTCTCGCAGCTGACTTTTTGGTGCTTTGTGTTTTCGGCAGTGAGGGAGTTAATTCTCTCTCTCTCTGTGCTAGACGAGGTCCAGCCTCACCCAGCTGCAATCAATGCTGCTGTAGTGAGTCTCCTTCAAATGCCTGCTGGTCTGTTTGGGAAGTGTCGGTGAAAGCATTTCATTCAGACTAACAGAGCGGATCGTGGTGTTTGGAGTTTCTGAGATAAGTGTATTTTGGAGTGTTTTTTCCCTTCCTCGCTTTATCATTTATCTCCTTTCCCGTTGGTGTTCCCTCTGTTGTAGTTGTGTAGTTGTTGTATGCAAGGTGGTTTTGGTTTTTCCCTTGTACTGTCTCGTTCGTCTAAGTACTGTGTGTGGGCATATTATTACTTGTCCCCTTTTGTTGTGATCGGGGTCCTTCTCAGGACTAGATTACTTAGGTGCAGGGATCCTCAGGAGGTAGGGGTTACGCTGGCGGCCTGGACCTCTGTACCTTTAACAGTACCTCCAGGTTGAGGGACTAGTCAGGGCCCCAGCTTAGGGTCAGCTTAGGCCCCCTACCTCCAGTATACAGAGACAGCGTGACATTTTCACCGACCCACTTAGTTTTTCTCCAGCTACCATGGATCCAGTAGCCGGTCTAGCTCGGCAGTTGCAGAGTTTGTCCATGGAGCTGGCGGACGTTAGGTCCAAGGTTTTGCATCCTCAGGAGCAAGCCGGACCAGAACCTAAAGTAGCTCTCCCTGACAGGTTCACTGGGGGGCGGGACAAGTTTTTTGTTTTCCGGGAGGCATGCAAGTTGTACTTTCGGCTGCGGCCTCGGTCATCAGGGAGTGAAGAACAAAGGGTGGGAATTGTCATCTCGCTCCTACAAGGGGACCCACAATCTTGGGCGTTCTCTCTTCCCCCGGGCTCCCCGACTCTCCAGTCAGTGGATAGGTTTTTCGCTGCTCTGGGACTCGTATATGATGACCCAGATCGGATCTCCCTTGCTGAGTCTAAGTTACGTAGGATCCAGCAGGGAGATCGTCCGGCGGAGGAATTCTGTTCGGAGTTCCGTAGGTGGGCCACGGACACCCAGTGGAATGACCCGGCTCTTAGGAGCCAGTTTTGTCATGGTTTATCCGACAAATTACAGGATGTGTTGGCACAGTATGACTCTCCCGCGTCACTGGAAGCCGCTATGGCCCTTGCTATTCGCGTTGACAGACGGCTTCGGGAGAGGTGCGGGATAACTCTACCCCCTGTGATGACTCCACCTCCTACAAGGTCCCCTCATATGGTGGTTCCCCTGGTCAGTCCAGAGGAGCTTATGCAATTAGGAGGGACATCATTTCGGGGGAGGGGACCGGTGGTGCGCCATAAGACAGGAAGGTGTTTCTTCTGCGGGAGAAAGGGACATTTTATTGGGGGGTGTCCATCCCGTCCCTTGCAGAGTGAAGAGTCGTCGGAAAACTGTTGATCCCAGGTTGTGTGGTGGACGGCAATCTGGGAGTAGGTATTTCGTCCCTAGGTTCGTCTCAGTTTCTCGTACCGGCGGAGGTGGTGGTGGGTACGAGAACTGAGAGGATATCTGTTCTTCTGGATAGTGGGGCCGGGGCTAATCTGGTTGATGCTCGGTTTGCCCGGGTTCAAGGTATGCGATTGAGTGAGTTGGCTAAACCCATCCCCATATTCTCGATCGATGCCAGGCCTCTCGGTCAGGGAAGTTTTTTGCAAGCTGTGCATGACGTAAAACTTCAAGTGGGGGCGATACATAAAGAACTGTTGTCTTGCTACGTGTTGGAGGGTCTTCCCACTCCTATAGTGTTGGGCCTTCCTTGGTTAACTAAGCATAACCCGGTTATTAATTGGCAAACCAGAAAGATAAGCCAATGGAGTAAATTCTGTAATAAAAACTGCATGAACACGGTCATCAGTGCGGTTACTCCTTGGGTCTTACCTCCATTTCTGGCGGACTTTGAGGATGTATTCTCGGAGAAAGTGTGTCAGGAACTACCTCCTCATCGCGAGTATGACTGTTCTGTAAAACTGCTCCCTGAGGCCAAGTTACCTAAAGCTAGGTTGTATAACCTTTCTGGTCCTGAGAGGCAGGCCATGAAGGATTATATTTCAGAAAGTCTGGCTAAGGGGCATATTAGACCTTCATCTTCACCGGTGGCTGCGGGGTTCTTCTTTGTTAAGAAGAAAGATGGAGGCCTACGCCCTTGCCTGGATTTCCGTGAACTTAATCGGATTACGGTCCGATATCCGTATCCGCTCCCACTTATTCCCGATCTCTTTAATCAGATCGTGGGCGCCAAATGGTTCTCTAAGTTGGATCTCAGGGGGGCGTACAATCTGATTAGGATGAAGGAGGGGGATGAGTGGAAGACGGCGTTTAACACTCCGGAGGGGCATTATGAGAACCTTGTCATGCCATTCGGTCTGACTAATGCCCCGGCGGTGTTCCAACACTTTGTTAATGACATTTTTCGCCGCCTGGTGGGACAGTTTGTTGTCATATATCTGGATGATATCTTAATTTACTCGCCGGATCTGGTGTCTCATCAGGAGCACGTTAGGCAGGTGTTACAGATCTTGCGGGATAATAAACTGTATGCCAAATGGGAAAAGTGTGTGTTCGCCGTACAGGAACTCCAGTTTTTAGGCTTCCTGGTTTCAGCGTCCGGTTTTCGTATGGACCCTGGGAAAGTGCGGGCAGTTCTTGAGTGGGATCGGCCAGAGAATCTTAAGGCACTACAACGTTTCCTGGGGTTTGCTAATTATTACCGGAAGTTCATTCATAATTTCTCGTCCATGGTTAAGCCTCTCACAGACATGACTAAAAAGGGGACGGATTTTTCTAGGTGGTCTGACAAGGCTTGTCAAGCATTCTCCTCCTTGAAAAAATGTTTTGCCTCGGCACCCATACTCATTCAACCTGATGCGTCACAGCCATTCATTGTAGAGGTAGACGCTTCCGAGGTAGGGGTGGGAGCAGTATTGTCACAAGGTTCGTCCCCTGGTAAGTGGCATCCGTGCGCCTTTTTCTCTAAAAAATTGTCGTCCGCTGAGAGGAATTACGATGTCGGCAATAGGGAACTCTTGGCCATTAAGTTAGCTTTTGAGGAGTGGCGCCAATTTTTGGAGGGGGCAGTCCATCCGGTCACCGTCATCACCGATCACAAGAACCTGCTATATCTGGAGTCCGCGAAACGTCTGAATCCCAGACAAGCTAGGTGGTCATTGTTTTTTACCAGGTTTAATTTTGTCGTTACATATCGTCCTGGGTCAAAAAATGTAAAGGCGGATGCCTTATCTCGCAGTTTCCCTGGGGCCGGGAATACGGACGACCCGATTCCTATCCTTCAGGAGGGGGTGGTGGTTTCGGCAGTATGCTCTGAGCTGGAGGAGGAGGTATTGGAGGCTCTGGGGGACGCCCCTGTTGGACCTCCGGGGAGACTGTTTGTTCCAGATCAGTTGCGACAAAAGGTGATCGAGGCACACCATAACTCAGTTTTGGCAGGACACCCGGGGAGTAAAGCAACTGTGGATCTCCTCTCGCGTCGGTTTTGGTGGCCTAACTTACATAAGGAGGTGGTAACTTTTGTCGCGTCCTGTGGGGTTTGTGCGCGCTCTAAGACCTCACATACCCGTCCGTCTGGGGCCCTCTTACCTTTGAAGATCCCGGAGCGTCCTTGGACTCATCTGTCTATGGACTTTATTACGGACCTCCCTCCGTCTTCGGGTAAAACGGTCATACTCGTTGTAGTGGACAGGTTCAGCAAGATGGCACATTTTATCGCTCTTCCGGCTCTCCCTAATGCTAAAACTCTTGCGCAGGTGTTCATTGGGGAGATTGTGAGGCTTCACGGGGTACCCTCCGATGTGGTGTCTGATCGGGGGTCCCAGTTTGTGTCCAAGTTCTGGAAGGCGTTTTGTGCACGGCGGGGGATGCATTTGTCATTCTCATCGGCTTTTCACCCTCAGACCAATGGTCAGACGGAACGTATGAACCAGAGCTTGGAGACATATCTCCGGTGTTTTGTGTCAGAGAACCAGGAGGACTGGGCTTCTTTCTTACCTCTAGCAGAGTTTGCTCTTAATAATAGGCGGAGCGAGTCCACTGGTAAGTCCCCGTTTTTTGGGGCATATGGTTTTCACCCCCAGTTTTGTACTTTCAGTAGGGGGGGCTCTTCGGGGGTTCCTGAGGAGGAACGATTTTCCTCATCACTCGCTTCAGTATGGAGAGGGGTGCTGAAGAATCTGAATACTATGGGGAACCGATACAAACGTATGGCTGATCTTAGGAGAGTGTCTGGTCCGGACCTAAGTGTGAACGATCGGGTATGGTTGTCTACCAGGAATATTAAACTTAAGGTTCCCTCCTGGAAACTGGGTCCCAGGTTCATCGGGCCGTACAGGATCAGTTCTATAATTAATCCGGAGGCATTCCGTCTTGACCTCCCCCCTACGTTTAAAATTCACAACGTGTTCCACAGATCGTTACTTAAGAGGTATGTGGCGCCGGTGGTACCGTCACCTTTACCTCCCCCTCCAGTGGTGGTCAATGGTAACTTGGAGTTCCAGGTATCAAGGGTCATCGATTCACGTTTTAATCGCCGGTCCCTTCAGTACCTGGTTCATTGGAAAGGGTATGGTCCTGAGGAGAGGATGTGGGTTCCTGCGTCGGATATTAACGCAGACCGATTAGTTCGGGCCTTCCACACGACTCACCCGGATAAACCTGGCCCTGAGGGTCCGGAGGCCCCTCGTAGAAGGGGGGGTACTGTCACGGGTGTGTCGCCACGAAGATTGTCACGATTACACAGCCTGACTTCTCGCAGCTGACTTTTTGGTGCTTTGTGTTTTCGGCAGTGAGGGAGTTAATTCTCTCTCTCTCTGTGCTAGACGAGGTCCAGCCTCACCCAGCTGCAATCAATGCTGCTGTAGTGAGTCTCCTTCAAATGCCTGCTGGTCTGTTTGGGAAGTGTCGGTGAAAGCATTTCATTCAGACTAACAGAGCGGATCGTGGTGTTTGGAGTTTCTGAGATAAGTGTATTTTGGAGTGTTTTTTCCCTTCCTCGCTTTATCATTTATCTCCTTTCCCATTGGTGTTCCCTCTGTTGTAGTTGTGTAGTTGTTGTATGCAAGGTGGTTTTGGTTTTTCCCTTGTACTGTCTCGTTCGTCTAAGTACTGTGTGTGGGCATATTATTACTTGTCCCCTTTTGTTGTGATCGGGGTCCTTCTCAGGACTAGATTACTTAGGTGCAGGGATCCTCAGGAGGTAGGGGTTACGCTGGCGGCCTGGACCTCTGTACCTTTAACAGTACCTCCAGGTTGAGGGACTAGTCAGGGCCCCAGCTTAGGGTCAGCTTAGGCCCCCTACCTCCAGTATACAGAGACAGCGTGACAAGGTCCCAGTGGAATAAAAAGACAATATCAATGCCCCTTGGAAGAGTGGTGGAGGTCCCAGTGGAATAAAAAGACAATATCAATGCCCCTTGGAAGAGTTGTGGAGGTCCCAGTGGAATAAAAAGACAATATCAATGCCCCTTGGAAGAGTGGTGGAGGTCGCAGTGGAATAAAAAGACAATATCAATGCCCCTTGAAAGAGTGGTGGAGGTCCCAGTGGAATAAAAAGACAATATCAATGCCCCTTGGAAGAGTGGTGGAGGTCCCAGTGGAATAAAAAGACATTATCAATGACCCTTGGAAGAGACGTGGAGGTCACAGTAGCTTAACAAGACGATTTTAAAGCCCCTTGGAAGAGACGTGGAGGTCCAAGTGGAATAAAAAGACAATATCAATGCCCCTTGGAAGAGTGGTGGAGGACCTAGTGGAATAAAAAGACAATATCAATGCCCCTTGGAAGAGTGGTGGAAGTTACAGTGGAATAAAAAGATAATATCAATGCCCCTTGGAAGAGTGGTGGAGGTCACAGTGGAATAAAAAGACAATATCAATGCCCCTTGGAAAAGTGGTGGAGGTTACAGTGGAATAAAAAAACAATATCGATGCCCCTTGAAAGTGTGGTGGAGGTCACAGTGGAATAAAAATACAATATCAATGCCCCTTGGAAGAGTGGTGGAGATTGCAGTGGAATAAAAAGACAATATCAATGCCCCTTGGAAGAGTGGTGGAGGTCCCAGTTGAATAAAAAGACAATATCAATTCCCCTTGGAAGAGTGCTGGAGGTCCCAGTGGAATAAAAAGACAATATCAATGCCCCTTGGAAGAGTGGTGGAGGTCACAGTAGCTTAACATGACGGTTTTAATGCCCCTTGGAAGAGACGTGGAGTTCAGAGTGGTTTAACAAGACGGTTTTAATGCCCCTTGGAAGAGACATGGAGGTCCCAGTAGAATAAAAAGACAATATCAATTCCCCTTGGAAGAGTGGTGGAGGTCCCAGTGGAATAAAAAGACAATATCAATGCCCCTTGGAAGAGTGGTGGAGGTCGCAGTGGAATAAAAAGACAATATCAATGCCCCTTGGAAGAGTGGTGGAGGTCCCAGTTGAATAAAAAGACAATATCAATGATCCTTGGAAGAGACGTGGAGGTCACAGTAGCTTAACAAGACAATTTTAATGCCCCTTGGATGAAACGTGGAGGTCACAGTAGCTTAACATGACGGTTTTAATGCCCCATGGAAGAGACGTGGAGTTCAGAGTGGTTTAACAAGACGGTTTTAATGCCCCTTGGAAGAGACGTGGAGGTCCCAGTGGAATAAAAGACAATATCAATTCTCCTTGGAAGAGTGGTGGAGGTCCCAGTGGAATAAAAAGACAATATCAATGCCCCTTGGAAGAGTGGTGGAGGTCGCAGTGGAATAAAAAGACAATATCAATGCCCCTTGGAAGAGACGTGGAGGTTCCAGTGGAATAAAAAGACAATATCAATGATCCTTGGAAGAGACGTGGAGGTCACAGTAGCTTAACAAGACGATTTTAATGCCCCTTACAAGAGCCATGCAGTACAGCATATTAAAAACATTATTCCCATTATTGAGGAGTGGGTCTCCCATAGTCTTTGCCTATGCCTTCCAAGCAAAAGCTGCCAAAAATTAGGATGGAGGAACTTGCAATGCTGGCAACATGGACCACGGTCACCCTGGTGGTATAGTGGTGGTGGAGGCTGAGGATAAGGAGAAGAGCAAAAAACAGCCGAAATGAGGAAGCGTATACCCATGTGTGGGTGTGAAGCGGTGCATGGGAATACACCTCCTGAAATAACACAGTGGATTTGACTTTATGTTACTCTGCTGTCATTTGGTGGTGATGAGAAGTCTGGCCCAATCCAGCCCTTGTTCATTTTGATAAGGGTCAGCTTGTCAGCATTGTCAGTTGACAGGCGAGTGCGCTTATCAGTTATAATTCCCCCAGCGGCACTAAAAACACGCTCCGATAACACGCTAGCAGCAGGGCCGGCCAGGACCTCCAAGGCGTACAGAGCGAGTTCATTCCAAGTGTCCAGCTTGGATACCCAATAATTAAAAGGCACAGAGGAATCACGGAGGACGCTGGTACGGTCGGCAAGGTACTCCTTCACCATCTTTTGAAACTTTCCACTCCTTGTGAGAATACCCCACACCTCAGGGCCTGTAAGCTGGGCGGGTCTCAGAAAACTGTCCCAGAACATTGACAGTGTTCCCCTGCCTCTGCTGGATTGGAGTTGCGTCTCTCTCGCCTGTACGCCTTGGTTGGGCAACGAACTGTGACCTCTGCCGCTAGCGTGTTCAGATGGGAATTTTTTTAACAGTTCTGCAGCAAGGGCCTTCTGGTACTGCCCCATTTTTGTAGACCTCTCCACCTCAGGAATAAGAGAGTGAAAGTTCTCCTTGTAGCGGGGGTCTAAAAGTCTCACCAACCAGTAATGACTGTCACCCAACATTTTGACAACGTGAGGGTCACAGTTAAGGCAGCGTAACATAAAGTCAGCCATGCGTGCCAGGCTGGTAACGGGCAAGACTTCCGTGTGCTCAACAAGATGACGACTGACCATGGTGTCCTCCTCCTCCTCCTCGTCTTGCTCCACCCTGTCCTCAGGCCACCCACGCTGAACCGACGGTATGACAGTTGTACAGGTACTACCGTCTACAGCGCATGATACCAGCTCCTGTTCTTCCTCCTCCTCCTCCTCTCCCTCATTGTCCCCCCAATGCACGTTGGGATGAGATGAGGCTGGGCTGTGTGTAATCGCCCGCTACGGCTTCTTGATCCATCTCATCATACTCTGGCAGCAATGCCTCCTCTTTAATTCTCTGCAGAGAGCTTTGCAAAAGACAGACAAGTGGGATGCTGACGCTAATGATGGCGTCATCACCACTCACCATCTTGGCGGACTCCTCAAAGTTTGTCAGGATGGTACATATGTCAGACATCCAGGTCCACTCCTGAGGTCTTATGTGTGGAGTCTGACCTGAATATTGACGGCCTTGTTGCAGCTGGTACTCCACAACTGCTTTCTTCTGCTCACAAATCCTTTGCAACATGTGGAGGGTAGAGCTCCAACGTGTGGGGACATCACACACCAGTCGGTGTGCCGGAAGTTGCAAACGCTGCTGCAACACAGCAAGGGCGGCGGAAGCTGTAGCCGACTTATGAAAATGAGCTGACAGGCGGCGTACTTTGACGAGCAGATCTGGCAATTCTGGGTACGATTTAAGAAACCGCTGAACCACGAGGTTAAGCACATGAGCCAGGCATGGTACGTGTGTGATCTCGCCTCACCTCAGAGCCTCCACCAGGTTACGGCCATTATCACACACGACCATGCCTGGATGTAGGTTCAGCGGTCTCAGCCACAGATCTGCCTGCTCTTTCACAGCTGTCCACAACTCACAAGCAGTGTGAGGTTTATCACCTAAGCTTATGAGTTTCAGCACAGCCTGTTGCCGCTTGGCTGAGGCAGTACTGCAGTGCTTCCAGCTTGTAACTGATGTGGTGATATCTGAGATGGAGGCTGAACATGAGGAGGAGGAGGAGGATGATGCGCAGGAGCTGTACATTGTGGGGGCAACTCTGACTGACATAGTGCCCGCAATCCTCGGTGTGGGGAGGATGTGTTCCGTCCCAAGGTCCGACTGGGTCCCGGCTTCCACTATGTTTACCCAGTGTGCCGTCAGGGAGATGTACCGTCCCTGGCCACAAGCACTTGTCCATGTGTCCGTTGTCAGGTGGACTCTCCCAGTAACTGCGTTGTTGAGGGCACGGCAGATGTTTTGGGACACGTGCTTGTGTAGTGCGGGGATGGCACACCGGGCAAAATAGTGTTGGCTGGGGACCGAGTACCGAGGGACGGCCACCGCCATAAGGTTGCGGAAGGATTCCGTCTCCACCGGCCTAAAAGGCAGCATTTCCAACGCAAGCAGTCGTGAAATGTGCGAATTTAGGACTGTGACCTGTGGGGCGTTGGCTGTGAATTTGCGGTTTCGTTCAAAGCTCTGGGATATGGACAATTGAACGCTGCGGTGGGACATGGACGTGGATGCTGTTTCTTGAGAAACTGCCATAACAAGTGAAGACTGAGAGGAGGGGGCATCTTTGCATGCAGTATGGACAGGGGATTGCCTTGCACGCACAACAGGGGGTTCTCTTACACGCACAGCAGCAGAAGAAGCAGTGGTGACACCCGCTGACACTGGTCGTGGACCCTGGGGTTCACCCACAAAGTCGGGTGCTTTGCTGACATGTGCCTGATCATTCTGGTGGTGGTCCGGCTGGTAGTTTTGTCACCCCTGCTGATGCTGGCCTGTTTGGTGGTACAAATGGCCTTTTTGGGGTTATCAGCAGAGTCTTTAAAAAAATTCCAAACTCTGGAAGACCTACCGGTTGTACTGGCAATGTCCCTCGTGTTGGTGTTACGGGGAACGGTAGCCCGCCTTCTGTCTGCGGCCACCACACTGCTTCGTCCTGCCTGTTGGGGTACTCTGCCTCCCTCCCCTTGTGTGCTTCTGGCCTTGCTCTGCGTGTCCTTCTGCCACGTTGGGTCAGTTACTAGATTATCCACCACCTCCTCCTCTTCCACTTCCGCACCACGGTCCTCCTCCTCACTTCGTGGCAATTGTGTCTCGTCATCGTCCACCTCTTGTGACAAATTGCCAGCGTCGCCTTCCTGTGGCCGTGGCTGTTCAAATATTTGGCCATCGCTGCATGGGATCTCCTCTTCCACCACTTCAAGATGAGCAGGCGAGGGGCCCAAATATGGAAATGGACCAGTGAACAGCTCTTCAGAGTGTCCAACTGTGGGATCAGTTGCTGTCTGACGACACTCGGCATGGTGGGAGGAAGGAGCATCAGGGTGAGGAGGAGTATGCGGTCGAGACTCACGGCTACTAAGACTTGACCGTGTGGAAGACAGACCGGAGGTGGTGGTGCCCAGGTGTCTGGAAGTATTATCTGCTATCCAATTAATAACTTGTTCACACTGATCAGTTGGCAATAGTGGTGTTGTTGTGTGCTTCCCTAGTAATTCGGTCAAGAACTGGGAGCGAGAAGATGTGGCTGTTGGTTGCAGCACATTTTCACCTTGGCCACGGCCCTATCCTCTGCATGCACCATCACCAGAACGTCCAGTTCCACGTCCCTTGCCACGCACCTTGCCCATTGTATATGAAGTAAAATAGCTTACACTCGCACTATCAATGGCAAAAGGGTAATAAAAAGGAGATTAGAACCATGGAAGAGGAAAACCACAGTTCTAGTTCTCTGGCCTACACCAGAATCTTTTAAACAGATATATTTGTGTCTGAACAGTCAGCGAGACACTCAAACTGTTTTTTTTTATGTAAAAAATGCAAAAAGGTCGATTACACCCAGATTTGAACCGTGGAAGAGGAAAACCACAGTTCTAGTTCTCTGGCCTACACCAAAATCTTTTAAACAGATATATTTGTGTCTGAACAGTCAGCGAGACACTCAAACTGTTTTTTTTTATGTAAAAAATGCAAAAAGGTGGATAACACCCAGATTTGAACAGTGGAAGAGGAAAACCACAGTTCTAATTTCCTGGCATATACCAGACTTTTTTAAATAGATATATTTGTGTCTGAACAGTCCGCGAGACACTCAAACTGTTTTTTTTTATGGAAAAAAGGCAAAAAAGTGGATAATACAGAGATTTGAATCGTGGAACTGCAAAACCACAGTTCTAGTTATCTGGCCTACACGAGACTCTTTTAAACAGATATATTTGTGTCTGAACACTCACACACACACTCAATTTTTTTTGTTGGGGGGGGGGGGATACCAAAAGGTTAATAAGACGGGTATTTGTACAGTCTGACTGAGGGGAAAAAAGAAAAGAGGATTTAGATGAAAAAAAAAAGGATTTTTCCTGGCCCCTGAGAACTGGGGCTAAGTCTAGCAATTTGAGCAGCAGCAGCACACAGGACTGTAATGCAGTGTTTGTTGGTATAACCACTGCGTCTCCTATACAGCCTGCCTGCCTGCCTGCCAAATATCTGGGATGGATATTAGTCCTCAGAAGGACTGTTTGTTTGAGTTTACAGGTTTTAGAGACCCTACACTACCTATTTTGCAGTATAAATCTCTCCCTAGCTCAGCAACACTCTCCCTACACTGTCTGATCCGGAGCGACTGTGTCCAAGATGGTGGCGCCCGGTTTTAAATACTCAAGGTGACACTGTGCGGCCAGCCAATCACTGTAATGCCCACAACCAACATGGCTGCGGCATTACAATGACTGGCTGGCAATCCCTGCATGTTCATTGGCTCTGTAAAGAGCGCCAAACATGCAGGGCGGAGACCCGAGCTCCCGCCCGAGTAACCCGAAAATACTCGGTGCTCGCCGAACATCCCGAGTAGTGAGATGCTCGGGCGAGTACCGAGCAGTGTCGAGCATGCTCGCTCAACACTAATCATTATTTCTCAAGCGGTATATGATGGGAATCACCATTGGAGGAAGGACACTATATACAATTGATGAGGCTTGAACAACATAAAATGAATCTGCAGACTTAGGACCATTAACCATATATTCATCAGGTACATTGTAACAAACCACTCTACCCAAAATGGGTTCCCAAAAATTGGAAAAGTGGAAGCTTATGCCACTCCATAAGATAAATATGCATGCTACCACAAACCACAAACCACAGGAGTTTTTTGGCAATAATAAAAAGGCGAATATTTTATTAGACACTTAAAGACATAGGACATACAACAAGGAACAACCCGGCATAAAAAGTGGGGCTGCATATATACATATATTAAAATTAGCCAAACGTAGAGAGTATAATTAACGATGGATAAAAAGAGAGGGGGTGCCACAGTGTTTAACCCCTAGTGGGATAGTTGTCTAAGTGCTGCATACAGTAAAAATCTATAAAAATATATATTCTTAGTATAATAGATCGTGTCAGCACGTAAACCCCTATAATCAATGTTCAGATCATGGTATTGCACGCTTACCCATTGCTAAATAGCAGCCACACAAGAAAAATCCCCAACGCACGTTTCGCTTGGTGTGTTCAATCGCTTCCTCGGGGGGAATGCAGAAAAGGACCTTCCATGTAGATTTAAGTATGTTCAGGACCTGCGGTCACATGGTCACAATGGACCAATCGCGTAATGGTATGTCGGCGCATGCGCACTGAGCCGTGCGCGTCAGCCGCACCGCCCACGGCCATCAAGGCAGACTGCACGTGTCAGGAAGAGCAGGGTAAGTTACCATGGCTCCCAGACAACAAACAGGCTCCATAAAGATGCCGGGGGCGGAGCGGGGACAACAGACAGCGCAGCACACACGCGCACACCATTTAATACAAGTTAGTGGCAGCAACCCATACATATATTTATATAAAAAGCACCAAATGACAATTATAAATCCAGTCCAAATGGTATGAATTCATAGATTAGAGGGTGGTGCCAATTCATGCCGCAGGGTAATGAGTCAAGCTATGGAAGACAGAAGAAAAAGTATATATAAACAGGACAAGAGACATAACAAAGCAATAAAAAATGTGATAAGATAAAATGACATTAAAACAATATACCAAAGGGTTGCTATTGTTCACAAAAACGGGGCGAAGCTTAACATTTC
Source organism: Phyllobates terribilis (assembly GCF_046119375.1). Classification (NCBI taxonomy): domain Eukaryota; kingdom Metazoa; phylum Chordata; class Amphibia; order Anura; family Dendrobatidae; genus Phyllobates; species Phyllobates terribilis. The sequence goes on from NW_027362825.1 coordinate 6,095,725, forward strand.
ATTGAGGCAATTGGAAATCATAGTTCCCAGTTCTACTATCCATTTAGCCTCTCTCTGAGCTAGAAGTTTTTTTATGTTGCCTCCTCGGATACCACCATGGATGACCTCAATTCCCCGTACCATGAAGGTTTTGAGGTTACTGTCATGATGTTGCCTAAAATGGCGTGGGACAGTTTTTAATGAAGAAATGTCTGCCACCGTCCTTGCTGCACCAATGTCTCTCACATGCTCTCTAATCCTCACCCGCATTTCTCTAGATGTGAGTCCGATGTATATTTTTCCACACCCACAAGTTGCATGATATACAACATTAGAAGTCCCACATGAAATATATTCATTAATTTTATAGTGGCGGCTTCCAGAGGAATTAGAGAACTCAGTACTGCGAGAGACATTGGTGCATGCCAGACAGTGACCACATGGTACGCACCCCTTTCTTGGTCCCCTTGGCCCAAAAGGATTAGGCTTAGGCGCAATATAGTGGCTTTTAACCAGAATATCTTTGATATTTCTGCATCTCCTGGAAGTCATAAGAGGAGATGCTGAAATACGCGGAGCCAGTGAAGGTTCAGTCAATAAGATCGACCAATGTCGTTGCATAATTGTTCTCATAAGCGACCAGTCACGCCCATCCTCAAAACGCCATCCCTCGACCCAACCGCCTTTTCCAGCTACCGCCCCATATTGCTGCTCCCATTTGCCTGCAAACTCCTTGAGCAACACGTTCAAGCTGAACTTTTCTCTCCCTTCTCATCTAACTCTCTTTTCGACAACCGACAATCTTGTTTCCGTCCCCACCATTCCACCGAAACTGCCCTTATCAAATTTAGTAATGACTTACCTACAGCCGAAGCTAACAGACAAGTCTCTGTACTCCTTGTTCTTGACCTGTCCTCTGCCTTCCACTACCATCTGTACACTGATGACACTCAGATCTACCTCTCTGACCCAGATGTCACCTCTCTGCTGTCCAGAATCCCAGCTTGTCTATCAGCCATATCCTCCTTCTTCTCCTCTCACTTCCTTAAGCTCAATGTGGACAAAACTGAACTCATCATCTTTCCCCCATCTCGCATATCTTCCGCACCTGATCGTTCTATCACAATAAATGAAATCACACTTTCCCATTGTACAAGAAATCTGCTCTTTCGGAGTAACCATTGACTCTGCCCTGTCCTTCAAACCCCACATCCAAGCTCTCACCACCTCCTGTCGCCTCCAGCTCAAAAATATTTCCAGAATCTGTCCTTTCCTCAACCCTCAATCTACTAAACTGCTTGTGCATGCCCTCATCATCTTATTCGTTCCTCACCAAATCGCCTCCAAGATTTCTCCCGAATATCCCCCATCCTATGGAATTTTGTGCCTCAACAAGTTCGATTAGCCTCCACATTTGGATCCTTCAGACGGAACCTGAAAACCCATCTCTTCAAACAAGCTCACAGCCTGCCATGACCTTGCTTGCTGCTACCTCAACAACACCAGAGCTACTGCAACCCTCCCAACCTACAGTCTCCTTCCCCATTCCTGTAGAATGTAAGCCCGCAAGGGCTGGGTCCTCTTCCCTCTGTACCAGTCTATCATTGTTAGTTTTGTTTACTGTAAGTGATATCTGTATTTTGCATGTAACCCTTTCTTATGTACAGCACCATGGAATCAATGGCGCTATATAAATACACTGTGTGCAGAATTATTAGGCAAGTTGTATTTTAGAGGATTATTTTTATTATTGATCAACAACTATGACACAGACAACGGCAGCCCTGGCACACGATGCAAACACGTTTTCTTCAACGTTGCTCCAGGTGTGCTGAGCGTCAGTGGAAAAAATCTCTTTTAGCAGAGGACTTCATCCACTATAAATTCATGCTCAAAACCTATAACTCTGCCCTTCATCTGGCCAAACAATCCTACTTCACCACCCTCATCACTTCAATGTCCAACAATCCAAAACGACTTTTCGAAACCTTAAACTCCCTCCTGAAACCTAAAGCACAGGCCCCCACCACCAACCTCAGCGGGGAGGACCTGGCCTCTTATTTCTTTGAAAAAATCAACCACATCCATCAGGACATCTCAGCCCAATCTCCTCAGTGCCTGGATCCCCTTCCCTGCCGCACTTCAAGCTCACTTGCCATCTTTGAGCCTGTTACAGAAGAAGTTACCCAGCTCATCGCTTCTTCTCGGCCTACAACCTGCAACAGTGACCCCATTCCTTCACATCTCCTGCAGTCCCTCACACCGGTGGTCACCACTCACCTAACTAAAATATTTAACCTCTCTCTTTCTTCAGGTATCTTTCCCTCCTCGTTTAAACATGCCATCATAACCCCTTTACTTAAAAAGCCATCCCTGGACCAGAACTGCACTGCTAACTACAGACCTGTCTCTAATCTTCCTTTCATCTCTAAACTCCTGGAACGCTTGGTCCACTCCCATCTAATCCGCTATCTCTCAGATAACTCTCTCCTCGACCCTCTACAATCGGGTTTCCGCTCCTTACACTCCACTGAAACTGCCCTCACTAAAGTCTCTAATGATCTACTAGCAGCCAAATCCAAAGGTCACTGCTCCCTGCTGATTCTCCTGGATCTCTCTGCAGCATTTGAGATTGTGGATCACCAGATCCTCCTCACTATGCTCCGCTCTTTAGGCCTCAAAGAAACCGTTCTCTCCTGGTTCTCCTCCTACCTCTCTGACCGCTCCTTCACTGTATCTTTTGCCGGCTCCTCTTCCCCTCCTCATCCCCTTACTATCGGGGTTCCGCAGGGCTCAGTCCTAGGCCCCCTCCTCTTCTCTCTATACACTGCCCCTATTGGACAAACAATCAGCAGATTTGGGTTCCAGTATCATCTCTATGCTGACGACACCCAATTATACACTTCTTCCCCTGACATCACCCCTACCCTAATACAAAATACCAAGGATTGTTTGTCTGCTGTGTCTAACATCATGTCCTTCCTCTATCTTAAACTGAATTTCTCCAAAACTGAACTTCTTGTGTTTCCCCCCTCTACTAACCTAACTCTACCTAACAATGAAATTACCTTGGAGGGTTCAACCATAACTCCCAAGCAGCACGCCCGCTGCCTTGGGGTCATATTCGACACTAACCTTTCCTTTACTCCCTATATCCGATCACTCACTCGCTCTTGTCACCTGCATCTTAAAAACATCTCCAGAATCCGATCTTTTCTCACTTTTGAAACTGCTAAAACTCTTACTGTCGCTCTTATTCACTCTCGTCTGGACTACTGCAACTCTCTTCTGATCGGTCTCCCTCTTACCAAAATTTCCCCTCTCCAATCTGTCCTGAATGCGGCAGCCAGGGTCGTATTTCCGTCCAGCCGCTTCACCTTGTGTCAGTCATTACACTGGTTAACCATTCGCTACAGGGTCCAATATAAACTCATTGCTCTCACCCACAAAGCTCTCCACAGTTCTGCACCACCTTATATCTCCTCTCTCATCTCAGTTTATCGTCCTACACGTGCCCTCTGTTCCACAAATGACCTAAGACTAACATCCCCCATAATCCGAACCTCGCATCTCCGTCTCCAAGACTTCTCTCGTGCTGCGCCAGTTCTCTGGAATGCTCTACCCCAGATGATCCGATTGATGCCTAGCCCCGATGTCTTCAAGCGCGCTTTAAAAACCCATCTCTTTAAACAAGCCTACCATCTCAAATACCCAGTAAACTAACTTTCCCCTGTTCCCTCCTAAATACTATTCAGAATCTGCTCCCTACTGTTCATCTGTCTCTACACCCTCCATGCACACGATAACTGCACTCGGTAATTGAGTATTGCACTTGAACATACAGTTATATGAAAAAGTTTGGGCACCCCTATTAATCTTAAGCTTAATGTTTTATAAAAATTGGTGTTTTTGCAACAGCTATTTCAGTTTGATATATGTAATAACTGTTGGACACAGTAATGTTTCTGCCTTGAAATGAGGTTTATTGTACTAACGGAAAATGTGCAATCTGCATTCAAACAAAATTTGACAGGTGCATAAGTTTGGGCACCCTTATCATTTTCTTGTTTTAAATACTCCTACCTACTTTTTACTGACTTACTAAAGCACTTTTTTTGGTTTTGTAACCTCATTGAGCTTTGAACTTCATAGCCAGGTGTATGCAATCATGAGAAAAGCTACTAAAAGTGGCCACTTGCAAGTTGTTCTCCTGTTTGAATCTCCTGTGAAGAGTGGCATCATGGGCTCCTCAAAACAACTGTCAAATGATCTGAAAACAAAGATTATTCAACATAGTTGTTCAGGGGAAGGATACAAAGAGCTGTCTCAGAGATTTAACCTGTCAGTTTCCACTGTGAGGAACATAGTAAGGAAATGGAAGAACACAGGGACAGTTCTTGTTAAGGCCAGAAGTGGCAGGCCAAGAAAAACATCAGAAAGGCAGAGAAGAATAATGGTGAGATCAGTCAAGGACAATCCTCAGACCACCTCCAGAGAGCTGCAGCATCAACTTGCTGCAGATGGTGTCACTGTGCATCAGTCAACTAAACAACGCACTTTGCACAAGGAGAAGCTGTATGGGAGAGTGATGCGAAAGAAGCCGTTTCTGCAAGCACGCCACAAACAGAGTCGGCTGAGATATGCAAAAGCACATTTGGAGAAGCCAATTTCTTTTTGGAAGAAGGTCCTGTGGACTGATGAAACCAAGATTGAGTTGTTTGGTCATACAAAAAGGCGTTATGCATGGCGGCAAAAAAACACAGCATTCCAAGAAAAACACTTGCTACCCACAGTAAAATTTGGTGGAGGTTCCATCATGCTTTGGGGCTGTGTGGCCAATGCCGGCACCGGGAATCTTGTTAAAGTTGAGGGACGCATGGATTCCACTCAGTATCAGCAGATTCTTGACAATAATGTTCAAGAATCAGTGACAAAGTTGAAGTTACGCAGGGGATGGATCTTTCAGCAAGACAATGATCCAAAGCACCGCTCCAAATCTACTCAGGCATTCATGCAGAAGAACAATTACAATGTTCTGGAATGGCCATCCCAGTCCCCAGACCTGAATATCATTGAACATCTGTGGGATCATTTAAAGAGGGCTGTCCATGCTCGGCGACCATCAAACTTAACTGAACTGGAATTGTTTTGTAAAGAGGAATGGTCAAAAATACCTTCATCCAGGATCCAGGAACTCATTAAAAGCTACAGGAAGTGACTAGAGGCTGTTATTTTTGCAAAAGGAGGATCTACTAAATATTAATGTCACTTTTCTGGTGAGGTGCCCATACTTATGCACCTGTCAAATTTTGTTTGAATGCAGATTGCACATTTTCTGTTAGTACAATAAACCTCATTTCAAGGCAGAAACATTACTGTGTCCAACAGTTATTACATATATCAAACTGAAATAGCTGTTGCAAAAACACCAATTTTTATAAAACATTAAGCTTAAGATTAATAGGGGTGCCCAAACTTTTTCATATAACTGTACAGGCTGATGACCGGATCATACAGCTTTATATGATAATCCCGATTTATTATAATTGCCAGACCTGAAATAACATGCACTTTCCACCTATTGTGTCCCCCCATTTCCTTGTAGAATGTAAGCTTGCGAGCAGGGACCTCACTCCTGATGTAACTGTTTAAACTGCCTCACCTTGTATTGAATTTATTGTCTGTACATGTCCCCGCTTAATTGTAAAGTGCTGCGGAATATGTTGGCGCTATATAAATAAAAATTATTATTATTATTATTATTATTATTATGTTCTCAATCAACCCAAAAGACTCATAAATATCCAAGCTTAATATTTTTGGAAGTTGGAGTGGTTTTTTTTTTAGATTTGGCTATCTTAGGAGGATATCTGTTTGTGCAGGTAACTATTACTGTGCAGAATTATTAGGCAACTTAGTAAAAACCAAATATAATCCCATCTCACTTGTTTATTTTCACCAGGTAAACCATTATCAGTGCACAAAATTTAGAAATAAACATTTCTGATATGCAAAAACAAAAACCCCCAAAATTAGTGATCAATATAGCCACCTTTCTTTATGATGACACTCAACAACCTTCCATCCATAGATTCTGTCAGTTGCTTGATCTTTTTTCGATCAACATTGCGTGCAGCAGCCACCACAGCCTCCCAGACACTGTTCCGAGAGGTGTACTGTGTTCCCTCCCTGTAGATCTCACATTTTATGATGGACCACAGATTCTCTATGGGGTTCAGATCAGGTGAACAAGGGGGCCATCTCATTATTTTTTCTTCTTTTAGACCTTTACTGGCCAGCCACGCTGTGGAGTAGTTGGATGTATGTGATGGAGCATTATCCTGCATGAAAATCATGTTTTTCTTGAACGATACCAACTTCTTCCTGTACCACTGCTTGAAGAAGTTGTCTTCCAGAAACTGGCAGTAGGTCTGGGAGTTGAGCTTCACTCCATCCTCAACCCGAAAAGGTCCCACAAGTTCATCTTTGATGATACCAGCCCATACCAGTACCCCACCTCCACCTTGCTGGCGTCTGAGTCAGAGTGGAGCTCTCTGCCCTTTACTGATCCAGCCTCTGGCCCATCCATCTGGCCCATCAAGAGTCACTCTCATTTCATCAGTCCATAAAACCTTTGAAAAATCAGTCTTAAGATATTTCTTGGCCCATTCTTGACGTTTTTTCTTATGTTTCTTGTTCAAAGGTGGTCGTTTTTCAGCCTTCCTTACCTTGGCCATGTCACTGAGTATCGCACAACTTGTGCTTTTTGATACTCCAGTAACATTGCAGCTCTGAAATATGGCAAAACTGGTGGCGAATGGCATCTTGGCAGCTTCACGCTTGATTTTCCTCAATTCATGGGCAGTTATTTTGCGCCTTTTTTGGCCAACACGCTTCTTGCGACCTTGTTGGCTATTTGCCATGAAACGCTTGATTGTTCGGTGATCACGCTTCAAAAGTTTGGAAATTTCAAGACTCCTGCACCCCTCTGCAAGACATCTTACAATTTTGAACTTTTCAGAGCCCGTAAAATCTCTCTTCTGACCCATTTTGCCAATGGAAGGAAGTTGCCTAATAATTAAGTACACCTTATATAGGGTGTTGATGTCATTAGTCAACACCCCTCCTCATTACTGAGATGCACAGCTCCAGATTTACTTAATTGGTAGTTGACTCTCAAGCCTATTCAGCTTGGAGTAGGACAACATGTATAAAAAGTATCATGTGATCAAAATACTCATTTGCCTAATAATTCTGCACACAGTGTAAATAATAATAATTATATTCCTCAATTCCTTTTCATGGCATTCACCAGCATAGCAGGGAGAGTGACCGTAGAGTAACAGACATCTAAGATGGATAGATATCTCAAGAAAAAGTACACAGGGGTTTGGGGTTGGTTGGATACTTGGTTAATACTAAACACAGAGAGATTCCCTAGAAGAACCACAATGTAGCTCAGGCCAAGTAAAAGTGAACAGGAAGCTTTGCCCATTGAAAATCCTAGTAGGATGAAGTCATCCATGGAAGTCTTGCTTACGGACAGAATAGAAATAGAAGGGAACGACATAAAGTCATTATAATATTAGAGTCAGAACTTAAAACTCATAAAGCCCAATTGAAGGACCCGGCCGTATAACTTTGTACGGTCTTTCACTTCATGGCTAAGTTGCTTCCACTTAATTAATAATTGATATAATAATGTAAAGAGGGCACCACATATAGATTGGGATCAACCTTAAGCATACCAAAATAGACTATATAAAGGGGAAAAGAAGCATGCCAAACAAGGGATCACCTAAAAAAAATCTATTCTATAAATGGACAACAGATGTCGAGTCTAGGACATATACAATTAAAACCAGGAGTTTACATACACTATATAAAAAGACACATTAAGGCTGTGTGCCCACTATGTGTTTTTTAAGCGTTTCCGCAGTGGCAATTCCGCTGCAGAAATGCTTAAAAAACGCTTGGTAGAAGGTCTGCCTTGTTCCCCAATGATAATCCGCATGTGGCTGCAGAAATTTCCGCTGCGGATTATCATTGCGGAAAAATCCGCAGCACTACCAATTATTTTGCGGAATCGCGGTGTTTTCGCCGCCATTGACTTGCATTGAATCGCAAAATATCCGCATCACTACATGTGCACATGTGGATATCATGCGGTTGGTACCCGGGTTTGGAGAAGAGGAGACTCTCATCCAGACCCAGGTGCCATAGAACCTGTAAAAAAAAAAGAATAGAATAAAAAATATACATTATACTCACCTTCTGATGGCCCCCGGTCTCCTCAGCAATCCGTCCTGGCTCGCTGGCAGCTCGCGATGGTCTAAAATGACTTGCCATGATGTAATTTAGTCATGTGACGGGTCACGCAACCGCTGACGTCGGCGGTCGCGTGACCTGTCACATGACTAAATGACGTCATGGCAGGTCGTTTTAGACCACCGATAGACACCGGGGACACCGGATGGATCGGATAAGGACACCGGGGGCCATCAGAAGGTAAGTATAATATTTATTTTTTACCATTCTTTTATGGTCACACTATATAAATCCATGCCGGTTGCATGGATTTATATAGTGTGACCAAGTTGTCAAGCACTTTCCAAGTGATGCTTGACAACGCGCATGCAGAAATGCATGTGAAGACGGCTTCACTAACGCTTGTCCCTGGCAGGAAAAGCGCATGTAAAATCCGCATGTGTTTTTTCTGCCAGGGAGATGCAGAAACGCTCAGGAAAAATCCAGAGCATTTCTGAATCGTGGGCACTTAGCCATACATGTTTTTCTCAATATCTGACATGAAATCAGAATAAACCTTTCCCGTTTTGGGTCAATTAGGATTACCGTAATTTTTAATATTTGCCAAATGCCAGAATAATGAGAGACAGAATGTTTTAAGGCATTTTTATTACTTATTGCAAAGTCAAGGGCACTGACCGCACACCACCATCGCCTGGGAATAGCGTGATCTCTGGCGCCATTTTATTGAAGACAAATTTGGACACAGTGTGTTCAACACAATGGCGATGGATAGCGCAGTATGCGCACGCGCTGATAATGGCGCCATTATATTTAAATAACGCAGACGACATTCACAGACGTTCACTGAGGGCTCACAGAAGGCAACCTCCGAATAGTCCAATGCTTTACTCTTAGCCATTCTTGAATGTTTTTAGCTTTGTGTTTTGGGTCATTATCCTATTGGAGGACCCCATGACCTGTGACTCAGACCAAGATTTCTAACACTGAGCTCAAGAATGCCTTGATAGTCTTGAGATTTCACTCTACTTGTACAGATTTAAGACACCCTGTGCCATATGCAGCAAAGCAGCCCCAAAATATAACTGAGCCTCCTCCATGTTTCACAGTAGGTACAATGTTCTTTTCTTTGTGTCTGTGGACATAGTGCTGATGTGACTTGCCAAAAATCTCCAGTTTTGTCTCATCTGTCCAAAGGACATTATCCCAGAAGTTCTGTGGCTTATTAATATGCATTTTTTAGCAAATTCCACTCTCATTTTTTATGATTTGCTTTTAAGGCTGCGTTCACACATTGTGTATTTTCGCGCGCTTTTTTGCCCGCGCTTTTTGAAAATACGCAATGTGCTTTGTGTCTGCCAGCAAAGTGAATGGGAAATTCACTTTGCCATTCAGACACTGTGTAATTTTACGCAGTGGGAAAGCACAGCTGCGTAAAGAATTGGCATGTCAATTCTTTACGCAACTGCGTCCCGCGCTTTCTCTCTATTGTGCCCATTATAAGCGATGGAATTACGCAGCGGTGTTCACACACTGCGTAATTCCATCGCTTTTAACGGAGGCGCAGGATGGATACTCACCTACCCGATGTCAGGGGAGAGGCGTTCGGTCCGGTCCGCTCCGATCCCGCGCTTCCAGCATCTGCCGGTGAGCCGATCAGTTGTTAGCTAACCGGCTTGTAACCGGCTTCCGGTCAGCTGATTACAAGCCGGTCACGTGACAGTCAGCTGATCGCTTCACGGCAGATGCTGCAAGCGCGGGACCGGAGCAGACGCGTCTCTCATCCATCGGGTAGGTGAGTATTCACACACACACACACACACACACACTGAAATGAAGTGTGACATTACACATGTCACCCTTCATTTTTCACACTGCGTTTTTTGCTGCGCTTTTTTACGCAGTGTGTGAATGGAGGTGCTTTTTTTACCTGCGTAAAAAAACGCAGGTAAGAAAAGCAGGAAAATACGCAGCGTAAAAAAACGCAGGAAAATACGCAATGTGTGAACGCAGCCTAACAGTGATTTCCTCCTCGGTCAACTTCCATGAACTCCATTTTGGGCACACAGTGACGGATGGTGCAATCACTGACTTGTCCTTGGCGTTCACCTCTAATCTCTTTGGAAGTTGTTCTGGGCTCTTTGGTTACCCTTAGAATAATCCATCTCTTCAATTTGTCATCAATTTTCCTCTTGCGGCCACATCCAGTGAGGCTTGCTGCAGTCAAATAGACCTTAAACTTCGAAATTATATGTGCAACTGTAGTAACAGGAACATCGAGATGTTTGTAGATGGTCTTATAACCTTTAACGTGTTTGTCTATAATTTTCTTTCTAATCTCCTGAGACAACTCTCTCCTTAGCTTCTTTTGTCCATATTCAGTGTGGTACACACTATGATACCAAACAGCACAGTGACTACTTTTCACCCTCTAAATAGTGTAGGGCGGCAGTGTTTACACTGTGCGGTAATGAGGCAGTGACCCAGTAAAGTTCAACTTAAATGTCTTTATTTTCCAAAAACTCACAAAGTAAAGGTAGGCGGTATCCTCTGGATTGCAGCCGGATTGTAACACAGTCCGTCTGCAAACCCGTTACCGTGGGCGACTGCACCGCCGTGTCGCACTGAGGTGCACCAGGAGTTTTGCTTTCCTTGGCTCTGTGTTTGTTTCACACAGACATGTGTTGCAGATCCGCCTGCTCTGCAGCTTGCAGACAAACCACTCACTCACCCAGACCTATGCTGCAGGTTTTTAAATGGAATCTGTGGCCATGGGCCACTTGTAAGACCCAGCTGGAGGGAGTGAACTGCCCCACTGCCTCCTGTAGTTCACTCACAAAATAAAAGCCCATGCCGGGTTTTCTTACATCCAACTTAGCCAAATAGCTTGACCAAGTTCAAACTTTACTTTTATTTTGCATTGCAACCACAGCTATGTCTGTGATAGCAATGCACTCCAGCGGGTTCAATATGCTTCTATTCGCATTGTGGGGGATACATACCGTCCCTCGCATATGATCCCTCTCACTGCCTCACAATAGGTAGACTGACTGATTACAAATTTGTAGACAACTGTGATGCTTATCACATGACACACATTAGTTTAACATGTCTCTATGGTCAAATTATTTTCAATCTTTTCTAGGGGCACCATCATTTTTGTACAGGCCATTTTCATTAGGTTTTTTTTTATTTTATTTTGACCCACAATTCAAAAGCAATGAATATTTCAGTGAACATTGTGGCTTTTTTCTATGTGAGTAATTAGCTAAAAGCATGTAAAATGGAATGTAAGGATATACAAAATGGTAACCAATCTAACAAAGTTAATTTGTCCTGTGCTCAGTGTCGCAACCTGCTGAGTAATGCACTTTGTGCAGATTGAAAGACAGATTGTTAGAATGGACATGACTGGAGTACATCCAACCTCAGCAATAGATTGCAGTGTTCCAGCTTTGCCCCTTCAAAGTTTATGTGGGCACAGCTGTTCATCCAGATGTGCAACTACGCCTGGTAATGAAACTCACCCAAATTTAAAAGATATGAATAGTTAAACACCTTTGGGGCAATTTTTTTGCTGACTTAAATAAAATAGGTTTTCCAAATGGGTTTCATCAGGTTCAGACTGGGGTGTCTGGGGCCCACAGGGAAAATTGACTCTAGGGGCCCACCCTACATGTATATGAAAAATACCTGTTAGCCATTATTCCTGTTATAATGGAGCATCGACTGTAAAACACAGGTGGCTCCTGCAGATCTACTGTGCACCACCATAACTGGGATGTACAATTACAATGTACAATTCACCGATCCACACATTAGATAGTTGATAACTTATTGATCGGTGGAATCAGAGCATTGGAAACCGCACTGATCAGAAGAATGGGGAATTTTTATCCCCATTTTAAAATGGAGCGGCAGATGGGATATCTGACTGCAGCTCCATTCATCCTCTTTGGGGTTTTCCAGAAAAAGCTAAGTGCAGCCCCTTAGATAATGAATGGATCAGTGGTCGAGTCCGCACATGGGGCTCCATACTAATGAGGATAAAAGCTCCACATTCTGAAGATCGGTGCAGGTCCCAGCAGTCGTCCCCCACCAATCAATAACTTATCACTTATCCTTTAGCCATGTTCACACGTTCAGTATTTGGTCAGTATTTTACATCAGTATTTGTAAGCCAAAACCAGGAGTGGAACAATCAGAGGAAAAGTATAATAGCAACACGTCACCACTTCTGTATTTATCACCCACTCCTGGTTTTAGCTTACAAATACTGATGTAAAATACTGACCAAATACTGAATGTGTGAACGTGGCCTTAGGATAGGCGATTACTTGTTTTCACCATAGAACACCTGTAAGTGCATATTTGCTACTCTGTAATACTCACAGGACAGGGAGGGGTTAAACATCCAAGTATTTAATCTCTATTGGAAATTAAGAATCTTCCCCTTACTGATATCAGAGATAACAAATGGCCGCCATACACAACACAATTCACTATACCAAGACCAGTAGTACCACATACAAGGGATAAATACCGCCACACTGTGACCAGACTACATATTAACACCACATTGTGACCGAATAATACCACATACAAGGAACAAATACCGCCACACCATGACCGTACCACATAGTGACCGAATACCACACACAGGCGATTAATACAGTCACACCATGACAAGACCACAAATTACCTCCACATATTGACTGAATAATATTGTCACACCATGACCAGGCCACATAAAGACTGAATAATGCTGTCACACCATGACCAGATCATATATTACTACCATATAGTGACCAAGTAATACAATACTGATCATTAATAAAAAAAACACAATACTAATAACACAAATATTATCACTGGTGACATTATACACAGGAGCTCTGTATATAGTGTCAGTGTACAGGTAATACAGGGATCACCAGTGACATTATACACAAGAGCTCTGTGTATGGTGTCAGTGTACAGGTAATACAGGGATCACCAGTGACATTATACACAGGAGCTCTGTATATAGTGTCAGTGTGTGTGTATAGGTAATACATATACTCACCAGTGACATTATACACAGGAGCTGTGTGTATAGTGTCAGTGTAGAGGTAATACAGGGATCACCAGTAACATAATACACAGGAGCTCTGTGTATAGTGTCAGTGTAGAGGTAATACAGTGATCACCAGTAACATAATACACAGGAGCTCTGTGCATAGTGTCAGTGTACAGGTAATACAGGGATCACCGGTGACATTATACACAGGAGCTCTGTATATAGTGTACAGGTAATACAGTGATCACCGGTGACATTACAGCATATATAGAGTAGCCGTATATGCTGTAATACAGGTATGTACAGGTTGAAACAGTGACCATCTCCATACAGAATTATGGGCCCCATGTAATGCTGCTCCATACAGTATATTGGCCCCATGCTGCTACATACAGTATATTGGCCCCATGTTGCTCCATACAGTACATTGGCTCCATGCTGCTCCATACAGTACATTGGCCCCATGCTGCTCCATACAGTACATTGACCCCATGCTGCTCCATACAGTATATTGGCCCCATGCTGCTCCATACAGTATATTGGCCCCATGCTGCTCCATACAGTATATAGGCCCCATGTAATATTACTCCATACAGTATATAGACCCCATGTAATGCTTCTTCATACAGTATATTGACCCGATGTATTGTTACTCCATACAGTATATTGGTCTCATGTAATGCTGCTCCATACAGTATATTGGCCCCATGCTGCTCCATACAGTATATTGGCCCCATGCTGCTCCATACAGTATATTGGCCCCATGCTGCCGCATACAGTACATTGGCCCCATGCTGCTCCATACAGTACATTGGACCCATGCTGTTCCATACAGTGCATTGGCCCCATGCTGCTCGATAAATTATATTGGCCCCATGCTGCTCCATACAGTATATTGGCCCCATGTAATGCTGCTCCATACAGTATATTGGCCCCATACTGCTCCATACAGTATATTGGCCCCATGTAATGTTACTCCATACAGTATTTTGGCCCCATGTAATGCTGTTCCATACAGTATATTGGCCCCATGCTGCTCCATACAGTATATTGGCCCTATACTGCTCCATACAGTATATGGGCCCCCATGATGTTGCTCCATACAGTATATGGGCCCCCATGATGCTGCTCCATACAGTATATGGGCCCCCATGATGCTGCTACATACAGTATATGGGCCCCCATGATGTTGCTCCATACAGTATATTGGCCCCATGATGTTGCTCCATACAGTATATGGGCCCCCATGATGTTGCTCCATACAGTATATGGGCCCCCATGATGTTGCTCCATACAGTATATGGGCCCCCATGATGTTGCTCCATACAGTATATGGGTCCCCATGATGTTGCTCCATACAGTATATGGGCCCCCATGATGCTGCTCCATGCAGTATATGGGCCCCCATGATGCTGCTCCATACAGTATATGGGCCCCCATGATGTTGCTCCATACAGTATATGGGCCCCATGATGTCGCTCCATACAGTATATGGGCCCCCATGATGTCACTCCATACAGTATATGGGCCCCCATGATGTTGCTACATACAGTATATGGGCCCCCATGATGTTGCTCCATACAGTATATGGCCCCCATGATGCTGCTCCATACAGTATATGGGCCCCCATGATGTTGCTCCATACAGTATATGGGTCCCCATGATGTTGCTCCATACAGTATATGGGCCCCCATGATGTTGCTCCATACAGTATATGGGCCCCCATGATGTTGCTCCATACAGTATATTGGCCCCCATGATGTTGCTCCATACAGTATATGGGCCCCCATGATGTTGCTCCATACAGTATATGGGCCCCATGATGTTGCTCCATACAGTATATGGGCCCCCATGATGTTTCTCCATACAGTATATGGGCCCCCATGATGTTGCTTCATACAGTATATTGGCCCCCATGATGTTGCTCCATACAGTATATGGGCCCCCATGATGTTGCTTCATACAGTATATTGGCCCCCATGATGTTGCTCCATACAGTATATGGGCCCCCATGATTTAACTCCATACAGTATATGGGCACCATGATGTTGCTCCATACAGTATATGGGCCCCCATGATGTTGCTCCATACAGTATATGGGCCCCCATGATGCTGTATACATAAAAAAAATCAAATCCTCTCCTCTCCCGTTCCCTGCAGGTCCAGTGTACTCAGCGTCTTCTGACTCTGCACTGCTCAGAGCAGAGGGCGGTAGCAGGTCCTGTGACGCCACCCGGCGCACTCGGGCAAGTGCTGGGGCCCTGGACAAACAGGGGGGCCCACTCTGCTTCCTGGTATCATCTCTGGATAATAGCATCTATATTGGAGTTGCTCCTGGGAGGTGATGATGTGATTGGAAGGGCCTGCTCCTCCTCCAGTTCAGTGTGGACCCCATACCAGGAAGCCGTGTGGTGCTGCTGAGGCTGCTAGATATGAGGTGATACTTCACCACACAAGATCTTGAGAGGACAGAGGAGCTGCGTAATGGGTCTGTGTGGAGACAGCAATTATGTATTTTAGTTTTGTATATATAGATTTAAGTGTAACTGATCTGATACTGTGATTTGGGGGCATAAAAAGTGGATCAAGTTACTACATGTGGGTTGCATGTCGTTTCTCTTGAACAGGGAATGTGCAGAAGCTGCATGCATGGTTCTGCAGGTTGTGGGGGCTTGCATAAGTAAGGAAGTGATGTTGGGGGTCTTGCACAGAAAAGGGGTGAAGCATGCACGTGCAGCATGTTGTGGGGTCTTGCATAGGGAATGGGTTAATGTTGCAGGTTGGGGCCATGCATAAGTAAGTGGGTGATGTTGGGGTCTTTCACAGGGAACGGGTAAAAGGACAACTCCTTCTCATACCCCACGCTTAGCCCCGATAAAATAATAACGTTATACTCACCTACCGTGCTGGCGCCATTCCCGCAGTATCGGCACTCGTGATCCCGGGGTTCTCGTGCGGTTGTTGTGACACGTGACCCCGGTGCTCAATCACAGTCACTGTCCCCACCTTCAGACAAATCGAACATGAAGAGGAAGTCAGAGATCAGCTGCAGCCCGGACTTCCTCTTCATGTTCGATGGAGTGCGCTTTGTTTCCCTCCAGCCCCGTTTGGCTGCGTACTGCAGTCCTCTGAGTCCTCTGAGACTCATTTGAACCCTTAGCTAAACTTTAATACTGTTATAATATTTTATTATTCCTTTTTGGGTTCAATTATTGTGACTATATACTGTAGATCAGAGGTCTTTGTCCCCCTTTCCTTTTCTGGTTAAGTTTATATAATCAGGTCAGACTCCACTCTTAGTGGATTCTTAATAGGTTTTCCATATTGTGATCGTGTTGTATTCACAGACTCTCCTACAGGTTACATGGATTTTAAGAAACGTGATAGAACCTGGGTTAATCAACTCGGGACCATATTTGGTGAGAAGCAGAATACCGTAACTCATGAGACACTTGATACTAAAGACTTGAAACTGAGAATAAAAGATCTATTAAAAAAGAGAATCAAGACATGGTGGAATAAGGCCGCACTTGAAAATTATTTAGCTAAAGGTATAATACCTAGAGGATTGCGTGTCCAATTATTTCCTACCCTTGAGATTGAAGACCCATTATTCACTCAAAAATGGGAGGACACTTTAACTAAGTGCTCGAACACATTGCTGGAACTACTGATAGGAATAGATAAACGGACTCTTGAAGCACTGGAAAAAGAAATTGAAGATTTACGTATTAAAATTCAGAATACACTCCCTAGCGATGAGTACAAACTATTTGACCAGTCTTTGGACATAGATTTATCTAATTTGGAGTCGGAAATACAGAGCACTAAGACTAAAAAATACCAACGTGACTTGGGGAACTATCAGTCCAAACGCGTGTACCGTTGGCATCAGAAGCGCCATAGATTCACAGCTCGTTCACAATCAGTCTCCAATATCTCGACAACTTCAGAGGAAGAATGTGGAGATCATTTTTTAGAAAAACGGTTAACATCAGCAGAAGACGCTACACCCCAAAATTCAATAACACGCCTCAGAACACTAAACGCCAAAGGGAGGAATCATCCCTATCACTTCAGGGACAAGAAAATGAAGAAACCTTAAAGGTAATTAACCTATCCAATAAACATCTTTCTAAATCACAGGTGGAAGTACTTTCTAAAGGCCTTTCCTTTGCACCGGTGATGGGCTCTGACTATTTCACTTTAATCAAAGATTTGGAACTATTTGCTCGTAAACTCCTTTTTAAAAAACACTTCAGTCCAGACCTATCACCATTTACGACAGCTACTGAGCTCCGGGCACTTCGGGACCTAGAGTCATTGGAAGCTGAGAATATTTCACAAAGTGACCCTCTTTTCCCCCCCAATTTATACCCACGTTCACAGACGTTTCCATCTTTGTCCTCTTGTCCACCGGTGGAAATTTTTGTTAACATGGTAAGGGAGGATTTTGCTAAACTTAATAACAAATCAATGAAAGACAATCTTTCTCGATCACACAGACTAGCCCTTAAAGAACTGATGAATATGAAGGATGTTGTCCTGAAAAGGGCGGATAAGGGAGGCAATGTGGTCGTTTGGCCGGTGGACATGTATGAGACCGAGGTCTTTAGGCAATTAAATAGGAAAGACTGGTATAAGAGACTGGACTCTATTCCAGTGCTTAAATTCAAACAAGAACTGACTGAATTAATTGATGACGGTCTGGCGGCCTCCACCATTCCGCCAAAAATTGGGGAAGCCCTATTACCAGAACATCCTATCATACCCACTTTTTATTTGCTTCCCAAAGTTCACAAAGACCCCCTCTGCCCTCCGGGGAGACCCATTGTCGCCGGCATGGGGGGTCTTTGTGAACCAGCATGCCAGTTTATTGATTTTTATTTGAAAAAAAGTGTCGAAACCCTCCCTTCCTATGTCAAGGACACCTCTGACGTTCTGAGGAGATTGGATGGGGTCGTGTTGGAGGAGGATATGTGGTTTGTTACTTGCGACGTGGAGTCCCTGTATACGTCGATATGTCACGACCACGGGATCGATGCTGTGCGGGTTTTCTTGAACATGACCAACCTTGAGTCAGATCTTATCTTATTCATTCTGTCATTGTTACAATTTATCTTAACACACAATTTTTTTGTGTTCAAGGACCGCCCCTTCCTACAGCTCCAGGGCACGGCAATGGGGGCATCTTGTGCCCCCTCTTATGCCAATCTTTTCCTGGGGCTGTGGGAGAGGGATATGGTCCTGGACACACTCGGGCACGAGCGTGTGGTCTCGTGGTCGAGATATATCGACGACATCATCTTTATTTGGCAGGGACCCTCGTCGCAACTAGACTCTTTCTTAAACCTACTTAATATTAACGATCTTAATATTAAGCTTACATGGAAATATAGTCAATGTCAGATTGACTTTTTGGACCTGCTTATCACTAGGTCCCCGGATGGGACTATCAATACGGATATTTTTAGGAAAAAAACATCTACCAATTCTCTCTTGCATTTCCAATCTTCTCACCCTCCGAAATTGAAAAAATCAATCCCCATTGGCCAATTCTTAAGAGCCCGTCGCATTTGCTCTGACAACATGAGCTTTAATACCCAGGCAGATGATCTATCCCGCAGGTTCTTGAGCAGGGGATACAACCATCAGGACATTAGAAAAGGTTATAATCGTGCCAAGAGCACTAATAGACAAACCTTACTGACAGGAAACCCAAAATCTAGGAAATTTTCCCCTTCTGATCAACCTCCGAGATTTATCACCACCTTTAATGCCAACTGGGACGGGATTCAAAAAATCCTGTCTAAACATTGGCCAATATTACGTTCTGATAAGGATTTACAATATCAGTTACCAAAACATCCATCTGTGACTTGGCGCAAATCACGCACACTTGGTGATTTACTTTGTAATAGCCATTATGTTCCTCCCAAGAACCAATACCTCTTTGGTGGCTCGGGCCCCCCTTGGGGTTGCTTTCCTTGTGGAGATTGCTCGGCCTGTAAATACATAGTTAGAACAAAAACATTTGGCAATACAAATAATAAAAAAACTTTCAAAATTGTCCACCATATCACGTGTAACACTACAGCGGTGATATATCTTGCCAAATGCCCTTGTGGACGTATTTACACAGGAATGACAACTAGAGCGTTAAAAATAAGGACACAAGAACATGTGCGGGATATAATTAATGCAGCGAATTGCCCCGATCCACACCTACTAAAGACCATCCCTAGACATTTCTTTGAATATCATAATTTCAATCCAAAGGGCTTGACTGTCTGTGGGATTGATCACGTTTATATGGGCATCAGAGGGGGGAATTTAAAACAAAAGTTACTCCAGAAAGAGACTCGTTGGATGGTTATCTTGGACACGCTATCCCCTAATGGTCTTAATGAGACCATCAGTTTCAAGCCTTTTCTCTGATATTTTTGTTTTTAACTTTGGACACTATTTTCTGTGTTTTTTGCAGTCATGTCTATTTACATTTATATTTTCTTATATTTTGTAGCTTTGAGGTACTTCTGTGCTTCATTTCTGTTTGGTATCGGGCGGTGAGGAGCGGTGCTACCATCTATTCTTTATTACGGGATTGCGGAATGATGGCACCGATCTGACTGAGTTCTTTATCATTGAAGCAGCAAGCTGATTGGCTGAATATTGTTTACTTTCTGTGAACTTCTACAAGGAGGACTGTCAAGATTGTCAACATTGAAGCATAATATTGATGTCTGTATACCTGATTATATATTTTAACTATGTCTGCCTCCACTGATCAATCATTATTTACGGAACCACGCTGTCAGTTCTGACAGAAGGTTGCCAATACTCTTGTAAAAAATGGTGGGCTATTTTTATGGTCTCCTTAGACTGAAACCTATACTGTGGCATGTTTTTTCATAAAAAATCTATAAGATTGTATTTGTGGTATTCAAGAGGCGATATATATGTTTACTGCACAGCTCGATCTCGATATACATGCCCATTATATAGCCCTACTATAATATAAAATATATTATCTGCAAGTTCTCAAAAAGACTTTATTGGGCCGATTTGTACTACCCGCTTCCAATTAGCTTGGCCTGGGAGGGTTACTGTTATTATCTGAACAAGTGGACTTATCTGTCTGCCAATCTTAGGATATTGTGCTTTTGTCAGTTCTATACTTCACCTTTTGAGGATATTGTACCCTCACTATTTAATTATACAATCTGACCCCCTTAATTCTTATAACTATCAAACCTTGACTGCCTCTTTATCTTGATGGTGCAGACGCATCCCGCTCATGCGCTGTTTGTCCCCTGTGGCGCCGCCGGCTGGACGCGTTGCCGGGACGACGGGAGCGATGACGTTGTCCTCCTTCCCGTCTTTCCCCGGCGCGCGTCGGCTGGCCGCGCCTTCCAGGGGAGGAGCAACATGACGAGTAATGCGCCGATTCGCCAGCCGCCCGGACCCCGCGATATTTATAGTGTCCATTTTTAACTTGTGTCACGCCTCCTGACAAAGCCGGAAGGAGAAACGCGCGTCGAGGCGCTCACGAGGATCTCCAGCCCTCTCCCCACAACGCGGATATGTCCCCAGGTACAGCATTTATTTAATATATCTTTTACTATGCCGTGTTATACTCGCTTAGTGCTCACTGCCAAGCATATTTCGATCCCCATTTATACCTTGAATCTTGCTGTCTCGGTGGCTGCTATGCATGCCTGTTTGTGTGGGGGGCGAATTTCTGCCATTTTTTGATTGAGGGCTGGGAATCCTCTGTGTTTCTATGGGTTTCTATCATTCACTATTGCTGCAAATATTTTAGCAATTTGTCTTCTTTCACCATATGTGGATTTTTTATGTGTATTAATATATTGCTCTAATAAAATTAACTTGATATTTAAACCGATCCCGCGGTTTTTCTTCTGACAAAGAGCTCTCTGGTTTTTCTTTATTCCTCTGAGACTCATTTGAACCCTTAGCTAAACTTTAATACTGTTATAATATTTTATTATTCCTTTTTGGGTTCAATTATTGTGACTATATACTGTAGATCAGAGGTCTTTGTCCCCCTTTCCTTTTTTGGTTAAGTTTATATAATCGGGTCAGACTCCACTCTTAGTGGATTCTTTATAGGTTTGCCAGCGGAGCAGAAGTCTGACTCACCGTCGCTTGCACAATACAAGGCTGCGGTGCAGTACGCAGCCAAACGGGGCCGGAGGCATGCTTTGCGCATGCGCGGGAGGGGAGGCAGAGCTGGGTACGTCACAAGGCCTGTCACAGGACCCTGTGAGGTGCAGGGGAAGGGGGAATATGGTAATTTAGCACAGAGACGGCGATTTAGGGGAACAGTAGGCAGATAGGAGGGGTTTGCTTGGTATCCCCTGGACGCCAAGCCTCTGGAAAACTGACTTTATAAAACCAGATTTCTCTGCAATCAGATCTCTGCTATGGGCCATACAGGTATGTATAGATTTACTTTTCTATCACCTGTATGGCCATAGTAGAGGTCTGATATCTCCCAGGGGGTGACACATTCCCTTTAAAGAGCTATTGTGCTTGGCTAAACAATGTAGTGGTTAAATGTAATGTAAAGTGAGACCAAAGTCATTATGGCAAAAATAATCATTATTTGAAAAGAGTTCAAACAGCAATAAAGCAAAAACATATTGATTCTGTAAAAATGGTAATGTAAAAGTTCATAAAAGTCCAATATATCAAAAATCAATTAACTTGATCTATAAATGCTGTAATGAGGAAAACATAGAAATGACAAAATTGTGTTTTTTCAATTGCCGCAACAATGCAATAAGAAGCAATCAAAATGTCAAAAAAAATGTAAACATTACAGTTCTCGGAAAATGTCAACACAAGCAATTTTTTTTTTTTAAATATTCTGAGTTTTTTTCACCACCTAAACAAATAAAACCTAAACCAGTTTAGTTTCACTGATCTGGAGAATCATTTTCTCAGGTCATTCTTACCACACAGTAAATTTACGTTGTAAAAACAAAGCTCAAAAAACAATTGCAGAATTTCCTTTTTTCTTCATTTTCCCCATTCTTAGAACTGTTTTCACCATTTTTTAGCATATTGAATGACAAAATAAATTATCTCATTCAAAACCACAACTCGTTCTGCGGAGAAAAAAAACACTCATACTCGTTCTGCGGAGAAAAAAAACACTCATATAGCTATCTCGACGGAAAAATAAAAAAAAGTTATGGCTCTGGGAATAAGGGGAGGAAACAGCAAAAGTGCAAAAATGGAAAATTGCCCAGTCAGAAAGTGGTTAAACCACTAAACTATTTCAGAAATATCACAAAAAGTAGAAGAAAAAATAGTTATCGAAATGTTAGTTGGCCATAAATGATACAATACGATACACTTTATTGATCTCGAGGGAAATTGTAGATGTACAATATATTTCAAAGAGTAACAAACACACAATGGCCATGCTGAAACAAGAAATTTATTTGTGGGGACGAGAGAGATCTGTAAGTTAGCAAAGTGGTAAATATAGCAAGGAACACACTCTTACATACCAAACAGTATCTGTGTCCTCCTCTTGGATTAGTGCCGGACCCAGATATGTGTTTCATCGCAAGCCTTCATCAGGGGGTAGAAAAGACTGGCTCGTGCCAGTGAGAGAAGGCAGCCTAGGAGAGGCTTGCTTTTAATTTTTTAGCTATTCTAATAATGCGGCCATTTGCTGATGTCATGTTTGCTCTCACGTTCCCTTCGGTTATATTGATATAATGCTAAATGTCTTACCATGTCCTATCACCTGGTGGAGATGGGGGAAAAGGCCCTTTTGTAAAAAAAAAAAGACACCAGAATTATAAATGGCACATGGAAATGGGGGGATCATCCTATAGGAATTGCCTTGGAGTTGACCTCCTGCTATGGCTGAATAGAATGTTTAATAACAACATAAACAGAAAACAGTCACTCAAGAAGGTCTCTTTACTGGTGGGGGTGCATGCAACATATGAACTTCTTATGTCTTAAGCTTTGTCTTTTTTCCTTTTCATTTTTAAATACTAATAATTGCTTTTTTTAAAGCTCTCTTTACTTCTTTATTTCTCAAGCAATATATAACAGGGTTCAGCAATGGAGGCAGCACACTGTTGACAATAGATGACACTCGGACGACTGTAAAAGATTCCCCAGACTTTGGGCCATTGTAGCTGAAAATACCTGTTATGTAAAAAACTGTGATGACAATGAGGTGGGAGGAACATGTGGAGAAGACTTTTTGTCTTCCCTCTGATGAGTGGATTTTCAATATGGTAGAAATTATGTGGACATAGGAGTTCATGACAACTAAAAATGTGGTTACTCCAAGCACCACTGTGTCTACTCGTATGAATATCTGACTACTATATATGTCACTACAAGCAGCTTCCAACATTGGAAGAACATCACAGAGGAAATTGTTGATATGACGAGGTCCACAAAATGTTAGGTTCAAAGTCATAAAGGTGTGAAACATGGAGTTTATCAAACCAAGGAGGCAACATCCTGCCACAATGTAGGAGCAGAACCTTTTGTTCATAATTAGTATATAGTGTAGGGGGTTACATATGGCTATATATCGGTCATAAGCCATGGCGGCCAGAAGAAGACATTCTGTTCCTCCAACACAGATAAAGAAATAAAGCTGGATAAAGCATCCACTAAAAGATATTCTCCTGTTTCCGGTTAGAGCATTTACCAGCATAGCTGGAAGGGTGACCGTAGAGTAACACACATCTAGGATGGACAAGCAACATAAGAAAAAATACATTGGAGTTTGGAGGTGGCTGTCTACCTGGATGATACTAAACACAGACAAGTTAGTTATAAGAACCATGATATAAGCCATAGAAATTAAAAATGAACAGATCATTGGTCCCTTGGAGAATCCCAGTAGAATAAAGTCATCCATAGATGTATTGTTTTCAGATCTCATTAAAAAGTCTATGGGAACAAGATCACGGTGTTAATCTGATAGTCCATTAAGGTCAACAGTCTACATCTTGGTGGTTGATTCTAGATATCACAATATTACGGTAGTGGGATGTCAACTATAATAACTTATAACCATTCCCTCTTACTACAGACTCTCTCATCTCTCAGCATCACAGACTTGGCCCTATCTTGGATCTCCTCATACCTAACAGACCTAACAGACATTCAGTGTCTCCCACTCACACACCACTTCCTCATCTCGCCCCCTATCTGTTGGTGTCCCCCAAGGTTCAGTTCTAGGACCCCTTGTAGCATCGGCGTCTCTGCCCCCTGCCAGGCAGAGATGCCGTCCCCCTTACCTGCTCCAGCGTCTTCCGGCCTTCCTGCAGCTGCTGCTGGTGCACGCCCTTGCACTCCCTCCCTCTTAACGGGGCCACACGCGCCGTCCTAAAAAGTCCCTGGCCAATCACCGGAGGGCTTTCCCTATAAGAGGCACCTCCTCCAATATGGAGGTGCCCGTGCAAGGTTGTTGCTTTGTGATTCTTACTTTGCTTCAGCCCCCAGGTCCTCTGCAAGTCAGTCCTGTTCGCCAGTCTGATCTTCTGCTCAGTCCGCTAGCCTGACTTCTCTTCTGCCCGAAAGTCTGTCTACAGTCCAGTCCGCCAGTCTGTCTATGGGCTCTGCCCGCCTGCTTACCTGGAAGCACCTGCCTGTTACCTGCCGTGCCTGCCAGCCCGCTTACCTGGAAGCACCTGCCTGTTATATGCCGTGCCTGCCTGCCCGCTTACCTGGAAGCACCTGCCTGTTACCTGCCGTGCCTTCCTGCCCGCTTACCTGGAAGCACCAGCCAGCTACCTGTTGTGCCGCCAGCTTGCCTACCCGGAACACTCACTTTACTATCTGCCTAATCAGCCTACTTGTCTACCCGGACCACCAGTCAGCCTGCCAGCCGAAGCTCATCCGTTGTGCTGGTTAGTTCCTGCCTTCTGACCAGTGCGAGTCACCTGCTCTCATACAAGGTCGGTCCCAGAGTGGCACCTGGTCCCTCTGCTCGGTTCCTCCCTGGTTCACGGAGTCGACTGAGCCGCTGTGCGACCTTGGGGACCGAGTGGATACTTAGTCATGCCCCTCTGGTCCCTCCTTGCACCGCAGCACAGAGGTTCCACCACCCGGATCCGTAACACCCCTGCTCTTCTCCATCTACACTTTTGGCCTGAGACAGCTCATAGAGTCTCACGGCTTTCGCTATCACCTTTATCCTGATGACACACAAGTCTACTTCTCCGGTCCCGATATCTCCTTCCTACTAACCAAAATCCCACAATGTCTGTCCGCTATTTTACCCTTCTTCTCTGACAGATTTCTAAAACTTAACATGGATAAAACTGAATCCATCAACTTTCCACCATCTCATTCATCCCCACCACCTGACCTATCCATCAACGTCAATGGCTGCTCACTCTCCCCAGTCCGGCGAGCTCGCTGCCTTGGGGTAACTCTGGACTCTGATCTCTCCTTCAAACCACATATCCAAGCCCTTTCCACTTCCTGCCGACTCCAACTCAAAAATATCTCCTGGATCCGCACATTCCTCAACCACAAATCTGAAAAAACACTAGTGCACGCCCTCATCATCTCCCGCCTCGACTACTGCAACCTCCTACTCTGCGGCCTCCCATCCAATACTCTTGCACCCCTCCAATCTATCCTAAACTCTGCTGCCCGACTAATCCACCTGTCCCTCCACTATTCCCCTGCCTCTCTTCTCTGTCAATCCCTTCTCTGGCTCCCCATTGTCCAGTTCAAAACCCTAACCACGGCATACAAAGCCATCCACAACCTGTCTCCTCCACATATCTGTGACCTAGTCTCCCGATACATACCTGCACACAACCTCCAATCCTCACAAGATCTCCTGCTCTACTCTCCTGTTTTCTCCTCTTCTCACAATCGCATACAAGATTTCTCCCGTGTATCCCCCCTACTCTGGAACTCTCTACCCCAACATATCAGACTATTGCCTACCGTGGAAATCTTCAAAAGGAACTGAAGACCCACCTCTTCCGACAAGCCTACAACCTGCAGTAACCATCGCTCCACCATACCGCTGCATGACCAGCTCTACCCTCACCTACTGTATCCTCACCCATTCCTTGTAGACTATTAGCCCTCGTTGGCAGGGTCCTCACTCCTCCTGTACCAGTCGCCGTCATGTTTTGTTCAAGATTATTGTAATTGTTTTATATGTATACCCTTTTTCACATGTAAAGCGCCATGGAATAAATGGCGCTATAACAATAAATAATAATAATGTCACTGGCTTCGAAGAGGGACTCAGTAGTGAGGGCACCATGATTAAAAATGCATTAGTTACCATCAACAGTCTTTACAAACGAACAACAAAGATTTTAAAGATAAGTCCCTCCCAAAGTCACCTCTTTCAATGTCATATATATACAGTGGGGAAATTAAGTATTTGATACACTGCCGATTTTGCAAGTTTTCCCACCTACAAAGAGTGGAGAGGTCTGTAATTTTTATCGTAGGTACACTTCAACTGTGAGAGACAGAATCTAAAAAAAACAGCACATTGTATGATTTTTAAATAATTAAATTGCATTTTATTGCATGAAATAAGTATTTGATCACTTACTAACTAGCAAGAATTCTGGCTCTCACAGACCTGTTAATTTTCCTTTAAGAAGCCCTCCTACTCTGCACTGATTATCTGTATTAACTGCAGTTGTTTGAACTCCTTACCTATATAAAAGACACCTGTCCACACACTCAATCAATCACACTCCAACCTCTCCACCATGGCAAAGACCAAAAAGCTGCCTTAGGACACTAGGGACAATATTGTAGACCTGCAAAAGGCTGGGATGGGTTGCATAACAATAGGCAAGCAGCTTGGTGAGAAGGCTACAACTGTTGGCACAATTATTAGAAAATGGAAGAAACATAAAATGACTGTCAATCTTCCTCGGTCTGGGGCTCCATGCAAGATCTCACCTAGTGGGGTAAGGATGATTCTGAAAAAGGTCAGAAATCAGCCTAGAACTACACGGGAGGACGTGGTACAATCAACTGAAGAAAGCTGAGACCACAGTCTCAAACATTACCGTTAGTAACACACTACACTGTCATGGATTATAATCCTGCAGGGCACACAAGGTCCCCCTGCTCATGCCAGCACATGTCCAGGCCCGTTTGAAGTTTGCCAATGACCATCTGGATGATCCAGAAGAGGCATGGGAGAAGGTCATGTCGTCAGATGAGACCAAAATAGAACTGTTTTGGTATCAATTCCACTTGCCATTTTTGGAGAAAGAAGAAGGATGAGTGCAACCCCAAGAACACGGTCCCAAACGTGAAGCATGGTGGAGGAAACATCATACTTTGGGGGTGCTTTTCTGGAAAGAGGACAGGATGACAGCATCTTATTGAAGGGAGTATGGATGGGGGTCATGTATCGCGAGATTTTGGCCAACAACCTCCTGTCATCAGTAAGAGCATTGAAGATGGGTCGTGGCTGGGTCTTCTAGCATGACAATGACCCAAAACACAGAGCCAGGGCAACTAAGGAGTGGCTCCGTAAAAAGTATTTCAAGGTCCTGGAGTGGGCTAGCCAGTCTCCAGACCTGAGCACAATAGAAAATCTTTGGAGGAAGCTGAAATTCAATGTTGCCCAGCAACAGCCCCGAAACCTGAAAGATCTGGAGAAGATCAGTATGGAGGAGTTGGCCAAAATTCCTGCTGCATTGTGTGCAAACCTGGTCAAGAACTACAGGAAATGTCTGAACTCTGCAATTGCAAACAAAGGTTTCGGTACCAAATGTTAAGTTCTGGGGGTTTTTTTACGCCCCCTGATGAAGCTAGGGTGAATTGTACGTCGAGGCACGAAGGCTACATCCTACACCAGTCTATTGGGACATTTCAGTTACTTTGCAGTTATTTTTTCTTGCACATCAGATGCATCAGCTTAGGGATTAATCTTGCCAGTAACTTATATCATGTAGCACATATAGAGAACCACTAGTGTTCTGTGCTGGTAGCATCATTTTTTTGTGGCATACATTGAGACACATATACATTATGTTATGTTCTGCTACCAAAGCTAAGGAAAGAGAGGAGATCTGTCCCTACTATAGGACTCAGCTGAATCCCTACGATGTAACAGGGAACCTGATCCTGCGATCAGACCTGCTAAAGTCCTAATCTAGTCTGTACGGAGACCTATAGATGTGGGGAGGGAATCCCTACAAGTACTAAGGACTGGGAGGAATATGGGACACCTCCTAACAGAAATAGTAGCAGACAGACGAACAAACAAAATAGATAGAACATAGAGGTCCGTAGACCAAGCAAACTAACAGAGCTAGATACAGAGCACAGGCTAGCTAGAAAGTAGATATACAATGAAGTCCAGCAAAGCCAGAAGGGCGGAGCAGGATTAAATAGGCCAACAAGGTCATGTGACCAGCAAAGGAAAAAAAACCTAACAGCAAGGTTCTAACAGTACCCCCCCTTCTAAGAGGATCCTCCGGATCCCCTAGGACCAGGCTTATCAGGAAATCTCCTGTGAAACGCTCTGATAAGTCTGGACGCGGAAACATCATCTGACCTCACCCAAGAGTTATCCTCGGGTCCGAAACCTTTCCAGGCCACAAGATACTGCAAACTACCTCTATACCGTCTAGAGTCAAGGATGCGAGAAATTTCATATTCCCCGTCCTCCACCACCGGAGGAACAGAGGCAGAGGCGTCACCATCCGACACAACAGCTTTTTTTAACAGAGAGACATGAAAGACCGGATTAATTCTCCAGGAGGTAGGAACCTCCAACCTAACAGCAGATTGGTTGACAACCTGAAGCACCTTAAAGGGCCCTACAAACTTGGGACCCAATTTCTTAGAAGGAATCCTCAACCGCAGATTCCTAGAGGACAACCAAACCATGTCACCAACAGCGAACAAAACCTCCTGTCGTTTCCTATCAAAGTAGTCTTTAGATTTTCTGTTGGCCTCCTGAAGATTACCACGCACATCCGTCCAAACTCTTTCCAAATCACCGGAAAAATTCTCCTCCTCAGGCACGGCAGATCCCAACTTGGAGAACGACCCAAACGACGGATGTCTCCCAGAACAACAAAAAAAAGGCGAACAACCAGCAGAAGAAGATGTATGATTGTTCAGAGCAAATTCGGCAAGTGGCAGAAACTCAGACCACCCCTCTTGATTGTCTGCCACAAAACAACGCAAGAACTGCTCAACATCCTGGTTTTTCCTTTCTGTCTGGCCATTAGATTCAGGATGATATCCGGACGAAAACGACAAATGAATTCCCAACCTGTCACAAAAGGCACGCCAAAAACGAGCCACGAACTGAGGACCCCTATCAGAAACAATGTCAGTAGGAACGCCATGAAGTCTTACAATTTCCTTGACAAAGGCCTTAGCGAGAGTTTTAGCGCAGGGCAGTTTGACGAAGGGAACCAAGTGACACATCTTGCTAAAACGGTCCACGACCACCCAGATGACAGTAAAACCCTCAGAGGGGGAAAGGTCAGTTATAAAGTCCATAGCCAAATGTGTCCAAGGAGCACTGGGGACCTCCAAAGGACAAAGTAACCCCGCAGCAGGAGTATGTGAGGACTTAGATCTAGCACATATAGTACATTGGCGCACCCACTTAATGACTTCCTTCTGCCATCCAGGCCACCAAAAACTGCGACCCACCAGTCTCTTGGTCTCAGAGATTCCGGGATGACCTGCCAACCGAGATTCGTGACACTCAACAAACAAATCTCTCCTAAAGGTCCCAGGCACAAACAACCTCCCATGAGGAGTGTTAGATGGGGCATTCTCCTGAGCTTTAAGAATCTCATCTTCCAAAACGGAGTCTAAAGCAGCTATCACAACACCTTCTTGTAAAATGTTTTCCTCTTTCTCAGCACAGACTATGGGAGAAAAACTGCGAGACAAGGCATCCGCCTTAACATTCTTAGTACCAGGGATGTAAGTAACGGAGAAATTAAACCGCGAGAAAAACAGTGCCCACCTAGCCTGACGGGCATTCAGGCGCTTGGCAGCATCAAGATATATCAGATTTTTATGATCCGTAAGAACCTGAACGGGAAATTCCGCACCTTCCAAGAAGTGGCGCCAGTGTTCAAATGCGAGTTTAATAGCCAATAATTCCCGATTACCAATATCGTAATTCAATTCAGTCTCCGAAATTTTTTTTGAAAAAAAGGCACAGGGATGTAATCCATCCCCGTTATCCTGAGACAATACTGCGCCAACCCCCACAGAGGAAGCATCAACCTCAACCAAAAACGGCCTAGTAACATCAGGCTGCATAAGGATGGGAGCAGAGGTGAACCTCTCCTTGAGATACACAAAAGCTTCAATGGCCTCAGAAGACCACTGAACCGCATCAGCATCTTTCCTGGTGAGATCAGTCAGAGGTTTGACAATACTAGAAAAATTTTTTATGAATTTTCTATAGTAATTGGCGAAACCCAAAAACCTCTGTATCGATTTCAAACCAATAGGCCTAGGCCATTCCTGCACAGCCTGAACCTTAACCGGATCCATCTCAAAACCTTTGCTGGAGATAATGTAGCCCAAAAAACTAATTCTCTGTACAGCGAACTCACATTTCTCCAGCTTAGCAAAAAGCGAATTGTCCATTAATAACTGTAATACCTCACGCACGCTCCGCCAATGAGACTCCAGATCTGGCGAATAAATCAAAATGTCATCCAAATACACAACCACATTTTTACCGATCAAAGGTCTAAGGATGTCATTAATCAGATTCTGAAAAAATGCAGGAGCATTAGTAAGACCAAAAGGCATAACCAGATTCTCAAAATGACCCACAGGAGTGTTAAAAGCAGTCTTCCATTCATCACCCTCCTTCATGCGCAACAGATTGTATGCCCCCTTAAGGTCAATTTTAGAGAACCACTTGGCCCCCAATAACTGGTTAAACAGATCAGGAATCAATGGCAGTGGGTAAGGATTGCGTACCGTAATTTTGTTAATCTCACGAAAATCCAGACAAGGACGTAAACCGCCGTCCTTTTTTTTTACAAAAAAAAATCCAACCGCCACAGGAGACTTAGAGGGCCTAATGTGACCGGCGGCCAAACTTGTCTGTATGTATTCCTCCAAAGCCTTCCTCTCAGGAATAGTAAGGTTAAATAAACGACTTTTAGGAAGAATCGCTCCAGGGACAAATTCAATAGAACAATCATAGTCTCTATGGGGAGGCAAAACCTGCGATTCTTTCTCAGAAAAAACTCTCCAAAAATCCTGAATAGGAACAGGCAATTCTCCCCTATCCAAAGCTGCAATACGCCCGTTACAACACTTGTCATAACATTTATGGCTCCAGGATTTAATTTCACTGGTAGACCAATCCAGTACAGGATTGTGAAATTTTAACCAGGGCAAACCCAATATTACTGGAGAAGGCAAGTTATTCAACACTACCAAATCCAATTTCTCATGGTGAACACCATTAATAGTGAGAGGAAATTCACTGACCTTGAGAGTAATATTCTTCAAAGGGGAGCCATCCACAGAAACCACAGCAATGGGGGATGATAAAGGTTCAGGTTTTAAATTGAGTTTTTCCACGAATCCCCCATCAATTACATTCAGTGTAGACCCGCAATCAACAAACACCCGAAATTCCATTAATTTTTCCTGAGCAATCGTGGAAGCAGCTAAAAATATACCCTTGGAATTTAAACAGGCAATACGGGCGTGACTGACCATTTTTTTTTCTTTCTTCATACGAAGCTCACAGCCTTCAAATGACCAGATTTTCCGCAATAGAAACACAAGCCTTCCGAAAAACGACGGTCTTTTTCTTGAGAGCGAGGTGCCACCGATCCAATCTCCATCGGTTCACCACTGTTAGTACACACATTATCATAACCAGAAACTGACATAGCAGAGGATTTGCTCTCATTAACCCTAGCACGCAGTCTTCTATCCACCCGTATAGCTAATTGCATAGCCTGTTGCAAATCCTCAGGTGTAGGATAAGCAATTAGCAGGTCTTTAACCCTTTCACTGAGCCCAGCAAGAAATAGACTTTTCAGAGCAGAATCGTTCCACCCTGTTTGAGTGGACCAACGACGAAAATGAGTACAATATTTTTCCACATTACCTGATCCTTGTTTTAAACGTCTCAACTCAGTCTCAGCTGATGCCACACGGTCAGGATCATCATATAATAATCCTAAAGCAGAAAAAAAACTATCCACTGATCTGAAGCATGTATCACTAGGTTGCAAAGAAAAGGCCCACTCCTGAGGCTCTTTGCGCAAAAGTGACATTATGAACCCTACGCGCTGGGATTCATCCCCAGAGGACTTGGGTCTCAAACGAAAATACAATAAGCAAGCATTTTTAAATGAAAAAAATTCTCGATGTTCACCAAAAAATAAATCCGGCAAACATACCTTAGGCTCCAAGAAATATGCTCCAGGACAGTTACTCACGTGCTGACGGAGCTCGGCCACTTCCAGAGAGAGTCCCTGCAGGTGTTTAGCCAAATCCTGAACCGACACCATGATGGAACAAAAAAAAAAAAAAAAATCTTTCCTTAGAGAATTTGCAGGCTGGACTTACTGTTATGTTCTGCTACCAAAGCTAAGGAAAGAGAGGAGATCTGTCCCTACTATAGGACTCAGCTGAATCCTTACGATGTAACAGGGAACCTGATCCTGCGATCAGACCTGCTAAAGTCCTAATCTAGTCTGTACGGAGACCTATAGATGTGGGGAGGGAATCCCTACAAGTACTAAGGACTGGGAGGAATATGGGACACCTCCTAACAGAAATAGTAGCAGACAGACGAACAAACAAAATAGATAGAACATAGAGGTCCGTAGACCAAGCAAACTAACAGAGCTAGATACAGAGCACAGGCTAGCTAGAAAGTAGATATACAATGAAGTCCAGCAAAGCCAGAAGGGCGGAGCAGGATTAAATAGGCCAACAAGGTCATGTGACCAGCAAAGGAAAAAAAACCTAACAGCAAGGTTCTAACACATTAGTGCTGCATTGTTTGATGTGGATCATGTTATATTTGAACAAATATTGACTACTTATGACTTCAGGTTACGGTGATGTGTGACCCTCCATTGTCAGTACTCTGTTGGATTAATACTGTTCATAAATATATATGTTATTTCAATAAAGATATAAATTTGAGACATTAGGCACTCATTGTTGTTCTTGTGGTGGTATTCAGGAAATGTCTGACCTCTGTAATTGCAAACAAAGGTTTCTGTACCAATTATTAAGTTCTGTTTTTCTATTGCATCAAATACTTATTTCATGCAATAAAATGCAAATTTATGATGTAAAAATCATACAATGTGATTTTCTGATTTTTTTTTTAAGATTCTGTCTCTCACAGGTGAAGTGTACCTACGATAAAAATTACAGACCTCTCCATTCTTTGTAGGTGGGAAAACTTGCAAAATCGGCAGCTATCAAATAGTTATTTTCCCCACTGTATGTAGAGACTTAAGGAGAAACGGGAGCCGTAATTCACGGGCGCTGCCAATAAGTCACAGGCTGAATGTGCATCAAAAGATTCTTTATTAATACAATGCGTTTCAGAATCTGATCGACTCCTTCTTTAGGTACATTATAACAGAAGACACCTCCTCCCTTAAATAAGGAAGTGGAGGTTATGTATACAATGCAGCTTAAGACAATGACTGCATAAAACCCACAAATAAAAAGTAATAATAAAAAAAATGATTGGTTATTAGATAAAAGAACTTGAATTAATTAAGATAAAAATTACCTGACTCTTATTCTAACATGGGTTTTTGATAATTTTATTTAACAATCCCAGGACCAGTGTCGGCAATTTAAAAATCCAATAGGATTCTCTATTAATTATTCTGTGGTACTGATTTGAAATATAATCTCAGATACAGAGTATTGGTGATAGAAAAAAGAAATACAAAAATAGTACTCTAGTTGCCCGAGCCTTTATATCGGTCCTGTATAAAAGATGGTTATTATCTGTCCTGCTGGCAGTCATTAGACTGGCAAGGATGTAAATGACCCAAATAGAGCTGTATATATTCGAATCCTTACTGTTTTTTCCGACAAAGACACAATCCTGTTCTTTATATGAAATGTGAGCAGATCAAGTACAGTGTATAATTTCTAATCAGAGAAATAGGTTATGGTATAATATCTGAATCCTTAGGAAGCGCCTGGATGAGGCTCTGATGGGCATTGTGTTTCATAAGGCTCATAATATTTAGTGAGCCATATATTAATATCAAGGAGCAGTCTGGGGAATATGAGATTGAGGAGATCTGCAGGGACATTCAAGACTAAAGAGAGTTAGGAATTTTTAAATTAATTGCATCTGTTTTGTCTGACAGAATTTAAAAAATGTATGTTTTCAACAATATTTCATTTGACAAATCCACGTGAAATATGTGAAAAAGATTTGATAGGTTACCTGGAAGTGTTATCAGTGGCAGAAGGTACAGATCAGATGTTCTTGTGTCCCTGAACCACTTTCACAGTTTTATCTTACGGACACTGAGTGGATTAAAAAAGAACGATGACCATATATGCTACACATACAACCCCTGGCAAAAATTATGGAATCACCGGGCTCGGAGGATGTTCATTCAGTTGTTTAATGTTATTGAAAAAAAGCATATCACAGACATGAAACAAAACTAAAGTAATTTCAAATGGCAACTTTAGGGCTTTAAGAAACACTAAAAGAAATCAAGATTAAAAATGTGGTACTCAGTAAGGGTAATTTTTTTCAGACCAAGCAGAGGGAAAAAATTATGGAATCACTCAATTCTGAGGAAAAAATTATGGAATCACCCTGTAAATTTTCATTTCCAAAACTAACACCTGCATCAAATTAGATCGTTAGTCTGCATCTAAAAAGCAGTGATCACACCTTGGAGAGCTGTTGCAACAAGTGGACTGACATGCATCATGGCTCCAACAGGAGAGATGTCAATTGAAACAAAGGGGAGGATTATCAAACTCTTAAAAGAAGGTAAATCATCACGCAATGTTGCAAAAGATGTTGGTTGTTCAAAGTCAGCTGTGTCTAAAATCTGGACCAAATACAAACAACATGGGAAGGTTGTTAAAGGCAAACATACTGGTAGACCAAGGAAGACATCAAAGCGTCAAGACAGGAAACTTAAAGAAATATGTCTCCAAAACAGGAAATGCACAACAAAACAAATGAGGAACTGGAGTCAATGTCTGAGACCGATCTGTAAGAAATCGCCTAAAGGAAATGGGATTTATATTCAGAAAAGCTAAACAAAAGCCATCATTAATGTTATGATCTGCAACAAGTACTAAGGAAAGATAGAGGAAAGCTGTCCCTACAGTAAGACTAAGCTGAATCCCTATGATGTAGCGGGCTGCCTGTTCCTAGCGAACAGACCCGCCTTAGTCCTCGGCTAGTCTGAACGAAGACCTATAGAATAAAGGGAGGGGTCCCTAAAAGAACTAAGGACTGGGACAAAAAAGGGACACCTCCTAAACAGAGAAGTTGTTGCAGAACACAAAAAGACAAACTGACAAAAAGGTACTAGAGGTCCCAGAAGGACCAAGCGAACTGACAGAGAAAGGCACCGAAGCACCAGGCTACAGAAACAAACAGTCAAACACTGAAGTCCAGCACAGCCAGAAGGGCGGAGCTGGAATAAAGGCAGATGGTCATGTGACCGCAAAACACAAGATGGAAAAAACAAACAGGAGGGTTATAACAGTACCCCCTCTTTTATGATCCTCCGGATCCTCCAGGCTCAGGCCTATCCGGAAACCTCCTGTGAAAAGCTTTAACAAGCCTAGGAGCAGAGACATCATCCGTCCTTACCCAGGAGTTGTCTTCGGGACCGAAACCCTTCCAGAGACAAGATACTGTAATCTCCCTCTATGCCATCTAAAATTCAAGATACGAGAAATTTCATATTCGCCGTCTTCCACCACAGGAGGAACTGTAACAGTGGCGTCCTTATCAGATACATCAGCCTTTTTCAACAAGGAAACATGAAACACAGGATTAATCTTCCAGGAAGTAGGGACATCCAACCTTACCGCAGACGGGTTAACAACCTGAAGCACTTTAAATGGACCCACAAACCCAGTTTTTTAGAGGAAATCCTCAACCGCAGGTTCTTCGAGGACAACCAAACCATGTCACCCACAGAAAACAAAACCTACTTACGTTTCCTGTCAAAATACTTCTTGGACTTCTTGTTAGCCTCTTGAAGGTTGCAACGTACATTAGTCCAAACTCTCTCCAAATCACCGGAAAAATTCTCCTCCTCCGACACCGCCGACCCCAATTTGGAGAACGAACCAAAAGACGGATGTCTCCCAGTACAACAAAAAAAGGAGAACACCCAGCAGAGGAGGATTTATGATTGGTAAGAGCAAATTCTGCGAGAGGCAGAAACTCAGACCACACCTCTTGATTGTCCGCCGCAAAACAACGCAAAAGCTGTTCAACATCCTGGTTCTTTCTTTCAGTCTGTCCATTAGACTCAGGATGATACCCAGACGAAAATGACAAATGGACTCCTAACCTGTCACAAAAAGCACGCCAAAAGCGAGCCACAAACTGAGGTCCTCTATCAGAAACAATACCCGTGGGAACGCCATGGAGCTTGACAATCTCCTTAACAAACGCCTTAGCGAGTGTCTTGGCGCAGGGCAACTTCATGAATGGAACCAAATGACACATCTTACTAAAACGGTCCACGACCACCCAGATGACAGTAAAACCCTCGGACACAGGAAGATCAGTAATAAAATCCATTGTGAGATGCGTCCAAGGCGCACTAGGAACCTCCAGAGGGCAAAGCAACCCCGCAGCAGGAGTATGTGAAGCCTTTGACCTGGCACACACAGTACACTGACGCACCCACTTGATGACTTCCTTCTGCCATCCAGGCCACCAAAAACTGCGACTGACAGGTCTCTTAGTTTCCGAAATTCCTGGATGACCTGCCAGAGACACATGACAGTCCACAAACAAATCTCTCCTAAAGGCTCTAGGCACGATCAACCTCCCATGGGGAGTGTTAGATGGAGCATCATCTTGAGCTTTCAGAATCCCATCCTCCAAAACGGAGTCCAATGCCGCCACCACAACTCCTTTCTGTAAAATGCTCTCCTCCTCCTTGGCACCGACCGTAAGAGAGTAGCTGCGAGATAAAGCATCGGCTATAACATTCTTAGTACCAGGGATATAGGTAACAGAAAAATGAAACCGAGAAAAAAAAGTGCCCACCTAGCTTGACGGGCATTCAAGCGCTTGGCAGCATCCAGATAGATCAAATTCTTATGATCTGTGAAAACCTGAAAAGGAAATCTAGCCTTCCAAAAAATGACGCCAATGTTCAAACGCGAGTTTAATAGCCAGCAACTCCCGATTTCCAACATCATAATTCAGTTTGGTTTCCAAAAAAATTTTCAAAAAGAAGGCACAAGGATGTACTCCACCGTTGCTTTCCTGAGACAAAACTGCTCCGACCCCCACCGATGAAGCATCGACCTCAACCAAAAAAGGCTTGGTCTCATCAGGCTGCATAAGGATAGAGGCAGAACTGAACCTCTCTTTGAGATACTCAAATGCTTCAATGTCCTCAGTAGTCCACTGGGCCGTATTGGCACCTTTTCTGGTGAGATCGGTCAGAGGCTTAACAATTATAGAAAATTCTTAATGAATTTCCTGTAATAATTGGCAAAACCAAAAAATCTCTGTACAGATTTCAAACCAATAGGCCTAGGCCATTCCTGCACAGCCTGAACCCTCACCGGGTCCATCTCAAAGCCCTCGCTGGAGACAATGTAGCCCAAAAAACTAATTTTCTGCACAGCAAACTCACATTTCTCCAGCTTAGCAAAGAGTGAATTATCACTCAATAACTGCAAAACTTCACGTACACTCTGCCAATGGGACTCTAAATCTGGTGAGTAAATCAAAATGTCACCCAAATACACAACCACATTCTTACCAATCAAAGGTCTCAGGATGTCATTAATAAGGTTCTGAAAAAATGCAGGTGCATTGGTAAGACCAAAAGGCATCACGAGATTCTCAAAATGACCTACCGGAGTGTTAAAAGCAGTTTTCCATTCCTCACCCTCCTTCACTCGTAACAAATTGTATGCCCCCCCCCCCGGAGATCAATTTTAGAGAACTACTTGGCCCCCACCAACTGGTTAAACAAGTCAGGAATTAACGGCAATGGGTAGGAATTGCTTACGGTAATCTTATTAATTTCACGAAAATCCAGACAAGGACGTAAACCCCCGTCCTTTTTTTTAACAAAGAAAAATCCAACTGCTACAGGCGACTTAGAAGGTCTAATGTGACCAGCAGCCAGGCTAGTCTGTATGTACTCCTCCAAGGCCTTTCTTTCAGGAATAGTCAGATTAAACATGCGACTCTTGGGAAGAGTAGCTCTAGGAACAAACTCAGTGGCGCAATCATAATCCCTATGAGGAGGTAAAACTTGCGACTCCTCCTCTGAAAAAACCCTCCAAAAATCTTGAATAGGTACAGGTAATTCCCTTTTTTCCACAGCCGCAATGCGACCATTACAACATTTATCATAGCACTTCGGACTCCAAGACTTAATCACATTAGTAGACCAGTCCAGTAAAGGATTGTCCAGTTTTAACCAAGGCAAACCTAAAACGACCGGAGAGGGTAAATTATCTAATACAACCAAGTCCAAAATTTCTTGGTGAACTCCATTGATAGTGAGGGGAAATGCAGCAACCTTGTGAGTAATACATTTCAAGGGAGTGTTATCAATTGCAATCACAGAAATAGGTGATGACAAAGGTTTGGATTTCAATTTAAGGTTTTCCAAAAACCCTTTATCAATCACATTAAGTGTTGAACCACAATCCACAAATACCTGAAATTCAATCAAATTTTCCTGCAAAGTAGTACTCCCAGAAAGAAATACTCCGGCAGAGCGTAAACAAGCTATACGGGCGTAACTGACTTTTTTTTTTTCTTTACTTAAACGAAGCTCACAATACTTAAATCAAATGGTCAGCTTTGCCACAATAAAGACACAATCCCTCGGCGAACCTCCGGTCTCTTTCCTGAGAGGAGAGCGACTTCGCCCCTACCTCCATCGGTTCTCCGCCGTCAGAGCAGATTTTCTGGGGACTAGGACCGGACATTACAGAAGTCTTTACCTCATTCACCCTGGACCTCAGTCTCCTGTCCACTCGAACAGCTAACTGCATGGCATCCTGCAGAGTCTCAGGTGCGGGGAATGCAATTAGCAAATCCTTAACCCTTTCACTCAGACCAGCAAGAAATAAACATTTCAGCGCAGGATCATTCCATAAGACTTCTGAAGCCCATCTCCTGAAGTGTGTGCAATAATTTTCAACATCACTTGAACCCTGATTCAAACGCCTGAGTTCTGTCTCAGCAGATGAGACTCAGTCAGGATCATCATATAATAGACCCATAGCAGAAAAAAAAAAATTCTACAGACCTTAAACACGGATCATTAGGTTGGCGAGAAGAGGCCCACCCCTGTGGTTCATTGCGCAAAAGTGACATAATAAAACCAATGCACTGTGATTCATTCCCAGAGGACCTTGGTCTCAAACGAAAATATAACAAACAAGCATTTTTAAAGGAAAAAAAATCTTGCTGTTTACCATAAAAAAACATCAGGCAGTCCTACCTTGGGTTCAACAAAATGCGCTCCAGAACAGCTACTCACGTGTTGCTGGAGCTCGGCCACCTCCAGAGACAATCCCTGCAGGTGTTGAGCCAAATCCTTGATGGAAACCATACTGATCCCCAAATTTCTTTCCTTTTAGTTTTTTGGGCTGGACTTACTGTTATGATCTGCAACAAGTACTAAGGAAAGATAGGGGAAAGCTGTCTCTACAGTAAGACTAAGCTGAATCCCTATGATGTAGCGAGCTGCCTGTTCCTAGCGAACAGACCCGTCTTAGTCCTCGGCTAGTCTGAACGAAGACCTATAGCATTAAGGGAGGGGTCCCTAAAAGAACTAAAGACTGGGACAAAAAGGGACACCTCCTAAACAGAGAAGTTGTTGCAGAACACAAAAAGACAAACTGACAAAAAGGTACTACAGGTTCCAGAAGGACCAAGCGTACTGACAGAGAAAAGCACCGAAGCACCAGGCTAGAGCAACAGTCAAACACTGAAGTCCAGCACAGCAAAAAGGGCGGAGCTGGAATATAAAGGCAGATGGTCACGTGACCGCAAAACACAAGATGGAAAAAACAAACAGGAGGGTTCTAACAATTAACACCTAAACAGAAAAAAACAAGGTTACAATGGGCTAAGGAAAAGCAATCGTGGACCGTGGATGACTGGATGAAAGTCATATTCAGTGATGAATCGCGAATCTGCATGGGGCAAGGTGATGATGCTGGAACTTTTGTTTGGTGCCGTTCCAATGAGATTTATAAAGATGACTGCATGAAGAGAACATGCAAATTTCCACAGTCATTGATGATATGGGACTGCATGTCAGGTAAAGGCACTGGGGAGTTGGCTGTCATTACATCTTCAATAAATGCCCAAGTTTACATTGATATTTTGGACAGTTTTCTTATCCCATCAATTGAAAGGATGTTTGGGGATGATGACATCATTTTTCAAGATGATAATGCATCCTGCCATAGAGCAAAAACTGTGAAAACATTCCTTGAAAGAAGACACATAAGGTCAATGTCATGGCCTGCAAATAGTCCGGATCTCAATCCAATTGAAAATCTTTGGTAGAAGTTGAAGAAAATGG
This sequence comes from Phyllobates terribilis, assembly GCF_046119375.1. Classification (NCBI taxonomy): domain Eukaryota; kingdom Metazoa; phylum Chordata; class Amphibia; order Anura; family Dendrobatidae; genus Phyllobates; species Phyllobates terribilis. The sequence goes on from NW_027362825.1 coordinate 6,136,840, forward strand.
TCCATGACAAGGCTCCAACCTGCAAAGCTGATATGGCAACAGCAATCAGAGAAAGTTGGAGCCAGATTGATGAAGAGTACTGTTTGTCACCGATTAAGTCCATGCCTCAGAGAATGCAAGCTGTTATTAAAGCCAGAGGTGGTGCAACAAAATACTAGTGATGTATTGGAGTGTTCTTTTGTGTGTTTGTCTTTCATGATTCCATAATTTTTTCCTCAGAATTGAGTGATTCCATAATTTTTTCCCTCTGCTTGGTCTGAAAAAAATTACTCTTACTGAGTACCACATTTTTTATCTTGATTTCTTTTAGTGTTTCTTAAAGCCATAAAGTTGCCATTTGAAATTACTTTCGTTTTGTGCCATGTCTGTGATCTGCTTTTTTTCAACAACATTAAACAACTGAATGAACATCCTCTGAGCCTGGTGATTCCATAATTTTTGCAACAGGGTGGTATATGCACAAAGCTGTGAATATTATAGCAGGTTTATTATCAGAATATCCTGCCCTATGTACAGGCTGATGAAAAAACACAGTTAGCTCTGATGTATTTATGATGGGATTGCATCCTCCGCCACACCTGGAACTCACATTGGGCTTTCTATAAGTGCAAACACAGCAGCTTGTCATCCAGTCACTGCTAAAGGACAGGGAAGTCAAGGAAAGTAACAGAGTACAGCTTCCCAAAATACCACTACCTTTAGGCTATGTGCCCACGATGCAGAAATGCTCCGGATTTTTCCCTGAGCGTTTCTGCATCTCCCTGGCAGAAAAAACGCATGCGGATTGTACATGCGTTTTTCCTGCCACGGACAAGCGAAAGTGAAGCGTTTTGATCATGCGATTTCTCATGCGGGATGTCGAGCGCTTTCCAAGCGATTTTAGCATCAATTGGAAAGTGCTTGACAACCTGGTCACACTATATAAATCCATGCAACCGGCATGGATTTTATATAGTGTGACCAACATAGGTGGATTATAATGAGGGCAATCTGGGCTACCGCCCAGGGGCACGGGGCTCCGGGGGGTCCATGGCCAGATTTTCCTCATTATAATATGTGCGGCGCCACGGAACAAACCGGCAGTCAGAGGCGGGGGGCCCCCAGACCGCTCCCCCAGCAGCGGCGGCCGGCCGGGCCAACACTGCACCTGTTAACTTCCCTGTGTGCTGGACCGGCCGCGTCACAGCTAGGAGACACGGCCCTGTGCGCGGCCGTGTCTGCTAGTGTGACGTCACGCAGTGCACACCCTGCACTGCTACTTACCACCGGAGAGGAGCTGGACGACGGGAGCCGGGGGATGGTCAGTGAGTGTATAGATGGCTACGTGCGGCCTTCCGCTGTGTATAGATGGCTACGTGCGGCCTCCTGCTGTGTATAGATGGCTGCGTGCAGCCTCCCAATGGGTATAGATGGCACCGTGCGGCCTCCTGCTGCGTATAGATGGCACTGTGCGGCCTCCCGCTGTGTATAGATGGCTACGTGCGGCCCCCTGCTGTATATAGAAGGCGCCATGCGGCCCCCTGCTGTGTATAGATGGCGCTGTGCGGCCCCCCGCTGTGTGTGGGGGGCACCGTGCGGCCTCCCGCTGTATCTGGGGGGCGCCGTGCAGCCTCCTGCTGTGTATAGATGGCACCATGCGGCCCCCTGCTGTGTATAGATGGCACTGTGTGGCCCTCTGCTGTGTATAGATGGTACCGTGCGGCCTCCTGCTGTGCATAGATGGCGCCGTGCGGCCCCCTGCTGTGTATTGATGGCTACGTGCGGCCTCCTGCTGTGTATAGATGGCACCGTGCGGCCTCCCGCTGTGTAAAGATGGTACCATGCGGCATCCCGCTGTGTATAGATGGTGCCGTGCGGCCCCCTGCTGTGTATTAATGGTGCTGTGTGGCCTCCTGCTGTGTATAGATGGCTACGTGTGGCCCCCTGCTGTGTATAGATGGCACCGTGCGGCCTCCTGCTGTGTATAGATGGCTACGTGCAGCCCCCTGCTGTGTATAGATGGCGCCGTGCGGCCCCCCGCTGTGTGTGGGGGGACACCGTGCGGCCTCCCGCTGTATCTGGGGGGCGCCGTGCAGCCTCCTGCTGTGTATAGATGGCACCATGCGGCCCCCTGCTGTCTATAGATGGCACTGTGTGGCCCTCTGCTGTGTATAGATGGTGCCGTGCGGCCTCCTGCTGTGTATAGATGGCACCGTGCGGCCCCCTGCTGTGTATTGATGGCTACGTGCGGCCTCCTGCTGTGTATAGATGGCACCGTGCGGCCTCCTGCTGCGTATAGATGGCACCGTGCGGCCTCCTGCTGCATATAGATGGCACCGTGCGGCCTCCCGCTGCATATAGATGGCACCGTGCGGCCTCCCGCTGCATATAGATGGCTACGTGAGGCCTCTTGCTGCATATAGATGGCTACGTGCGGCCTCCCGCCGTGTATAGATGGCTACGTGCGGCCTCCCGCCGTGTATAGATGGCTACGTGCGGCCTCCCGCCGTGTATAGATGGCTACGTGCGGCCTCCCACCGTGTATAGATGGCTATGTGCGGCCTCCCGCCGTGTATAGATGGCTACGTGCGGCCTCCCGCCGTGTATAGATGGCTACCTGTGGCCTCCCGCTGTGTATAGATGGCTACGTGCGGCCTCCTGCTGTGTATGGGAGGATTGTGGCAGCTCTTATTGTGTGCAGGGTCTCATACTGTATATAGGGGATGTCAGCATACTTAATTGTGCTCAATATTAAGTCATATAATTAATGTAAAAAAAAATATTATAATTAATATATTAATATTGTGCCAAATTAATTTCACGTGAACTATCACACGATCTATCACTGGGGATCATGTGACATATCACGTGATACATCAGGTGTGTGTGTGGGGGGGGGGGGCCTTCTAAACTGCCCAGGGCCCTTGCTACTTTTAATCCACCCCTGGTGACCAAGCTAGTTAAAAATAAAAATAAAAATGGTAAAAAAAAAAAAAAAAACATATACTCACCTTCCGATGGCCCCTGGTCTCCTTATTCGATGCGTCCGGTCTACCCGGTGTTTCGCGGTTGTGTAAAAAGACCTTCCATGACGTCATTTAGTCATGTGGCAGGTCACGCGATCGCCGACGTCAGCGGTCACGTGACCCGTCACATGACTAAATTACGTCATGGCAGGTCCTTTTACAATATCGCGAAGCCAGGACGCATCGTACAGGAGACCGAGGGCCATCAGAAGGTAAGTACAATGTATATTTTATATTTTAATTCTTTTTTTTTTACAGGTACTATCGTACCCGGGTCTGGATGACAGTCTCCTCTTCTCCAGACCTGGGTACCATCCGCACATTGAATCGCTTAATATCCGCATGTGCCCATGTAGTCATGCGGATATTAAACGATTTAATGCAAGTCAATGGCGGCAAAAATGCAGTGATTATGCAAAATAATTGGTAGTGCTGCGGATTTTTCCGCAATGATAATCCGCAGCGGAAATTTCCACAGCATGTGCACAACACATGCGGATTATCATTGGGGAACATTGCAGACCTTCTACCAAGCGTTTTTTAAGCGTATCTGCAGCAGAATTGCCGCTGCGGAAACGCTTAAAAAATGCATAGTGGGCACACTGCCTCATTATCTTGTCTTATCTTGACTTCCAGCAGTAAAACAGAGCTATGATGAAATCATCCTCTACTAAAGATAATTAGATGGCCCTGCTTAACCTGTCCCAGTCTACACAGCAAAGCTGACAAGTGAGCTGCAAATGCACCCAGCAGTCTATTGTGTGGGCTCTAATGGCCATGAAGAAACCAGCAATATTTTATTAATTTTATTTGTATAGTAACAAAAATAAGTAAAATTCATTTTATAAGAAAAAATAGTAACAAATTGTAAAAAAAAATACTAGTTAGGTGGTAACCTTGGAGAAATGTAGAATGTTTTGACCCAGGATGTCCAATGATTGCTGTGTTCCGTTTATTGTTTCAAATTCCTTTTTATTCATTTTTTAATATTTTTGTTATTTTTTCTTTCAAGGCTCTCTTCACATCATTATTTCTCAAGCAATATATGATGGGATTCACCAATGGAGGAAGAACACTATATACAATTGATGAGGCTTGAACAACATAAAATGAATCTGCAGACTTAGGACCATTGTAGCTAAAAACACCCGTTATGTAGAAAACTGTGACAACAATGAGGTGGGAGGAACTTGTGGAAAAGACTTTCTGCCTCCCCATGGAAGAGTGAATTTTCAGTATGGTGGAAATGATGTGGACGTAGGAGTTCATCACAACTAGAAATGTTGAGGCACCTAGCAAGGCAGTGTCTATATGCAGTAACATTTGAATGGTCTTGATATCACTACAAGCAGCTTCCAACATTGGAAGGACATCACAGAAGAAATTGTTAACGTGGCGTTTATCACAAAACCTCAGTTTCAAAGTCATCAAAGTGTGAGACATGGCGTTCACGCATCCAATGATGCAACATCCAGCCACAACATAAAAGCAGAACAGCCTATTCATAATAATGGAGTAACGTAAAGGGTTACATATGGCCACATATCGGTCATAGGCCATGGCAGTGAGAAGAAGACTCTCAGTCCCTCCAACATAAACAAAGAAATAGAGCTGTAAAAAACATTCATGAAATGATATTCCTCTGTTCCCTGTTATGGCATTCACCAGCATAGCGGGGAGGGTGACCGTAGAGTAACGGACATCTAAGATGGATAGACATCTCAAGAAAAAGTACATGGGGGTTTGGAGTTGGCTGGATACTTGGATAATACTAAACACAGAGAGATTCCCAAGAAGAACCACAATGTAGGTGAGGCCAAGTAAAAGTGAACAGGAAGCTTTGCCCATGGAAAATCCTAGTAGGATGAAGTCATCCATGGAAGTCTTGTTTACAGGCATAATAAAAATCTAAGGGAACGACATAAAGACATAATATTAGAAACAAACTCATGGAGCCCAATGAAAGGATCCCACCATGTAACTTTGCGTGGTCTTTCACTTCATGGATATGTTGCCTCCACTTTTTTGATAACACAACTCAAAGGGAAATATTAAGGAGGGAAGAAATTTGAGGAACTGATTTATTATAATTATATTAACAGTAGAACATTTTTTTGAGTTTCCGTGGTACCTGGGCTGAGTCTTGGATCAGAGGCTACTCAAGCTATTGATATGAGTAAGCAAATTTTTAGGTCATATTCTATTAACAGTACCACAATAATTCAGTGAACTTTTTAGAATGACTTTCATAAATGTTACTAAAGTCAAATGGCATCGTGAGGGTCTGAATGTTAGAACAACCAGGAGCAATGGGACTGAATGAAAAACCTTAATTCAATGATTTAGACATGTGTTCCATTACTTTTGTCCATATAGTGTGTGTTATTAGTGGGATGTGGCATTTAGTCTTATATTTCCTGTCTACAGATTCTCTATAAAAGTTCTGAAACCAAACAAAAAAAGCTGTCAAGTTTATAATAGTAATTAGAAGAGGGAGCAAAAGGATGGAAGCTGCAGTATCTCTCCTTCAGTGTCTGTGTGATGGGAGCATAGAAGGTGGCTGCAGCTGTGGCTTATCAGATAGCGTTTAGTGAAGTGGTATTTGAAATGGGGGAGAGGGTCAGCAGGGGGAGACATCTGATTGGAATGATTTAATTGTTGTTTTCAAATCTGTTGAGAAAAACATTATGTTTAACCCATTCACGACCGATGACGTATATTTACGTCTTCGTCCGAGATCAACCCGCGGCTGTTAATCAGTTAAATGCCGCTGTCAATCACTGATAGCAGCATTTATTACACGCCGGACGGAAGCGCCTCATTGATCCTGCACATCGGCGCCCCTGTCATCACGATCTTCCTGTGAATGCTGGCCCGTGGCCGGCATTCATAGGAGATGATGATTTTTGCTACATATAGCACAGGCGATCGGACAAGTCTCCTAAGGGGACTATTAAATAAAGTAAAAAAAAAAAGTTGAAAAAAATATAAAAAAAAACATAAAAGTTCAAATAACCCCCCCTTTTGACCCATTAAAAATAAAACAATTAATAAAAATTAAAAATACACATATTTGGTATTGCCGAAAAAAGAAAAAAATCAAAAGGCCAGAATTATGTTTTTTGGTCGCCGTGACATTGCAATAAAATGCAATAAAAGGTGATTAAAACATCTTCTCTACCCCAAAATGGTATCAATACAAATGTCAGCATTTAGTTGAAAGGGTTGTCCAGATGACCAATTAAGACAATATTTTTAGGCTTAAAATAAAGGTAATATTTTATGCAGACATACGCAGACCCACCGCCTTCCATTCCCCATTTTATAATTACCATGAGTTCTCTCTTGCAGAGATGTGAAGTCTTTCTCTTACTGCAGCTGCATCATATAAATTTATGATGATAGGAAATGGAGTTGTCCCCGTGTTGAGGTCCTTAACGTTTAACACTTGAAGTTTTAATAAACTATGATTACCATTATGTCACTAGAATTTTAATCTTACTTCAAATGCAACGACCATATTTAGTGATGCATGTGATCCATGTTTGTCTACTTTTATGCCAAGGACTTAGAGCACTGGATCAGAAAAACTTTTAACCATTATAAAGATATATTAGAAGGTTCAAGGTGTTGGATAAACTCAATCTAGTGGACCGAACAAACTTACCTGACTTACCCAGATACTCTGTGTGCAGAATTATTAGGCAAGTGAATATTTTGAACATATCATTTTTATGCAGATTTTCCATCTTCGCACTGTATAAACTTGAATTCTTATTGGGTAGAGCAGATCAATTGATGTGCATTTGTGTAATGAGAGGGGCGAGGCCTAAGGATACAACACTCTTTATCGAGGTGTGCAGAATTATTATGCAGCTTGTTTTCCTAAGGCAAAATGGGCCAAAAATGATTTCACTGACTGATTGCTTGAAAAGAAGTGTCCCACCCCTTAAACATTGCCCATTCCCTATCCATAATGTCTCCATGAAAGGCTGGTTGTATCTACAGCTGATGTAGCTCACTCCACAAATTTGCATTGGATCGTCTCACAGAACTCACTGGTGGTACCAGCTCGGAAGATTATTCTATGAAGTATTTGTCTAGTTTCCATGCAATTATCTGTGAAGTATTGTTTCTTGTACTTATACTATCTTGTTGGAATACTTACTACTAGGAAATAAGAGCAACTTTTAAAATTAATCAGACTAGTGTTCTTTTCATTGTACTTTGTACATATGTTTTTTTGAGTATATGGTCTATGTTGTTTTTGAGAGGAATTTTGCCTGCTTTTTTTCTGCACAGCCATATGTGTCACTTTTCTATTGCTTGGTTAGAAATGTATTTGATAGATTTTGAGTTGTTTTGGTTATTATCCTCAATTTAACAGAAAATCAACAATTGAGATAGAAATTGTAAGTTTTACATTTAGTTGTATAATAATAATCCTGCACACTAAGGCTATGTGCCCAAGATGCAGAAATGCTCCGGATTGTACATGCGTTTTCCTGCCAGGGACATGCGGAAGTGAAGTGTTCTTCATATGCATTTCCGCATCCGGGTTGTCAAGCGCTTTCCAAGCGATTTTAGCATCACTTGGAAAGTGCTTGTCAACTTGGTCACACTATATAAATCCATGCAAACGGCATGAATTTATATAGTGTGACCAAAAGAATGGTAAAAAATAAATCTATACTTACCTTCCCATGGCCCTGGTGTCTTGCTTCACTCGGTGCTGAATGCCGGCAGATCGCGGTACACTGCACTGAAGGACCTGCCGACGTCAGCGTCGCGTGACCCGTCACATGACTATGACGTCAGCGCAGGTCCTTCAGTCCATCGCGATTTGCCGGCATGAGAGAAGGAGCGCACCGGGGGCCACCAGAAGGTAAGTATAATATTTATTTTTTATTTTAATCTTTTTTTTTTACAGTTTTCTATGGTACTCGGGTCCAGAGGAGAGTCTCCTCTCCTCTACACCCGGGTACCATCCGCACATTAGAAAGCATGGAATGCGCATCTACATATACAGTGATGCGTAATCCATGCAGTCTAATGCAAGTCAATGGCGGCGAAAACGCAGCGCTTCCGCAAAATAATTGGTAGTGCTGCGTTTTTTTCCGCAATGATAATCCGCAGCGGAAATTTCCGCAGCATGTGCACAGCACATGGGGATTATCATTGGGGAACATGGCAGGCCTTCTACCTTGCGTTTTTTTAGCGTTTCTGCAGCGTTTTTGCCACTGCGGAAATGCTTAAAAAATGCATCGTGGGCACACAGCCTAATAGTCGCCCAATAATTATACACATATAGATATTCTCCTAAGAAAGATGAAACCTCACTTTTACTTTCCTATATATTCAGGTTTGACCGACAGTGCTGGAGTTGTTCAATAATAACATTAATAATCAAAAATACAAATTGCCTAATAATTGTGCACACAGTGTATCACAAGGTCATTCTCCTTTCTAGAATCTTTGACTTCTACAAGCAGACTAATCATCAGCTATATGTCTCTGCGGAGGAATCCATAGTCGGACATCCCCCTAGGGCACCTTCTTAGCAGTCTAAACAGTTTGCCCCACATATTTCTAGTCTCTTCTCCAGCTCTCATCACTCTTCATCCCTACTAGGAATTGATTTATACAATATAAGCATTGCTATGCATTGATTTATACGATATACATTGATTTATACCAAAAGTCTCCCCAAAAGCCTCCTTCCAACACTTTGTATATTCACAGGCTATCCCCAGCCATAAAGTTTATATAATTCTCTCCTCTGAAACCCTGCTTATCTTTAACTTTAAAAGGTGGCAACTCTCTTAAAGAGCTACATGGTTTTTGAAGACGTCATGCAAGCCAGCCTTCATTACTCCAAAAAAATAGTGGATAAATTATATAAAACTCATGCAAAAACAGCCAAAACTATCAGCTCACCATTGTAGAAGTTGGAATGCGAAATATGAAAGTCGATACATGAAAACTGCAGGGCCAGCATCCCCGCTGTGGAACAACAAAAATCATACGGAGAAAAATATATAAAAAGTAAAACATGTATTGAATCATTTAAAAATGATACTAATAAGAAACAAATAAAAAGAGGGACAAAAGAGGGGGCAGAACCTTACTCGTTTCAGACAAGCATGTCCTCAGTCATAGGTACCTTTTGGATTGACTAAGGTACCTATGACTAAGGACACGCTTGTCCAAAGAGCGTAAGGTTCTACCCCGGCTCTTTTGTCCCTCTTTTTCTTAGTTTGATTTTGTGTCTTATGAGTATTATTTTTAAATTATTCAATAAATTTTTTATTTTTTATGTATTTTTCGGTGCGGATTTCTCCTTACGATTTTTTTTTGGTGCGGATTTCTCCTTACAATTTTGTTTCGGTGCGGATTTCTCCTTGCGATTTTATTTCGGTGTGGATTTCTCCTTGCGATTTTTGTGGTATATAAAACACACACTTTCAAATAATTATATGCCTAGAGCTCACATTTTTATTTGCTTGGGATTTTGACCTTGGAATCTCATCTTTTGCGTCATCAAGCATTTACCCAGCCAGCACCTCAATATGCATGAAGCTTCTGGAAGTGAGCTACAAATTCACCATTAGGCTACGTTCAAATGAACGTTGTACCAAATCATCAGATTGTCATCTAAAAATAATGACAGTTTTTCATCTGTATTTTCATCCCTTTGGCATCCATTTTTATACATCAACAGTGAATAAAATTTACACAACCAACTACTACAGCAAACAAAGGTACAACAATGGTCCTCGGATTTGCCATAAGTTTCTGCCTTTTAGGTCATGCCAAAAATATAGCCCTATATTCTGCCGGTACACGTATAGTCTAATTTGCATTTACCCTAAAAAAAAATGTAATTAATCTATGAACTATACATACCCTAAACAGTACTAACAAAACACTAACCAATTCCAATATAAAAAAGATATGAGTCTGAAAAGTGGTGGTCCTCACACCTCGATGTCCAAAGATTCCTAGAACGACAAGGTATTCTCTGGTCAAATAAGGTGATGTGTTGCAGAGGACCAATATACCTTTCCTGTACCAGGATCTTCCATTTATGTCCACCTCTGCTTTTCATAAACACTTGACTTCATTTTTTTTTCTATCGCTTGCGTCTTCCAAGTCTTGTGGTATTTATTGAATCATGTAAATACAAGTGAGGCTAAGACACCAGGGGACAATAGAGGAAACAAAAATCTTCAGGGACCATGAATTTATGGGATTCATTGCTTAAGGCAAATGTATAACTATTGTTTTTTTCTAATTAAAAGAACTAAGAAGATCTAAAAAAAAATAATTATTTATGGTGTTTTCAGATTATTTATTTTGTATTCTATTTTCTGTGTATTTTAGATGCAACAATCTTGGTTTAGCTGCTGGTCTGAGATGTGAACTTCTACAGATTTGCTTCACAAAGGGCATCAGAACATGACAAACGTTGGCTTGCATGGGAGAGTGTTGTGAGCCTATTCTGTCTCAGTAGTGAAAAGGAGGAGAAGGTGAACCGTGCCCATCAGTTATTGTAGCTATTGTGAAAGGTGTTATCTTGTGTAAAATATATATATATATATGTGGTAATTCTATGCAATTCTGTCTGTGATGATAATGAGTAGAGATGAGCAGACGCCCCGAACCTTAAAAGTTTGTGGTTCATACCGGTGCTGAACTCCGAACACGAACTTCTCCTGGAAGTCCATTTTAATGTTCAGAGTTCCGGGGGAAGGAGACAGAGAATGAGAGAGAGAGAGGGAGGGAGAGAGAGTTGTTAAAAAATATTAAAAATAATAAAATCAGATTTACCTATTCTCCTCATGTCCCGCAATGCCTCTCTGCTACTGCTGCCGGCTAGATTTACAAGCTAATAAGTAAATGCTCTAGGCGTGTTAAAACAGAGAATTCCATGGGACTAAAAATGTAGAAATAGATGAAGAAAAAATATCCAGCTTCATAAAATGCAAACTTTTATTGGAAAATAGGTTAAAAGGATTCCATGTCACGATCGTAACAAGCAACGAGTTTTGAACGCATGTACTGGTTTTTACGTTATTCCTGTGATTTGCAATTTGTGTTTAGTGACTGTTGTCATGTGATTTTTATTTCCATGTTTATTGGTGCTTCGCTGCATAAATGTATCATGGGAGTTGAAGTTTCGTAGCCTTGATAAAGAAGCTGCATTGGAAGGTGTTGCTTGTGACAAACTTGACATGGAATCCTTTTAACCTATTTTCCAATAAACGTTTGCATTTTATGAAGCTGGATATTTAATCTTCATATATTTACAAGCTGCAGTGGTGATGTCATGATTGCAAGGAATGTGACCAATGCAGCCAATCATTGAGCTCAGCGGTAATGCCAACGGAAACTGCACAAGCTGCTAAGCCCAGTGATTGGCTGAAGTGGTCATGCTTGTTACAGTTGTGATGTTACCATTGCAGGCTATATACATAGATCAGAGCAGTAGCAGAGAGGCACTGCTCAACCCGTGGTGAAAAACTAAGGCTCATTCCGGACTGCATCTGTGCATACTCTCAGGAGATATGCGACTGACATTATACACAGTTAGGATACATGCTGAGGCATCCACCATAGGGATCAATTGTAAAGTAGAGTATACCCATTGTATAGGGTTATTTGTAGTAGTCCTCTATATAAGAAAGCACAATCTGCTGCACTTTCCTATACAAACAAACGATATGCAGCTACGCACTGGCCAGACAGAATTCGAAAGAAACATAGAAAGGTAGAGTTGTAAGGGATCTCCAGGGTCATCTGGTCCAACCCCATGCTCAATGCAGGATTCACTAAACCATTTCAGACAGATGTCTGTCCAGCCTCTCTTTGAAGACTTCCATTAAGGGGAACTCACCACCTCTCGTGGCAGCCTGTTCCACTCATTGATCACCCTCACTGTCAAAACGTTTTTTCTAATATCTAATCTGTATCTTCTCCTATTCAGTTTCATCCCATTGCTTCTAGTTTTCCTTTGTGCAAATGAGAATAAAGTTGATCCCTCTACAGTGTGACAGTCCTTGAGATATTTATAGACAGCTATTAAGTCTCCTCTCTGTCTTTTCTTTTGCAAGCTAAACATTCCGAAATCCTCTAACCGTTCCTCATAGGACATTGTTTGCAGACCGGTCACCATTTTGGTCTCTCTTCTCTGAACTTGTTCCAATTTCTTTATGTGTTTTTTAGAATGTGGTGCCCAGAACTGGACACGGTATTCCAGATGAGGTCTGACCAAAGAAGAGTAGAGGGGATAATTACTTCACGTGATCTAGACTCTATGCTTCTGTTAATGCCACCCAGAATTGTATTTGCCTTTTTCACTGCTGCATCACACTGTTGACTCATGTTCAGTCTATGATCTATTACTATACCCAAGTCTTTTTCACATGTACTGTTGCTTAGCCCTATTCCTCCCATTCTGTATATGCTTTTTTCATTTTCTTGCCCAGATGTAGGACTTTTCATTTCCCCTTGTTATAAACCATTCTGTTAGTTGCTGCCCACAGCTCCAGTTTGTTTAGATATTTTTGAATCCTCTCTCTCTACTCTAGTATTAGCTATCCCTCCTAACTTTGTGTCATCAGCAAATTTAATCAGTTTACCCTCAATTCCTTCATCTAAATCATCGATAAAGTTGTTGAACAACAAAAGGGCCCAGGACAGAGTCTTGTGGTACTCCACTTGAGACATTCTTCCAACTGGATGTGCAACCATTTAACCACAACAAATTTTCAAAGATTATGGAGATTGGTTCAATAATTTCCTCTGCTATCTCCTTCAGTACTCTAGGATGTAATTCATCTGGACCTGGAGACTTGAATACATTTATGTTAAATAAGCATTGCCTCACTAACTATCTCTCAGTTTATAGATAGTGTCGATTCTTCTATTCCTTCAATAGTATTATTATTATTATTATATTATTAATAGTACAATGAAGATCAGTTGATGTTACATTTACGTTCTGAGAGAAAACAGATGCAAAATACAAATTTAAAAGTTCGGCTTTCTCAGCATCATTTTTTATCACTTTAACATTTTCATCCTATAAAAATCCAATAGCATCTTTGACTTTAATTTTACTTTTGACATACTCCCAAAATCATTTCTTATTGCTTTTGACATCTGTTGCAAGACTTAATTCATTATTAGCTTTAGCTAATCAGATACGTGCCCTACAGGTTCTGCAGACAGCAGTATATTCTTCTTTAGATATACCTCCCTCTTTCCATTTGATAAACAAACTTTCGGCCTCCGTCTGGTGAATGGTCGCGTATGGTGATGACGTTACAGTATACATCAGCAAAAGCTTCCAACATATGCTCTAGGCTAGATACACAGACATAGTGCGGACCTAGCCCAACTCTGATTTTATTATTTTACAATAGTGTCGGCCTAATGGTATAAAAAATATATGGAACACCCCTTTAAGAGAAGGGGACCCATACACAATTCTCACACAGGGGCCCATTGATCTCAGTGTCCATCCCTGGTTTAACCTCTTTACGTTCAATGATGGACATAGCACATCATGAGCAGGTGTCAATTCTCACTCCTTACCATGCTATGCTGTGCTAGCTATGCTATGCTATGCTGTGCTCCTTGCCGTGCTATGTCTATCATGCATGTAAACTGTCACTGCATGTTAACACGCAGTGACAGTTCAGTGCCGACAGCTGGAGCAGGGACCCATGCCGTCGGCCCCCGCACCGAGATTGCTGTGATCGGTCAGACAATCTGACTGACCGATCACAGCATCATAGCGCAGGAGATCCTGAAATATCAGTACCTCCTGCCCCATTAGAGCAGGAGATCAGCGCTGGCCCTGGCTGCTAACCTCCTAAACAATGTGATCGAATGTGATCGCAGCACTCAGGAGGCAGGCAGAGGGACGGGAGTTCCCTCTGCCTTCAGATTGACATGCCCCGCGGCGTTATTATGGGGGTCCAATCATTGCCATGGTGACCCGGGGTCGTCATGACGATCCCTGGGTCACCAAGCTATGGAAACCTTCTGAGACCATGCTCACAGCATGGCCTTAGAAGCCTTCAGTACTGATATAATGCACTGCAATGCTAATGCAGTGCATTATAAAGCCCGAGTATTTATAGTGTGCTCGGGCTTTAAGTTTTTGTCGTTCCCGTGAACATGATTTGCGACCGTTCGACAGATTTAATATATGCGAGAAATGCTGGAAAAACAGGCATTCCTCACATGTATTAAATCTGTCAAGCAGTCGCAAATCATGTTCACGGAGCGACAAAAACTTAAAGCCCACTATAAATACTCGATGCTCGGCCAAGCATACTCGGCGAAAGGGTTAACAAAACATACTCGCTCATCACTAATTGCAATGCATTATACCTGTGAAAAAAAGTGAAAAATGTGAAAGTCCCCTAGAGGAACTAATTAAAAAAGTAAAAAAAAGTAAAAATATATATATTTTTAAAAAATATGTAAAAATAATAAAAAATATTTCACTAATAAATACACATTTTTATGTAAAAAAATAAAAATAAACAAAAAAAAGTACACATATTTGGTATCCAGAACAACCCGATCTATAAAAGTATCATACTAGTTAACCCCTTCAAAAAAAAAAAAAAACATAGCAAACTATGCTTTATCATCATACAGTTGGAAAAAAGTGGGTAAAATGCGATCTAAAAGACGAATATAAATAAAAATGGTACCTGTGAAAACGTCATCTTGTCCTGCAAAAAACAAGCCACCATACAGCCCTATAAGCCGAAAAATAAAAAAAAGTTATACCTCTCACAATAAAGCGATGCAAAAATAATTATTTTTTCTAAAAAAGTTTTTATTGTCTAAAAGCGTCAAAACATAAAAAACTATATAACTGTGGTATTGCTGTATTCGTACTGACCCGAAGAATAAAGCTGCCTTATCAATTTTACCACACACAGATCGACATAAAAAAAAAAAATCCTGAATTGTTGGTTTTTGTTCATTCTGCCTCCCAAAAATCTGAATAGAAAGTGATCAAAAAATGTCATGTGCCCGAAAATAGTACCAATAAAAACGTCAAGTCGTTCCGCAAAAAACAAGCTCTCACATGACTCTGTCTGCAGAAATATTGAAAAATTATAGCTCTCAAAATATGGTGATGCAAAAACTAGTTTTTGCAAAAAAAAAAGTGTCTTTTAGTGTGTGACAGCAGCCAAATATAAAAACCCGATATAAATCTGGTATTGCTGTAATCGCACCGACCCAAAGAATAAAGTCATCTAATCACTTATATGGCGTAAAAAAATAAATAAAACCAATTCTTCACTTGCTGTTGATTTGTTAATTTTGCCTCCCAAAGATCGCAGTAAGGCTCGCCTCACATTTATTCTGCTCTGTATGCTGAATGCTTATACCGGGGTTTCCATGTAAATCTCTGAATTATGTGATTCAGATGGAAACCCCGGTGGAAGATTCCCTATAATGAAGCAGATGGAGGCACTGTGGATGCAGTCTGGCCTATGATCTGGAGGTGTCCGTCTTTTTATTAGGCGTGCATAAAAGTGCTGTTGGCCACAGTTTTGTGCACTTCTGAGAAGAAGGACGCTGAACAGAGGCCACACAGAGTCCAGAGTAACTCTGCTGCCTCATTATAGTGATTGGATCCTTCGGGGTTTTCATCTGAATCACGTTACTCAGAGATTTAGATGGAAACCCCAAAGTAAATGCTCAGCGTTGTGCACCGGATAAATGTGATCCAATATGTTATGTAAAATGTTCCCAATAAAAGGTTCAACTCAATCCCCAAAAAATGCCACCACATAGGTTCGTCATCTGTTAATGGAAATATAGTGGGCTTCCACATTACTGGTAGTACAAAGGCTCTAGAAAAACTAAACAGCTCCTCCCGCTTCAAATGAAATTCAGCAAATTCTGCACTCCCAAATCCAAATGCCCCCCTCCCTTCTGAGCCCCAGTGTGCCTAAACCACATTTAGCATCCACATGTTTGGCAGGGGTATGAGTTCCAAAGAGGGGTCCCTTGAGGGTGGATTCTGCTCTTCTAGCACTTAGGGGCTCTGTATATGGAGTCCGCAAACTATTCTAGGAAAATTTGCACTCCAGGAGGAAAATAGCACTCCGTCCCTCCCAAGTCTCGCCTTGTGGCCAAGCAGTACTGTACAGCCACATATGGGGTATTGCCACGTTTAGCAGATATTGTGGGACAAATTTTGGTGCCATTGTTACCCATTTCCCCTTGTGAAAATGTAAAATCTGGGGCTAAAACAATTTTTTTGTGGTAAAAAGAATTATTCTTTCTTCACTGCCCAATGGTATTAAATTCCGTGACCCACATGTGGTGTCAATATGATCACTGCACCCCTAGCTGAATACATTGAGACGTGTAGTTTGTAAAATGGGGTCACTTATGGGGGGTTCTGCTGTTTTGGCACTTCAGGGGCTCTTACAGTGGGTCATGGCACCCTCAAATCATAACAGTAAAATATGCATTAAAATATGGCACTCCTTCCCTTATGAGCTTTGCACTGTGCCTCAAAAGTAATTCCTGATTACATGAATGGTATTGGCTCAATCAGGAGAAATTGCGCAACAAACAGATTCATTTTATCTTATTAGCCCTTATAAAATGAAACATTTGGGGCTAAAACAACATTTTAGTGGAAGAAATGTAATTATTCTTTCTTCACCGCCCAATGGTATTAATTTCTGTGAGGCACATATGGTGTCAATATGATAACTGCACCCCTAAATGAATTCATTGACAATTCAGTGTCATAACACCATCAAACCATTCCAGCAAAATCTGAACTCCAATATGGCGCTTCTTCGCTTCTAAGCTTTGCACTGTACCTCAAAAGTAGTTTTCCCCCATACAAGGGGTATTGGCGTACTCAGGAGAAATTGCACAACTAATTTTGGGGTCCATTTTCTCCTGTTACCCTTGGGAAAATAAAAAAAATGAGGCTAAAATAAATTTTTACATTATTTTTGCATTATTACAAGACACCAGTGATTGTCTTTCTGCTGTCTCTAACATTATGTCCTTCCTCTTTCTGAAACTGAACCTGTCAAAAACTGAACTCCTTGTGTTTCCTCCCTCCACTAACCTACCTATGCCCAATATTGCAATTTCCATGTGTGGTTCTACTATTATTCCCCAGCAACATGCCCGCTGTCTTGGGGTCATACTTGATTCAGATCTTTCCTTCACTTCCCACATCCGATCACTCACTCGCTCATGTCATCTACACCTCAAAAGTGTCTAGAGAATTCAACCTTTTCTTACCTTTGACTCTGCAAAAATTCTTACTGTTGCTCTTATTCATTGTCATCTGCATTATTGCAACTCTCTACTAATCGGTCTCCCTCTTTCTAAACTCTCCCCTCTCCAATCCGTCCTGAATGCAGCAGCCAGGATAATATTCCTTTCCAATCGCTACACCAATGTCTCTACCCTGTGCCAGTCATTGCACTGGTTGCCCATCCCCTACAGAGTTCAATATAAACTTATCACTCTCACCCACAAAGCACTCAACGCTTCAGCACCACCCTACATCTCCTTCCTCGTCTCAGTCTACCACCCTACCCGTGCCCTCTGTTCTGCTAATGACCGAAGATTAAGATTCTCATTAATCCGGACCTCTCATTCCCATTTCCATGACTTCTTGAGAGCTGCAGCAATTCTTTGGAATGCATTACCCAGGACACTTAGATTAATCCCCAATTCCCACAGTTTTAAGCGTGCCCTAAAAATGCATTTCTTTAGACTGGCCTATTGCCTCAGCATATTTATCTAACTATCCCTGTTTTGCCCATACAAAATTTTCTTCAAAACCAGGACCCTCTTCTCATCGTTCACACACCCTACATGCACTTAATAGCCCTCTATGTTGTTATACATACTGGCTGGTGACCAGTTCATGCAGCATTACATGAACACCCTATTCATTATATTGATGGCCTGGCTGGACCATACAATACAAGCAATTGTTACCATCCACCTTTTGTGTGTCCCCTATTTCCTCATAGATTGTAAGCTTGCGAGCAGCAGGGCCCTCACTCCTCTTGGCATCTGTTGATTTATGTGATTATTGTTATTCTGTAATGTCTTTATTGACTGTACAAGTCCCCTCTAAAATGTAAAGTGCTGCGGAATATGTTGGCGCTATAGAAATAAAAGTCTTATTTTTATCTGGCAGAGGCGTATCCAGGGGCGGGCAGGCGGGGCATCTTCCCCAGGCACAGTTGGCAAGGAGAGCACAGTCGAGCCACCTAATGCGGCGGTCTGAAGTGTCTAACTCAGCGGTTGCATTCTGCCGCCCCCCACACTGGGATACGGCTGTTCTCTGAGCCGGCTGTCAAGCTGACAGACAGCTCAGAGAAGCTGCAGCACGCTGGCTCCCAGTGTTCAATTGTACTTGCCTCTTACAGACGCGAGTACAATTGAAGCTCTGACCACCGGGTCAGAGCGACGTCAGTCGAGTGATCAGGTCATGTGAAAAAGCAAAACAGAAAAAATTGGCTGCTGTGGAAAGGATTTTTTTCTGCTTGTCAGTACATTATATTGCAAAGTGAATGGTGTCATTCAAAACTACAACTCGTCTGGCAAGAAACAAGCCCTCATACTGTTATGTGTATGTCGATAGGAAAAATAAAAGTTATGCATCTTGGATCAAAAGAAAAAAAAACTAAATTTGTCTCCAACAGGAAGGGGTGTATTTAACAGTATTAGCTTTTACACATGAGTTTCCACACACAATAAACAGGTCGGAGCACAACAGAGAATAAATCATATACGCATAGCAATAACACCAACCTTTCAGTCTCTTACGTCGGGTAGTGTATAATATTTTCTTATAAATGTGCAGCTGTGCTTGCGGGCCTCATGGTGGGTAAATGTCCTACTTTAAACGTACACCGTCATTAGATTTATGTTGTCCAAACCATAGACAGCATGAATCAGAGCCTGACTGCACAATTGCAGCCGGATATGTTTTACTCTGAAACTCGCCGGGGTTTCACAGTAAATATGCTTTGAATTACCAGCTGGGGACTATGGCTCTGGTTTATCAAAGCAATTACGCCAGAATTCTGGAATTTTGTGACTTTTGGCATTTTAGCCTTTCTCCTCCAAAAATGGGCTTAATTGTGGTGAGACAGAGGCATTATGCCACATCTTGTCTAATTCATGAAGAGCTGTGGCGTTCCTTACGCCAGAAATCTTAGATTAGAGTCAGAAATCATGGATTAGAGTAAGATTTGTGGCAAGTCGCACAGAAGCATGAGCCATTTAATGAATCAGGTAAACTGGAGTCTCAGAGTCTCCTATGCGATGTATAAGTAGTAGTTGCAGTTTCTCCTATATGATATGTAGACAGCAGTCTCATTATATCCTATGTGATGTGTATAATAAAGTATATAGCATGATGCTGTGTTTATATAGTACATTATGTAGAGTTGTGTATGTATAGTATACAGTGTAGAGTTGTTTATATGGTATGGTGGCGGGTATATAGTATATAATGTAGAGTTGTGTATACATAGTATATAGTGTAGAGATGTTTATAAACTATGGTGCTGTGTATATAGTGTGGAATCCACACTATATACAGTGGCTTATCTCTACACTATATAGTACACAGCTCCACACTATATTCTTTTGCACAGTTAAGGCAAAGCAAAGACAAAACAAGGCGTAATATAAAGTACAGTCATGGCCAAAAGTTTTGAGAATGACACCAAAATTCTCCCTGGCATGCTCTCAATCAACTTTTGGACCAAATCCTGACTGATAGCAGTCCATTCTTGCATAATCAATGCTTGCATTTTGCCAGAATTTGTTGGTTTTTGTTTGTCCACCCGTCTCTTGATGATTGACCACAAGTTCTCAATGGGATTAAGATCTGGGGAGTTTCCAGGCCATGGACCCAAAATCTCTATGTTTTGTTCCATGAGCCATTTAGTTATCACCTTTGATTTATGGCAAGGTGCTCCATCATGCTGGAAAAGGCATTGTTTGGCGCCAAACTGCTCTTGGACGGTTGGGAGAAGTTGCTCTTGGAGGACATTCTGGTACCATTCTTTATTCATGGCTGTGTTTTTTAGGCAAGAATGTGAGTGAGCCGATTCCCTTGCCTGAGAAGCAACCCCACACATGAATGGTTTCAGGATGCTTTACAGTTGGCATGAGACAAGACTGGTGGTAGCGCTCACCTCTTCTTCTCCGAATAAGCTGTTTTCCAGATGTCCCAAACAATCGAAAAGGGGATTCATCAGAGAAAATGACTTTGCCCCAGTCCTCAGCAGTCCACTCCCTGTACCTTTTGCAGAATATCAGTCGGTCCCTGATGTTTTTTCTGGAGAGAAGTGGCTTCTTTGCTGCCCTCCTTGAAACCAGCCCTTGCTCAAAGAGTCTCCGCCTCATAGTGCGTGCAGAAGCACTCACACCAGCCTGCTGCCATTCCTGAGCAAGCTCGGCACTGCTGGTAGTCCGATCCCGCAGCTGAAACAGTTTTAAGATACGGTTCTGGCGCTTGCTGGTCTTTCTTGGGCGCCCTGGAGCCTTTTTGACAACAATGGAAGCTCTCTCCTTGAAGTTCTTGATGATGCGATAGATTGTTGACTGAGGTGCAATCTTTGTAGCTGCGATACTCTTCCCTGTTAGGCCATTTTTGTGCAGTGCAATGATGGCTGCACGTGTTTCTTTAGAGATAACCATGGTTAACTGAAGAGAAACAATGATACCAAGAACCAGCCTCCTTTTAAAGTGTCCAGTGATGTCATTCTTACTTAATCATGACTGATTGATCGCCAGCCCTGTCCTCATCAACACCCACACCTGTGTTAATGGATCAATCACTAAAACGATGTTAGCTGCTCCTTTTAAGGCAGGACTGCAATGATGTTGAAATGTGTTTTGGGGGTTAAAGTTAATTTTCTGGGCAAATATTGACTTTGCAAGTACAGTAATTGCTGTTAAGCTGATCACTCTTTGACATTCAGGAGTATATGCAAATTGCCATTACAAAAAATGAAGCAGTAAACTTTGGAAAAATTACTATTTGTCTCATTCTCAATACTTTTTGCCATGACTGTACACTAGGCTCTCTGTATTCAATGTCTGAAATTAGAAAGATCTTTGTGCACATAGGCCCCGGACTCAGCGTATAAATGACCCTCGGTAATTATATGATACAAACAGGAAAGGAAGAAAAAATGAGATTGTGGTCAATGGTGCAAACAGAAATATTTATTTATTTAAATGTGCAGTGGTTTATGCAACAGATTGCTGAACAGAAAAGTGCATATATTGCAATATCATAAAAACAGATAAAAATATTATATAATGCTGCTGCACACATAATAATCAAAAGATACCCACAATAGGGGTGTATATATTGTACAAAAATTGTGTGACACAAGTCCAAAGGATGTACAACCAAGGGGTGGGTGCATATCATTACAAGCTGCATCGCTTACCCATTAAGGTAACCCTTTATTTCTATATGTCTTTTGGCAAAGGTCACTATTATAGGTGCATTTTGAATGCATTTTCGCTGCCTTTTTTCCATGCGGAATTGGGCCAAAAATGCTAGGGAATCCTTATGCCAGCTAATTAAATGATAATCCTGAAGTGTTGTGCACATGATGTCACGCAAGGTGTGGGAAAGACTAAGTGCAACATGAAGGGAAGAGGGAGCCCAGACACTAGGGTGAGGGGGAGTGGAGACCTCCTAGGCTGATCTGATATCACCCTGACTCCCCTATCGTCCCTATATTGGTTCCTTACCAATCGCCGCACAGGAACCTAAGCCCTGGATAGGGAAGAGGGAGTGATGAGCACTAGTCAGTCTCCACTAGCAGCTAAAGACAACAAGGGAGACACACACGGGGAAAAGTAACTTAACTTGAGCCGACTTCAGAGAGATTACACCAAACGTCCTCCTGGCACCAGAGAGGAAGTAAACAGACTGCAATAGCTCCAAGCCTTCCCAAGGGAACGTGTGAATATTACCGTTACCTCCCTGTAGCAAGCAAAAAGCATTTAAAAACCAAGGCCTGGGTGTCAATTAGCAGGAGGGAGGTAGCCGCTGGGTTCTAGAGTGAGACAGATTTAAGAAGGTGTCTGTAATGCCAAACGAGGAGATCTTCTGCCACCAACTGCAGGCAACTGTCTGTCACATCTGATACACCCATAACACATGATCAGTAATTTTCCTTTGAGTATATGCAGTGCGTTTAAATCTGCAGCCTGTCAATACTTTGTGCATTATTGCCGCGTTTTTCACCCCGTGACTGCAATTGAGTCAGTGAAATCCGCAGCAAAACACAGGTATAAAAATGTTTGCGGATTTTTGCTGCATATTTGACTGACTCAATTGAAGTCAATGGGTCAAAAATGCTTCAAAAATGCACAAATAATTGACAGCGGGTCACAGTCGTCAGCTAATGAGAGAGTACTACTCCCATCAGCCTACAGCTGGTGCCGCTAATAATAGCGAGAGCAGGTGCCTCTGATGGGAGGAGTAGTTTCTCATCAGCCGGAGCCTGTTACCCATGGTCAAGAAAAAAAAATTAAATAAATAAATATGGAAATAAAAATAAAAAAACACATTATACTCACCTAACACCAAATCCCCGATGCTCATGTCACCTGTAAAAAATCAAAAATAAAAAACACCAAATACTCCCCTTAACGCCTAATCCCCAATGCCTATGCCACCTGTAAAAAATCAAAAATAATAAACCACCATATCCTTCACCTGTCTGCTGTAATACAGGTAATCAAGAGTGTCCTACAGCAATTGGA
Source organism: Phyllobates terribilis (assembly GCF_046119375.1). Lineage (NCBI taxonomy): Eukaryota > Metazoa > Chordata > Amphibia > Anura > Dendrobatidae > Phyllobates > Phyllobates terribilis. The sequence continues at coordinate 6,159,681 of NW_027362825.1, forward strand.
TCATTTCTAGAACAGTCGAGAGATGTGACTGCTCTATCTGGCAGCCTCCATTATTAGCCTCGGAGGGGGTCCCTTCCCTGGCTTTTAATATCAGCTCAAAGATGTCTGTTTAGCCTTTACTGGTTATATTTTATAGAGGGACCCTACATCAATTTTTCTCATGGGTCCCCCTGTAATCTAGCTAGCAAATGCTAAGTAAACAGCTGTGGGCTGATATTAATAGCCAGGGAACATTTTTGGCTAATGGCTTCTTCCCTGGCTAGCAATATCAGCCCCCAGTGGTCGGCTTTCCCTCTGCTGGTTATGAAAATAATCGCGGGAGCCCACGCCATTTTTCTTATTTAATTCTTCATTTTATTTCACTTAAGAATAAGAAATTCCATGACCACTGTGCTTGTTTTTGACACTGCGTAAACTCACCCGGAGCATGTCAATTTCTGTAGTGGAGACACTAGTCTCTGCTGCAGATTTTGACTGATTGAAATGTCATTACATGTGGTGGATCCGCATGTACTGACAAAACAAGTGCGGCATTAGAAAATACATTGCATCCAAAGTGCTGCTGGTGGGGATGTACTCAAAGACTAGTCAAACAGCTGAGAGCTATTATTAATAGCCAGGGAACATGTTGGCCCCTTCCAAGGTTAAGAATAGGAGCCCTCAGCTGCCCAAGAAATGGCACTTCATATTTGAATGGGATTAGTAGTAATTGGACTAGGGGTAATAGGATTAGGTAATGGGATTATGTGTCGCTTAGACCAAGCCCCAGGTTTAGTAATGAAGAGGTGCCAGCCTGACACCCTCATTACTAAACCTATAAGTAGTTAAATAAAAACACACCATGAATAAAACACTGCATTTGAAATGAAACAGACGCATTCTTTAATCATTTAAATTAACCCAATATACTCACCCCAGGTCCGATGGTAATCCGAGGGTTAAAGCGATGTCCCACATTTCTCCAGTAAAATCTTGGCAGTTTAATTACATTTCCATTAAAATCAGGTCACAAACAGGGCAATGTTCTAGTGTTGACACGTTTCTACTTTAGCAGTCTTAATCATAATGTTACGATTAAAACTGCTAAAGTCGAAACACGTCAACAGTTCTTCTAAGCAGCTGCCTAGCACTCTGAAAATGATGGAGGATCACAAAGCAGGAGAAGATTATAAGAAGATAGCAAAGAGTTTTCAAGTTGGCCTTTCCTCAGTTCGAAATGTAATTAAGAAATTAAAGTTATCAGGAACAGTGGAGGTCAAGATAAGGTCTGGAAGACCAAGCAGGATTTCAGTGAGAGCTGCTCATAGGATTGGTAGAGAGGCAAATCAGAACACTTGTTTGACTGCAAACGACCTTCAGAAAGATTTAACACACTCTGTAGTTGTGGTACATTGTTCTACTGTTCAGAGACAGCTGCACAAATATGGACTTCTTGGAAGAGTCATCAGAAGAAAACCTCTCCTGTGTCCTCACCATAAAATTCAGCATCAGAATTATGCAAAAGAACATCTAAACAAGCCTGATGCATTTTGGAAACAAGTTCTGTGGACCGATGAGGTTAAACTAAAACACTAACCACAATGATCTAAAGTATGTGTGGACAAAAAAGGGCACAGAATTTCAGGAAAAGAACTTCTCGCCAACCATTAAGCATGGCAGTGGATCAATCATGCTTTGGGGTTGTGATTCAGCTAATGGCACGAAAAACATTTCATGGGAAGAGGGAAGAATGCATTCAATGAAATTTCAACAAATTCTTGTTGCAAATATAACACCATCTGTAAAAAAGCTGAAGTTGAAAAGAGGATGGCTTCTACAAATGCATAATGATTAGTGTTGAGCAAACATGCTCGACACTGCTCGGTACTTGCCCGAGCATCACGCTACTCGGGATGTTCAGCGAGCACCGAGCATTTCCGGGTTACTCGGGCGGGAGCTCGGGTCTCCGCCCTGCATGTTTGGCACTCTTTACAGAGCCAATGAACATGCAGGGATTGCCAGCCAGTCACTGTAATGCTGCAGCCATGTTGGTTGTGGGCATTACAGTGATTGGCTGGCCGCACAGCGTCACCTCGAGTATTTAAAACCGGGCGCCGCCATCTTGGACACAGTCGCTCCGGATTAGACAGTGTAGGGACAGCGCTGCTGATTTAGGGATAGATATAAACTGCGAAATAGTTAGTGTAGGGTCTGTAAAGGCTGCCAGAACAAACAAACAGTCCTTTTCAGGACTAATATTCATCCCAGATACCAGGCAGGCAGACTGTATAGGAGACACAGTGGTTATACCAGCAAACGCTGCATTACAGTCCTGTGTGCTCCTGTTGCTGAAATTGCTGGACTTAGCACCAGGTGTCGGGGGCCAGGAAAAATCCTTTTTTTCATCTAAATCCTCCTTTTTTTTTCCTCCTTCACACTGTACAAATACCCATCTTATTAACCTTTTGGTGTGTGTCCCCCCCAAAAAAAAGCGTGTCTCTGATTTTTCAGACACAAATATAACTGTTGAAAATAGTCTGGTGTAGGCTAGAGAAACAGAAGTGTTGTTTTGCACTTCCACGGTTCAAACCTCTGTATTATCCATTTTGGGCCATTTGTATCTAAAAAAAAAAACAGTTTGAGTGTGTCGCTTACTGTTCAGCCGCAAATATCTCTATTTAAAAAAGTGTGGTATACCCCAGTAAACAATAACTGTGGTTTTGCCATCCCACGGTAAAAAATCTCTATTATTCAGGTTTTGGTATATTTTCCGTAAATAAAAACAGTAGTGTCTCCTGACTGTTGTGACACAAAAATATATCTGTTGAAAATAGTCTTGTGTAGGCCCGACATCCCAGTGTGGTTTCGCAGTTCCATGGGTCAAATCGCTGTACTATCCAGTTTTGGGCCTTTGGTATCTAAAAAAAAAAGCAGTTTGAGTGTGTCGCTCACTGTTCAGCCGCAAATATCTCTATTTAAAAAAGTGTGGTATACCCCAGTAAACAATAACTGTGGTTTTGCCATCGCGTGGTAAAAAATCTCTATTATTCAGGTTTTGGTATATTTTCCGTAAAGAAAAACAGTAGTGTCTCCTGACTGTTGTGACACAAAAATATATCTGTTGAAAATAGTCTTGTGTAGGCCCGACATCCCAGTGTGGTTTCGCAGTTCCATGGGTCAAATCGCTGTACTATCCAGTTTTGGGCCTTTGGTATCTAAAAAAAAGCAGTTTGAGTGTGTCGCTCACTGTTCAGCCGCAAATATCTCTATTTAAAAAAGTGTGGTATACCCCAGTAAACAATAACTGTGGTTTTGCCATCCCACGGTAAAAAATCTCTATTATTCAGCTTTTGGTAGTTTTTTCCGTAAAGAAAAACAGTAGTGTCTCATGACTGTTGTGACACAAAAATATATCTGTTGAAAATAGTCTTGTGTAGGCCCAACATCCCAGTGTGGTTTCGCAGTTCCATGGGTCAAATCGCTTTACTATCCAGCTTTGGGCCTTTGGTATCTAAAAAAAAAGCAGTTTGAGTGTGTCGCTCACTGTTCAGCCGCAAATATCTCTATTTAAAAAAGTGTGGTATACCCCAGTAAACAATAACTGTGGTTTTGCCATCCCACGGTAAAAAATCTCTATTATTCAGGTTTTGGTATATTTTCCGTAAAGAAAAACAGTAGTGTCTCCTGACTGTTGTGACACAAAAGTATATCTGTTGAAAATAGTCTTGTGTAGGCCCGACATCCCAGTGTGGTTTCGCAGTTCCACGGGTCAAATCGCTGTACTATCCAGTTTTGGGCCTTTGGTATCTAAAAAAAAAGCAGTTTGAGTGTGTCGCTCACTGTTCAGCCGCAAATATCTCTATTTAAAAAAGTGTGGTATACCCCAGTAAACAATAACTGTGGTTTTGCCATCCCACGGTAAAAAATCTCTATTATTCAGCTTTTGGTAGTTTTTTCCGTAACGAAAAACAGTAGTGTCTCCTGACTGTTGTGACACAAAAATATATCTGTTGAAAATAGTCCTGTGTAGGCCCGACATCCCAGTGTGGTTTTGCAGTTCCATGGGTTAAATCGCTGTACTATCCAGTTTTGGGCCTTTGGTATCTAAAAAAAAAGCAGTTTGAGTGTGTCGCTCACTGTTCAGCCGCAAATATCTCTATTTAAAAAAGTGTGGTATACCCCAGTAAACAATAACTGTGGTTTTGCCATCCCACGGTAAAAAATCTCTATTATTCAGCTTTTGGTAGTTTTTTCCGTAAAGAAAAACAGTAGTGTCTCCTGACTGTTGTGACACAAAAATATATCTGTTGAAAATAGTCTTGTGTAGGCCCGACATCCCAGTGTGGTTTCGCAGTTCCACGGGTCAAATCGCTTTACTATCCAGTTTTGGGCCTTTGGTATCTAAAAAAAAAGCAGTTTGAGTGTGTAGCTCACTGTTCAGCCGCAAATATCTCTATTTAAAAAAGTGTGGTATACCCCAGTAAACAATAACTGTGGTTTTGCCATCCCACGGTGAAAAATCTCTATTATTCAGCTTTTGGTAGTTTTTTCCGTAAAGAAAAACAGTAGTGTCTCCTGACTGTTGTGACACAAAAATATATCTGTTGAAAATAGTCTTGTGTAGGCCCGACATCCCAGTGTGGTTTCGTAGTTCCACGGGTCAAATCGCTGTACTATTCAGTTTTGGGCTTTTGGTATCTAAAAAAAAAGCAGTTTGAGTGTGTCGCTCACTGTTCAGCCGCAAATATCTCTATTTAATAAAGTGTGGTATACCCCAGTAAACAATAACTGTGGTTTTGCCATCCCATGGTAAAAAATCTCTATTATTCAGCTTTTGGTAGTTTTTTCTGTAAAGAAAAACAGTACTGTCTCCTGACTGTTGTGACACAAAAATATATCTGTTGAAAATAGTCTTGTGTAGGCCCGACATCCCAGTGTGGTTTCGCAGTTCCACGGGTCAAATCGCTGTACTATCCTGTTTTGGGCCTTTGGTATCTAAAAAAAGAGCAGTTTGAGTGTGTCGCTCACTGTTCAGCCGCAAATATCTCTATTTAAAAAAGTGTGGTATACCCCAGTAAACATTAACTGTGGTTTTGCCATCCCACGGTAAAAAATCTCTATTATTCAGCTTTTGGTAGTTTTTTCCGTAAAGAAAAACAGTAGTGTCTCCTGACTGTTGTGACACAAAAATATATCTGTTGAAAATAGTCTTGTGTAGGCCCGACATCCCAGTGTGGTTTCGTAGTTCCATGGGTCAAATCGCTGTACTATCCAGTTTTGGGCCTTTGGTATCTAAAAAAAAAGCAGTTTGAGTGTGTCGCTCACTGTTCAGCCGCAAATATCTCTATTTAAAAAAGTGTGGTATACCCCAGTAAACAATAACTGTGGTTTTCCTCTTCCACAGTTCTAATCTACTCTTTATTACCCTTTTTCCATTGATAGTGCAAGTGTAAGCTATTTTACTTCATTTACAATGGGCAAGGCGCGTGGCAAGGGACGTGGAAGTGGACGTACTGGTGATGGTTCATGCAGAGGACGGGGCCGTGGCCAAGGTGAAAATGTGCCACAACCAACAGCCACATCTTCTCGCTCCCACTTCTTGACCGAATTACTAGGGAAGCACAGAACAACACCAGTATTGAGAACTGATCAGTGTGAACAGGTTATTAATTGGATAGCAGATAATACTTCCAGTTACCTGGGCACCACCACCTCCGGTCTGTCTTCCACACGGTCAACTCTTAGTGGCCGTGAGTCTTGACCACATACTCCTCCTCACCCTGATGCTCCTTCCTCCCATCATGCCGAGTGTCGTCAGACAGCAAGTGATACCACACTTGGACACTCTGAAGAGCTGTTCACTGGTCCATTTCCATATTTGGGCCCCTCGCCTGATACGCTTGAAGTGGTGGAAGAGGAGATCCCATGTTGCGATGCCCAAATATTTGAACAGCCACGGCCACAGGAAGTCGACTTTGGCAATCTGTCACAAGAGGTGGACGATGACGAGACACAATTGCCAGGAAGTGAGGAGGAGGATCGTGGTGCGCAAGTGGAAGAGGAGGAGGTGGTGGATGATCTAGTAACTGACCCAACGTGGAAGGAGGACATGCAGAGTGAGGCCAGCAGCACACAGGGGGAGGAAGGCAGACTACCCCAACAGGCAGAAAGAAGCAGTGTGGTGGCCACAGACAGAAGGCAGGCAACCGTACCCCGTAACACCGACACGAGGGACATTGCCAGTACAAGCGGTAGGTCTTCCAGAGTCTGGAATTTTTTTAAAGACTCTGCTGATAACCCCAAAAAGGCCATATGTTCCACCTGCCATGCCAGCATCAGCAGGGGTGACAAAACTACCAGCCTGACCACCACCAGCATGATCAGGCACATGGCAGCAAAGCACCCGACTTTGTGGGGCGAAACCCAGGGTCCACGACCAGTGTCAGCGGGTGTCACCACTGCTTCTTCCACTGTTGTGCGTGCAATAGAACCCCCTGTTGTGTGTGCAAGGCAATCCCCTGTCCATACTGCATGTAAAGATGGCCCCTCCTCTCAGTCTTCACTTGTTATGGCAGTTTCTCAAGAAACAGCATCAACGTCCACATCCACGTCCCACCGCAGCGTTCAATTGTCCATATCCCAGACCTTTGAACGAAAGCGGAAATTCGCAGCTAACGCCCCACAGTCCACAGTCCTAAATTCGCACATTTCACGACTGCTTGCGTTGGAAATGTTGCCTTTTAGGCTGATGGAGACGGAATCCTTCCGCAATCTTATGGCGGTGGCCGTCCCTCGGTACTCGGTCCCCAGCCGACACTATTTTGCCCCGCACTACACAAGCACGTGTCCCAAAGCATCTGCAGTGCCCTCAACAATGCAGTTACTGAGAGAGTCCACCTGACAACGGACACATGGACAAGTGCTTGTGGCCAGGGCCGGTGCATCTCTCTGACGGCACACTGGGTAAACATAGTGGAAGCCGGGACCCAGTCGGACCTTGGGACGGAACACATCCTCCCGTCGTCATCTTGGTGAGGACACGGAAATCTTGCCCGTTACCAGTCTGGCACGAATGGCTGACTTTATGTTACGCTGCCTTAACCGTGACCCTCGCGTTGTCAAAATGTTGGGTGACAGTCATTACTGGTTGGTGACACTTGTAGACCCCCGCTACAAGGAGAACTTTAACTCTCTTATTCCTGAGGTGGAGAGGTCTACAAAAATGGGGCAGTACCAGAAGGCCCTTGCTGCAGAACTCTTAAAAAAATTCCCATCTGAACACGCTAGCGGCAGAGGTCACAGTTCGTTGCCCAACCAAGGCGTTCAGGCGAGAGAGATGCAACTCCAATCCAGCAGAGGCAGGGGAACACTGTCAACGTTCTGGGACAGTTTTCTGACACCCGCCCAGCTTACAGGCCCTGAGGCGCGGGGTACTCTCACAAGGAGTGGAAAGTTTCAAAAGATGGTGAGGGAGTACCTTGCAGACCGTACCAGCGTCCTCCGTGATTCCTCTGTGCCTTTTAATTATTGGGTATCCAAGCTGGACACTTAGAATGAACTCGCTCTGTACGCCTTGGAGGTCCTGGCCTGCCCTGCCGCTAGCGTGTTATCGGAGCGTGTTTTTAGTGCCGCTGGGGGAATTATAACTGATAAGCACACTCGCCTGTCAACTGACAATGCTGACAAGCTGACCCTTATCAAAATGAACAAGGGCTGGATTGGGCCAGACTTCTCATCACCACCAAATGACAGCAGAGTAACATAAAGTCAAATCCACTGTGTTATTTCGGGAGGTGTATTCACATGCACCGCTTCACACCCACACATGGGTATATGCTTCCTCGTTTCGGCTGTTTTATCTTCTTCTCCTTATCCTCAGCCTCCACCACCACTATACCACCAGGGTGCCAGCATTGCAAGTTCCTCCGCCCTTATTTTTGGCAGCTTTAGCTTGCAAGGCATAAGCAAATACTATGGGACACCCACTCCCCAATAATGGGACTTATGTTTGTAATATGCTGTACTGCATGGCTCTTGTAAGGGGCATTGCAAGTTGCTCCATCCTAATTTTTGGCAGCTTTTGCTTGGAAAGCATAAGCAAATACTATGGGAGACCCATTCCCCAATAATGGGACTTATGTTTGTAATATGCTGTACTGCATGGCTCTTGTAAGGGGCATTGCAAGTTGCTCCGTCCTAATTTTTGGCAGCTTTTGCTTGCAAGGCATAAGCAAATACTATGGGACACCCACTCCCCAATAATGGGACTTATGTTTGTAATATGCTGTACTGCATGGCTCTTGTAAGGGGCATTGCAAGTTGCACCGTCCTAATTTTTGGCAGCTTTTGTTTGCAAGGCATAAGCAAATACTATGGGACACCCACTCCCCAATAATGGGACTTATGTTTGTAATATGCTGTACTGCATGGCCCTTGTAAGGTGCATTGCAAGTTGCTCCGTCCTAATTTTTGGCAGCTTTTGCTTGCAAGGCATAAGCAAATACTATGGGACACCCACTCCCCAATAATGGGACTTATGTTTGTAATATGCTGTACTGCATGGCTCTTGTAAGGGGCATTGCAAGTTGCTCCGTCCTAATTTTTGGCAGCTTTTGCTTGGAAAGCATAAGCAAATACTATGGGAGACCCACTCCCCAATAATGGGACTTATGTTTGTAATATGCTGTACTGCATGGCTCTTGTAAGGGGCATTGCAAGTTGCTCCGTCCTAATTTTTGGCAGCTTTTGCTTGTAAGGCATAAGCAAATACTATGGGAGACCCACTCCCCAATAATGGGACTTATGTTTGTAATATGCTGTACTGCATGGCTCTTGTAAGGGGCATTGCAAGTTGCTCCGTCCTAATTTTTGGCAGCTTTTGCTTGCAAGGCATAAGCAAATACTATGGGAGACCCACTCCCCAATAATGGGACTTATGTTTGTAATATGCTGTACTGCATGGCTCTTGTAAGGGGCATTGCAAGTTGCTCCGTCCTAATTTTTGGCAGCTTTTGCTTGGAAAGCATAAGTAAATACTATAGGAGACCCATTCCCCAATAATGGGACTTATGTTTGTAATATGCTGTACTGCATGGCTCTTGTAAGGGGCATTGCAAGTTGCTCCGTCCTAATTTTTGGCAGCTTTTGCTTGCAAGGCATAAGCAAATACTATGGGACACCCACTCCCCAATAATGGGACTTATGTTTGTAATATGCTGTACTGCATGGCTCTTGTAAGGGGCATTGCAAGTTGCTCCGTCCTAATTTTTGGCAGCTTTTGCTTGCAAGGCATAAGCAAATACTATGGGACACCCACTCCCCAATAATGGGACTTATGTTTGTAATATGCTGTACTGCATGGCTCTTGTAAGGGGCATTGCAAGTTGCTCCGTCATAATTTTTGGCAGCTTTTGCTGGGAAAGCATAAGCAAATACTATGGGAGACCCACTCCCCAATAATGGGACATATGTTTGTAATATGCTGTACTGCATGGCTCTTGTAAGGGACATTGCAAGTTGCTCCGTCCTAATTTTTGGCAGCTTTTGCTTGCAAGGCATAAGCAAATACTATGGGACACCCACTCCCCAATAATGGGACTTATGTTTGTAATATGCTGTAGTGCATGGCTCTTGTAAGGGGCATTGCAAGTTGCACCGTCCTAATTTTTGGCAGCTTTTGCTTGCAAGGCATAAGCAAATACTATGGGAGACCCACTCCCCAATAATGGGACTTATGTTTGTAATATGCTGTACTGCATGGCTCTTGTAAGGGGCATTGCAAGTTGCTCCGTCCTAATTTTTGGCAGCTTTTGCTTGCAGGGCATAAGCAAATACTATGGGAGACCTACTCCCCAATAATGGGACTTATGTTTGTAATATGCTGTACTGCATGGCTCTTGTAAAGGACATTGCAAGTTGCTCCATCCTAATTTTTGGCAGCTTTTGCTTGCAAGGCATAAGCAAATACTATGGGAGACCCACTCCCCAATAATGGGACTTATGTTTGTAATATGCTGTACTGCATGGCTCTTGTAAGGGGCATTGCAAGTTGCTCCGTCCTAATTTATGGCAGCTTTTGCTTGCAAGGCATAAGCAAATACTATGGGAGACCCACTCCCCAATAATGGGACTTATGTTTGTAATATGCTGTACTGCATGTGACGCGCCCCCTGGGCCGTGTGTACACGTGTGTGGGATACCCAGTGCCGGGTCTCTGGGGTCTGTAGTCTCCGTGGCGGTGACCCGGTCCCGTGGCTCAGGCTGGTCAAACCAGTGGCAGTCTTTCTTAGGTTTTGAGGTTAATTGTCCGACTGCGCCACCCGTGGATTGCGGTCAGGGAGTACCACCGCTGAGGCTGGTGTTGTGTGCGCAGCAGAGAATGGCATAACTCCCTACGGGAGGAGTATAGCCTCAGGGCAGTGAGTGTGGATGATGGTGCACGAGCGCAGCAGGAATGACTCAGAGTCTTTGCAGTGCAGTTCAGGGTCTTTACTGATGATTATAAGGTAGACCCTCCCGGAAGTACTGGCTAGCATAAGAGGCCTGGTCAGTCTGTGAGCAAGCAGGAGTTCCCCTGGCCAGGTGGAGTTGTAGGCCTCCCCGTCTGTCTGCACTCTTCCTGGCTACCTTGCTGTAAGCGGGTAGAAGTAGCCCATGTCCCTGAGTGTACCGTGTAGTGCTCACCCGTATGGCTGGTGACTTGGGGCCTTCTGTTAGCCTCCGCTCCACGACGGCGGTGCTGGTCCCTTGCTTGTGAGTGAGCCTCTGGGCTTCTATGGCCAGAGGACCTGAAATCCCCTGCCGGCTGGTTTCTGCTGCTGGATATATAAGTCCTCACAGCCTCGGACTCCTGTGTCCGGTTCCTATTGTCTTCTGCCAGGGCGAGCTCTGCTCAGCTTCCAGCCCCTGGTCTTTAGCTCCTAGCTCCTACAGAGCTCCTTGCTGTTACTTTCCCTTGCTCTCACTCTGACTCTGACGGTTCTCTGTTCTCTGACTCACTCAACCCCACCCCAGATCCAGTTTATAAGGGCAGAATTCTCCCTTCCCAGGACTGGGGCAGGAGGATGTTGCATGTTTAAGGGATCCTGACCAGGAAACCTCCCACTTGCTCTCCGACGTAATATCTCTATTACCGTGGTGACCAGACCCCTGGGGTGCCACACATGGCTCTTGTAAGGGGTATTGCAGTTCCTCATAATTTTTGGAAAGCCTTCCATTCACTGCTTAGGCCAACAGTGCACAGGAGACCAAGTTGCTATAAATGGAAAAAAAGGTTTAGTTAATGCCCTCTGACCTCCATGTCATTTCCAAGGGGCATTGGAGTGCCTCGAAATTTTTGGTAGGCATTGCACTCACTGTATGCCCTATAACTGTGTAGCCGAACCGCTCCTTTTGTTACAGAAACATATCCTAGAAGACATATCTGGTTGACTGGCCTGATATTGATATGAAGGGTCCCTGTTCCTCCTGCTCTTTCTCCTTTGCCACTACCTCATCCATCATTTATCACCTGAAGCTTTGTTTTAACGGGAGTCATAGAACTTGGATAGTAGCAGGAAAACATCCAGCAATCCTCGGAGGAGGTAGGATATGCGCCAAAACGCTGACCACCTCAGGCCTAGCCGCTACTACATACATGCGCTTGCATTACAACAAAACAAAGCAGATGCTAACTTCTATCATCCTCATCATGCTCCTCACCTTGGCACTCTCAACTCCCCTGATGGAGAAGCCAGGGCCCACCGGAGGAGTCTGATAGTCCGGTGGGCTCGGCCAATGCTGCCCTAAAGCAGACCAGGCTAAGAAAAGTGTGGGAAAGGTTACCGGGACAAATAGGGGTGGCTGAGGACCGAGTATGGACACCCGGCCACCCCCTGGAGGCTGGGGAGCAAGCGGGGACACCCGGCCACCAGGCGGCTGGGGACTGAGTATGGATACCAGGCCGCCGACACAGCCATGGCGTGGTGGCCAGATTCCGCCTCCACATGCCTAAAAGGCCCAATTTAAAGTGCAAGCAAGCAAGCAGTATGGTATTGCAGCCTGGGGGTGGGTGGGTGGCAGGCTGCATACTTGCGCTTGGATTGCAAGGAATGGGAGAGGTACAATTGAACACTGCCCTGGGACTAGAACTTGCATGGGGATAGTTGCAAGTCTGCATCTTCTGATGCGGCAAGGATCACTTATGATGGGCACACTTTTAGACAGTGACCTGGGAGTCAGAGATGCTTCCAGGGGTCTTCCCCATGCTGTTCCCATGTCTTTTCAGCACTTTATGCATGTGTCACACAGCACATGGCCAGATAAGGTTGTAAAATGGGAGAGGTACAATTGAACACTGCCCTGGGACAAGGACTTGAATGGGGATAGTTGCAAGTCTGCAACGACAGGTGCAAGGTGGGAGGCATCTTCGCATGTACCATGAACAGGGGTTTGGCATGCACACACTACAGCGGAATAGGCTCTCCCTCCCACTAAATGCACTGGGGAGGGCACAGGTAATGTTTTGGTATACGCGCTTAATCTTATGTATAAGGCACACCAGGAAAAATAGGGGCAGCTGGGGACTGAGTATGGATACCTCGCTGCCGAAGCAGCCATGAAGTAGTGGCCAGCTTCGGCCTCCTCCAAACTAAAAGGCCCCATTTCAAGTGCAAGCTAGCAGTATGGAATTGCAGTCTGGGGGTGGGTGGGTGGCAGGCTGCACACTTACACTTGCATTAAAAGAAAACATAGCAGATGCTAACTTCTGTCATCATCATCATGCTCCTCACCTTGGCACTCTCAACTCCACCGATGGAGAAGTCAGGGCCCACCGGAGGAGTCTGGTTCTCTGGTGGGCTCGTCCAATGCTGCCTAAAGCAGGCCAGGCTAAGAAAAGTGTGTGGGGGGATGTTCCAAGGAGAAATAGGGGCGGCTGGGGACCGTTTATGGACACACGGCTGCCCCCAGGCGGCTGGGGACCGTGTGTGGACACCCGACCGCGGGGCGGCAGGGGACCGAGTATGGACACCCGGCCACCGGGCGGCTGGGGACTGAGTATGGATTCCAGGCCGCCAACACAGCCATGACATGGTGGCCAGATTCCGCCTCCACATGCCTAAAAGGCCCAATTTCAAGTTCAAGCAAGCAAGCAGTATGGTATTGCAGCCTGGGGGTGGGTGGGTGGCAGGCTGCATACTTGCGCTTGTATTGCAAGGAATGGGAGAGGTACAATTGAACACTGCCCTGGGACTAGAACTTGCATGGGGATAGTTGCAAGTCTGCATCTTCTGATGCGGCAAGGATCACTTATGATGGGCACACTTTTAGACAGTGACCTGGGAGTCAGAGATGCTTCCAGGGGTCTTCCCCATGCTGTTCCCATGTCTTTTCAGCACTTTATGCATGTGTCACACAGCACATGGCCAGATAAGGTTGTAAAATGTTAAAATTACATTTTCCGGTGAATGCATTTGTCATAGTTGAAAGCAATACAAAAGTGCAAAAACGCATAAAAAATGCTACTTGTGAACATAGCCCAAGGTGTGGAGGAGTATTTTTGTTTTTGGTCATTTATTTTAACTTATACACAGGTCTTTTCCCTGGAAAGGATGTTCCTTAACATATTTCACAGGAAAAAAGTTTCACTTTCGCTTTTGAACGTTTTATTGTGAGCCCGTAAAAGTGGCTTAATACCTCAAGACCACGTTGTTGACAGCAGTGACCTGGGGGTCAGAAATGCTTCCTGGGGCGATCCCCATGCTGTCCCCATGTCATTTGAGCACTGTCACTATCGTTTTGGGCACTTGTTAGGCTTTTAAAAGACTGCCGGGGGTGCCGCCGCAAAAATGCTCGAGTCTCCCATAGACTAACATTGGGCTCGTTGCTCGGGTCGAGCACCCGAGTATCACGGCGAGCTCGGCCCGAGCTTCGAGCACCCGAGCATTTTAGTGCTCGCTCAACACTAATAATTACCACATTAAGCAACAGGTGCATGAAAACAGACAATAGTGATACATGGTTTCTCTCTTCAGATTAAAACCCTTTGGGCTTCATGAATCCAGATTAAATATCCAATGCGCTTCTTTTGTCAAATAATTTTCGCTTTATATCTCCACCTCTTGCATGTGGAAAAAGTTTTTCAATATCTAAAACTTGCAAATAAGACATGTCACGATTGTGCTCAATAATAAAATGCTTTGCAATAGCAGAGACATCTCTACTGGTGTTATTTGAATTAAGTATGTCATTATAATGTTCATTAAACCTAGTTTTTAATTTACGTGCAGTACAACCTATATAAAGTTTATCGCATATAGTACAATTCATTTTGTATACCACGTTCTCTGAATTACAATTAATATACTGTTTGATTTTATATTCACTTGAATGATCAGAATCATGAAAAACAGAACTGCACAGTGTGTATGACCACATGCGACATTTCAGTGAACCACATTTAAACTGCCCTTTTTGCTGCAACCAAGTGCTTTTTTATGTGTGGATCAGAAAAAAATGTTGGAGAAAGTGAGTCACCTTATGAATGTGCCTTTTTTGCCACAACATTACAGCCTTTTTTCAAAATGCTTTCTAATGTTTCATCTTCAAAAAGTATTGGTAGATGTTTAGTAAACAATTTTTTATTTCTGTAAATTTTGCACTATATTGCAGGGAGATCACAGGTCTATTTTTCAAAAAATCATTTTTTACTTTTGTTTTAGGACGCAATAGATCAGTCCGTTTTTTGTCAGAAATTATTTTTTTACCCCTGTCCAATACCCATTGGGGATAACCCCGTTGTTTTAATCTTTTTGAGGTTAATATTACTTCATTTTCAGCAACTATGGGATCAGAGCAATTTCTGACAATTCTTGTGAACTCACCTACTGGTATGGCTTTAGCTACATGCTGTGGTTGACTACTAGAAACATGCATGATGGAATTACCTGCAGATGGTTTACCATGAATAGCAGTGGATACAATTTCACCTGGAATGCCCGTAAGAATCAAATCTAAGACCACCAAAACTTTTGAACTATAAGAAACAGTAAAGCGCAAATTTAATCAATTGTCATTCAAAAATGTAACAAATCCTGGAATGGCAGATTCATCTCCTTGCCAGATGAATATCATATCATCAATAAATCTACCATACCAGGACAAATTAGGTACAGTACAGACCAAAAGTTTGGACACACCTTCTCATTTAAAGATTTTTCTGTATTTTCATGACTTTGAAAATTGTACATTCACACTGAAGGCATCAAAACTATGAATTAACACATGTGGAATTATATACTTAATAAAAAAGTATGAAACAACTGAAAATATGTCTTATATTCTAGGTTCTTCAAAGTAGCCACCTTTTGCTTTGATGACTGCTTTGCACACTCTTGGCATTCTCTTGATGAGCTTGATGTCACACCAGTGACTCTGTCATATATTCCCCTCGTCTGCCCAAAGCCGGGGGTTTGAGCACCTTCCGATACCAGACAAGGAATTCTAGAAAGGGCATCAGCGTTCCCGTGTAACTTCCCGGGCCTATGCTCCATGTGAAAGTTAAAATCCTGAAGAGCTAGGAACCATCTAGTTACTCTGGCATTTTTACCCCTCTTTTCCCTCAACCATCTCAAAGGTGCATGGTCTGACACCAATTCAAACTTGTGGCCTAGTATGTAATATCTTAATGCTACTCTTTTTCTACTATTGCAACTATCTTCTCGGAGGACGAGAGCTTCCGGCTCAGATAGAGAATGGGATGTTCTTCCCCATTTATCTCTTGAGAGAGTACGGCTCCTAGGCCAACCTATAAAGTGTCCCACTGGACTACAAATTCATTCTTAAAATCTGGTGCGACCAGGACTGGCTGTTTATGTGACCCCTCGCTCCCGCTCGCTGGCCCTACCCTGAGAGATGGGGGGTACTCGGAACCGGGCCTCCTGGTGTACGGTAGATGCAGTCGTGGCCTAGGCCCGGCCCGTGCCCAGGGTCATCACAGTAAAAATAAGGGCCAGGAGGGACGGTGGTAATCGAGTGGATGTAATGACTACGCCACCTGTGGTGCCTGGTGATTCGCCACCAGCGCTGCGGCAGTCCTCTGAGGCGGGATGTCGTGGCAGCAGAAGATGGTACTACTCCCCACAGGCGGAGGAGGGCCTCAGGGCAGAGAAGACGGATCAGGGGAGTAGTAGTGGGTGGTGTGGTGAGGTGTGGTGCCGCGCTGAGATAAGGAACCGGAGGCAATGGATGCAGTCTTCCAAACTTTACTCACGTTGTTAGGTGTCAGCTGCAAGGCTTCTCCTTACTCCTCACGGCGCGCTTCGGCCACCAGGAAGGGGTTCAGCACACTCAGGGTAGTTTGGGTGCATCAATCAGGACCCCCTGCACCAGAGTGTTTCTAGACTTTCCCACTAGGTCCTCTCCTGTCCATATATGGTGCGTGTTACAAGGCTGGGTCTCCCTCTGGCTATACACAGAACAAGGGTACGGGTGGCGACTCCGCTCCGTCCGTTACCCGGTGGGATCCTCTAAGCCTCCGGGCTTTTCTGACTAGGACATGAAGTAGCAAAACCAGATATCGGGGGCCGGTACCCCTTTTGCAGCAGGAGTCCCTCTGACTAGGCCAGAATAGTGAAGACAGGTGGCGTATGCCGCTCCGTCTGCATCCCCCTGGGATCCTTTTGCCTGTGGAGCTTGTCTCCTCTGCTCCCCTCCAGGCCTTCTTAGGTAGGGACCTTGACCAGGTAGAGACAGCCGTTAACTCTAGCCCGCTCCTCGCCTCAAGGCCGGAGAACGAGGACCGTGTGTCTTCAATCAGCTGCAGGTTCCACTGGAAAGCCAAGTTCAGTGATGAAGACCACAATCAAAGGACCTTGAACCTAAGATGGCCGTTGATTAAATATGATTGAATGAGTGTAACCTAAAGTGCGTCCTCCACCTTCACCCACTACATGGTTCCCCCTATCTTTTGGTTCCCCCATCTCCTCTATCCCGGCTGGGGCAGCACTATGGTGCCTTAAAGCCCCCCTCAGGACAGGAGTGGTGTAGTGTTGAATGGATGGCTGAGTCCTGAGAGGTGCTCCACCCTTACCTCAGAGAGGAGATACCACACCTCGGTCTGAGGTGCAGTACCCCTGTGGCGACTGAACCCTCAGGGGCGCCACACTTACACAGTGCTAGCTTCAACTGTTGAAACGCCGTCTCTGTTTCCTCCGTCCACTTCACCATGGTTGATCTGGTGCCTTTCAGGAGATCCGTCAGTGGAGTAGCCATCATGGCAAAATTTGTGATAAACCACCGGTAATATCCCACCATTCCCAGGAACGCTGTTACTTGCTTCTTGGAGAGTGGTTGCAGCCAGATCTGGATTGCCTCCACTTTATTAACTTGTGGCTTTATTTCGCCTCTCCCGATGACATAGCCCAAGTGCTTGGCCTCCTCTTTCCCAACAGCACATTTTCTCGGATTTATAGTAAATCCCACCTTCCTCAGAGCATCCAGAGTGGCCTGTAGTTTAGGTAGATAACTAGCCCAGTCTGGGCTAAAGACTACTATGTCATCAATGTAAGCTGCGGCATAATTCTTATGTGGGACTAGGATCCAATCCATAGCCCTCTGAAAGGTGGCTGGGGCCCCCTGTTGTCCGAACGGCGTCCAAGGGTATTGAAAGCAGCCATCAGATGTCGTGAAAGCCGTTTTCTCCTTGGCCGTCTGGGACATGGGGATCTGCCAATACCCCTTCGTCAGGTCAAGGGTGGTGATATACCTCGCCGGTCCCAGCCTCTTGATGAGCTCATCGACGTAGGGCATCGGGTATGTGTCGCACTTGGACACCTCATTCAGCCGGCGGTAGTCATTACAAAACCTCCACTCTCCGTTGGGTTTTGGCACAAGGAAGATTGGGCTCGACCAACCACTCTTTGACTCCTCTATCACACCGAGGTATAAAATCCTCTTCACCTCGGCCGAGATCACTTCTCGGCATGCTTCAGGAATCCGGTACGGGTTCAGTTTCACTCTTATATGTGGCTCTGTTAGTACGTCATGCTGTTCCACCTGAATATGCCCCGGCAACTCTGAGAACAGGTCACGATTCCGCTGTAGCCATTCTCAAGACTGTTGCTTCTGGGCCGGCTATAGAGTCTCTGCTATAGTGACCTCTTCCACCTTGCCTTTGGGAGCTCCTCCCAAGAAAGGAGTTTCCACAGGTTCCCGGTCCGCCTTGGCTTGAACAAGTTCACATGGTATACTTGATGCGGCTTTCTTTGGCTAGGCTGGTGGTCTATGTAATTAACTTTGCTGACTTTCTCCACCACCTCGTACAGATCTTGCCATTTGGCCAGGAACTTGCTCTCGACTGTGGGGATTAGCACCAAAACACACAGCTTAAACTGCCTCAGCCTAGCCGATTGGTTTTAGACCCTTGCCTGGGCTTCCTGCGCCTGGGGGAGGAGTGCTTTTACGATCGGCATCACTTTAGCTTTTCTTTCCTGCAACTGGGCGACATGTTATATAACCCTCCATTGTGGCGTAACCTCGGCTTCCCAGGTTTGCTTAGCAATATCCAGGAGCCCTCGCGGATGTCGTCCATACAGTGGCTCAAACGGAGAAAAGCTGGAAGAGTCTTGTGGAACCTCCCTTACTGAGAAGAGCAGGGATAGCAGCAGGTAGTCCCAGTCAAGACTATCCTTCTCTATGACATTCTTGAGCATCGCTTTCAGGGTCTTATTAAAGCGTTCTACTAAGCCGTCTGTCTGGGGATGGTAAACAGAGGTTCGCAGCTGGGTAATCTGGAGGACCTTGCACAGCTCCTTCATTACCTTACTCATGAACGGGGTCCCTTGATCCATTAGGATTTCCTTTGGCAGATCGGTCCTGGCAAATTTATGGACCAGTTCCCTGGCTATGCATTTGCTTGAAAAGTTCCTTAGTGGTACCGCTTCTGGATACCGGGTCGCATAGTCTATGATCACCAGAATGTATTGGTGGCCTCGGTTTGATTTGACTAGGGGCCCTACTAGGTCCTAAGCAATCCTCTCAAATGAAACTTCTATCACAGGTAGTGGAGCTAAGGGACTACAGAAGTGGGAGGAGGGAGCGGTTATTTGGCAGGTGGGACAGGACCTACAATAGTTCAGAATTTCTTGGTAACATCCTGGCCAATAAAACCTTCTTAATATCCTCTTGTGAGTTTTCTCGACCCCTAGGTGTCCCCCCAGAACATGTGAATGGGCCATATCTAGCACCCTCCATCTGTATGGCCCTGGCACTAGCAGCTGTTCCACTATCTCACCGCCCCTTAGTTTGGCCACCTGATATATCAACTCCCCCTGAACTGCAAAGTGGGGGAACCTGGTGTTGGCCCCCGGCTCTTGGTCAACCCCATTACATACAGTAACCTAGTTAAATGCCCCCTTTAAGGTCAGGTCCCAAACTTGAGCAGTCCCAAAGTTCTCTCCGGACACATCTAACTCAGGAAGGTCGGCCTCCTCGGTCACCGTCTCGCCCTCATCGCCGGCAAGGACGCACAGTGGGAAGTCATCCACTTGAGACTTCGTCGGGGGTTCTTCTCCAGGGACCTGGATTTTGTTCACACTACTTAGTCCGGTTCCCTTTTCCCACAAGTCCCAAAACAAAGAAAAATCATGGCCCAGTATGACGGGATGTATCAGGTCTTTAACCACCCCCGACCTCGTGGAATTGGGCACCACACTCTGTTCCCACAGTCATTCTGGCCACGGGGTAGTCCTTGGCGTCCCCATGGATGCACCAAACACCCACAGTTTTGGAAGGGACCAACTGGTGGGGAAAGGTATCTCTGATTAATGTCACCAGACTCCCAGAGTCTAACAGTCCAAGCACCTTTACTCTGTTAATGGACACAGCACACGCCTGCTGCCCTTCTCCGGGTTGACAGTCCACACTGCAGGCTGGATACGTATAATAGGAACACCGTCTGCCTAGGCTGCAGTCCATGGGCTCAGGGGGCATATGACACCGGGCAGCTTCGTGTCCAGGGTTGTGACACCAACAGACTGTATCCTTAACATCAGTCCTTGCAGCACCTTCAGTGGAAGTGGGACACCCCCCCAGTTGTGGCTCTGAACCCCTTCCGTGGTGAACCCGTCCCCTTTTGGGCTCTCCAGTACGGGGAGGTGACTATGTCGGGTTTCCCTAGGGATTTTTCGACCACTTGGTACCTCTCTACCAGAACCACGAGGTCGTCTGCATTCCGGGGGTAGCCCTGGGCAACCCAGGTCAGCACCGGCCTGGGTGGGGAATGTATGAACCTGTCCATCACCACACGCTCAACCATCTGGGCAGGAGAGGAAGACTCTGACTGCAGCCATTTCTGGACTAGATGTAACAAGTCAAACATCTGTGAGCATGGAGGTTTGTCGCCAGTATATGCCCAGTGGTGGACCCTTTGCGCTCTGACAGACATAGTCACTCCTGAGCGTGCCAATATCTCGGTTTTTAATTTGGCGTATTCCTTTGCATCCTGTAAAGTTAGATCATAATAGGCCTTCTGTGACTCCCCGGTTAAATATGGGGCCAGAACCTCCGCCAACTGCTCTGGAGGTAATCTCTCCCATTCCGCCACCCTCTCAAAAACAGTCAGGAACGACTCAACATCATACCCCGGGGTCATCTTTTGCAATTCTCTTCTTACCGTCTTCCTGATGTGCGAGTCATCACCTGGCCTTGGGGGTGGGGAGGTTGTCCTGCCACGGATCTCCCCTGCTAGGAGTTCCATCTGTCATTGCTGCTGCTGGATTTGCTGTATCAGGAGTTTATTTGTCTCCTGCTGCTGCTGCATGCTCTGCTGGCTCTGCACCAGATACTTAATTAGCTCTTACTTGCTGCCGGACGTCTCCTGCTGGCTGATAGCCTTCACCCAGGACATCCACCGTTCTCTCTGGCAGGTACACGTGTTTCTGGAATCTTGCACGCACTCTCGCACCAAATGTGGTAAGACGCCTCACTCAGCCACTTCCGGAAGTAGACTCAAGAACCGTGTTTTCTCTCCAGGCTTTATTATGTGGCATAAAGCCCAGCAGCTCCAGCAAGTATAAACACAGTCTTACTGGCAAAACAACAAAACAAAAGATAACCGATAGCACAGTCCATACACAGGTTGTAGTCCCAGCTTTCAGCTCCTCTCTGAGCTGTGGCCTTCCAGTCTGGAGCCTTGCCTCTCCAAACTCAACAACAGAAAATAAATGGTGACTGAGCATTTAAACCTTCCTCAGCCACACCCTGAGGGGACATAGTGTGAATGGCTTCCCACCCTCTTTGCCATTCACATAAAACCACACACCCTTTAGTGAGTTAAAGGGGTTGTACACTACTATTTAAAATATGCCAAAGCGTTTTTATGATGAAAAGCAACTTCTTTATAATTACCTCCCTCTGCCTTTTCTGCCTGTGAGCAGGCAGCACGTGACCCCCCCCCCGCTGACGTCCCGTCTACTGAGGCGTGACTCAGCGCTTGGGTCCCCACGGTGGCTGCTGGGTTGTAGGTGGGGTTACCCCACCGCGTCACACCCAGCATCCACCGCGCGCTTTCCCAATGAATGGGGAGAGGGAGAGCGCGCGGTGGATGCTGGGTATGACGCGCGGGGATAACACCGACCACAACCCAGCAGCCACCGTGGAACGCGGAAGAGAGAGACCCCGGCTGCAGCCTAGACTTGTCGTGATGTCAGCGGATGTCAGAGCCATCTGCAGCCAAGGGTCACATGATGCCTGTGAGCGGCCAATGATAGCGCCGCTCACAGGCAGAAAAAGCAGAGGGAGGTAATTACAAAGAAGCTGCTTTTCATCATAAAAACAGTTTGGCATATTTTAAATAGTAGTGGACAACCCATTTAACCCCCCAGCATATAACATGCTGGCAGAAATTTTGCAGGTTTTATTTCACACAGGCTAACAACCTGAGTGACACATACCTCCACTCATATATCACACCAGTGACTCTGTCACAGTGCATATACACTGCACAGAACCATTCTTTTCTCCTGTATACTGGGTATAATCCTCGGTATCTGTATTAGGGTTCGCTCACACTGGAGTATAGTTTCTCATGAGAGCGAATCGGGCCAATTATGCTAATGAAACTCCGTTCAAACTCTGTCACAGTTTTATCCGGGTGCCATCTTACAGTGATCCATTTCTCTAATGCGAGGTGCGGAGAAGATGGAGAACTTAATTTCTCCATCTTCTCCATTTTCAATGCGAGTGTACATCGGACTGCAGGAATTTCGGGGCCCCATACTGGTTACATTTTGGGGCCCCCTTTAGACTCCGCCCAGGCTCCACCCCCAACTCCGCAGCCAGAAATAGCCCCCTCACAGGCCTAGAAATAGCCCCCTCACCAGGCCAGAAATAGGGCCAGAAACAGCCCCCTCACAGGGCCTGAAACAGCCCCCTCACAGAACCAGAAATAGCCCCATCACAGGGCCAGAAAAAACCCCAACAGCCTCCCCCAGTCTTCATACATACACTGCCCGCTGCTGCCGCGGTGGCCTCCTCACTGACACACACAGACAGACACTGACACACAGACTGACACCCACACAAACAGCCTACCTCTTCCTGATGCCGCCGCTGCTGAAGTCTGCCTGCCTGTCCCGGGTCCCAATGCACATGTGGCACGCTGCAGCTCTGCTCCAAAATTAAAGAGAGCATGCAGCGTGTCACATGACAGGCGTCAGGACCATGATGCACTGAGTGGCGGTTTAAAGGTATAGCGCTCATTTCTGTCCGCCGGGTGCATTAAGGTCTGAACTGTTGCCCCTGACTCCCTAAGGCCTGGTGAGTAGAGGCAAAGAGAGGTGGGGCCCAGGCTGGCTGGGGGCATGGGGCACGCAAGCACGGGCTGGCCGGGCCCCCCCTTTTTGCTTCTGTTCACCGGGCCCCATACAGTTGTAATGGCAGTAATGTCCTGATGGTGGCCCTGGATGGTTCACACTCACCCATAGACTTGTATGGGTGCATATGATCTGAATATCAGAGCCACTCGCAGCACGTTTCAATTGTTTTCTCATGCCGAATCAACATGAAAAAATAATCGCAGATCTGCACTGCCCCATAGTATAACATTGGTCAGAGTGCTATCCAATAAAGCATCAGATAGCACTCGGCCGTGTTATACGGAAGTGTGAGTGAGCCCTTATTCTGTATATATACTGTATTTCTCGGACTATAAGACGCTCTTTTTTCCTCCAAAATTTTGGAGGAAAGTGGGGAGTTCATCTTATAGTCCGAATGTACGGTCTGGCTGTGGATGGTGTGGGGTGCGGGGGGAGTGGCAGCTGCAGAGGAGCGGGCCACAGGAGGCAGGAGCCGCCTGCTGCACCTAACACTATGTCTGCTGTTAAAGAAAATGAATATTCATTGCTAGTATTGAATTCATTGGAGTAGTGCATTCATTTGAGTAGTGAATATTCGCTTTCCTTAATAGAGCGCACAGTGTCAGCCACAGACGCTGGTTCCTGCAGCAGCTCGGCAATCATGTTTGCCCGCTATTAAAGAAAATGAATATTCACTGATCCCCACACCTATGGGAGTGGAGAGCAGTGAATATTCATGCTCTTTAATAGTGAGTACATGTGAACTCCGAACCACTGCTGGAGTTGGCAGCTGCGGCTGACACTATGTGCGTTAATAAGGAGAATGAATATTCACTGATCCCCATGCCCATAGTCCGGGCATGGGGAGCAGTGAACATTCTGGCAGCTGACCTCAGCGTGCAAGGGCGCATGGCAGTGACATCATGCGGTGCTCGTGTAGCACCCTGAGGATTCGGCTGCTACAGGGGTATTGCACCTCAACCCAGAGGTGTGATATTCCACTCCCGGGTAAGGATGGAGTGTGGAACTGAGCTCAGTTAGCTGCATGCACTACACACATCCCATTTCCGAGGAACAGACCGATGGTACTCCCACTAGAGAAATGTGCAGGTACGACAGTGTCTGTTCCTGGCTGGAGTGGGAGGGGGGTGGAACATCCCAGTAGTGTAGGGGCAGATAGGCGGAGCAGCCTGGGTAAAGCTAGGAGCTCATTGGGTGCTGGTCACCTGAGCTCACACATAGAGGGAGTATATAAGGTGGGCACCATCTTAGGACAGGGTCAGTCTGTGAGACGTCAGTCTGTCAGAGTTTAGTCAGAGGAGCAGAGCAGAGAAGCTCAGCCAGAAGGGCTGACAGGGAGTTGTGGTTCCGGCTGGGCCCAGCTCCAAGGCCAAGAGAGAGAGAGGAGTCAGAAGGACCCAGAGAAAACAAGCAGGAACCCCAAGACCCCAGAATACAAACAACAGGGTGAAGGGTTGGCACCTAGGGTACCGGATCCCAAGCTGGCAGAGAGAAAAGCACACCTTAGCCAGAGACCGGAGGTCGTGGGCAGGATCTGCCACGACCCTCACCAAATCCACCAGGAAGGCAGACCAAGTATAGGGTCAGGGAACCCAGAAGAGGTGTACCCACCAAGAGACCCGAGGGAGCCGGACATAGGTGGATCCCTGGTGAGAACGGCCAGAAGAGAGGGAAAGTCAGACAGGAGCTCAGGACCACGCTCCAGAACTGCCTGGGGGTTAGCCGAGTCCAGGACCTGGTGGACGCAGCACGGCTCGGGTGGTCGCTTCAGGCCAGAGTGACCATAAGAACACCCGTAAGTAAAAACCCCTGAACTGCACAGCCCGACTCTGAGTCTTCTTGCTGATTCATCCTGCACCTTCACAACCACCATCCTCTACATCTGACCCCCTGAGGCTATACCCCTCCCGTTGGGGGTTATACTACCAAAGCTGCACACATACCAACAGCCTCAGCGGACCCTGCTGCAGCGGCGGCCTTTTGACCGCAAATCAACGGGTGGCGTAGTCGACACAATGAACTCTAATAACATCTGTAGGACTGCCACACACTGAGTTTGACACCCTGGGCACGGACCGGGTCACAGCCACTCGGAGACTACAACCCCCATCTGATCCGGCTCTGGGTATCCCTAACAACATGGCCCAGGGGGCGCGTCAACTTTGGCGTAGTCGGCAGGATAACGTGCCCGCAACAACCGGGTACTGCGTGCCTGAAGAAAAGTTCACCGTTACCTCAAAAAGAAGTCTCCTGCCGGTTCCGGAGGGTCCCCGCCAACGGACCCCATCACAGGTCGTTTCCCGCCGGTTGTCCGCCATTTGCAGCTTTTTCCCGCCATCCATGGAGTTTCCCGCCACTGGGAGACGATTCCCGCCATTTCCAAGGATTTCCCGCCTTGGGGGAGCGGACGCCATTATGGGCGTGCCAAAGGATGGCAAGAGGCCACCTCCCATCGTGGGCCAGGACCGAAAATGGCGCCAAAAGTGGAAACCGCCCCCACCAACAGAGACTGTGATGCTGGAAGTGTCCATCAGCGTGAGAGAACTGCCCCTGGAACTGACAATCACTAAGTTGCCCCGGGACCACCCTCGATGTGGGCGGAGACAGAACAAGAGAACGAAGATGGGTGTCGCCTGGAGCAGTCTGGAGAGAGCGCACCCGGAGACAAGACGTCTGGAGGAGAGTCCAGAGAGAGCGTACCCGGAGATGGAGGGAGAGACAGGCAGCACCGACCCAGTGGTCAGGAGCCTGCTGCAAGCAACAACCCCACTAGGCTTAGTGGAGATCCTGGCACAGCTCCCCCGAGACCGGGAGTGTGCACAGACCGCGCTGGAGGGCCTCGCACGGAGGATGGCCCGGGTGCAGCGGGAGACGTTGGCGGAGTGGAGCCGAGAGATGGCCCAGCAGACCGGAGCCCGTCAGCGGAGCACGCCACTCGAGACGAGGAGACAGACCGCCTCTGAGGATGGCGCAGGAGGAATGAAGGCAGGAGACGGCGCCGAGAAGGGAGCTGAACGGACAGAGGCAGGTAAAGGGGACGTCTCTACCCCGAGCCGGGAAACCGCGTGCCTGCCCCAGCTCCCCGTCGCAGAGCCCGAAATTCCCCCTGCCGTGCCCGTCGCTGCATCGTCACCGCCGCAGACTAGGCCTCAACCGGAAACCGCGGCCGCGACCCCTGTGACGTCACACGCCTCGACCCTGAGCGCGACCAAACAGGAAATACCATCGGCCTGGTCGCAAGGCCTAGTACCTCCGGGCGCCGCAATACCAACAGCGCCCCCTACCTCCGCGGAGCCACCGGCCTGGTCGCAGGGCCGAGTAACCACGGGCGCCGCCGTTCTTACGGTGCCCTTTTCCTTTAGCGTGCCCCAAGCCTGGTCGCAAGGCCTGGTCAACCCGGGCGCCGCTACCACCACAGCGCCCATAACACCTAAAGTACCGCACCTGGGTGAGGACCTGTTCGCCCAGCATACGTGCCCGGATGGGCAGCCCTTCATATGGCCACCGGAGTTTCACCATCCCCGACTCCGGAAAGAAAGACCCCTAGATGAACCCCTGATTCCGGTTCCGAAGCCCGTAAAGAGGACCTCGCCCCCACTGGAGGAGATCCAGTTCGAGTGGGACCCCACCGGAGAAGACCTCATGGGGTTCACTCAGGAGACTCGGGCGGCCGCAGCGGAGCGTGCAGAGTGCTGCCGGCAGCAGCTCGAGGTCTTCGAGAGGGAGCGGAGAGAGAGGCGGGTCCGGGAACAGCAAATGCAGATAAGGAGCGTGGAGCAGAAGAGCCGGACCAGGAGGAAACCCCGTGCAGCTCATGGTCCCCGTGCCACCGGGACTGTGATAAAATTCAATATGCAGCACGGATGGGGCTTTATCAGAGACCATCAGACCCCCGGCGACGTCTTTGTAACCCGCAGAGACGTAGAGAGCCATCTGCCGGAGGGACACAGAGGTCGTGACCTGTATGTAGGGGACGAGGTCACCTTCACCCGGCACAAGTGTGCCAAAGGACCCTACGCCCTCCATGTGCATCGCCTGACGGAGGAGGAGCTGCGGTGTGAGGAGGAGCAAGAGGACCCGGACGGGTCTGAAGAATCTAAAGAAGGAGCAGGAGGACGCCGTCGTTGAAGTACGGTAGAGAGAGACTGTACATAGTTACCCGTCAGGGTATAAGAACTGTTCTAGTTAAAATATAGTCCCCGTTGGGACCAGCAGATTGAACTGAAACCCGTGTGTCCCTATTCCCACTGACCGAGGACTGAGAGCGGTCATTCCTTCCTAATACCTGGCCGAGGACTGAGAGCGGCCATAATTCCCTTGTATATAGTTGCGCTTCCTAAAGCGCCCCCTACCGGTTTTATAGGAAACTGTTTTCTTCCAAGAGAGACTGTCGCACCTTACCCGGTCACAAGTTGCACCGTGGCCGGAGGAACAAGAATGTTTCCAATGAAGAGTTTTATATGAAAAGTTTTATAATATATATATATTGTTTTATATGTTTATGATGTTTATGAAAAAAATTGTATGTTTGGATGTTTTGTATCTTACAGCCCGAGGACGTGCTGTGATTTACCAGGGGGGAATGTAGCACCCTGAGGATTCGGCTGCTACAGGGGTATTGCACCTCAACCCAGAGGTGTGATATTCCACTCCCGGGTAAGGGTGGAGTGTGGAACTGAGCTCAGTTAGCTGCATGCACTACACACATCCCATTTCCGAGGAACAGACCGATGGTACTCCCACTAGAGAAATGTGCAGGTACGACAGTGTCTGTTCCTGGCTGGAGTGGGAGGGGGGTGGAACATCCCAGTAGTGTAGGGGCAGATAGGGGGAGCAGCCTGGGTAAAGCTAGGAGCTCATTGGGTGCTGGTCACCTGAGCTCACACATAGAGGGAGTATATAAGGTGGGCACCATCTTAGGACAGGGTCAGTCTGTGAGACGTCAGTCTGTCAGAGTTTAGTCAGAGGAGCAGAGCAGAGAAGCTCAGCCAGAAGGGCTGACAGGGAGTTGTGGTTCCGGCTGGGCCCAGCTCCAAGGCCAAGAGAGAGAGAGGAGTCAGAAGGACCCAGAGAAAACAAGCAGGAACCCCAAGACCCCAGAATACAAACAACAGGGTGAAGGGTTGGCACCTAGGGTACCGGATCCCAAGCTGGCAGAGAGAAAAGCACACCTTAGCCAGAGACCGGAGGTCGTGGGCAGGATCTGCCACGACCCTCACCAAATCCACCAGGAAGGCAGACCAAGTATAGGGTCAGGGAACCCAGAAGAGGTGTACCCACCAAGAGACCCGAGGGAGCCGGACATAGGTGGATCCCTGGTGAGAACGGCCAGAAGAGAGGGAAAGTCAGACAG
Source organism: Phyllobates terribilis (assembly GCF_046119375.1). NCBI lineage: Eukaryota > Metazoa > Chordata > Amphibia > Anura > Dendrobatidae > Phyllobates > Phyllobates terribilis. The sequence goes on from NW_027362825.1 coordinate 6,187,866, forward strand.
GAGCTCAGGACCACGCTCCAGAACTGCCTGGGGGTTAGCCGAGTCCAGGACCTGGTGGACGCAGCACGGCTCGGGTGGTCGCTTCAGGCCAGAGTGACCATAAGAACACCCGTAAGTAAAAACCCCTGAACTGCACAGCCCGACTCTGAGTCTTCTTGCTGATTCATCCTGCACCTTCACAACCACCATCCTCTACATCTGACCCCCTGAGGCTATACCCCTCCCGTTGGGGGTTATACTACCAAAGCTGCACACATACCAACAGCCTCAGTGGACCCTGCTGCAGCGGCAGCCTTTTGACCGCAAATCAACGGGTGGCGTAGTCGACACAAAGAACTCTAATAACATCTGTAGGACTGCCACACACTGAGTTTGACACCCTGGGCACGGACCGGGTCACAGCCACTCGGAGACTACAACCCCCATCTGATCCGGCTCCGGGTATCCCTAACAACATGGCCCAGGGGGCGCGTCACTCGCACACTGATTAGCAGCTGGTATCAGAACAGGATACAGCGCTGGAGCAAAGGGTAGGTGAGTAGAATCCTTTATTTTTTTTATGTGTTCAGCATGATCGGGATGGGATGCTATGCATACCAGGATGGGGATGGGGGTGCTTTGCATTCCAGGATGGGGATGGGGTGCCATGCATAGCAGGATGGGGGTGTCATGCATACCAGGATGGGGGGACATATATACCAGGTTGGGGGTGCCATGTATACCAACATGGTGGTGCTATGCATACCAGGATGGGGATGAGGGTGCCATGTATACCAAGATGGGGGTGCCATGCATACCAGGATGGGGGACCATGTATACCAGGATGGGGGCCATGTATACCAGAATGGGGATGTGGATCACGTGTAACATGAAGGGGGGGCCATATATGCCAGGATGGGGGATATTAGTACAGAATTAGGGGACATTACCCCTATTACAGTGTTGGCAGCAGACCCCTTCCCCCATAACAGTGCATCATGACCACATTTTTTGCTTACATTTTTTTTCTATTTACCTCCTCTAAAACTTAGGTAAGTCTTATGGTCCGGTGCGTCTTATAGTCCAAAAAATACGGTACACTGCACAGTATTACTTCTCCTGTCCTGTACACTGAGTGCAATTCTTATTATCTGTATTATTCTCCTGTTCTGTTGTCGGAGAGACGGCATTGGACTTTAGGAGTCACTATTGGTGGGCTTACTATTTTCTAATTCTGTTGGGCAAATAAAAATAAATCTTGAAAAACCTGTTTAAATGGTTTATCCCAAGTTTAGAAGTTATCCCCCATCTTCTGGATATGGGATAACTTTCCAATCGCTGGGACCTCTCATGAACCGAAGCTCTGAAGAGTACCATGTAAATTGAGCTGTGGTTGATCATACTCACATTCATGTGTGACTCTTCAAATAACTCCTTTAATAGAGTGATGAGGGGCATGACTAAGTAAAGCAGAATTCACTGATCGGGGGCTGAGGGTTGTTATAATTTGTAGGCTGGTGGGTTTTTTTGTGCCACTGCTGGGGGTTTTTTCATCCCAATCCGGACCTGATCTCATCCCTGTATATTAAGTATATAGCAGGACATTCACTGTGTTAACAATTTTCTTTGTTTTTCTTCAGCTGGATTAATTATGTAATTATCATCATTATGTGAAATGACAACTGGGAGCTGAATTTCCACAGAGGCCACGTATTCTACGATAAATATTCACTGTTTCCATGAGCCTTTACTAGATAGGGGTCAGTGTGTGTGAGAGCTGACTGTATAGCGTACATGATGTATTAGGTTATTACATGTAGATAAGTATTAATAGAAAACTGTTATTTTATGTTTCATTTCTTCTAAACTGGTAAGACTTCTGCTAACTCTCTGGTGAGGGTCACATCTTTATATGACATCTATATACTAGATGCTATTTGTAAATGATATGCAATTTCACTTGTCTTTACCAAGAAGAATCATTTCAGAACTTTTTCCACCTTTAATGTCGCCCATAATCTGTATAAATCCACTGAGAAACAAACTGAAATCATTTTGAGGGGGGAAATCAAAATGAAAAAATTAAAATAATGTGGTAGTGTGAACATCCTTTTATAAATTGGGAATGTGGTTGTGTTCAGAATCGGCCAATCGCATTTACACTGATGTTACACAGCAGTCAGTACAACGCTGCAATAATTTACAGTGATTCTGATTAACCCCATATAAAGGTTGGCTGTACCAGTAGAATTTTCTTGACATTTTCTAAGTTGCATTTTACAGCAAAAAGCCATGGTCCATAAACAGCTAACAACACAGCAAATGGATCTGATTGTTGAATATTATCAGTCAAGAAAAGGTTTAAATAATTTGCCAAGGCATGAAATGTATCATGGAACACTGTGAAGACTGTCATCAAAAAGTGGCTTAAATTTGACACAACAGAGACATTACCTAAAACTGGACATCCCTCAATAATTGATGAAAAGACAATATGAAAATTAGTCTGGGAGGTTGCCAGGAGGCCTACAGAAACATTAAAACAGTTGCAGGAATTTCCAGAAAGTACTGTATGTGGAAGTACTGGATGTGTACTGCATGTGACAGCAATCTCCTGTATTCTTCATATGTATAACTTGTGGGTTATGGTGGCAAAGAAAAACATCCATAAAGAAAAACATCCACACCCGGCTATGTTTTGCGAAAACCTACATTAAGTCTGCCAAAAGCATGTGGGAAAACATGTTCGATGAAACCAAAGTTGAACTTTTTGGCCATTATTCCAAATGGTATGTTTAACGCAAAGCCAACACTGTGCATCACCAAAAGAACACCATACCCACAGTGAAGCATGGTGGAGGCAACATTATGCTTTGGGGCTGTTTTGGAACTAGGACTTTAGTGAAGGTGGAGGGAATTGAACAGTTCCAAATATCATTTCAATTTTGCAACAAAACCTTCAGGTCTCTGCTAAAAATCTGAGCATGAGGAAGAGAGGAATTTCACCTTTCAACACAACAACGACCCCAAGCATACCTCCAAATCAACAAAAGAATGGCTTTGCCAGAAGAAGATCAAAGTTATGAAATGGCCCTGCCAGAGCCAAGACCCGAATCCAATTAAAAATCTGTCTTTGCCTTAAAGAGGGTTATGTACACAGGATGTGTCCTCTCAATCTGACAGATTTGGAATGATACTGCAAGGAAGAGTGCGCATGCTGATAGACTCCTAACAAAAAGACTAAATGCTGCCATAAATTCCAAGAGTACTTTAACAAAGTATTAGTTTTAGGGCGTGAATATTTATGCAACCACAATATTTTAGTTCCTTTTCCACCCGAAAATATTTAAGTTTATTTCTCAATTGAATTGTACAAATTATGAAAGACATTACAGGTGGAAAAAGTTCTGAAATTATTCTTCTGTCATGATTTTTTACATGACAAAAACCTGACATTTTAACAGGAGTGTGTAGACTATTTATATCCACTGTATTACTGTTGTGTAATACTGCTTTGCGTGTACCAAAATAATCACATTATCAAAATTGCACTATAATTTACACCACTGTCTGGCGTCAATTATGGTAAATGAGTTGGAGTTGTGCATGTGTCCACCTACTTTCACAAAGCTTCACTTTTAAGAAACGTGCCGTCAGCAGAGGAAGAAAGTTTAAAAAGTTATAAATTCTGGCATATATATTGTGACTTTTTACCAAGAGAAAGTGGAATAAATGAAAATAATAGAGAAAGAGATCCCAATCTATCATCATCTTCGCACCATTTTATCCGAAATAAAAATGGTTCTAATACTGACATTTTTATTTGCGCATTATTCAGTATTTAATTTTCTTTTTTATTTGCTTTTAATTTTCTTTTTTATTTGCTTTTATTTTGCTAAACAATGCGGGTGTGGTTTTCCTGATCCAGATGTTTTTCTCTAATTCATCATTTGTAACTTTTCAAAATGATGCAAATTTTTTCAATCAATTGTACTCAAATACTGTACTGGAGTACAAAATCTGTCTGTTTTAATTTTTTGTGCAGTTGAAAACTAACGTGCACCATTTTAAATGATTGTGCAACTTTTTGCTCTAAAAAGTCACAAAAAAAACTAAAAGACAGAAAAAAAACATCTTTGATTTTGTGCAAAATTCATGACCCACATGCTTCGTGTTGTAGAATTTGGTCCAAAAATCAGCAACAAATTACATCATTTAAAAGCACCGCAAATGATGTATTGGGGCTAGAGACTTAGATATATTGGGTTATTGCTTACCTCATTTTCATGTCTTTTTTTTTAGGTTCCTTCACGTGCTATTTAACCTAAGGTAATATACATCAATCTCTTCTTTTTACACAAAAAGTAGAGAATGTGGCATGCAACAATGTATCAGATAATGCAAGAAATCTATCTATCTTCTATCTATTATTCTATCTACTGAATCTGTCTGTTATCTATCTGTATATTAAGGGACTAATTCATGAAGATTGGCATTTAGTACGCCAGTCTTAAAGAAGTGGGTGCTGGAGGAAGATGTGCTGAGACGTGTGCCATTAAGAGATGTTTGCCTCTTTAATGAATTTGACGCATCAGAGGTTGGAGTACATTGTTATTGTAGCTTCAGCCACTTTCTGGCAATTAACAAGTAGCAATTAAAAGCGCAAAACTCATAATCAACAGAGCAAGTCTTATATCACACCAGCAGTGTCATAATTGGCAAATGGTAGGTGTGTGCCCTGCTATTGATTTTGCAATCAGGTGAAGGCATTTTAACCACTTAGTGACTGGGCCCATTTTGACCTTAATGACCGGGTCAAATTTTTGAATTCTGACCAGTGTCACTTCATGTGGTAATAACTCTGGAACGCTTCAACGCTGGTTCTGAGACATATTGTGCTACATGATAGTAGTAAAAATTTGTTTGATACGACTTGCGTTTATTTGTGAAAATATCGGAAATGTGGCAAAAATGTTGAAAATTTCACAATTTTCAAACTCTGAATTCTTATGCCCTCCTTAAACCAGAGTTATGACACACAAAATAACTAATAAATAACTTTTCCCATATATCTAGTTTACACAAGCACAATTTTTGAAACATAATTTTTTTTGTTAGAAAGTTATAACGGTTAAAAGTTGACCAGCAGTTCCTAATTTTTCCTAGAAAATTTACAAAACCATTTTTTAGGGACCACATCATATTTGAAGTGACTTTGAAGGGCCTATACAGTGGTGGCCAAAAGTATTGCTACACCTGCAATTCTGTCAGATAATACTCAGTTTCTTCCTGAAAATGATTGCAATCACAAATTCTTTGGTATTATTCTCTTCATTTAATTTGCTTGCAAGGAAAAAAACACAAAAGAGAATGAAGCAAAAATCAAATCATTGATCATTTCACAAAACTCCAAAAATGGGACAGACAAAAGTATTGGCACCCTCAGCCTAATACTTGGTTGCACAACCTTTAGCCAAAATAACTGCGAACAACCGCTTCCGGTAACCATCAATGAGTTTCTTACAATGCTCTGCTGGAATTGTAGACCATTCTTCTTTGGCAAACTGCTGCAGGTCCCTGATATTTGAAGGGTGCCTTCTCCAAACTGCCATTTTGAGAACTCTCCACAGGTGTTCTATGGGATTCTGGTCTGGACTCATTGCTGGCCACCTTAGAAGTCTTCAGTGCTTTCTCTCAAACCATTTTATAGTACTTTTGGAAGTGTGTTTTGGGTCATTGTCCTGCTGGAAGACCCATGACCTCTGAGGGAGACCCAGCTTTCTCACACTGGGCCCTACATTATGCTGCAAAATTTGTTGGTAGTCTTCAGACTTCATAATGCCATGCACACGGTCAAGCAGTCCAGTGCCAGAGGCAGCAAAGCAACCCCAAAACATCAGGGAACCTCCGCCATGTTTGACTGTAGGGACCGTGTTCTTTTCTTTGAATGCCTCTTTTTTTCCCTGTACACTCTATGTTGATGCTTTTTCCCAAAAAGCTCTACTTTTGTCTCATCTGACCAGAGAACATTCTTCCAAAACGTTTTAGGCTTTCTCAGGTAAGTTTTGGCAAACTCCAGCCTGGCTTTTTTATGTCTCGGGGTAAGAAGTGGGGTCTTCCTGGGAATCCTACCATACATTCCCTTTTCATTCAGACGCCGACGGATAGTACGGGTTGACACTGTTGTACTCTCGGACTGCAGGGCAGCTTGTACTTGTTTGGATGTTAGTCGAGGTTCTTTATCCACCATCCGCACAATCTTGCGTTGAAATCTCTCGTCAATTTTTCTTTTCCGTCCACATCTAGGTAGGTTAGCCACAGTGCCATGGGCTTTAAACTTCTTTATGACACTGCGCACGGAAGACACAGGAACATTCAGGTCTTTGGAGATGGACTTGTAGCCTTGAGATTGCTCATGCTTCCTCACAATTTGGTTTCTCAAGTCCTCAGACAGTTCTTTGGTCTTCTTTCTTTTCTCCATGCTCAATGTGGTACACAGAAGGACACAGGACAGAGGTTGAGTCAACTTTAATCCATGTTAACTGGCTGCAAGTGTGATTTAGTTATTGCCAACACCTGTTAGGTGCCACAGTCAAGTTACAGGTGCTGTTAATTACACGAATTAGAGAAGGATCACATGATTTTTCAAACAGTGCCAATACTTTTGTCCACACCCTTTTTTAGGTTTGGTGTGGAATTGTATCCAATTTGGCTTTAGGACAATTCTTTTTGTGTTTTTTCATTGAAGACAAATTAAATGAAGATAATAATACCAAAGAATTTGTGATTGCAATCATTTTCAGGAAGAAACTGAGTATTATCTGACAGAATTGCAGGGGTGCCAATACTTTTGGCCACCACTGTATGACAGAAAAACTCAAAAGTGACACTATTCTAAAAGCTGCACCCCTCAAGGTGCTCAAAACAACATTCAAGAAGTTTATTAACCCTTCACACACAGAAGGGACCGGATGGGAAAGAGCGCTACTTGGCTTTTAGAACGCAGATTTCTTTTTAATAGATTGTGTGCTCCATTAGCCGAGCACCTGAGGTGCCAGAACAGAAGAAACCCCCCCCAGGTGACCCCATACTGGAAATTCCACTGCCCAAGGAATTCATCTAGTGGTGTAGTGAGTATTTTGAACCCATAGGTGCCTCGCAGAATTTTATAAGATTGAGACAGGGAAATGTGACATTTTAGTGGTAAAAATGTAATTATTGTATTTGCTGCAAATTTTTCAGATACACAAGGGTTACTAGGTGAAATTGGACCCCATAATTTATTGCTCAATTTCTCCCGAACTTTTCCAGAGTCTTTGTTCTACCAGTAACTTGGGACCCCCTATAGTTCCAGTGACAGATGACAGATCTCACAGGCCACCTCACCCTGGGATCATCACATGATCTCAGGGTACCATGGTAACGGCCAGGACCCGCAATTCTCATCGCGGGGATCCGATGATTACTAAGGGGGTCTTGTGACCCTCTTGTAGCAACCTAAATACCTGTATTTAAGGGGTTAATCGGCCCCGATCGACATCGAAACTGAGCTGACACCCGCAGGAATTTCCACCACCGGGTGGGGCTATTCCTGGTCGCGGTTTTAAACGGCGATGAGGGAATAAGGCCCCTTAACGATCGCCGTTTTAATGCATATCTGTGGTCGTTAAGGGGTTAAAAGGGTATTCCCAGAATTAAACGTTATTCCATATCCATATAGGATAAAAGATAAATTTTTGATCACTAGGGGTCCGATCACTGTGAATTCTAGAGATCACAGTGGTTAAACCCCCAAAGATCAGCAATGTATCCCCTATCTTATGGATAAGAAATGATGTTCTATTCAGGGAAAAGCCATTTAAGTTACATGTCTTAGGCATGCATTGCAAACATGAATGCCCTTAATGGTAAAAATATGAGGCAAAAAGCTGACAGTGAAGAGAAGTATGAAAAATGCAGTCCAATCTGCAGGCATCATGAAAACGCAGTCCAATCCACAGGCACCATGTTATAAAGCAGGGAGAGCAGAGTGGATTGATATATAGTTTTGTGAGAAAAGATTCAGTATATCAGTTTTCATAATTTAATCCTTTGCCCTTTCTGGGATCCTTGGTCCAGTGGGCAGTCCTATCAGTGATTGACAGCTTTATTTGTATAAATGTGCATGCAGACATAGCTATCAATCACTAATAGGACCGCCCACTGGGCCAGAAATCCTAGAAAGAGTGGAGGTTTAAATGATGAAAGCACAAGTTATGCTGAATCTTTTCTCCTATAATTATATATCAATCTACTCATTTACCCCTGATTTACAACATGGTGCCAGCAAATTGGACGGCATTTTCATGGTGACAGGCTGCCTTTATAACTTGTCAAAAAATTGGTCTATGGTAACAACTAGAGTTGGTCCAAATCGATTTGCACAACCCAATCCATCAGCCATGTCAGTAATCTGTGGCCACTGGACAGGAGCAGTGAGAGTCTCCTCTTACCAATGAGCATCAGTAACTCTTTTCTTGAATAGATGGACTTGAGCAAAGTCACATGATTAAGTTGTACCACGCCGGCTAATCAAAAGAAGATACGTCAGGTAGGAGGCTGTTCCAAGGGCTACCATCCAGTGGGCACAGATTACTCGCACAGCCAATGGACCAGATCCTTGGAATCTTTATGCACCAGCTCTAGTAACAACCTAAAAGCCTGAGGCCAAAGTGTCCTTGTTCATATTTAAACCTCTTTTGCCAAGGCTGTAAGAGTAATCAGTAATCCAATCACCCTTCTCCCGATAACCCAAAAATAAATTTGTTCACATGTAGTAGACCCAGGACAGAAAGCAATGTAGCCTCCCCAGTACCCTCCCCCTCCTCCCTTAGCAGTTTTCAACAATTTTTGTTATTTCAGCCCATATAACAGAACTACATAGTGCCAAAATAGCATTGCCAAAATATTTAGAATTCAAATAATCAACCTTCAAAAATCAATTAATATTACATCTGTCTCCTCCGTGGCTCCCATCCTCATGGGGCTCCTAGGAAATGGGAGCCCCAGGCATATACCTAGTTTGCCACCACTTAAAGCCAGCCACTGGCCACATGTATGGCAACTGTACACAAATGTTCTTGTGAATCAGATTCTATGACTGTATTAATGGTATATATTTCATTCATCTGCTGCATTTATCCCTTTAAAGTTTTCACCCTCCCCTCCATCTTTGCAATCCTATATTAATGGTATATATTTCAAATATCTACTTACTGAGTTTGTTCCTTATGCTGTAAGGTCATCTCACTTGCTCAAAGAGTTTATGTTCCATGTTGGTCTGCAAGTTTGTTTGTTTTTCTTTGCAGTTTATTACCTCCTGCTATCTTAAGTTAGTTGATTGATTGTTAACCAGTTAACCAGTTAAATTAGTGATAGATCTAAGCACAAACTTCCCTACATATTTAGACTTAGCCAAGGGAAGGTGCTTACGCAGATTTTATCCTAATGTCATATTTTTCAAAGTGCCGGGGCAGTTAAACATGGCAGTTGATCAGGAGACAGGTAAGCCATGCAAGACATTCAAAGAAACTTGTTTCCAGTTATTTGCATTGCTAAAAGTATTCACGGTATGTATTTGTATCATTTGCTGCTGCAATCACTTACATATACACTTTATGCACATTATAATAGTAAGTTTACCTCCTCCCCTGGTACACTCAGAAACCCTGTGAATTTCATTAATGTTCATTGCATGCCTTCTGTATCTTTTTACTGTGCCCTCTGGACCTTATGGTCAGCATGTAACAAACTCTCCTACCTTCATGACTTTTTCCTTTCCAGTTGCGTTAACCTTCTGGCTTTTACTGAAACCTGGAACCCACCCGCAGTCAGACACAACCGCAGCTGCTGCTCTCTCATATGGTGGCCTACATTTTTCACATACACGCAGACCTGAAATTGTTATTCTTATTATTATTATAGCGCCATTTATTCCATGGCACTTCACATTTGAGAAAGGGGTATACATAGCAAAAACAATTACAATAATCTTGAACAAAACGTGACAGCGACTCCTACTCCTCCACCATGCTTTCCCAGTGGAGCAGGGAGTGTAGGAAAGGTGGAATCCACCATACGAAAGTGCAGCAGGAGAGGCCGTATCGGAGGGGGTGAGCCAGGTTTCAATGATGTACTTTCAGAAATGTACTTTTCAGGTTATCCCCCCAATACCCTCACGTATCTTCCCTTCTTTAGAGGTCCATGATGTCAGACTCTACCAGCCCTTCTCCCTGTGAGTGGCGGTTGTTTATTACCCTCCATGCCCCTCCCGTGAGTTCCTAGATCAATTTTCCACCTGGGTTACTCAGTTTCTATCCTGTAATATCCCCACTCTCTTTATGTGGGACTTTAATATCCCCATTTGTGATCCCTTCTCCCCATCTGACACTCACCTTTTATCTCTAACCTCCTCCTTTGGCCTTTCACAGCTTACTAACTCTTCCATGAAAATGTGAATGCGCTGGACCTTCTCCCGACTCTGCTCATTGTATGATTTTACTAACTCCCCTCTCCCATTCTATGACCACAACCTTCTTTCATTCTCTGCCAAGAACTGTCACCCCGCTCAGGACACCCCACTTACCACTTATAGAAATATATGTGTGATTAATACTCAGAAACTTATGAAGAATTTAAAGTCATCATTGGCCCCAATCTCCTCTCTCTCATGTCCAGACTCTATACTGAAATATTATAATGAAACATTTCAAAATGCCCTGAATGAAGCTGCACCTCCTACATTTAGAACAAGTTGGCACAGACAGCAACAACCCTGGCACATGCTGCTAACATGTTTTCTCCAGCAGTGCTCCGAATGTCTGTGGAGAGAATCCAATCTGGCCAAAGATTTCATCCATTATAAGTTCATGCTTAAAACATACAACATGTGAAAGTTTGGCCACCCCCGGTCAAAATTATTGTTATTGTAAACAGTTAAGCAAGTTGAAGATGAAATGCTCTCTAAAAGGGCTAAAGTTAAAGATTACATATTTCCTTTGTATTTTAGGCAAAAAAATATATATTTTCATCTTTTACATTTTAAAAATTGCAAAAACACGAGAACAACAAACTTTTAGACGCTACTTATCACAGCACTATCCAACAATCCTAAACGACTCTTTGACACATTTCATTCTCTCTTCAATCAGAGTGCAGGTTCCCACCACTGACCTCAGCACTGACAACCTGGCCAATTATTTAAAAGAAAAAATTGACCAGATCTGACAGAAAATTTTCTCCCAGTCCCCTAACATCATGCATTGTCCTCCCTAACGCACTGCATCTAGCTCACTATAGGTCTTTGAACTGGTCGCGAAAGAAGTGACCAGGCTCCTTGCATCTTCTCACTCTACTGACTGCACCAGTGACCCTATTCCCTCACATCTCCTGCAGTCCCTCTCCCCGGCTGTCTCTCTCTTTTCTGGTATCTTTCCCTCCTCATTGAAAAACACCAGTAAACATTCATTACTTAAAAAAACATGTCTCAAACAGAACTGTGCTGCTAACTACAGACCTGTGTCTAATCTTCCCTTCATCTCTATGGGGTCACTTTGGGGGTGTTTCTGCTGTTTTGGTGCTTGGTCCACTCCCGTCTAATCCGTTATCTCTCAGATAATTCTCTTCTTGACCCTTTACAATCTGGTTTCCGCTCTTTACACTCTACTGAAACTTCCCTTGCTAAAGTCTCTGATGATCTACTGACAGCTAAATCTAATGGTCACTACTCCCTGCTGATTCTCCTGGATCTCTCTGCAGCTTTTAACACTGTGGATCACCAGCTCTTCTTCACTATGCTCTGTTCTCGGCTCTCACTATGCTGCACCAATTCTTTGGAATGCATTGCCCAGGACAATTTAATTCATTGCCAATACCCACAGTTTTAAGCATTGCCTAAAAATGCATTTCCTTAGACTGGCCTCTCACCTCACCTTACTTATCTAACTATCCCCCTTTTGCCCATACAAAATGTTCTTCAAAATCAGGACCCTCGTAGCATCTGTTCACACACCCTCAATGCACTTAATAGCCTTCTGTGTCTGTACTTGTACACATTCTAGCTGGTGACTGGTTCATGCAGCATTATGTGAATACCCTTTTTATTACTGTATATTGGTGGCTGTACCATACAATAGAAGCAATTTTTACCATTTATATTTGTGTCTCCCCCATTTCCTCTCACTTCTTTTGGTGTTTGTTGAGTTATGTGTTATTCTATAATGTCTTTATTGTTTGGACAAGTCCACTATAAAATGGAAAGTGCTGAGGAATATGAAATAAAAATTATTATTATGCTATTATTATGATTCTATTTCAGATGCTATTGATTGACCTTCAACATCAGAATTACACCTCACTGGAAAACTTTTTGCTTCTTACTTTTTCTGACGGTTGGTTCTTTGTGACCATTTTATTTTTTGTCATCTATTGCACAATCCTGTTTGGAAATTTCTGCATTTTCACCATCATTAGACTTGAGAGCCATCTTCACACTCCCATGTACTTTTTCCTAAGTAACCTCTCCTTGCTGGACATCCTTTATTCCTCATCCACACTTCCATTGGTGTTATTTAACTGCGTAACTAGCAACAGAATAATTTCCTTTAGAAAATGTATCTTTCAGTTATATTTATTTGTATCACTCGGAGGGGCGGAGTGTATATTGCTGGCCATAATGGCATACGACCGTTTTGTTGCAATATGCAACCCGTTCCATTATCCAGTTGTGATGAATGGTAGGCTTTGTGCTAGTCTCGCTGCAGCATCATGGTTAAGTGGGTTCCTCAACTCTATTCTTCACACAGTCATGACCGCCAATCTCTCATTTTGTAAATCACAGCAGATCATCAACCATTTCTACTGCGATGTACCTCCACTCATACAGGCATCCTGTAATCCCACCAAAACCAGTAAAATCTTGTTGTACATTGTAAGTATATTTTTAGGTTTCACCCCTTTTCTCTACATTGTCATCTCTTACATACACATCATCTCCACCATTTTGAAGATAAAGTCTTCTGAAGGTCGATGGAAAGCATTTTCAACCTGTTCGTCTCATCTTATTGTGGTGACCATGTTCTATGGAACAGCTAACTTCAACTATATAGGACCTTCAGGATACTCCTTGGAGTTGGAGCATTTAGCCTCTTTCTTATACAGTCTTTTGACTCCTCTTGTTAATCCAATTATCTACTGCTTTAGGAACAAAGAAGTGAAGGGAGCCTTGCAGAAACATCTCAGGCGTTCTTACTTTAAGACATATAGATAATTGATTTTGCCTTGACATAGTCTCATGGATTATTTATTAATTGTCACTTATCGGCACCCATGTTGAGGAAAACCATTATAAAATCTAATTAAAGTATGCCCCCTGAATACTTGGTGCTGCGTTTCATATATGTTAGTGACGCGCCCCCTGGGACGTGTATGTGTGGGGATACCCGGAACCGGACCCGTTGCGGATGCTGGGGGCTGTAGTCCTTGCGTGGCGGGGACCCGGTCCCGTGGCTCAGGGTGGTCAACCCAAATGGCGGTCAATTTAGGGTTTTGTAAGTAAATGTCCGACTACGCCACCCGTGGATTGCGGTCAGAGTGAACCGCCGCTGCAGAGCAGACCGCTGAGGCTGGTGTTGTGGGTGCAGCAGAGGTAGTTTAACTCCCCACGGGAGGAGTATAGCCTCAGGGCAGTAAATAGGGATATTGGTGGTGATGGTGCGCGGGAGCAGCAGTAACCACACTGAGTCTGTCATACAATTCAGGGTCTTTACTGTTGGCAGTATTAAGGGGCCTGTCCGGAATACAGGTTAACAATGGAGGCCTGGTCAGTCTGAGAGCAACTGGGAAATCCTGCTGGTCAGGGGGAGTTTGTAGGCCTACCGTGCTGACTTCACTCTTTCTTGGCTATCCCGCTGTAGTGTAGTGGTAGCCCACGTCTCTGAGTGTACCGTCTTGTTCTCACCCGTATGACTATCGACTCGGGCCTTCCGTACTTCTCACCCCTCCAGGGCAGTAGTGGTCCCTCTCGTGTGGCTGAGCCTCCAGGCTTCCTTGGGCCAGAGGACTTGAAGTCCCCTGCGTGGTGGTTTTCTGCTGCTGGGCTTATAACCCTCACAGCCTCGGACTCCAGTGTCCGGCTTTGTAAGTCTCTGGCCAGGACGAACTCTGCTAGTTCCCCTCCTGGCCTCGTGTTCCTCCTCTGCCTACAGGGACTCCTCAGCCTGCTGCTGACCTGTCCCTATCTGCAACTTGTCTGGAACTTGTCTCTGGCTGGTCTCTCTAACCCCGCCCTAGATCCAGTTTATAAAGGGCAGGTTTCTCCCCTCCCTGGACTGAGGCAGGAGGTGCTGCATGCTAATTGTCCCCAACCAGGGAACCTCCCACCTGCTCTCAGACATGACATTGCTCCCACTGTGGCGACCAGACCTGGGGTGCCACATTCTCCCCTAGTGAATTTTAGTACTCCGGGACTAAACACATTTTGCAAAACATAACATGGTATAAACAAACAACATATATACAAGAAGTTTAGTCTTTTTTAGGTCGCGGCGCTCCCGTCACCAGGTCTCCTTGTCACCCAAGATGCACTTTGAGGGACCCATCCCAAACCCTCCAAGTAGGCCCTGGGGTGACTACACGGCATAGATGATCCGGCATTGGACCACGTATTCAGCCACCTCCACGGGTTTTGTGTTCTGTGGTCGTCTTCAAAAGACGGCACCTTACCAGGTGCAACTATGTACCAGGTACAGTTCCGGTTATTCATTGTCCATAACCTGTCAGTCCATGAACCCTGTCGGGTAACTAAAAAAAGATAATTAGTAACCAGGTAACACAGACATTAAACATTTTCAACTTTTGCAATATCCAGGTAGATATATTACATTTTAAATTCTCCAGCGAGCAGGTATTTGACCCCTAGTGCTCCTGGTGGATCTACTTAACCCACTGTCTGGTGGTACTCTGTTCGTGTCCCCTGTTTCCATCCCCTGTGTACTGGGTGTACTCGTGTCTGCACTAGAGGTGTTTGCAGATGTTACGGGTAGGTTGGGCAGCTTTCGGCGTACTCTTTGGCTCACCACGGGCATGGCAGGTTCACTACTAACAGAGGGTTGATTCTCCTGAGCTGCCGGTATGTACTCTTCTGCCTCTGGAGCCACTTGGTCTTCCAACACTACTTGCTCTTCTGCAGGCCCTTGAGGGGCTGGCTGGAGGAAGGTAAGGACGGGTACCACTATAGCATTGTTGATTTGTGTCCAGGAGCGGGGAAATTCCCCGAGCACTGTGCTGACCATTTCTTCCCTTTCCTCTGCGGGTTGAGGACTATCTTAGTCTTCATCAGCTCTTTGCAGCTGCTCGGGACACTTTTTCAGGTGGTCTCTGGAGACAGTGGCTGTGGTCTCTCCTCCATCCTTACTGATAATACACACTTAATGGCTTGAGGGCAGTACGGTGTACGGGTCTTTCTCCCACTGGTCATCCAACTTGTGGAGCCGTCTCTTTCTCTTCAAGACCTGCTCTCCAGGTGCCAGGGGAGCAGCAGGAGCATGCTGGTTGTAATTCCTCTCTTGCCTCTCTCTCGCCTGAGACAGACTTTGCTCCACACTCTCCTGTACTTTCCGGTACTGCTGCTGTCGTTCTGTGTCCCACTCTGCTTCTGGTGAGGTGCCCTCGGGTGTCAGGACTCCCATCTCCAGGTCAATTGGCAGCTTACCAGGTCTTGCTCTCATTAGGTAAGCCGGGGTGCAGTTAGTAGAACCCACTGGGATATGGTTATACAAGTCCACCAGATCCGGCAGTTTCTCAGGCCACAGGCTGCGTTCCTCCAGGGGCAACGTCTTGAGCAGGTCTATCACTACCGGTTCATTTTCTCACACATCCCGTTGGTTTGGGGGTGGTAAGGCGTTGTCCTTATCTTCTTGCAGCCATACAGGTTGCAGAATTCCTGGAAGATTTAAGCCTCGAACGCTGGACCTTGATCAGTCAACACTTGCTCTGAATACCCGTGTGGGCGGCAGAAATTTTGCTGAAAGGCTCTGACGGCTGTCTGAGCTGTTAAGTCTTTGATAGGGACCACTACTAGGAACCGTGAGTAGTGATCTACGATTGTGAGGGCGTAGACGTATCCCGATCTGCTTTGAGCCAGCTTTACGTGGTCCAGGGCCACCAGCTCAAGGGGCTGCTTTGTGATGATGGGCCGCAGGGGAGTCTTCTGGCTGGCGCGGTCTTTCCTCCTTAGGTTGCACGGGCCACAGTCTCTGCACCATCTCTCGATAGCCCCTCTCATTCCTACCCAGAAGAACCGCTCACGCAACAGGAACTCCAGCTTCTTCCATCCAAAGTGCCCTGCTCTGTTATGGTATGCTTCTAGGACCATAGCCGCATCCCGCCTTGGGACCACTACCTGCCAGATCAGCTCATGTGTTCGAGAGTTGACGGTTCTGCGGCACAGCCTCCCCTCGTAGAGAAACAGCTTGCTCCTCTCCTTCCACAGCTGTTTGGCCTCTTCTGGAGCATCCGGATCAAGGTGGGCATCAGCCTGGGTCAGCATCTCTTTTACCAGGCGGACTGCGGGGTCACTATCTTGGGTCTCTGCCCAGCCGTGGTGGGGTAAGGGATTGAACGTAACGGTGGCAGTGCACCTCTCCTTTACGCAGTGGGAACACTGGGTGATCACATGATGGTGGAATGCAGGGAGTTCAATTTCTTCCAGTTCTTCTGGATCCTCTCCCCCGTCCTGCAAGTAAGGCATTCTGGTCAATGCATCTGCGTTGGCATTTGCTCGCCCTGTCCGGTATTTGAAGGTAAATTCATAATTGGACAGCCGGGCCATCCATCTCTGCTCTAGGGCACCAAGTCTTGCAGTGTCCAGGTGTGTCAGCGGGTTGTTGTCCGTGTACACAGTGAACTTAGAAGAAGCCAGGTAATGCTTGAAGCGTTCGGTGACTGCCCACACCACTGCCAGGAACTCTAGCTTGAAGGAGCTATAATTCCCAGGGTTTCTCTCTGTGGGTCTCAGCTTTCTGCTAGCATAAGCAATTACCCGTTCTCTGCCCTGCTGGATCTGGGACAGTACGGCTCCTAGCCCCACGTTACTGGCGTTGGTGTGGAGGATAAAAGGCTGGCCGTAATCAGGGTAGGCCAGGATCTCATCCCCCGTGAGGGCCATCTTTAGCTGGCGGAAAGACTCCTCCTCCAGCTTGTCCCACTTAAAGGGCGGCTTCTGACTTTTAGTCTTTGACTGACCTAACAGGAGGTCCTGCATAGGGGCTGCCATTTTGGTGAACCCGGAGATGAATCTTCAGTAGTAGCCTACCAACCCGAGGAACTGCCGCACTTCCTTTATGCTGGAGGGTCTTGACCAGTCCTTAATCACCGTCATCTTGTCAGGGTCTGGGGCTACTCCGTCAGCACTCACCACGTGTCCCAGGTACTGTACTTTTGGCTTCAGTAGATGACACTTGGAGGATTTCACCTTTAGGCCGAAGCTTGCCAGGGCATCGAACACCTCTGCCAGGTGCTTTGGATGGTCCTCATAGGTCTTGGAATATACGATGACATCGTCCAGGTAGAGTAGGACCGTCTCGAAATTTCTGTGCCCCAGACAGCACTCCATCAGCCTCTGGAAGGTACCTGGTGCGTTGCAGAGTCCGAACGGCATACAGTTGAATTCACTGAGACCCATCGGGGTGGTGAAGGCGGTCTTCTCCTTGTCTGACTCTGCTACAGGAACCTGCCAGTACCCGCTAGTGAGATCCAAAGTAGAGAAGAAGTTAGCAGATTTTAATGCAGCCAAAGACTCCTCTATCCTAGGTAACGGGTACGCATCTTTGTGTGTTATTCTGTTGACCTTTCTATAATCTACACACATCCTCATCGTGCAATCTTTCTTTTTTACAAGAACTAGAGGAGCTGCCCAGGGGCTACAGCTATCCCTGATCACCCCAGCCTCCTTCATTTCTCGCAACATACCCTTGGCATTCTGATAGTGTGCAGGGGGTACAGTCCGGTATCTCTCTTTTATGGGTGGATGGTCTACTGTGGGGATTTGGTGTTCTACCCCCTTTACTTGCCCAAAGTCTAGCGGGTGTTTACTAAAGACTCTTTCATACTCCTGAACCACCCGGTAGACTCCCTGTTTTTGGTGTGAGGGAGTGGAGTCGGTGCCCACATTCAGTTTCTGACACCAGTCCTCCATTTGTTTCTTGGAGCCGTTACCCTCCTCTGGTTGAGATGGAGGCAAGGGTTCCACGGCCTTTACAGAGTTCTGGTTAACGGTGAACAATTTGGCTATAGTGGCATACCGGGGCAAGTATACTTCTCTTTCCCCAATATTTAGGATGCAGACCGGTACCCTCCCATGGCGGACATCAACCACCCCCCTGCTGTCAAAATAGTGGGCCTACTGTCTGAGTAAACGGGTTCTACCATAGCTTGGTAGTCTCTACCTCTTAACCCGATTGCAGTCCGGCACCAGATCATCATTTCGCTTTTTGGGGGCATGGCGATAGGGAATGGGTTACTCATCCTAACGCTACCAATCTCACCACCAGACAGTTCTACCTGTTGCCGCTTCATCAGGGCTCTGATCTCCTTTTGTAAGACACGCTGCTGGCTGGAGCTGGCATTCATTGCAACCTGCTGTAATATAACAATTATCTCTGAAAGACAATTTTCAATAACGTTAGTACCCAAGGTTATTTTAGGGTGACTTTCACGATGGTCAATGTCCACAATAATCAGTCCCTGCGCCAGCAGTTCAACTTTACCAATTTTGATGGTCACCTCCTTGAACCCCACCTGCGGCACGGGCTGACCATTGCTGGCGATGATGCTCAAGTCATTATCTGGGTAGCGGGTAATATCCGTGTCATCGCAGTACCGCTTGAAAAGTACATAGGGGATGGTGGTTACCTGTGACCCGGTGTCCAACAGTGCACTCATGGGAATGCCATCCAGTACCACAGGCAAGACCAGTCGTCCCCCCACATACTTGTCACGCCAGTTTGACGGGCCTGATGATCTTACGCCTGGGGGGTTGGCCCTCTGCCCCAGGTTGGGCTCGTTTAAATTACAGTACCTCGCAATATGTCCTGGCTAGCTGCAGCGGCGGCAGATGGGTTGTCCATCCTGGTAGTAGCGGTCCGTTGGCTTCCCTCTGGACGGTGGGATCCTCTTCTGTCGGCGCCACGGAACGTCCTCCGGACTAGTAGCCAGCTGGATCTTTCCTGGAGAGGATACCTGTAACGACTGTACAGTCCTGGCTAGTGCGGCAACGCTGTTGGTCAGTTCTTGGACCTGATGGTGCAGGTCTGCTGCCGGGCCTTTGTCCAAAGCCTGTGCATCAGCTCCCACAGGCTCTGCAGACAAGGGCGCCGCCTCCTGGTGATAGGTGATAGCCTATGGGTCACAGCGCCACCTGGTGCCGGTTCTCGGAGCACCCGGATGGCCCTGTCTTTGAACTGTGCAAAGTCTAACTCAGGGTTCTGCAGGGCCATTAGGCGTAACTGGGTTCGGTGGGCGCTGGACAGCAGACCCTCAATGAAATGTTCAGTCAGCAGTTTATCTGCATTCCGCACACTGTCGGGGTCTGCCTGCTTAATGGCTCTCAGGGTCTCTTGCAAATTCAAAGCATAGTCTCTTATACTGTCTTGGGCCCGCTGCTTGCACCCATAAAATCTCATTTTGATCTCTGGTGAGGTGCGGGTATCAAAAGTGTCCTTTAGACGGGCTAAAATCTCCTTCACGGTCCCCTTGTCCCTGACTGACCAGGACTTTACTTCTCGTTGGGCTGCGTCGGTTAACTGGCCTATCAGTATGGTCACTTTTTGTTCTTCCGTCAGGGGGTACACCTTGAATAGGCTATATAGTCTCTCTTTAAAGTCGCGACTCCCCTGAGTACTGGGGCAACCAGGCCGCTCCGGGGATATAAGGCATCGTGAACGGCATTACTGCGGCAGCAGCAGCACTAGCAGTGACAGTTCCCTCCGCTTCCGTCATCCTCTCCCCCCTACTCAACCGTGGCCTAACTTCCGTTGCTTTTCTTCTGTAGGCCGCGGCTCCGCAGACGACCATCGGGGTTGAGGACCTTAAGTCGCGTCCTGGTGAAGTCAGCGTCCGCTCGGCTCCTTTCAGGACCTTGGGCAGCGTCCGTGCTTAAGGCGGGGCTCCAGTTCTCACGCGCTTTCGTCGTCCACGCCCCTCTTCTTCCGGCTGCGGATGGCGGGAAACTCCACCAAAGTAAGTTTTACAGTCTTTCTTCAGGCACGCAGTACCCGTTGGTGGCAGGCACGAAATCCTGCCGACTACGCCAAAAGTTGACGCGCCCCCTGGGCCGTGTGTGTGTGGGGATACCCGGAACCGGACCAGTTGCGGATGCTGGGGGTTGTAGTGCTTGCGTGGCGGGGACCCGGTCCCGTGGCTCAGGGTGGTCAACCCAAATGGCGGTCAATTTAGGGTTTTGTAAGTAAATGTCCGACTACGCCACCCGTGGATTGTGGCCAGAGTGAACCGCCGCTGCAGGGCAGACCGCTGAGGCTGGTGTTGTGGGTGCAGCAGAGGTAGTTTAACTCCCCACGGGAGGAGTATAGCCTCAGGGCAGTAAATAGGGATGTTGGTGGTGATGGTGCGTGGGAGCAGCAGTAACCACATGGAGTCTCTCATACAATTCAGGGTCTTTACTGTTGGCAGTATTAAGGGGCCTGTCCGGAATACAGGTTAACAATGGAGGCCTGGTCAGTCTGAGAGCAACTGGGAAATCCTGCTGGTCATGGGGAGTTTGTAGGCCTACCGTGCTGACGTCACTCTTTCTTGGCTATCCCGCTGTAGTGTAGTGGTAGCCCACGTCTCTGAGTGTACCGTCTTGTTCTCACCCGTATGACTATCGACTCGGGCCTTCCGTACTTCTCACCCCTCCAGGGCAGTAGTGGTCCCTCTCGTGTGGCTGAGCCTCCGGGCTTCCTTGGGCCAGAGGACTTGAAGTCCCCTGCATGGTGGTTTTCTGCTGCTGGGCTTATAACCCTCACAGCCTCGGACTCCAGTGTCCGGCTTGTAAGTCTCTGGCCAGGATGAACTCTGCTAGTTCCCCTCCTGGCCTCGTGTTCCTCCTCTGCCTACATGGACTCCTCAGCCTGCTGCTGACCTGTCCCTATCTGCAACTTGTCTGGAACTTGTCTCTGGCTGGTCTCTCTAACCCCGCCCCAGATCCAGTTTATAAAGGGCAGGTTTCTCCCCTCCCTGGACTGAGGCAGGAGGTGCTGCATGCTAATTGTCCCCAACCAGGGAACCTCCCACCTGCTCTCAGACATGACATTGCTGCCACTGTGGCGACCAGACCTGGGGTGCCACATTAGTAATATGTTAGTAATTCAAATACATTGTGTTACTTCCTTGGTTGACCATCGATTCATACAAAGGCATAGCCAAAGAAGGTACATAGATATAATTTTCTGTATGAAAAGGCCACATAAGAAAGCATTTGTATTAAGAAAGGAGCATGGAATAGGTACACTGTTACAGGTTTTGAATTGGGTGCTTTGGAGCTTCAAGTTATGCCTGTAAACTTAAGCTCTCACCCCAATACAAAATTGTTTCTGACTGTTCCATATCGCCTTGGTTTTTATTTTCAAACCATATCTTGCTTAGTGTCTGGAATATTCCCAGATAGCCTGCATAACGCACACACTTCTGAAATGGCCCATATAGACAGGCCGATAATCATTTCATTTTAAAAGGTTAAAGATAACCTTTCACCAGTTTTAGCATATTACACTGGCCACATCATGGAATAGTGGCTGCAGAACTAAGCAAAACATAGTTTTTATTTTTTAATATCTCCTCTCTCTTACCAAGATTTTATCCTATAAAGTTTATGTTATAATTTATGTTAAGTCCAAGAGGGCATTACCAGAGAATTTTCACTGGGGGGTGTATTTCTACCCCTGTATGATGTTGGCCAATCATAAGCAGACAGCAACATACAAGGGAAAAAAGAACACACTCCCACAATAGCTTAGAACAGACTTTCTCCTGTGTGAGAAATTTAATGAAAGACAGTCTGATTCTCCTTATTGATTTCACTGCAGAGCTGTGTGTGATTGCTGCTTCCTGTCCCATAAAAGCATTTTCTATTCATCAATTGGAATGTACAGCCCCCCAGGCTCGTGTACGAGGGGTATCCCTTGAAGATAAACAAAATAATTTTATTCTTAGGGGCGCATCCATCCTAAGCGGTATTTTATCTATGTACTTATTTATTATGCTTGCTTATATAGCGCATTCACTGACTGAGGTGGACTAACACAATAAAATATAACCTTTATTAATATATGATAAAACTTAATTGCTATATATAGTCTATGCACTATAGCCTTACTACAGATGTCAGGGTCATATTGTGGATACTAATACCAAGTAAAACATCCATGTGTCCTATCTTATTCACTTGTTTTGAGCGAATCTGCCCCATCTAGTGACGAGGCAGTCCAGTGGTCGGTCTTTGTGTATTGCATGGTGTGGGAAAGACAAAGTGCAATACGAAGGTATGTGGGGAGGGTAGCCCAAACGCTATGGAAAGGGGGAGTGGAGACCACCAGGCAGAGCTAATATCACCCTACCTTTCCTACCGTCCCTATATAGGTTCCGCACCTATCGCCAAACAGGAAACCTAATCCCTGTATATCCCTAGAGCTAGGCCCTAGCTAGGGAGGGAGGGTGAGCACTGGTCAGTCCCCACTATGAACTAAAGACAACCAGGAAGACAAACAAGGGGGGAAAACTTAGCTTGAGCAGACACGAGAGAGATAACACCAAGCGTCCTCCAAGGGCACCAGAGAGGAAGCTAACCGACTGCCATTGCTCCAAGCCTTTGTAGCGCCCCGAGGGCTCGGCCGCTACAGGGGTATTGCACCTCTGCCAGAGGTGTGATATTCCACTCCCAGGTAAGGATGGAGTATGGACCAGGGCTCAGTTAGCTGCATACAGCACACACACCCCATTTCCGAGGGACAGCTCAACGGTGCTCCCACTAGACAGAAGTGCAGGCACGACCGACTATGTCCCTGCCTGGAGTGGGGAGGGGGGGTGGAACACCCAGTGCTGTAGGGGCAGATTGGGGTTGGTTCCTGAGCGTAGGTAGGAGCCCATTGGTTGCTGGTCACCTGGGCTCATGGTCAGAGGGAGGTATAAAAGGTGGGCACCATCTTAGAACAGTGTTCAGTGTGAGAGAAGAGAGAAGTTCTGTCCAGAGAGGAGAAGACGGAGTAGAGGCTCTGTAGGAGCTCTACTCCACGAGGGCCTAGTGAGAGGCCGAGGGGGAGGTGAAGGGGAGCTGAGATTTTGGCTCATCTCAGCTCCAAGAGAACGGAACAGAAAGGAACAGGAAGGAACGGAAAGGGAGAAGAAGAGACAGAGAAACAGAAGGGCTCAGGAACAAGAAGGTGGAAGGGACCCTAAGAACTCACGAGAATCCAGGGTGAAGGGTCAGGCAGATTAAGGGTACCGGATCCCAAGTTGGTGGAGGAGAAACTACCCTCAGCCAAAGACCGGTCGTCGTGATCATCTATTGGTGCGACACCTCATCAAACCTGCTAGGAAGGCACCATATAGGACAGCGGAGGACGGGGCCCACGTTTAACCGCACAAGTCCGCGGCAGCTGGACAAAAGTGGGTCACTGGTGAGGCAGGCCAGAGAAAGGATTAAAGGGGGTCCTGTGCCATGCTCCTGAACTGCCTGGGAGTTGACCGAGCCCCACACCTGGTGGACGCAGCACGGCTCGGGCGGTCACTGCTGACAGAAGTGACCCGGAACAAATGAACTGTGAGTAAAGACCCTGGACTGTAACTTGTTGTCTGTGTGCTCCTTCACGCCTCCAGCACTACCGGTACTGGGACTCTCACCACCATCACCCCCACCATCCACTACACTGCCCTGGGGCCGCACTCTTCCCGTGGGGAGTCACACCATCCCAGCTGCACACGTTATCGGTCCCAGCGGACTGCCTTACAGCGGCGGTTCCTAATAACCGCAATCCACGGGTGGCGTAGTCGGACATCATCTAAAGTACAGTAGCAGACTACCATTGGTCTGACCACCCTGAGCCGCGGGACCGGGCCGCCACTACTACCCCCATCGTTCCCCTATCGCCCGGATCCACGTGCCCCACGGCCCAGGGGGCGAGTCAGCTTCACAAGGGAAAATGAGAATATCACCCGCGACTCCCTGAAGCAGACTGAGAGTTTATAAACACTCAGACCAGGGTTTGTCAATCAGAGCAGGAGGGAGGTTGCCGCTGGGTCCAAAAGTAAGAAGGCGTCTGCAATGCCAAACACAGTGACCTTCTGCAGCCAGATCCAGAGTGACTGTCTGCTACATCTGACACACCCGTGATACTCAGGCCAGAAATGTGCATAAGGCAAATGTACCCGCCAGTCCCGGCTCAAAAAATGGTGAGTCCTTGCAGAGCACAATGGGTGCGTTGGGGGGATTCATAAGTCTGCAGTCACACAGAGTGACTGCAGACTTATCACTTTAGACTGGACAAGCCCTTTAAGATTGGCGTTTATTATACGCCTATATTAATGATGAACATGCAAGAATGAGATCCGCCAAATTCGTTTGGTGATTCATCCCTTAGACTTATCAAGTAGACCGGACAACCCCTTAATTAATTTGAGGTTGTGGTCTCCCTTCCTAGAGCTGGATAATACATTTAAAAAGCTTCCCTTGGCTGGTGTCAACAGTTTGGGACCCAGTCCTTTGTCGGCCCTTATTCACACAGAGGAAAACTTTGACACATGGTAACGTTTTTAATATTAGACGGTGTAGGACTATCCCGAATGGGTTCACATTGTCGTGGTGGGATAGCTTTTATACTATTTTTAATCAAAAACAGTGTTACTAAGAACCCTATTTTATTTAAATGCACTTGCTTTTTATTTATTTACAGCAGGGTTGTCACCCCAGGTGTGGGGAAGACTTAGTGCAAGGAAAAGGGAAAGGGAGCCCAGACACAAGGGAAAGGGGGGAAGTGGAAACCTCCTAGTCTGGTCTAGCGTCACCCTGTCTCAACTATCGTCCCTATATTGCCTCCTCAGCAATCGCCGCAAGCCTGCCTCGCCCTACTCTCCCTGGCGTATGGCTACGGCTAGGGATGGAAGGAGATGAGTACTAGTCAACCTCCACTAAACTCTATAGATAACAAAGGTGGACCAAATAGGGGAAATGGCTTAGCTTTAGATGAACTCCAAATAAGCCCATGGCCTCAAGCTCCAGAGAGGACGAAGTACTGCTCCTGCTAAGCTTGACAAGTAGAAATGGATATAGCCGGCAACTCCCTCTCAGACACACCAGGTATATATACACCCAGACAGACAGCTAATTAGCAAGATAGAGGTAGCCGCTCGGTCCTAAAGACAGCCCCTTATCAAAGAAGCTGTCTGCAATGCCAAACGTAGAGATCTCCTGCAACCCACTGCAGGGTGACTGTCTGTCACCTCTGACACACCCGTGACAGTACCCCCCCTCTACGAGTGGCCTTGAGACACTCAGGATCGGGTTTCTCAGGAAAAGAGGTGTGGAATGAGCGAACCAATCTGGGTGCGTTCACCTCTGATGTTGAAACCCACATCCTCTCCTCTGGACCATAGGTTTTCCAGTGCACCAAGTATTGTAGAGAACGACAATGGAAACGAGAATCTACAATCCTCGAAATCTGGAACTCCAGATTACCATCAACCATTAGGGGCGGTGGTAGAGGTGAGGGCTCAAGAGGTTCCACATAACTTTTGAGTAAGGACCTGTGGAACACATTGTGGACCTTAAGGGCCTGAGGAAGTTCAATACGAAAGGCTGCTGGGTTAATGACGGTGGTTATTTTATAGGGACCAATTAACCTAAGTCCCAGCTTCCAAGAAGGAACTTTCAATCTTATATTCCTAGTAGACAACCACACAAAGTCATTCACATTCAGGTCCAGACCTGGCAAGCATTTTCTGTCAGCCATACGTTTATACCTGTCTCCCATGGTCTTTAAATTACACAGAACACCCTTCCATACTGAGTAGAGCGACAAAGTAAACCATTCCTCCTCAGAAACTCCTAAAGCTCCTCCCCCACTGAAGGTACCAAACTGTGGATGATAACCATATGCATCGAAGAACGGTGACCTGCCAGTGGATTCTTGATGATGATTATTGATGGCAAATTCTGCCAGCGGTAAGTAGGACGCCCAATCCTCCTGATTTTCAGAGATGAAACACCTGAGGTATGTCTCCAAGTTCTGATTGACATGCTCAGTCTGACCATTCGACTGAGTTTGGAAGGCAGAGTAAAAGGACAGCTGCACCCCCAGTCGAGAACAGAATGCCTTCCAGAACTTAGAAACAAACTGGGTCTCCCGATCAGACACCACATCGGAGGGAACCCCGTGAAGCTTCACAATCTCATTTATGAACACCTGAGCAAGTGTCTTGGCATTGGGAAGTACAGGTAAAGAGACGTAGTGAACCATTTTACTGAACCTATCTACTACGACCAAAACCACCATTTTGCCTGCAGAAACTGGTAGGTCAGTAATAAAATCAATGGACAAGTGTGCCCATGGCTTACTAGTGATAGGTAGCGGAAGAAGATTACCAGACGGACGGATATGCGAAACCTTAGAACGTGCACAAATAGTACAAGCAGCTACATGTTCAATTACACCCCGATGCAACCCCGGCTGCCAAAAACGACGAAGAAGGAGGTCTGCGGTTGCCTTACCACCTGGATGCCCAGCAAGCACAGAGTTATGATGTTCCTTGATTACTTTGCGGCGCAGATCAGATGGTACAAATAACTTTCCTGAAGAGCAGGAGGCAGGGGTGTCCCACTGAGCCTCTAACTCCTTACCCTCCAGTTCAGGATAAAGAGCCAAAATGACTACCCCTTTCTGTTATATCGAGGAAGGGTTTTCATGGTCACCACCACCAGGGAAGCTCCGGGACAAAGCATCAGCCTTGACTTTTGGACCCCTGGATGAAAAGTGACAACAAAATTGAACCTAGTAAAAAACAGGGACCATCTGGCTTGCCTAGGGTTGAGACGTTTAGCTGACTAGAGATAAGACAGGTTCTTATGATCAGTAATAACAGTAATAGGATGGACAGCCCCCACCAACCAATGTCGCCATTCTTCGAATGATAATTTGATCGCCAAAAGTTCCCCATTACCCACGTCATAATTTCTCTCAGCCAAAGACAATTTTTTTAGGAAAGAAGGCGCCATTTACCAGGGGAGGAATCCTGAGACAATACAACGCCAGCCCCGACATCCGAAGCACTGACCTCCACAATAAAGGGTTGAGAAATATCAGATTGACTGAGTATAGGTGCAGTGGCAAAATGAT
The DNA here is from genome assembly GCF_046119375.1 of Phyllobates terribilis. Classification (NCBI taxonomy): domain Eukaryota; kingdom Metazoa; phylum Chordata; class Amphibia; order Anura; family Dendrobatidae; genus Phyllobates; species Phyllobates terribilis. The sequence continues at coordinate 6,215,264 of NW_027362825.1, forward strand.
TCTTTAAGGAAGAAAAAGCCTGGAGGGAAGCAACTTACCATTTGGAAAAATCAGACCCTTTCTTAGTCATGTCAGTAAGGGGTATCGCAATAACAGAGTAATTTTGGATTAATTTCCTGTAAAAATTAGTTAAGCCCAGAAAACGTTGCAGAGCCTTCAGGTTCTCGGGACGTTACCAGTCAAGAACTGCATGGATCTTCTCCGGATCCATCTGAAAACCTGAAGATGACAACAAGTACCCCACAAAATGCACCTCCTGAACAGCGAAAACATATTTTTTTAGTTTGGCATAAAGTTTGTTATCCCTTAATGTCTGGAGCACCTACTTAACATACCCCCGATGAGTCTCAAAAATAGGGTGAATAAACCAAAATATCGTCCAGATAGACCACCACAAACCTCCCCACCGAATGATGCAAAATATAATTTATGAAATGCTGGAATACCGCGGTGCATTGGTCAAACCAAAAAGCATAACCAGACTCTCGAAATGTCCTTCCGGGGTATTGAACACTGTCTTCCATTCGTTCCCTTCTCTGATTCTAACCAGATTGTAGGCTCCCCTGAAATCCAACTTGGAGAATACCTTAGCTCCCACAACCTGGCTGAACAAATCAGGAATCAGAGGAAGAGGATATGGATCACGGATGGTAATTTGATTTTATTCCCGGAAATCTAAACAGGGACGTAGACCGCCATCCTTTTTCCTCACAAAGAAGAACCATGCCACCACGGGCGAAGATGCCTTCATGGCTTGTCTCTCAGGGCCAGAAAGATTATACAGTCTGCACTTCGGTAGTTTTGCTCCGGGGGTCAGGTTAATAGGACAGTCATAAGCACGATGAGGAGGCAAATCCTGAAACCCCTTTCAGAAAAAAAGTCCTCAAAACCAGACAGAAAAGCAGGTAATATTTCCGTAGAGACAGTAGCGATGGAAATATCTAGACAGTTCTCATGGCAGTAATCTCCCCATTCAATAATCATGCCGGCTTGCCAATCCACCAACGGATTATGTTTAACAAGCCAAGGTATACCCAAGACAATCGGAGTAGGAAGATTGTCCAGAACATAGCAAGGGATGATTTCACAATTAACTGACCCTACCCTCAGTTTTACATTATGTAAAATCTGAGTAAATGCTTTCTGTGCAAGTGACGCAGTGTCAATGGCAAAGATGGGAATAGGTTCAGCGAAAGCACAGCAAGCAAGACCATGAGTTTTCACAAACTCAGCATCAACCGTGCTGATTCCGGCTCCACTGTCAACAAACACAGAAATTTTTTTCGATTTTGCTCTCTAGCACCACCGCTGCTGTCAGGATAATGCGGGAACTGCAGTTTGGCCACAAATCCACCCATTGTTTATCCAACTCCAGACTACCGAGAGGTAATTGAGTCTTCTTTTGTTTAGGAATTGAAGGACAGGTCCCAACAAAGTGTCCCTTTTTCCGACAAAAAAAACAAACGCTTTTTTTCTTGTGAATCTTCGGGGAGATGTATGATGTAGAGACACCCCCTAACTGCATGGGTTCCTCCACCTCCTCCAGTACTGGTTGACCCCCAGACCGCTCCCCTGGCAAAGGTTCAAAACCCCGACAAGAAGGCACCAAAGAAGGTGGTCGCACCCATCTTAAAGATAGCCTCTTATCTAAGAAGCTGTCTGCAATGCCAAACGTAGAGATCTCCTGCAACCCACTGCAGGGCGACTGTCTGTCACCTCTGACACACCCGTGACAAGGGTTTATGTTAATTTTGCTTCTTGTAGGTTTTTCTGATTCATGGCCATTGTAAAACGCCTCCCAAGTAAGGAGTTTCCACAGGTTCCCGGTCCGCCTTGGCTTGAACAAGTTCACATAGTATACTTGATGTGGCTTTCTTCGGCTAGGCTGGTGGACTTTGTAATTAACTTTGCTGACTTTCTCCACCACCTCGTACAGATCTTGCCATTTGGCCAGGAACTTGCTCTCGACTGTGGAGATTAGCACCAAAACACACAGCTTAAACTGCCTCAGCCTAGCCGATCGGTTTTAGACCCTTGCCTGGGCGTCCTGCGCCTGGAGGAGGAGTGCTTTTACGATCGGCATCACTTTAGGTTTTCTTTCTTGCAACTGGGCGACATGTTAAATAACCCTCCGTTGTGGCGTAACCTCGGCTTCCCAGGTTTCCTTAGCGATATCCAGGAGCCCTCATGGATGTCGTCCATACAGTAGCTCAAACGGAGAAAAGCTGGTAGAGTCTTGTGGAACCTCCCTTACTGAGAAGAGCAGGGATAGCAGCAGGTAGTCCCAGTCAAGACCATCCTTCTCTACGACTTTGTTGAGCATCGCTTTCAGGGTCTTATTAAAGCGTTCTACTAAGCCGTCTGTCTGGGGATGGTAAACAGAGGTTCGCAGCTGGGTAATCTGGAGGACCTTGCACAGCTCCTTCATTAACTTACTCATGAACGGGGTCCCTTGATCCATTAGGATTTCCTTTGGCAGACCGGTCCTGGCAAACATAGGGACCAGTTCCCTGGCTATGCATTTTCTCGAAGAGTTCCTTAGTGGTACCGCTTTTGGATACCGGGTCGTATAGTCTATGATCACCAGAATGTATTGGTGGAGTCGGGCTGATTTGACTAGGGGCCCTACTAGGTCCATAGCAATCCTCTCAAAGGGAACTTCTATCACAGGTAGTGGAACTAAGGGACTACAGAAGTGGGAGGAGGGAGCGGTTATTTGGCAGCTGGGACAGGACCTACAATAGTTCAGAATTTCTCAGTAACATCCTGGCCAATAAAACCTTCTTAATATCCTCTCGTGAGTTTTCTCGACCCTTAGATGTCCCCCCAGAACATGTGAATGGGCCATATCTAGCACCCTCCATCTGTATGGCCCTGGCACTAGCAGTCACCGCCCCCTAGTTTGGCCACCTGATATAACAACTCCCCCTGAACTGCAAAGTGGGGAAACCCGGTGTCGGCCTCTGGCTCTTGGTCAACCCCATTACATACAGTAACCTGGTTAAATGCCCCCTTTAAGGTCAGGTCCCAAACTTGAGCAGTCCCAAAGTTCTCTCCAGACACATCTAACTCAGGAAGGTCGGTTTCCTCGGTCACCGTCTCGCCCTCATCGCCGGAAAGGACGCACAGTGGGAAGTCATCCACTTGAGACTTCGTCGAGGGTTCTTCTCCAGGGACCTGGATTTTGCTCACGCTACTTAGTCCGGTTCCCTTTCCTCACAAGTCCCAAAATAAAGAAAAAACATGGCCCAGTATGACGGGATGTATCAGGTCCTTAACCACCCCCAACCTCTTGGGACTGGGCACCACACTCTGTTCCCACTGTCACTGTGGCCACGGGGTAGTCCTTGGCGTCCCCATGGATGCACCGAACACCCACAGTTTTGGAAGGGACCAACTGGTGGGGAAAGGTAGCTCTGATTAATGTCACCAGACTCCCAGAGTCTAACAGTCCAAGCACCTTTACTTCGTTAATGGACACGGCACACGCCTGCTGCCCTTCGCCGGGTTGACAATCCACACTGCAGGCTGGATACGCATAATAGGAACACCGTCTGCCTAGGCTGCGGTCCATAGGCTCAGGGGACATATGACACCGGACGGCTTCGTGTCCAGGGTTGTGACACCAACAGACTATATCCTTAACATCAGTCCTTGCGGCACCTTCAGTGGAAGTGGGACGCCCTCCCAGTTGTGGCTCTGAACCCCTTTCGTGGTGAACCGGCCCCGTTTTGGGCTCTCCAGTACGGGGAGGTGACTATGTCGGATTTCCCTAGGGATTTCTCGACCACTTGGTACCTCTCTACCGGAACCACGATGTCGTCTGCATTCCGGGGGTCGCCCTGGGCAACCCAGGTCAGCACCGGCCTGGGTGGGGAATGTATGAACCTGTCCATCACCACACGCTCAACCATCTGGGCAGGAGAGGAAGACTCTGGCTGCAGCCATTTCTGGACTAGATGTAACAAGTCAAACATCTGTGAACATGGAGGTTTGTCGCCAGTATATGCCCAGTGGTGGACCCTTTGCGCTCTGACAGACATAGTCACTCCTGAGTGTGCCAATATCTCAGTTTTCAATTTGGCGTATTCCTTTGCATCCTGTAAAGTTAGATCGTAATAGGCCTTCTGTGACTCTCCGGTCAAATATGGTGCCAGAACCTCCGCCCACTGCTCCGGAGGTAATCTCTCCCGTTCCGCCACCCTCTCAAAAACAGTCAGGAACGCCTCAACGTCATCCCCCATGGTCATCTTTTGCAATTCTCTTCTTACCGTCTTCCTGATGTACGAGTCATCACCTGGACTGGGGGTTGGGGCGGTTGTCCTGCCATGGATCTACCCTGCTAGGAGCTCCATCTGTCATTGCTGCTGCTGGATTTGCTGTATCAGGAGTTTATTTGTCTCCTGCTGCTGCATGCTCTGCTGGCTCTGCACCAGGTGCTTAATTAGCTCTTCCATGCTGCCGGACGGCTCCTGCTGGCTGACAGCCTTCACCCAGGACATCCACCGTTCTCTCTGGCAGGTACACGTGTTCCTGGAATCTTGCACGCACTCTCTCACCAACTGTGGTAAGACGCCTCACTCTGCCGCTTCCGGAAGTAGACTCAAGAACCATGTTTTCTCTGCAGGCTTTATTATGAGGCATAAAGCCCTGCAGCTCCAGCAAATATAAACACAGCCTTACTGGCAAAACAACAAAACAGAGAGATAACCGATAGCACAGTCCATACACAGGTTGTAGTCCCAGCTTTTAGCTCCTCTCTGAGCTGTGGCCTTCCAGTCTGGAGCCCTTGCCTCTCCAAACTCAACAACAACAAAAAATGGTGACTGAGCATTTAAACCTTGCTCAACCACACCCTGAGGGGACACAGTGTGAATGGCTTCCCACCCTCTTTGCCATTAACATAAAACCACACACCCTTTAGTGAGTTAAAGGGGTTTTACACTACTATTTAAAATATGCCAAAGCATTTTTATGATGAAAAGCAACTTCTTTATAGTTATCTCCCTCTCCCTTTTCTGCCTGTGAGCAGGCAGCACGTGACCCCCCCCCCCACTGACGTCCCGTCTATTGAGGCGTGACTTAGCGCTGGGGTACCCACGGTGGCTGCTGGGTTGACGGTGGGGTCACCCCACCGCGTCACACCCAGCATCCACCGCGCGCTTTCCCAATGAATGGGGAGAGGGAGAGCGCGCGGTGGATGCTGGGTATGACGCGCATGGATAACCCGGCCCACAACCCAGCAGCCACCGTGGAACGTGGAAGAGAGAGACCCCCGGCTGCAGCCTGGACTTGTCGTGGAGTCAGCTGACGTTAGAGCCGTCTGCAGCCGAGGGTCACGTGATGCCTGTGAGCGGCCAGTGATAGCGCCACTCACAGGCAGAAAAAGCAGAGGGAGGTAATTACAAAGAAGCTGCTTTTCATCATAAAAACAGTTTGGCATATTTTAAATAGTAGTGGACAACCCATTTAACCCCTCAGCTTATAACATGCTGGCAGAAATTTGCATGTTTTATTTCACACAGGCTAACAACCTGAGTGACACATACCTCCCCTCATATATCACACCAGTGACTCTGTCACAGTGCATATACACTGCACAGAACCATTCTTTTCTCCTGTATACTGGGTATAATCCTCGGTATCTGTAATAGGGTTCGCTCACACTGGAGTATAGTTTCTCATGAGAGAGAATCGGGCCAATTATGCTAATGAAACGCCGCTCAAACTCTGTCACAGTTTTATCCGGGTGCCATCTTACAGTGATCCATTTCTCTAATGCGAGGTGCGGAGAAGATGGAGAACTTAATTTCTCCATCTTCTCCATTTTCAATGTGAGTGTACATCGGACTGCAGGAATTTCAGGGCCTCATACTAGTTAAATTTTGGGGTCCCCTTGAGACTCCGCCCAGGCTCCACCCCCAACTCCGAAGCCAGAAATAGCCCCCTCACAGGCCCAGAAATAGCCCCCTCACCAGGCCAGAAATAGCCCCCTCACTGGGTCAGAAATAGGGCCAGAAACAGCCCCCTCACAGGGGCAGAAACAGCCCTCTCACAGAGGCATAAACTACCCCCTCACAGGGCCAGAAACAGCCCCCTCACAGAACCAGAAATAGCCCTATCACAGGGCCAGAAAAAACCTCAGCAGCCTCCCCCAGTCCTCATACATACACTGCCCGCTGCTGCCGTGGTGGCCTCCTCACTGACACACACAGACAGACACTGACACACAGACTGACACACACACACACAGCCTACCTCTTCCTGCTGCCGCCGCTGCTGAACTCTACCTGCCTGTCCCGAGTCCCAATGCACATGTGGCACGCTGCAGCTCTGCTCCAAAATGAAAGTGAGCATGCAGCGTGTCACATGACAGGCGTCAGGACCATGATGCACCGAGTGGTGGTTTAAAGGTATAGCGCTCATTTCTGGCCGCGGGGTGCATTAAGGTCTGAATTGTTACCCCTGACTCCCTAAGGCCTGGTGAGTAGAGGAAAAGAGAGGGGGGGCCTGGGCTGGCTGGGGGCACGGGGCACGCAAGCACGGGCTGGCCGGGCCCCCCCTTTTTGCTTCTGTTCACCGGGCCCCATACAGTTGTAATGGCAGTAATGTCCTGATGGTGGCCCTGGATGGTTCACACTCACCCATAGACTTGCATGGGTGCATATGATCTGTATATCAGAGCCACTCGCAGCACGTTTCAATTGTTTTCTCATGCCGAATCAACATGAAAAAATAATCACAGATCTGCACTGCCCCATAGTATAACATTGGTCAGAGTGCTATCCAATAAAGCATCAGATGGCACTCGGCCGTGTTATACGGAAGTGTGAGTGAGTCCTTATTCTGTATATATACCATATTTGTCGGACTATAAGACGCTCTTTTTCCCTCCAAAATTTTGGAGGAAAGTGGGGAGTTCGTCTTATAGTCCGAATGTACGGTCTGGCTGTGGATGGTGTGGGGTGCGGGGGGAGTGGCAGCTGCAGAGGAGCGGGCCACAGGAGGCAGGAGCCGCCTGCTGCAGCTAACACTGTGTCTGCTGTTAAAGAAAATGAATATTCATTGCTAGTAGTGAATTTATTAGAGTAGTGCATTCATTGGAGTAGTGAATATTCGCTTTCCTTAATAGAGCGTACAGTGTTAGCCACAGCCGCTGGCTTCTGCAGCAGCTCGGCGATCATGTTTGCCCGCTATTAAAGAAAATGAATATTCACTGATCCCCACACCTATGGGAGTGGAGAGCAGTGAATATTCATGCTCTTTAATAGTGGGTACACGTGAACGCCGAACCACTGCTGGAGTTGGCGGCTGCGGCTGACACTATGCGTGTTAATAAGGAGAATGAATATTCACTGATCCCTACGCCCATAGTCCGGGTATGGGGAGCAGTGAACATTCTGGCAGCTGACCTCAGCGTGCAAGGGCGCATGGCAGTGACATCATGCGCTGCTCGCACGCTGATCAGCAGCTGGTATAAGAACAGGATACAGCGCTGGAGCAAAGGGTAGGTGAGTAGAATCCTTTATATTTTTTATGAGTTCAGCGTGATCGGGATAGGGGTGCCATGCATACCAGGATGGGGATGGGGGTGCTTTGCATTCCAGGATGGGGATGGGGTGCCATGCATACCAGGATGCAGGTGCCATGCATACCAGGATGGGGGGACATGTATACCAGGATGGGGGGACATGTATACCAAGATGGTGGTGCTATGCATACCAGGATGGGGATGAGGGTGCCATGTATACCAGGATGGGGGTGCCATGCATACCAGGATCGGGGACCGGGTATACCAGGATGGGGGCCATGTATACCAAAATGGGGATGTGGATCACGTGTAACATGAAGGAGGGGTTGCATATATGCCAGGATGGGGGATATTAGTACAGAATTCGGGGACATTACCCCTATAACAGTGTCGGCAGCAGACCCCTTTCCCCATAACAGTGCATCATGACCACATTTTTTGCTTACATTTTTTTTCTATTTTCCTCCTCTAAAACCTAGGTACGTCTTATGGTCCGGTGCGTCTTATAGTCCAAAAAATACGGTACACTGCACAGTATTACTTCTCCTGTCCTGTGCACTGAGTACAATTCTTAGTATCTGTATTATTCTCCTTTTCTGTTGTCGGAGAGGCGGCATTGGACTTTAGGAGTCACTATTGGTGGGCTTACTATTTTCTAATTCTGTTCGGCAAATAAAAAAAAAAATCTTCAAAAACCTGTTTCTTCTGCTGGATTAATTATGTAATTATCATCATTATGTGAAATGACAACTGGGAGCTGAATTTCCACAGAGGCCACGTATTCTACGATAAATATTCACTGTTTCCATGAGCCTTTACTAGATAGGGGTCAGTGCGTGTGTGAGCTGACTGTATAGCGTACATGATGTATTAGGTTATTACATGTAGATAAGTATTAGTAGAAAACTGCTATTTTATGTTTAATTTCTTCTAAACTGGTAAGACTTCTGCTAACACTCTGGTGAGGGTCACATCTTTATATAACATCTATGTACTAGATGCTATTTCTAAATGATATGCAATTTCACTTGTCTTTACCAAGAAGAATCATTTTAGAACTTTTTCCAACTTTAATGTCGCCCATAATCTGAATAAATCCATTGAGAAACAAACTGAAATCATTTTGAGGGGGAAATCAAAATGACAAAATTAAAATAATGTGGTAGTGTGAACATCCTTTTATAAATTGGGAATGTGGTTGTGTTCAGAATCGGCCAATCGCATTCACACTGATGTTACACAGCAGTCAGTACAACACTGCAATAATTTACAGTGATTCTGATTAACCCCATATAAAGGTTGGCTGTACCAGTAGAATTTTCTTGACATTTTCTTAGTTGCATTTTACAGCAAAAAGCCATGGTCCATAAACAGCTAACAACACAGCAAATGGATCTGATTGTTGAATATTATCAGTCAAGAAAAGGTTTAAATAATTAGCCAAGACATGAAATGTATCATGGAACACTGTGTAGACTGTCATCAAAAAGTGGCTTAAATTTGACACAACAGAGACATTACCTAAAACTGGACATCCCTCAATAATTGACAAAAAGACAATATGAAAATTAGTCTGGGAGGTTGCCAGGAGGCCTACAGAAACATTAAAACAGTTGCAGGAAGTTCTAGAAAGTACTGGATGTGGAAGTAGTGGATGTGTACTGCATGTGACAGCAATCTCCTGTATTCTTCATATGTCTAACTTGTGGGTTACGGTGGCAAGACGGAAGTCTTTTCTTAGAAAGAAAAACATCCACACCCGGCTATGTTTGGCCAAAACGTACATTAAGTCTGCCAAAAGCATGTGGGAAAACATGTTATAAGAAACCAAAGTTTAACTTTTTGGCCATAAATCCAAATGGTATGTTTAACGCAAAGCCAACACTGTGCATCACCAAAAGAACACCATACCCACAGTGAAGCATGGTGGAGGCAACATTATGCTTTGGGGCTGTTTTAGAACTGGGACTTTAGTGAAGGTGGAGGGAATTAAACAGTTCCAAATATCATTCAATTTTGCAACAAAACCTTCAGGTCTCTGCTAAAAATCTGAGCATGTAGAAGAGAGGAATTTCACCTTTCAACACAACAATGACTCCAAGCATATCTCCAAATCAACAAAAGAATGGCTTTGCCAGAAGAAGATCAAAGTTATGAAATGGCCCTGCCAGAGCCAAGACTCGAATAAAATTAAAAATCTGTGTTTGACTTGAAGAGGGTTATGTACACAGGATGTGTCCTCTCAATCTGACAGATTTGGAATGATACTGCAAGGAAGACTGCGCAAAGATCACCAATTCTAGATGTGCCATGCTGATAGACTCCTAACCAAAAGACTAAATGCTGCCATAAATTCCAAGAGTACTTTAACAAAGTATTAGTTTTAGGGCGTGAAGATTTAGGCAACCACAATATTTTAGTTCTTTTTCCACCCGAAAATATTTAAGTTTATTTCTCAATTGAATTGTACAAATTATGAAAGACATTACAGGTGGAAAAAGTTCTGAAATTATTCTTCTGTCATGAATCTTACATGACAAAAAAATGACATTTTAACAGGAGTGTGTAGACTATTTATATCCATTGTATTACTGTTGTGCAATACTGCTTTGCGTGTACCAAAATAATCACATTATCAAAATTGCACTATAATTTACACCACTGTCTGGCGTCAATTATGGTAAATGAGTTGGAGTTGTGCATGTGTCCACCTACTTTCACAAAACTCCACTTTTAAGAAACGTGCCGTCAGCAGAGGAAGAAAGTTTAAAAAGTTATAAATTATGGCATACATACAGTACAGATCAAAAGTTTGGACACACTTTCTCATTTAAAGATTTTTCTGTATTTTCATAACTATGAAAATTGTACATTCACACAGAAGGCATCCAAACTATGAGTTAAGACATGTGGAATTATATACTTAACAAAAAAGTGTGAAACAACTGAAAATATGTCTTATATTCTAGGTTCTTCAAAGTAGCCACCGTTTGCTTTGATGACTGCTTTGCACACTCTTGGCATTCTCTTGATGAGCTTCAATAGGTAGTCACCGGAAATGGTCTTCCAACAATCTTGAAGGAGTTCCCAGAGATGCTTAGCACTTGTTGGCCCTTTTGCCTTCACTCTGCGGTCCAGCTCACCCCAAACCATCTCGATTTGTTTCAGGTCTGGTGACCGTGGAGGCCAGGTCAACTGGCGTAGCACCCCATCAGTCTCCTTCTTGGTCAAATAGCCCATACACAGCCTGGAGGTGTGTTTGGGGTCATTGTCCTGTTGAAAAATAAATGATGGTCCAACTAAACGCAAACCTGATGGAATAGCATGCCGCTGCAAGATGCTGTGGTAGCCATGCTGGTTCAGTATGCCTTCAATTTAGAATAAATCCCCAACAATGTCACCAGCAAAGCACCCCCACACCATCACACCTCCTCCTCCATGCTTCACGGTGGGAACCAGGCATGTAGAGTCCATCCGTTCACCTTTTCTGTGTCGTACAAAGACAAGGTGGTTGGAACCAAAGATCTCAAATTTGGACTCATCAGACCAAAGCACAGATTTCCACTGGTCTAATGTCCATTCCTTGTGTTCTTTAGCCCAAACAAGTCTCTTCTGCTTGTTGCCTGTCCTTAGCAGTGGTTTCCTAGCAGCTATTCTACCATGAAGGTCTGCTGCACAAAGTCTCCTCTTAACAGTTGTTGTAGAGATGTGTCTGCTGCTAGAACTCTATGTGGCATTGACGTGGTCTCTAATCTGAGCTGCTGTTAACCTGCAATTTCTGAGGCTGTCTTTTTTTTTAGGTTCCTTCACGTGCTATTTAACCTAAGGTAATATACATCAATCTCTTCTTTTTACACAAAAAGTAGAGAATGTGGCATGCAACAATGTATCAGATAATGCAAGAAATCTATCTATCTTCTATCTATTATTCTATCTACTGAATCTGTCTGTTATCTATCTGTATATTAAGGGACTAATTCATGAAGATTGGCATTTAGTACGCCAGTCTTAAAGAAGTGGGTGCTGGAGGAAGATGTGCTGAGACGTGTGCCATTAAGAGATGTTTGCCTCTTTAATGAATTTGACGCATCAGAGGTTGGAGTACATTGTTATTGTAGCTTCAGCCACTTTCTGGCAATTAACAAGTAGCAATTAAAAGCGCAAAACTCATAATCAACAGAGCAAGTCTTATATCACACCAGCAGTGTCATAAATGGCAAATGGTAGGTGTGTGCCCTGCTATTGAATTTGCAATCAGGTGCAGGCATTTTAACCCCTTAGTGACTGGGCCAATTTTGACCTTAATGACCGGGTCAAATTTTTGAATTCTGACCAGTGTCACTTCATGTGGTAATAACTCTGGAACGCTTCGACGCTGGTTCTGAGACAGTTTTTTCGTGACATATTGTGCTTCATGATAGTAGTAAAAATTTGTTTGATACGACTTGCGTTTATTTGTGAAAATATCGGAAATGTGGCAAAAATGTTGAAAATTTCACAATTTTCAAACTCTGAATTCTTATGCCCTCCTTAAACCAGAGAGCTATGACACACAAAATAGCTAATAAATAACTTTTCCCATATATCTAGTTTACACAAGCACAATTTTTGAAACATATTTTTTTTTGTTAGAAAGTTATAACGGTTAAAAGTTGACCAGCAGTTTCTAATTTTTCCTAGAAAATTTACAAAACCATTTTTTTAGGGACCACATCATATTTGAAGTGACTTTGAGGGTCTATATGACAGAAAATACCCAAAAGTGACACCATTCTAAAAGCTGCACCCCTTAAGGTGCTCCAAACCACATTCAAGAAGTTTATTAACCCTTCGCACACAGCAGGGGCTGGATGGGAAAGAGCGCTACTTGGCTTTTAGAACCCAGATTTCTTTTTAATAGATTGTGTGCTCCATTAGCCGAGCACCTGAGGTGCCAGAACAGAAGAAACCCCCCCAGGTGACCCCATACTGGAAATTCCACTGCCCAAGGAATTCATCTAGTGAGTATTTTGAACCCATAGGTGCCTCGCAGAATTTTATAAGATTGAGACAGGGAAATGTGACATTTTAGTGGTAAAAATGTAATTATTGTATTTGCTGCAAATTTTTCAGATACACAAGGGTTACTAGGTGAAATTGGACCCCATAATTTATTGCTCAATTTCTCCCGAACTTTTCCAGAGTCTTTGTTCTACAAGTAACTTGGGACCCCCTATAGTTCCAGTGATAGATGACAGATCTCACTGGCCACCGTACCCTGGGATCATCACATGATCTCAGGGTACCATGGTAACGACCAGGACCCGCAATTCTCATCGCGGGGGTCCGATGATTACTAAGGGGGTCTTGTGACCCCCTTGTAGCAACCTAAATACCTGTATTTAAGGGGTTAATCAGCCCCGATCGACATCGAAACTGAGCTGACACCCACAGGAATTTCCGCCACCGGGTGGGGCTATTCCTGATCGCCGTTTTAAAAGGCGATGAGGGAATAAGGCCCCTTAACGAGCGCCATTTTAATACGTATCTGTGGTCGTTAAGGGGTTAAAAGGGTATTCCCAGAATTAAAAGTTATTCCATATCCATATAGGATAGAAGATACATTTTTGATCACTAGGGGTCCGATCACTGTGAATTCTAGAGATCACAGTGGTTAGACCCCCAAAGATCAGCAATGTATCCCCTATCTTATGGATAAGAGATGATGTTCTATTCAGGGAAAAGCCATTTAAGTTACATGTCTTAGGCATGCATTGCAAACATAAATGCCCTTAATGGTAAAAATATGAGGCAAAAAGCTGACAGTGAAGAGAAGTATTAAAAATGCAGTCCAATCTGCAGGCATCATGAAAACGCAGTCCAATCCACAGGCACCATGTTATAAAGCAGGGAGAGCAGAGTGGATTGATATATAGTTTTGTGAGAAAAGATTCAGTATATCAGTTTTCATAATTTAATCCTTTGCCCTTTCTGGGTTCCTTGGTCCAGTGGGCAGTCCTATCAGTGATTGACAGCTTTATTTGTATAAATGTGCATGCAGACATAGCTATTAATCACTGATAGGACCGCCCACTGGGCCAGAAATCCTAGAAAGAGTGGAGGTTTAAATGATGAAAGCACAAGTTATGCTGAATCTTTTCTCCTAAAATTATATATCAGTCTACTCATTTACCCCTGCTTTACAACATGGTGCCAGCAGATTGGACGGCATTTTCATGGTGACAGGCTGCCTTTATAACTTGTCACAAAATTGGTCTATGGTAAAAACTAGAGTTGGTACAAATCGATTCGCACAACCCAATCCATCAGCCATGTCAGTAATCTGTGGCCACTGGACAGGAGCTGTGAGAGTCTCCACAATGAGCATCAGTAACTCTTTTCTTGAATAGATGGACTTGAGCAAAGTCACATGATAAAGGTGTACCACGCCGACTAATCAAAAGAAGATGTGTCAGGTAGGAGGCTGTTCCCAGGGCTACCATCCAGTGGGCACAGATTACTCGCACAGCTAATGGACCAGATCCTTGGAATCTTTATGCACCAGCTCTAGTAACAACCTAAAAGCCTGAGGCCAAAGTGTCCTTGTTCATATTTAAACCTCTTTTGCCAAGGCTGTAAGAGTAATCAGTAACCCAATCACCCTTCTCCCGATAACCCAAAAATAAATTTGTTCACATGTAGTAGACCCAGGACAGAAAGCAATGTAGCCTCCCCAGTACCCTCCCCCTCCTCCCTTAGCAGTTTTCAACAATTTTTGTTATTTCAGCCCATATAACAGAACTACATAGTGCCAAAATAGCATTGCCAAATAATTTAGAATTCAAACAATCAACCTTCAAAAATCTATTAATATTACATCTGTCTCCTCCGTGGCTCCCATCCTCATGGGGCTCCTAGGAAATGGGAGCCCCAGGCATATACCTAGTTTGCCACCACTTAAAGCCAGCCACTGGCCACATGCATGGCAACTGTACACGAATGTTCTTGTGAATCAGATTCTATGACTGTATTAATGGCATATATTTCATTCATCTGCTGCATTTATCCCTTTAAAGTTTGCACCCTCCCCTCCATCTTTGCAATCCTATATTAATGGTATATATTTCAAATATCTACTTACTGAGTTTGTTCCTTATGCTGTAAGGTCATCTCACTTGCTCAAAGAGTTTATGTTCCATGTTGGTCTGCAAGTTTGTTTGTTTTTCTTTGCAGTTTATTGCCTCCTGCTGTCTTAAGTTAGTTGATTGATTGTTAACTAGTTAACCAGTTAAATTAGTGATAGATCTAAGCACAAACTTCCCTACATATTTAGACATAGCCAAGGGAAGGTGCTTGTGCAGATTTTATCCTATTGTCATATTTTTCAAAGTGCCAGGGCAGCTAAACATGGCAGTTGGGCAGGAGACAGGTAAGCCATGCAAGACATTCAAAGAAACTTGTTTCCAGTTATTTGCATTGCTAAAAGTATTCACGGTATGTATTTGTATCATTTGCTGCTGCAATCACTCACATATATACTTTATGCACATTATAATAGTAAGTTTACCTCCTCCCCTGGTACACTCAGAAACCCTGTGAATCTCATTAATGTTCATTGCATGCCTTCTGTATCTTTTTACTGTGCCCTCTGGACCTTATGGTCAGCATGTAACAAACTCTCCTACCTTCATGACTTTTTCCTTTCCAGTTGCCTTAACCTTCTGGCTCTTACTGAAACCTGGAACCCACCCGCAGTCAGACACAACCGCAGCTGCTGCTCTCTCATATGGTGGCCTACATTTTTCACATACACGCAGACCAGAAATTGTTATTATTATTATTATAGCGCCATTTATTCCATGGCGCTTTACATGTGAGAAAGGGGTATACATGGCAAAAACAATTACAATAATCTTGAACAAAACGTGACAGCGACTGGTACAGAAGGAGTGAGGACCTTGCCCGTGAGGGCTCACAGTCTACAAGGGATGGGTGAGGATACAGTAGGTGAGGGTAGGGCTGGTCGTGCAGCGGTATAGTGGAGCGGTGGTTACTGCAGGTTGTAGGCTTGTCGGAAGAGGTTCCTTTTGAAGGTTTCCACGGTAGGAGAGAGTCTGATATGTTGGGGTAGAGCATTCCAGAGTAGGGGGGATGCATGGGAGAAATCTTGTATGCGATTGTGGGAAGAGGAGATAAGAGGGGAGTAGAGAAGGAGATCTTGTGAGGATCGGAGGTTGCGTGTGGGTATGTACCGGGAGACTAGGTCAGAGATATATGGAGGAGACAGGTTCTGAATGACTTTGTTTGCCATGGTTAGGGTTTTGAACTGGAGTCTCTGGGTAATGGGGAGCCAGTGAACAGATTGACAGAGAGGAGAGGCCGGGGAATAGTGGGGGGACAGGTGGATTAGTCGGGGATCGGAGTTTAGGATAGATTGGAGGGGTGTGAGAGTGTTGGAAGGGAGGCCACAGAGCAGGAGGTTGCAGTAGTCGAGGCGGGAGATGATGAGGGCATGCTTTATTGGATCCGGGAGATATTTTTAAGTTGGAGTCGGCAGAAAGTAGAAAGGGCTTGGATATGTGGTTTGAAGGAGATGTCAGAGTCCAGGGTTACCCCAAGGCAGCGAGCTTGCGGGACTGGGGAGAGTGGACAGCCATTGACGTTGATAGATAAGTCAGTTGGGTGGGTTGAGTGAGATGGTGGAAAGATGATGAATTCTGTTTTATCCATGTTAAGTTTTAGAAATCTAGCAGAGAAGAAGGATGAAATAGCGGACAGACATAGTGGGATTTTGGTTAGTAGGGAGGAGATATCGGGTCCAGAGAGGTAGATCTGTGTGTCATCAGCATAGAGGTGATACTGAAAGCCATGAGACTCTATGGGCTGTCCCAGGCCTAAGGTGTAGATGGAGAGCAGTGGTCCTAGAACTGAACCTTGGGGAACACCGACAGATAGGGGGCGAGATGAGGAGGTGGTGTGTGAGTGGGAGACACTGAATGTCCGGTGTGTTAGGTTTGAGGAGATCCAGGATACGGCCAAATCTGTGATGCCGAGAGATGAGAGAGTCTGTAGTAAGAGGGAGTGGTCCACTGTGTGGAAGGCAGATAACAGATCCAGGAGGAGGAGGACAGAGTAGTGTCGCTTGGCTTTGGCAGTTAGTAGGTCGTTGGTGACTTTAGTCAGTGCAGTTTCAGTAGAAAGGTGCGGTCGGAAACCAGGCTGTGGGTGGTCGAAGAGGGAGCAGGAGGAGAGGTGGGAGGACAGTGCAGAATGGACGTGCTGTTCCAGTAGTTTTGAAGCATAGGGGAGAAGTGATATGGGGCGATAGCTAGTCAGAGAGGAAGGGTCAAGGGAGGGCTTTTTGAGGATGGATGTGATTGAGGCATGTTTGAAGCATGAGGGGAAGACACCAGTTGATAGTGACAGGTTGAAAAGGTGGCTTAGGGTTGGGATGAAGATAGTGGTAAGGTTTGGGATGAGGTGGGACGGGATTGGGTCAAGTTTACAGGTGGTGAAGTGCGATTTGGAGAGTAAAGAGGAAAGTTGATCTTCCATAATGGTGAAGAAGGTGGTTTTGGAGGAGGAGGGTTGAGTGAATATGAGGAGGGGCTGTGGGGAATTTAGGCAAACGCTTTGTCTGATGGTGTCAATCTTCTGCTTGAAGAATGAGGCAAAGTCTTCAGCTGAAATAAGAAGAGAGGGTGGAGGCACTGGGGAACGCAGGAGAGAATTGAAGGTGTTGAATAGCTGTTTGGGGTTGTGAGACAGGGAGGATATGAGAGATGAGAGGCATGCTTGTGACGCGCCCCCTGGGCCGTGGGGTACCCGGAGCCGGGCCTGTAGATGAAGGGGGTTGTAGTCACCGTGGCGGTGACCCGGTCCGTGACCCAGGTGGTCAATCCAAGGGTAGTAGATCTATATAGGTTATATAATGTCCGACTACGCCACCTGTGGAGTGCAGTTAAAAGAGACCGCCGCTGCGGAACAGTCCTCTGAAGCCGGTGGTATAGCAGCAAAGGTGGTATAACTCCCCACAGAAAGAGTTAGCTTCAGGGCAATGTGTGTGGATGATGGTGGTTGTGCAGGGTATCGCGGTGCAGAAATAACCACAGAGTCCGTATAGTGCAGTCCCAGGGTCTTTACTAGTAGCAATTGGACAGGCCTGGACTGGAGTACTGGCTAGTGATAAGAGCCTGGTCAGTCTGGGAGCAAGCATAGAGTCCTCCTGGCTAGGTTGAGTTGTAGGCCTGCCGTCCTTACTATACTCTTTTGGCTTCTCTGCTTATAGCTGTGTTGTAGCCCACGTCCCTGAGTGTAACGTGCTGTGCTCACCTGTATGGTTGGCAGCTTGGGACTTGTGGATGCCTCGCTCCTCCTTAGCGGTACTGGTCCCCCGGTGCTGCTGAGTCTCCGGGCGTCTGATAGGGCCAGGAGACCTGCAATCTCCTGCCCTACGGTGTCTGCTGCTGGGTCTAGAATTCCCCACAGCCTCGGACTCCGGTGTCCAGTTCTCTATGTAGTCCAGCTAGGACGAGCTATCTCCAGCTCCAGTCCCTAGCTCCTCACTACTTGATGTCCTAAACTTGACTCTCTGACACTGAGACTAACTAACCCTGCCTCCAGATACCATTTGCCAAGGGGAGGTGCCTCCACTTGTTGGCCTGGAGACAGGAAGTGTTGCATGTGTTATGTTCCTGACCAGGAAACCCCTGCTTGCTTCCAGACATGGTATTACCTCTTTTGAGGGAAGCAATACCACTGTGGCAACCAGACCCTCTGGGGTGCCACACTTGTTTTGCTGCAGTGAGTGTGGACTGGAAGGTAGTGAGGGACTGTTTGAATGTGGTGAAGTGCTCATTCAACCCTGGAGGCCCGTCACAGTTCTTTAGTTAGGCTGGTGTGCCAGGGTTGCCTGTTGATTGTGCAAGCTTTGGTATGTGTGAAGGGGGTGACGGAATTGAGAGCTGCAGCTGTTGTGATGCTGTATAAAGTGGCAGCAACGTCTGCATCATGTAAGGAACTAATGTAAGAGGGAGGAGGGATTCAGAGAGTGAGTGTAGGTCAAGGTGTTTAAGATTTCTGCGAGGGTGTGCAAGTTTGCGGAGTGGGGACTGTTGCCCTGGAGAGGAGAGGGTAGAGAATGTAAGTAGGTTGTGGTCAGAAAGAGGGAGGGGTGAGATAGAGAGGTTAGACAGGGAGCAGAGGCAGGTGAAGATGAGGTCCAGAGTGTGGCCATCTTTGTGGGTGGCTGCGGAAGACCACTGGGTAAGGCCAAAGGAGGAAGTGAGGGATAGAAGCTTAAAGGCAGCTGGGAGGGAAGTGTCAATGGGGATGTTGAAGTCGTCCATGAGGATAGTGGGGATGTCAGTGGAAAGGAAATAAAGTAGACAGGTGGTGAAGTGGTCAAAGAAGGTGGTGGCTGACCCTGGGGGATGGTAAATGACAACCAGTTGGAGGTTGGAGGGGGAGTAGATGCGCACACAGGGCACCTCAGAAGAGGGGAGAGTAACAGAGGGCAGCAGTAGGTGAATGAGCAATTATCTGATAGGAGAAAACCTACTCCTCCACCATGCTTTCCAGTGGGGCGGGGAGTGTGGGAAAGGTGGAATCCACCATACGAAAGTGCAGCAGGAGAGGCCGTATCGGAGGGGGTGAGCCAGGTTTCAATTATGTACTTTCAGAAATGTACTTTTCAGGTTATCCCCCCAATACCCTCACGTATCGTCCCTTCTTTAGAGGTCCATGCTGTCAGACTCTACCAGCCCTTCTCCCTGTGAGTGGCGGTTGTCTATTACCCTCCATGCCCCTCCCGTCAGTTCCTAGATCAATTTTCCACCTGGGTTACTCAGTTTCTATCCTGTAATATCCCCACTCTCATCATGGGGGACTTTAATATCCCCATTTGTGATCCCTTCTCCCCATCTGACACTCACCTTTTATCTCTAACGTCCTCCTTTGACCTTTCACAGCTTACTAACTCTTCCATGAAAATGGGAATGTGCTGAACCTTCTCCCGACTCTGCTCATTGTATGATTTTACTAACTCCCCTCTCCCATTCTATGACCACAACCTTCTTTCATTCTCTGCCAAGAACTGTCACCCCGCTCAGGACACCCCACTTACCACTTATAGAAATATATGTGTGATTAATACTCAGAAACTTATGAAGAATTTAAAGTCATCATTGGCCCCAATCTCCTCTCTCTCATGTCCAGACTCTATACTGAAATATTATAATGAAACATTTCAAAATGCCCTGAATGAAGCTGCACCTCCTACATTTAGAACAAGTTGGCACAGACGGCAACAACCCTGGCACATGCTGCTAACATGTTTTCTCCAGCAGTGCTCCGAATGTCTGTGGAGAGAATCCAATCTGGCCAAAGATTTCATCCATTATAAGTTCATGCTTAAAACATACAACTCTGCCATTCACTTCTCCAAACAACCTAGAGTGGCATGTGAAAGTTTGGCCACCCCCGGTCAAAATTATTGCTATTGTAAACAGTTAAGCAAGTTGAAGATGAAATGCTCTCTAAAAGGGCTAAAGTTAAA
Organism: Phyllobates terribilis; assembly: GCF_046119375.1. Taxonomy (NCBI): domain Eukaryota; kingdom Metazoa; phylum Chordata; class Amphibia; order Anura; family Dendrobatidae; genus Phyllobates; species Phyllobates terribilis. The sequence continues at coordinate 6,235,330 of NW_027362825.1, forward strand.
GATTACATATTTCCTTTGTATTTTAGGCAAAAAAATATATATTTTCATCTTTTACATTTTAAAAATTGCAAAAACACGAGAACAACAAACTTTTAGACGCTACTTATCACAGCACTATCCAACAATCCTAAACGACTCTTTGACACATTTCATTCTCTCTTCAATCAGAGTGCAGGTTCCCACCACTGACCTCAGCACTGACAACCTGGCCAATTATTTAAAAGAAAACATTGACCAGATCTGACAGAAAATTTTCTCCCAGTCCCCTAACATCATGCATTGTCCTCCCTAACGCACTGCATCTAGCTCACTATAGGTCTTTGAACTGGTCGCGAAAGAAGTGACCAGGCTCCTTGCATCTTCTCACTCTACTGACTGCACCAGTGACCCTATTCCCTCACATCTCCTGCAGTCCCTCTCCCCGGCTGTCTCTCTCTCATCTGGTACCTTTTAGTGATGAGCGAGCATGCTCGACACTGCTCGGTACTCGCCCGAGCATCACGCTACTCGGGATGTTTGGCGAGCACCGAGCATTTCCGGGTTACTCGGGCGGGAGCTCGGGTCTCCGCCCTGCATGTTTAGCGCTCTTTACAGAGCCAATGAACATGCAGGGATTGCCAGCCAGTCACTGTAATGCCGCAGCCATGTTGGTTGTGGGCATTACCTTGATTGGCTGGCCGCACACCGTCACCTCGAGTATTTAAAAACCGGGCGCCGCCATCTTGGACACAGATGGCTGGGATCAGACAGTGTAGGGACAGCACTGCTGATTTAGGGAGAGGTATATGCTGCGAAAGAGTTAGTGTAGGGTCTGTAAAGGCTGCCAGATCAAACAAACAGTCCTTTTCAGGACTCATATCCATCCCAGATATCAGGCAGGCCGGCAGGCTGTATAGGAGACGCAGTGGTTATACCAGCAAACGCTGCATTACAGTCCTGTGTGCTCCTGTTGCTGAAATTGCTGGACTTTGCTCCAGGTCTCGGGGGCCAGGAAAAATCCTTTTTTTTTCATCTAAATCCTCTTTTTTTTTTCCTCCTTCACACTGTACAAATACCCGTCTTATTAACCTTTTGATGTCCCCCCCCCCCAAAAAAAAATAGTGTGTCTCTGATTTTTCAGACACAAATATATCTGTTGAAAATAGTCTGGTGTAGACCCGAGAAATAGAAGTGTGGTTTTGCAGTTCCACGGGTCAAATCTCTGTATTATCCTGCTTTTGGCATTTTTTGCCTTAAAGAAAAACTAATAGTGTCTCCCTGATTTTTCAGACACAAATATATCTGTTGAAAATAGTCTGGTGTAGGCCCGAGAAACAGAAGTGTGGTTTTGCAGTTCCACGGTTCAAACCACTGTATTATCCTGCTTTTGGTCCATTTGTATCTAAAAAAAAACAGTTTGAGTGTGTCGCTCACGGTTCAGCCGCAAATACAATACAGACCAAAAGTTTGGACACACCTTCTCATTTAAAGATTTTTCTGTATTTTCATGACTATGAAAATTGTAAATTCACACTGAAGGCATCAAAACTATGAATTAACACATGTGGAATTATATACTTAACAAAAAAGTGTGAAACAACTGAAAATATGTCTTATATTCTAGGTTCTTCAAAGTAGCCACCTTTTGCTTTGATGACTGCTTTGCACTCTCTTGGCATTCTCTTGATGAGCTTCAAGAGGTAGTCACCGGAAATGGTTTTCACTTTATAGCTGTGCCCTGTCAGGTTTAATAAGTGGAATTTCTTGCCTTATAAATGGGGTTGGGACCATCAGTTGTGTTGTGCAGAAGTCTGGTGGATACACAGCTGATAGTCCTACTGAATAGACTGTTAGCTGCTTTTTTCTTGACATAATACAAATTCTAAGTAAAGAAAAACGAGTGGCCATCATTACTTTAAGAAATGAAGGTCAGTCAATCCGAAAAATTGGGAAAACTTTGAACGTGTCCCCAAGCGCAGTTGCAAAAACCATCAAGCACTACAAAGAAACTGGCTCACATGAGGACCGCCCAAAGAAAGGAAGACCAAGAGTCACCTCTGCTTCTGAGGATAAGTTTATCAGAGTCACCAGCCTCAGAAATCGCAGGTTAACAGCAGCTCAGATTAGAGACCAGATCAATGCCACACAGAGTTCTAGCAGCAAACACATCTCTTCAACATCTGTTGAAAATAGTCTGGTGTAGGCCCGAGAGATAGAAGTGTGGTTTTGCAGTTCCACGGGTCAAATCTCTGTATTATCCTGCTTTTGGCATTTTTTGCCGTAAAGAAAAACTAATAGTGTCTCCCTGATTTTTCAGACACAAATATATCTGTTGAAAATAGTCTGGTATAGGCTTGAGAAATAGAAGTGTGGTTTTGCAGTTCCACGGATCAAATCTCTGTATTATCCTGCTTTTGGCATTTTTTGTCGTAAAGAAAAACAGTAGTGTCTCCTGATTGTTCAGAAACAAATATATCTGTTGAAAATAGTCTGGTGTAGGCCAGAGAAATAGAAGTGTGGTTTTGCAATTCCACGGTTCAAACCTCTGTATTATCCACTTTTGAGCCATTTTTACCTAAAGGAAAACAGTTTGAGTGTGTCACTCACTGTTCAGCCGCAAATATATCTATTTAAAATTGTCTGGTATACCCCAGTAAACAATAACTGTGGTTTTGCCATTCCACGGTAAAAAATCTCTATTATTCAGCTTTTTTACGTAAAGAAAAACAGTAATAGTTTCTCCCTGATTGTTCAGATTGTTTAAAAGAGTCGGGTGTAGGCAAGAGAAATAGAACTGTGGTTTTCCTCTTCCACGGTTCTAATCTACTTTTTATTACCCTTTTTCCATTGATAGTGCGAGTGTAAGCTATTTTACTTCCTTTACAATGGGCAATGCGCGTGGCAAGGGGCGTGGAACTGGACGTTCTGGTGATGGTGCGTGCAGAGGACGGGGCCTTGGCCAAGGTGAAAATGTGCCACAACCAACAGCCACATCTTCTCGCTCCCACTTCTTGACCGAATTACTAGGGAAGCACAGAACAACACCAGTATTGCGAACTGATTAGTGTGAACAGGTTATTAATTGGATAGCAGATAATACTTCCAGTTACCTGGGCACCACCACCTCCGGTCTGCCTTCCACACGGTCAACTCTTAGTAGCCGTGAGTCTCGACCGCATACTCCTCCTCACCCTGATGCTCCTTCCTCCCACCATGCCGAGTGTCGTCAGACAGCAACTGATCCCACACTTGGACACTCTGAAGAGCTGTTCACTGGTCCATTTCCAGATTTGCGCCCCTCGCCTGCTCCGCTTGAAGTGGTGGAAGAGAAAGATCCCATTTAGCGATGCCCAAATATTTGAACAGCCACGGCCACAGGAAGTCGACGCTGGAAATTTGTCACAAGAGGTGGACGATGACGAGACACAATTGCTAGGAAGTGAGGAGGAGGATCGTGGTGCGCAAGTGGAAGAGGAGGAGGTAGTGGATGATCTAGTAACTGACCCAACGTGGCAGTGTAACATCCCTGGCAGCGTGCTTGCATAGTGCACCACCTCCCACTATGCAAGACCGCAATCTTACCTGTCAGTCCAACCTACAAACCTTGCTCCAGTTCATGCTGTGTCCATGTCCCTTGACTGACTGCTTAGGGCGGGGGCCCGGTTACTTCCTAATTCTTATAGCTGCTGTGGGCGCACCCCTAATGCGTCTCCAGCCTATTGCTGTGAGTCACTGGATATTTAAACCCCCTCCACCCAGTAGGAGGTGCCTCTGAAACACCTTCACTCAGTTTGTCTTTGCAACTGTATTGCCAGGTCCTGTCCTGTTATCTCTGACTTCTAGTCTGTTTCCGCTACTCTGGGGGCTGTATTCCCAGGCCTGTTACCTGTGACTTCTAGTCTGTTTCCCCCACTCTGGGGGCTGTATTCCCATGCTTGTTCTTGTATCTCATTGCAGTAGCAGTTCCTGTCTGAACTGTATCCTAGTCTGTTACCTGTTTTTCTCTATGTCCGTACCTTCCCTTTTCCTGCAGTATCTGAACCTGCACCTAACTCCAACTCGTTGTCTCTGTACTTCTGTTTGTGAGTTTTGTGTCCACTCGCTACTTCATAGGAAGTACCTTGTGTGTATCTGGTTCTGCTTGTCCCTTTTCCCTTCCTCCGTATCTTCCTGTATTTTCCAGCCTGTTCCATGTGAACAGAACCCTGTACTCTCTGCCTTGCCCACCGCTCCGGTGGTTTCTCTCTGCTCTGACTTGCCCACCACTCCGTCTGTTTCTCTCTGCTCTGACTTGCCCACCGCTCCGGCGGTTTCTCTCTGCTCTGACTTGCCCACCGCTCCGGCGGCTTCCCTCTGCTCTGCCTTACCCACCGCTCCGGCGGTTTCTCTCTGATCTGACTTGCCCACCGCTCCGGCGTATTCCCTCTGCTCTGCTTTACCCACCGCTCCGGCGGTTTCTCTCTGTTCTGACTTGCCCACCGCTCCGGCGGCTTCCCTCTGCTCTGCTTTACCCACCACTCCGGCGGTTTCTCTCTGCTCTGACTTGCCCACCACTCCGGCAGCTTCCCTCTGCTTTGTCTTACCCACCGCTTTGGCGGCTTCTCTCTGCTCTGACTTGCCTATCGCTCCGGCGGCTTCTCTCTGCTCTGCCTTGCCCACCGCTCCGGTGGTTCCGCTCAGCTCTGCCTTGTCCACCGCACCTGCAGTTTCTATCTGCTCTGCCTTGTCCACCGCTCCGGCGGTTCCGCTCTGCTCTGCCTTGCCCACCGCACCTGCGGTTTTCGCTTTACTCTGCTTGTCTACCACATCTGCGGCTCTGTACCTGTCTCCCAGTCTGTACTGGACCCTATCCAGCCTGCGCTCCAACCTGCTAGTACCTCCCTGTCTGCACTCCAGCCGTGCATGCCAGTATCTCCCTGTCTGCATTCCAGCCATGCTTGCCATTGCCCACCTGTCTGCATACCAGCCGTGTTTGCCAGTGCCCACCTGTCTGCATACCAGCCGTGCTTGTCAGTGCCCACCTGTCTGCATACCAGCCGTACTTGCCAGTACCCACCTGTCTGCATACCAGCCGTACTTGCCAATACCCACCTGCCTGTATGCCAGTCTAACCTGCCTGTTCCTGCATTCCCCGGTGTGGGTAAACAACTGTGACCGGGGTCTGACCTGGAGACACACCTGGTCCCTCTGCTCAGTTCCTCCTTGGTCCACGGTGTCGACTAAGCCGCCGTGCGACCTTGGTCGGATCGGGTTGATACTTAGTTACGCCCCTCCAGGCACTCCTCGGTTCATGGTTGTTATGATCTGCTACAAGAACTAAGGAAAGAAAGGGAATCTGTCCCTACAATAAGACTAAGCTGATTCCCTACGTTGCAGCGGGCGACCTGTTCCTTGTGAACAGACCGGCTTTCGTCCTCAGCTAGTCTGAACGCAGACCTATAGAATAAAGGGAGGGGTCCCAAAAAGAACTAAGGACTGGGACAAAATTGGACACTTCCTAGCAGATGTTGTAGCGGAGTAAAAAAACAAACAGACAAAAAGTACTTAGAGGTCCAAAGGACCAAACAAACTAAAGAGATAGGTACAAAAGCACCTGGCTAGATAGAGAGTTAAATAACACTGAAGTCCAGCAAAGCCAGAAGGGCGGAGCTGGAATAAATAGGCAGCAGGTCACGTGACCAAAATATAAAAAAACTAGCAGGAGAGTTCTAACAGTACCCCTTCTTCTATGAGGATCCTCCGGATCCTCCAGGCCTATCAGGAAACCTCCTGTGGAACGCTCTGACAAGTCTAGGGGCAGAGACATCATCCGCCCCTACCCAGGAGCTATCCTCGGGACCGAAACCTTTCCAAGCGACGAGATACTGCAATCTCCCTCTATGTCTTCTGGAATTCAGGATACGAGAAATTTCATATTCGCCGTCTTCCACCACTGGAGGAACTGTGAGAGTAGCATCCCTATCCGATACATCAGCCTTTTTCAACAAGGAAACATGAAACACAGGATTAATCTTCCAGGAGGTGGGGACCTGCAATCTAACAGCAGACTGATTAACCACCTGAAGCACCTTAAATGACCCCACAAACTTCGGACCCAATTTTTTAGAGGGAATCATCAACCGCAGATTCTTTGAAGACAACTAAACCATGTCACCCACCGTAAACAAAACATCTTTACGTTTCCTGTTAAAATACATCTTGGACTTTTTGTTAGCCTCTTGAAGGTTACAACGTACGTCAGTCCAAACTCTCTCCAAATCACCGGAAAATTTCTACGCCTCCGGCACAGCCGACACCAATTTGGAGAACGAACTAAACGACGGATGTCTCCCAGTACAACAAAAAAAAGGAGAACACCCAGCAGAAGAGGATGTATGGTTGTTAAGAGCAAATTCAGAGAGTGGCAGAAACTCAGACCACCCCTCTTGATTGTCTGCCACAAAACAACGCAAAAACTGTTCAACATCCTGGTTCTTTCTTTCTGTCTGTCCATTAGACTCAGGATGATACCCAAATGAAAATGACAAATGGACTCCCAACCTGTCACAAAAAGCACGCCAAAAGCGAGCCACAAACTGAGGTCCCCTATCCGAAACAATGTCGGTGGGAACGCCATGGAGTCTGACAATTTCCTTAACAAACGCCTTAGCGAGTGTCTTAGCGCAGGGTAGTTTAATGAAAGGAACCAAATGACACATCTTGCTAAAACGGTCCACGACCACCCAGATGACAGTGAAACCCTCGGACACAGGAAGGTCAGTAATAAAATCCATTGCCAGATGCGTCCAAGGCGCACTAGGAACCCGCAGAGGGCAAAGCAACCCTGCAGCAGGGGTATGCGAAGCCTTTGACCTAGCACACACCGTACATTGACGCACCCACTTGATGACTTCCTTCTGCCACCCAGGCCACCAAAAACAGCGACTTATAAGTCTCTTAGTCTCAGAAATTCCTGGATGACCTGCCAACCGAGACTCATGATATTCCACAAACAAATCTTTCCTAAAGGTTCTAGGCACAAACAACCTCCGATGGGGAGTGTTAGATGGGGCATCCTCCTGGGCTTTCAGAATCCCATCTTCCAAAATGGAGTCCAATGCTGCTACCACAACTCCTTCCTGTAAAATTCTCTCCTCCTCCTCGGTACCAACCATGGGGGAAAAACTGCGAGATAAAGCATCGGCTTTGACATTGTTGGTACCAGGGATGTAAGTAACAGAAAAATTAAACCGAGAAAAAAAAAGTGCCCACCTAGCCTGACGGGCATTCAAGCGCTTGGCAGCATCCAGATAAATCAAATTTTTATGATCAGTGAAAACCTGAACCGGAAATTTAGTACCTTCCAAGAAATGCCGCCAATGTTCAAACGCGAGTTTAATAGCCAGCAATTCCCGATTACCAACATCGTAATTAAGTTCGGTTTCGGAAAATTTTTTCGAAAAAAAAGCACAAGGATGTACTCCATCCTTCTTCTCCTGAGACAAAACCGCACCGACCCCCACCAAAGAAGCATCAACCTCGACCAAAAAAGGCTTGGTCTCATCAGGCTATATAAGGATAGGGGCAGAACTGAACCTCTCCTTGAGATACACAAAAGCTTCAATGGCCTCAGTAGTCCACTGGACAGTATTCGCACCTTTCCTGGTGAGATCGGTCAGCAGCTTAACAATTATAGAAAAATTCTTAATGAATATTCTGTAATAATTGGTGAAACCCAAAAATCTCTGTATCGATTTCAAACCAATAGGCCTAGGCCATTCCTGCACAGCCTGAACCTTCACCGGGTCCATCTCAAAGCCCTCGCTGGAGATAATGTAGCCCAAAAAACGAATTCTCTACAGAGCGAACTCACATTTCTCCAGCTTAGCAAAAAGTGAATTGTCACTTAATAACTGCAATACCTCACGTACGCTCTGCCAATGAGACTCCAGATCTGACGAATAAATCAAAATGTCATCCAAATACACCACCACATTCTTACCAATCAAAGGTCTCAGGATGTCATTAATAAGGTTCTGAAAAAAACGCGGGTGCATTGGTAAGTCCAAAAGGCATCACCAGATTCTCAAAATGACCTACCGGAGTGTTAAAAGCAGTTTTCCATTCATCACCCTCCTTTATTCGTAACAAATTGTATGCCCCCCGGAGATCAATTTTAGAGAACCACTTGGCCCCCACTAACTGGTTAAACAAGTCAGGAATTAACGGCAATGGGTAGGAATTGCGTACGGTAATTTTATTAATTTCGCGAAAGTCCAGACATGGACGTAAACCGCCGTCCTTTTTTTTTACAAAAAAAAATCCAACAGCCACAGGTGACTTAGAAGGTCTAATGTGACCAGCAGCCAAGCTCGTCTGTATGTATTCCTCCAAGGCCTTTCTCTCAGGGATAGTCAGATTAAATAAGCGACTCTTGGGAAGAGTAGCTCCAGGAACAAACTCAATGGTGCAATCATAGTCCCTATGAGGAGGTAAAACTTGCGACGACTCCTCTGAAAAAAACTTCCAAAAATCCTGAATAGGTACAGGTAATTCCCCTTTTTCCACAGCCGCAATGCGACCGTTACAACACTTATCATAGCACTTAGGACTCCATGACTTAATCTCATTAGTAGACCAGTCCAGTAAAGGATTGTGCAGTTTTAACCAAGGCAAACCTAAAACTACTGGAGAAGGTAAATTATTTAATACCACCAAATCCAAATTTTCCTGGTGAATACCATTGATAGTGAGGGGAAATTCAGCAACCTTGTGAGTAATACATTTCAAAGGAGTGTTGTCAATAGCAATCACGGAAATAGGTGATGACAAAGGTTTGGATTCCAATTTAAGTTTTTCCAAAAACCCCTTATCAATCACATTAAGTGTTGAACCACAATCCACAAATACCTGAAATTCAATCAAATCTTCCTGCAATAAGGTACTCCCTGAAAGAAATACTCCCTTAGAATTCAAACAAGCAATACGGGCGTAACTGACCTTTTTTTTTCTTTGCTTAAACGAAGCTCACAGTTCTTAATTAAATGGTCAGATTTACCACAGTAAAAACACAATCCCTTGGAAAACCTGCGGTCACTTTCCTGAGAGCGGAGTGACATCGCCCCAACCTCCATCGGTTCTCCGCCGTCCGAGCAGACCCTCAGAGGACTAGGAGCTGCCATTGCAGGAATTTTCTCATCATTAGCCCTGGCACGCAGTCTCCTGTCCACACGTATAGCTAATTGCATGGCCTCTTGTAATGTCACAGGTGCAGGAAATGCAATCAGCAGATCTTTAACCCTTTCACTTATACCGGCAAGAAACGAACATTTTGACGCCGAATCATTCCATTTCACTTCTGAAGACCACCTTCTGAAGTGTGTACAATAATTTTCAACATCACCTGACCCCTGCTTCAAACGTCTCAGTTCTGTCTCAGAAGATGAGACTCGATCAGGATCGTCATACAATAACCCCATAGCAGAAAAAAAATCCTCCACTGATCTAAAACACGGATCATTAGGTTGGAGAGAAAAGGCCCGCCCCTGTGGTTCCTTGTGCAAAAGTGACATGATAAACCCAATGCGCTGTGATTCATTCACAGAGGACCTGGGTCTCAAACGAAAATATAATAAACAAGCATTTTTAAAGTAAAAAAAATCTTGTTGTTTACCATCAAAAATATCAGGCAGTCCTACCTTTGGTTCCACAAAATGCGCTCCAGGACAGTTACTCACGTGTTGCTGGAGATCGGCCACCTCTAGAGACAATCCCTGCAGGCGTTGAGCCAACTCTTGAACAGACACCATACTGATCCCAGGATTTCTTTCCAAGTTTAGTTTTGGCTGGACTTACTGTTATGATCTGCTACAAGAACTAAGGAAAGAAATGGAATCTGTCCCTACAATAAGACTAAGCTGATTCCCTACTTTGCAGCGGGCGACCTGTTCCTTGTGAACAGACCCGCCTTCGTCCTCAGCTAGTCTGAACGCAGACCTATAGAATAAGGGGAGGGGTCCCTAAAAGAACTAAGGACTGGGACAAAATTGGACACCTCCTAGCAGATGTTGTAGCGAAGCAAAAAGACAAACAGACAAAAAGTACTTAGAGGTCCAAAGGACCAAACGAACTAAAGAGATAGGTACAAAAGCACCTGGCTAGATAGAGAGTCAAATAACACTGAAGTCCAGCAAAGCCAGAAGGGCGGAGCTGGAATAAATAGGCAGCAGGTCATGTGAACAAAATAGAAAAAAACTGGAGAGTTCTAACAATGGTACAGTGGGATCACTAATCAGGCTGCCACGAGAGGTGGTGAGTTCCCCTTCAATGGACGTCTTCAAACAGAGGCTGGACAGATATCTGTCTGAGATGATTTAGTGAATCCTGCTTTGAGCAGGGGTGTTGGACCAGATGACCCAGGAGGTCCCCTCCAACTCTACCATTCTATGATCACGCTCACGCCAGTCAGTCTGGGCGCGAGCGTAACAGTTTGCTCAGGCCATGGTTCCCGTTGAGCCCCAGAGACATTTTGAATCCTTATCTGGCGAATATGTGCACCAAGGAAAAAAAAAAAATTTCTCAAGTTATGGCCCAGGCAATTTATGCACCAGCCCAAATGGATCTATCAGCACTCGTTCCTGCGGATCCACCACGGTACTATGGGGATCCAAAACGAAGCCGTGCATTTGTGGAGCAATGCATGCTGCATTTCAAGTTCTATGCTCACTATTTTCCTACTGATCGGGCTAAAGTAGCATTCATGATGTCCTACCTAGCGGGTGATGCCTTGAAATGGATCACCCCCCCCCCCCTATGGGAAGCATGGGATCCTATCATCTTTGACCTGCAGGCCTTCCTGGTGGTCTTTCTAATGGTCTTTGATGACCCTAATCCTGAAGCCTCTGCTAAAGCTTCCCTTCCCAATATCCCGGAGCAGCCCCAATGGGTAATGTGTAGGTAGCCTACCAGTCCTCCAGCCCGAAGAGACTGCTGCCCACCTAGAATCCACACAGGATGACTATGCTCCACAAAATACTTCTCTTCCCAACCTCAAGAGGCAGTCCAGACGTGCTAGGCGTAGAGGTAAACCATCACGCCAGGTTCTGTCCTCCCAAAGACCTCCTGTTCCCCAGCCTGTAGAGGCAGCTTTCCGCACAGAATCTATGAAGGATGACCATGTTCGTTCGTCAGGCAAAGCAGAAGCCTGAACTCAGTCACAAAATCGGATTGCGGTCCCGCTGCGGTGGTTTGGGACCCCCTGACGGTCTTTGTCCAGCGAAGGTTGGAGAATCCCAAGACATTAGGCCTGTAGAAGAGGCTGCCCTTGGCGTTAGTGTTTCCTCTCCACAGATGACCATGACTGTCTCCGTGGCAAGTGAAGGCCTCGGATTAACCGGAAGTTTCGGGCTTAAAGCCTTGAAGAGTCGGTGTCTGATTCCCATCCGACAGCTCCAGAAGCCAGTTTGGGCATTGTCAGTAGAAGGACGAGCCCTACTCAGAAACAGTCAAAATATGTCTGTACAAATTAAGCTCCAGATTGGAGCATTACATATGAAGAAGTTCACATTCCAGGTGCTGACTGGCTTACCCATAGGTCATTCAGAGCCGAGAGATCTAGTGCCCGCTCAGGTCTGGAGATCCTGCATGGTGTATCCTGGGGGACTGCTAAGGTACAAGGGGTGTCCAGTCCCCACATCTTCAGGACAGTCAGCAGTTTCTTCTTCTTCTTCACCAGATCTGCTAGTCGCTGACTCGCTGTGCGCTGAAGTCTCCGAAGGAAGAGAAGCAGAGGCGTTGTCCCCACACAGTCTCGATGACTGTACCAATAATCTGGCTTCAGGTACCGTCCCACCTTACAGACAAGTCATCTCTGAAACCAGTCTGAAGATGGTCCTAAAGCAAAGACCCTTCGTCTCTAATAAATCTGGTCCTGCGTCCATCAAGGCGGTGTTTACCCCCGAGCCTCTGCACCCCTCCAACCAGGCGGAGGACCTCCAGTTGTCTCCTGAATCCTCCGGGGTGCTACCTGATAACAAAGGGAGAGAGACATTCCTACACCCTGTACCTGGTACTTCGCCCACTTCATCCAGTAAGCTTGACAAAGTGTACATCGAAGCAGTGATTACCCCCGAGTCTCTGCACCCCTCCAACCAGGCGGAGGACCTCCAGTTGTCTCCTGAATTTCCCGGGGTGCTACCTGATAAACGGAGAGAGACTTTCCTACACCCGGTACCTGGTACGCGCCCACTTCATCCAGTAAGCTTGGCAAAGTGAACGTCAAGGTGGTGGTTACCCCTGAATCTCTGCACCCCTGCAACCAGGCGGAGGACCTCCAGTAGTCTCCTGAATCCACCAGGGTGCTACCTGATAACAAATGGAGAGAGATTTTTCTGTGTGCTGTTCCTGGTACTTCACCCACTTCATCTGTTGCTGAGGATGGCTTGATAGGAGGAAGCATCCTAGTCACCAAGATGATGAGATCAGTTTCATTTCCTCTAATGGACAGAAGAGGTAATCCTCTTGAAGAGAAGGATTGGCCTCCAAATTCTCTGCAGAAGACCCTTGCAGGCTTGAAGAAGGGGGGGCGTATAGGGGGGGGTACTGTAACATCCCTGGCGGAGTGCTTGTATAGTGCACCACCACCCTCTATGCAAGACTGCAATCTTACCTGTCAGTCCAACCTGCAAACCTTGCTCCAGTTCATGCTGTGTGCATGTCCCTTGACTGACTGCTTAGGGCGGGGGCCCGGTTACTTCCTGATTCTTATAGCTGCTGTGTGTGCACCCCTAATGCGTCTCCAGCCTATTGCTGTGAGTCACTGGATATTTAAACCCCCTCCACCCAGTAGGAGGTGCCTGAGCAACACCTTCACTTAGTTTGTCTTTGCAACTGTATTGCCAGGTCCTGTCCTGTTATCTCTGACTTCTAGTCTGTTTCCGCTAATCAGGGGGCTGTATTCCCAGGCTTGTTCTTGTATCTCATTGCAGTAGCAGTTCCTGTCTGAACTGTATCCTAGTCTGTTACCTGTTTTTCTCTATGTCCGTACCTTCCCTTTTCCTGCAGTATCTGAACCTGCACCTAACTCCAACTCGTTGTCTCTGTACTTCTGTTTGTGAGTTTTGTGTCCACTCGCTACTTCATAGGAAGTACCTTGTGTGTATCTGGTTCTGCTTGTCCCTTTTCCCTTCCTCCGTATCTTCCTGTATTTTCCAGCCTGTTCCATGTGAACAGAGCCCTGTCCTCTCTGCCTTGCCCACCGCTCCGGCGGTTTCTCTCTGCTCTGACTTGCCCACCGCTCCGGCAGTTTCTCTCTGCTCTGCCTTACTCACCGCTCCAGTAGTTTCTCTCTGCTCTGACTTGCCCACCGCTCAGGCGGCTTCCCTCTGCTCTGCCTTACCCACCGCTCCGGCGGTTTCTCTCTGCTCTGACTTGCCCACCGCTCCGGCGGCTTCCCTCTGCTCTGCCTTACCCACCACTCCGGTGGTTTCTCTCTGCTCTGACTTGCCCACCGCTCTGGCGACTTCCCTCTGCTCTGCCTTACCTACCGCTTCGGCGGCTTCTCTCTGCTCTGACTTGCCTACCGTTCCGGCGGCTTCTCTCTGCTCTGACTTGCCTATCGCTCCGGCGGCTTCTCTCTGCTCTGCCTTGCCCACCGCTCCAGCGGTTCCGCTCTGCTCTGCCTTGCCCACCGCAACTGCGGTTTTAGCTTTACTCTGCTTGTCTACCGCATCTGCGGCTCTGTACCTGTCTCCCAGTCTGCACTGGACCCTATCCAGCCTGCGCTCCAACCTGCTAGTACCTCCCTGTCTGCACTCCAGCCGTGCATGCCAGTATCTCCCTGTCTGCATTCCAGCCGTGCTTGCCAGTGCCCACCTGTCTGCATACCAGCCGTGTTTGCCAGTGCCCACCTGTCTGCATACCAGCCGAGCTTGTCAGTGCCCACCTGTCTGCATACCAGCCGTACTTGCCAGAACCCACCTGTCTGCATACCAGCCATACTTGCCAATACCCACCTGCCTGTATGCCAGTCTAACCTGCCTGTTCCTGCATTCCCCGGTGTGGGTAAACAACTGTGACCGGGGTCTGACCTGGAGTCGCACCTGGTCCCTCTGCTTGGTTCCTCCTTGGTCCACGGAGTCGACTAAGCCGCCGTGCGACCTTGGTCGGATTGGGTTGATACTTAGTTGCACCCCTCCAGGCACTCCTCGGTTAATGGTACAGTGGGATCACTAATCACGCTCACGCCAGTCAGTCCGGGCGCGAGCGTAACAGGTGGAGGACATGCAGAGCGAGGCCAGCAGCACACAGGGTGAGGGAGGCAGAGTACCCCAACAGGCAGGAAGAAGCAGTGTGGTGGCCGCACACAGAAGGCAGGCAACAGTTCCCCGTAACACCAACACGAGGGACGTTGCCAGTACAACTTGTAGGTCTTCCAGAGTCTGGAATTATTTTAAAGCCTCTGCTGATAACCCCAAAAAGGCCATTTGTACCACCTGCCATGCCAGCATCAGCAGGGGTGACAAAACTACCAGCCTGACCACCACCAGCATGATCAGGCAGATGGCAGCAAAGCACCCGACTTTGTGGGGTGAACCCCAGGGTCCACGACCAGTGTCAGCGGGTGTCACCACTACTTCTTCCGCTGTTGTGCGTGCAATAGAACCCCCTGTTGTCTGTGCAAGGCAATCCCCTGTCCATACTGCATGCAAAGATGCCCCCTCCTCTCAGTCTTCACTTGTTCTGGCAGTTTCTCAAGAAACAGCAACAACGTCCACGTCCACGTCCCACCGCAGTGTTCAATTGTCCATATCCCAGACCTTTGAACGAAAGCGGAAATTCGCAGCCAACGCCCCACAGGCCACAGTCCTAAATTTGCACATTTCACGACTGCTTGCGTTAGAAATGCTGCCTTTTAGGCTGGTGGAGACAGAATCCTTCCGCAACCTTATGGCGGTGGCAGTCCCTCGGTACTCGGTCACGAGCCGACACTATTTTGCCCGGTGTGCCATCCCTGCACTACACAAGCACGTGTCCCAAAACATCTGCCGTGCCCTCAACGACGCAGTTACTGGGAGAGTCCACCTGACAACGGACACGTGGACAAGTGCTTGTGGCCAGGGACGGTACATCTCCCTGACGGCACACTGGGTAAACATAGTGGAAGCCGGGACCCAGTCGGACCTTGGGACGGAACACATCCTCCCCACACCGAGGATGGCGGGCCCTATGTCAGTCAGAGTTGCCACCACAGTGTACTGTTCCTGCGCATCATGCTCCGCCTTCTCCTCATGTTCAGCCTCCATCTCAGATATCACCACATCAGTTACAAGCTGGAAGCATTGCAGTACTGCCTCCGCCAAGCGGCAACAGGCTGTGCTGAAAACTTAGGTGATAAACCTCACACTGCTTGTGAGTTGTGGACAGCTGTGAAAGAGCAGGCAGATCTGTGGCTGAGACCGCTGAACCTACATCCAGGCATGGTCGTGTGTGACAATGGCCGTAACCTGGGGGCGGCTCTGAGGCGAGGCGAGATCACAAACGTACCATGCCTGGCTCATGTGCTTAACCTTGTGGTTCAGCGGTTTCTTAAATCGTACCCCGAGTTGCCAGATCTGCTCGTCAAAGTACGCCTCCTGTCAGCTCATTTTCGCAAGTCGGCTACAGCTTCTGCCGCCCTTGCTGTGTTGCAGCAGCGTTTGCAGCTTCCGTCACACCGACTGGTGTGTGATGTTCCCACACGTTGGAACTCTACCCTCCACATGTTGCAAAGGATTTGTGAGCAGAAGAGAGCAGTTGTGGAGTACCAGCTGCAACAAGGCCGTCGATATTCAGGTCAGACTCCACACATAAGACCTCAGGAGTGGACCTGGATGTCTGACATATGTACCATCTTGACAAACTTTGAGGAGTCCACCAAGATGGTGAGTGGCAATGACGCCATCATTAGCGTCAGCATTCCACTTGTCTGTCTTTTGCAACGCTCTCTGCAGAGAATTAAAGAGGAGGCATTGCAGCTAGAGTATGATGAGATGGATCAAGAAGCCGTAGCGGTCGATTACACACAGCCCAGCCTCATCTCATCCCAAAGTGCATTGGGGGACAATGAGGGAGAGGAGGAGGAGGAGGAGGAAGAACAGGAGCTGGTATCATGCGCTGTAGACGGTAGTACCTGTACAACTGTCATACCGTCGGTTCAGCGTGGGTGGCCTGAGGACAGGGGGGAGGAGGAGGAGGAGAGCATGGTTAGTCGTCATCTTGGTGAGGACACGGAAGTCTTGCCCGTTACCAGTCTGGCACGCATGGCTGACTTTGTTACGCTGCCTTAACCCTCGCGTTGTCAAAATGTTGGGTGACAGTCATTACTGGTTGGTGACACTTTTAGACCCCCACTACAAGGAGAACTTTCACTCTCTTATTCCTGAGATGAAGAGGTCTACAAAAATGGGGCAGTACCAGAAGGCCTTTGCTGCAGAACTGTTAAAAAAATTCCCATCTGAACACGCTAGCGGCAGAGGTCACAGTTCGTTGCCCAACCAAGGCGTACATGTGAGAGAGAAGCAACACCAATCCAGCAGAGGCAGGGGAACACTGTCCACGTTCTGGGACAGTTTTCTCAGACCCTCCCTTCGGACAGACCCTGAGGCGCGGGGTACTCTCACAAGGAGTGGAAAGTTTCAAAAGATGGTGAGGGAGTACCTTGCCGACCGTACCAGCGTCCTCCGTGATTCCTCTGTGCCTTTTAATTATTGGGTATCAAAGCTGGACACTTGGAATGAACTCGCTCTGTATGCCTTGGAGGTCCTGGCCTGCCCTGCCGCTAGCGTGTTATCGGAGCGTGTTTTTAGTGCTGCTGGGGTAATTATAACTGATAAGCGCACTCGCCTGTCAACTGACAGTGCTAACAAGCTGACCCTTATCAAAATGAACAAGGGCTGGATTGGGCCAGACTTCTCATCACCACCAAATGACAGCAGAGTAATATAAAGTCAAATCCACTGTGTTATTTCGGGAGGTGTATTCACATGCACCGCTTCACACCCACACATGGGTATACATTTCCTCATTTCGGCTTTTTTATGTTCTTCTCCTTATCCTCAGCCTCCACCACCACTATACCACCAGGGTGACCGTGGTCCGTGTTGCCATTATTGAAAGTTCCTCCGTCCTTATTTTTGTCAGCTTTTGCTTGGAAGGCATAAGCAAAGACTGTGGGAGACCCACTCCCCAATAATGGGAATAATATTTTTAAGATGCTGTACTGTATGGCTCCTGTAAGGGGCATTAAAACCGTCTTGTTAAGCTACTGTGACCTCCACCACTCTTCCAAGAGGCATTCAAACTGTCTTGTTAAGCTACTGGGACCTCCACGTCTCTTCCAAGGGGCATTCAAACTGTCTTGTTAAGCTACTGCGACCTCCACCACTTTTCCAAGGGGCATTCAAACCGTCTTGTTAAGTTACTGGGACCTCCACGTCTCTTCCAAGGGGCATTCAAACCATCTTGTTAAGCTACTGTGACCTCCACCACTTTTACAAGGGGCATTCAAACCATCTTCTTAAGCTACTGTGACCTCCACCACTTTTCCAAGGGGCATTAAAACTGTCTTGTTAAGCTACTGGGACCGCCACGTCTCTTCCAAGGGGCATTCAAACCGTCTTGTTGAGCTACTGGGACCTCCACATTTCTTCAGAGGGGCATTAAAACCATCTTGTTAAGATACTGTGACCTCCACGTCTCTTCAAAGGGGCATTAAAAGCATCTTCTTAAGCCACTCGGAACTCCACAGCTCTTCCAAGGGGCATTGAAATGTTGTTTTTAATTTCCTCTAACCTCCACGACTCTTCCAACGGGCATTGCATTTCCTCCTAATTTTAGTCATCTTTTGCTTTTCAATGCAAAGGCTAAAACTAAGGGAGACCCACTCCCCAATAATGGGTAGAAGGTTTTTAGTACGCTGTAATTCACGTCTGTTTCAAGGGTCATTGCAGTTCCTCATAATTTTTGGAAAGCCTTCCATTCACTGCTTTGGCCAGCAGTGTACAGTAGACCCAGTTGCTATAAATGGAAAAAACGGTTTAGTTAAGGCCCTCTGACCTCCATGTCATTTCCAAGGGGCATTGGAGTGCCTCGAAATTTTTGGTAGGCATTGCACTCACTGCATGCCCTATAACTGTGTAGCCGAACTGCTCCTTTTGTTACAGAAACATATCCTACAAGACATATGTGGTTGACTGGCCTGATAATGATGTGAATGGTCCCTGTTCCTCCTGCTCTTTCTCCTTTGCCACCACCACATCCATCATTTATCACCTGAAGCTTTGTTTTAACGGCAGGATAGTAGCAGGAAAACATCCAGCAATCCTAGGAGGAGGTAGGATATGTGCCAAAACGCTGACCACCTCAGGCCTAGCCGCTACTACATACATGCGCTTGTGTAGCACCCTGAGGATTCGGCTGCTACAGGGGTATTGCACCTCAACCCAGAGGTGTGATATTCCACTCCCGGGTAAGGATGGAGTGTGGACCTGAGCTCAGAAGGCTGCATGCACTACACACATCCCATTTCCGAGGAGCAGACCGACGGTACTCCCACTTAGAAATGTGCAGGTACGACCGAGTCTGTTCCTGGCTGGAGTGGGAGGGGGGTGGAACATCCCAAGTAGTGTAGGGGCAGATAGGGGGAGCAGCCTGGGTAAAGATAGGAGCTCATTGGGTGCTGGTCGCCTGAGCTCACACATAGAGGGTGTATATAAGGTGGGCACCATCAGAGAACAGGGTCAGTCTGCCAGCCTTTTGCAGAGAGAAGTCAGAGGAGGAAGAGGAGCAGAGAAGCCCCAGAGAGAGAGAGAGAGTGGAGCAGAGAAGGAAAGACCCAGAGGAGACAAAGAGAGGACTCTGAGAACCCAAATTCAATCCCCGGGTGAAGAGTCGGCAATAGGGTACCGGATCCCAAACTGGTGGGGGCAAAAGCACACCCTAGCCAGAGACCGGAGGCCGTGGGCAGCGTCTGCCACGGCCACCCACCACATCCACCCCGAAGGCATACCACGTGGAGGGTCAGGGAACCCAAGGCCAAGGGTCTCCCAACAGAAGGCCCGAGGGAGCTGGACCTAGGTGGATCACTAGTGGGGACGGCCAGAGGAAAGGACAGAAGGAGAGCTCAGGGTCACGCTCCGGACTTGTTTGGGGGTTTGCTGAATCCAGGACCTGGTGGACGCAGCACGGCTCGGGTGGTCACTTGAAGCTGGAGTGACCGGAACATCAGCAGTGAGTAAATACCCTAAACTGCACAACCCGACTCTGTCTTCACTTAACATCTATGCTGCACCACCACAACCCCCATCCTCTGCACCTGACCCCCTGAGGCTATACCCCACCCGTTGGGGGTTATACTACCAAAAGCTGCACCAACACCATCAGCCTCAGCGGACCCTGCTGCAGCAGCGGCCATAGTGACCGCAATACAACGGGTGGCGTAGTCGACATTAAGAACTTTATAACATCTGTAGGACTGCCACATACTCTGAGCTTGACACCCTGGGCACGGACCGGGTCACAGCCACTCGGAAGACTACAACCCCCATCTGATCCGGCTCCGGGTATTCCCCTAAAGAATATGGCCCAGGGGGCGCGTCACTTGCATTCCAAGAAAACAAAGCAGATGCTAACTTCTATTATCATCATCATGCTCCTCACCGTGGCACTCTCAACTCCCCTGATGGAGAAGCCAGGGCCCACCGGAGGAGTCTGGTTCTCTGGTGAGCTCCTCCAATGCTGCCCTAAAGCAGGCCGGGCTAAGAAAAGTGTGTGGGGGGAAGTTGACAGGAGAAATAGGGGCGGCCGGAGACCGTTTATGGACACCCAACTGCCCCCAGGCGGCTGGGGACCGTGTGTGGACACCCGGCCGTGGGGCGGCTGGGGACCGAGTATGGACACCAGGCCGCCCCCTGGCGGCTGGGGACCGTGTCTGGACACCCGGCCGCCGGGCGGCTGGGGACCGAGTATGCACACCCGGCCGCCCCCTGGCGGCTGGGGAACGAGTGTGGACACCCGGCCGCCAGGCGGCTGGGGACTGAGTATGGATACCAGGCCGCCAACGCAGCCATGACGTGGTGGCCAGATTCCGCCTCCACATGCCTAAAAGGCCCAATTTCAAGTGCAAGCAAGCAGTATGGTATTGCAGCCTGGGATGGGTGGGTGGCAGGCTGCATACTTGCGCTTGCATTGCAAGGAATAGGGAAGGTACAATTGAACACTGCTCTAGGAGAAGGACTTGCACGGGGATAGTTGCAAGTCTGCATCTTCTGATGCAGCAAGGATGACTTCTGATTGGCACACTTTTAGGCAGTGACCTGGGTGTCAGAGATGTTTCCAGGGGTCTTCCCCATGCTGTTCCCATGTCTTTTCAGCACTGTATGCATGTGTCACACAGCACATGGCCAGATAAGGTTGTAAAATGTTAAAATGACATTTCCCGGTGAATGCATTTGTCACGGTTGAAAGCAATACAAAAGTGCAAAAACGCATGAAAAATGCTACTTGTGAACATAGCCCAAGGTGTGGAGAGTATTTTTTTTTTTTTGGTTATTTATTTTACCTTATACACAAGTCTTTACCCTGGAAAGGAACTTACTTAACATATTTCACAGGAAAGCAGTTTCAGTTTCGTTTTTGAACGTTTTATTGTGAGCCCTTAAAAGTGGCTTAATACCTCTGACCATGTTGTTGACAGCAGTGACCAGGGGGTCAGAAATGCTTCCTGGGGCGATCCCCATGCTGTCCCCATGTCATTTGAGCACTGTCACTATCGTTTTGGGCACTTGTTAGGCTTTTAAAAGACTGCCGGGGGTGCCGCCGCAAAAATGCTTGGGTCTCCCATAGACTAACATTGGGCTCGTTGCTCGCGTCTAGCACCCGAGTATCACGGCGAGCTCGGCCCGAGCTTCGAGCAACTGAGCATTTTAGTGTTCGCTCAACAGTAGTATCTTTCCCTCCTCATTTAAAAACACTAGTAAACATTCATTACTTAAAAAAACATGTCTCAACCAGAACTGTGCTGCTAACTACAGACCTGTGTCTAATCTTCCCTTCATCTCTATGGGGTCACTTTGGGGGTGTTTCTGCTGTTTTGGTGCTTGGTCTACTCCCATCTAATCCGCTATCTCTCAGATAATTCTCTTCTTGACCCTTTACAATCTGGTTTCCGCTCTTTACACTCTACTGAAACTTCCCTTGCTAAAGTCTCTAATGATCTACTGACAGCTAAATCTAATGGTCACTACTCCCTGCTGATTCTCCTGGATCTCTCTGCAGCTTTTAACACTGTGGATCACCAGCTCTTCTTCACTATGCTCTGTTCTCGGCTCTCACTATGCTGCACCAATTCTTTGGAATGCATTGCCCAGGACAATTTAATTCATTGCCAATACCCACAGTTTTAAGCATTGCCTAAAAACGCATTTCCTTAGACTGGCCTCTCACCTCATCTTACTTATCTAGCTATCCCCCTTTTGCCCATACAAAATGTTCTTCAAAATCAGGACCCTCGTAGCATCTGTTCACACACCCTCAATGCACTTAATAGCCTTCTGTGTCTGTACTTGTACACATTCTAGCTGGTGACTGGTTCATGCAGCATTATGTGAATACCCTTTTTATTACTGTATATTGGTGGCTGTACCATACAATAGAAGCAATTTTTACCATTTATATTTGTGTCTCCCCCATTTCCTCTCACTTCTTTTGGTGTTTGTTGAGTTATGTGTTATTCTATAAAGTCTTTATTATTTGTACAAGTCCACTATAAAATGGAAAGTGCTGAGGAATATGAAATAAAAATTATTATTATGCTATTATTATGATTCTATTTCAGATGCTATTGATTGACCTTCAACATCAGAATTACACCTCACTGGAAAACTTTTTGCTTCTTACTTTTTCTGACGGTTGGTTCTTTGTGACCATTTTATTTTTTGTCATCTATTGCACAATCCTGTTTGGAAATTTCTGCATTTTCACCATCATTAGACTTGAGAGCCATCTTCACACTCCCATGTACTTTTTCCTAAGTAACCTCTCCTTGCTGGACATCCTTTATTCCTCATCCACACTTCCATTGGTGTTATTTAACTGCGTAACTAGCAACAGAATAATTTCCTTTAGAAAATGTATCTTTCAGTTATATTTATTTGTATCACTCGGAGGGGCGGAGTGTATATTGCTGGCCACAATGGCATACGACCGTTTTGTTGCAATATGCAACCCGTTCCATTATCCAGTTGTGATGAATGGTAGGCTTTGTGCTAGTCTCGCTGCAGCATCATGGTTAAGTGGGTTCCTCAACTCTATTCTTCACACAGTCATGACCGCCAATCTCTCATTTTGTAAATCACAGCAGATCATCAACAATTTCTACTGCGATGTACCTCCACTCATACAGGCATCCTGTAATCCCACCAAAACCAGTAAAATCTTGTTGTACATTGTAAGTATATTTTTAGGTTTCACCCCTTTTCTCTACATTGTCATCTCTTACATACACATCATCTCCACCATTTTGAAGATAAAGTCTTCTGAAGGTCGATGGAAAGCATTTTCAACCTGTTCGTTTCATCTTATTGTGGTGACCATGTTCTATGGAACAGCTAACTTGAACTATATGGGACCTTCAGGATACTCCTTGGAGTTGGAGAATTTAGCCTCTTTCTTATACAGTCTTTTGACTCCTCTTGTTAATCCAATTATCTACTGCTTTAGGAACAAAGAAGTGAAGGGAGCCTTGCAGAAACATCTCAGGCGTTCTTACTTTAAGACATATAGATAATTGATTTTGCCTTGACATAGTCTCATGGATTATTTATTAATTGTCACTTATCGGCACCCATGTTGAGGGAAACCATTATAAAATCTAATTAAAGTATGCCCCCTGAATACTTGGTGCTGCGTGTATTTCTACCCCTTCATGATGTTGGCCAATCATAAGCAGACAGCAACGTACAAGGGAAAAAAGAACACACTCCCACAATAGCTTAGAACAGACTCCTCATGAGATTCTCCTCATTGATTTCACTGCAGAGCTGTGTGTGATTGCTGCTTTCTGTCCCATAAAAGCATTTTCTATTCATCAATTGGACTGTATAGCCCCACAGGCTCTTGTACGAGGGGTATCCCTTGAAGATAAACAAAATCATTTTATTCTTAGGGGCGCATTCATCCTAAGTGGTATTTTATCTATGTACTTATTTATTATGCTAGCTTATATAGCGCATTCACTGACTGAGGTGGACTAACACAATAAAACATAACCTTTATTAATATATGATAAAACTTAATTGCTATATACAGTCTATGCACTATAGCCTTACTACAGATGTCAGGGTCATATTGTGGATACTAATACAAAGTAAAACATCCATGTGTCCTATCTTATTCACTTGTTTTGAGCGAATCTGCCCCGTCTAGTGACGAGGCAGTCCAGTGGTCGGTGTCTGTGTATTGCATGGTGTAGGAAAGACAAAGTGCAATAAGAAGGGATGTGGGGAGGGTAGCCCAAACGCTATGGAAAGGGGGAGTGGGGACCCCTAGGCAGAGCTAATATCACCCTACCTGTCCTACCATCCCTATATAGGTTCCCCACCTATCGCCAAACAGGAAACCTAATCCCTGTATATCCCTAGAGCTAGGCCCTAGCTAAGGAGGGGGGGTAAGCACTGGTCAGTCCCCACTATGAACTAAAGACAACAATGGAGACAAACTAAGGGGGGAAAACTTAGCTTGAGCAGACACCAGAGAGATAACACCAAACGTCCTCCAAGGGCACCAGAGAGGAAGCTAGCCGACTGCCATTGCTCCAAGCCTTCACAAGGGAAAATGAGAATATCACGCGCGACTCCCTGAAGCAGACTGGGAGTTTATAAACACTCAGACCAGGGTTTGTCAAAGAGCAGGAGGGAGGTTTCCGCTGGGTCCAAAAGTGAGAAGGCTTAAGAAATCGTCTGCAATGCCAAACACAGTGACCTTCTGCAGCCAGATCCAGAGCGACTGTCTGCTACATCTGACACACCTGTGACACTCTGGCCAGAAATGTGCATAAGGCAAATGTACCCGCCGGTCCCGGCTCAAAAAACAGTGAGTCCTTGCAGCACACAATGGGTGCGTTGGGGGGATTCATAAGTCTGCAGTCACACAGAGTGACTGCAGACTTATCATTTTAGACTGGACAAGCCCTTTAAGATTGGCCTGTATTAATGATGAACATGCAAGAATGAGATGCGCCAAATTCGTTTGGTGGTTCATCCCAAGAAGACCGGACAACCCCTTTAATAATTTGAGGGTGTGGTCACCCTTCCTAGAGCTGGATAATACATTTAAAAAGCTTCCCTTGGGGGGGTGGTGGCCTGCAAGACAAGGTGGCAGCAACTTAACTGCATAGCTCCAGCCAGCCAGGATTAAAACCAGCAAAAAGCAGCACACAGCATCGTCCTACAGCCTATTATCTAACACCCAGTGGCAGCAGAACACCCAGGGCCCATAATGACCAGGGGAGGGTCTCAAAAAAGAGGATCCCCGGCGAGATTGGAGGCTTTCTTCCAGAGGGGACAAACAACAAGAACAGTGAGTAAAATGGCACCTGCTTCTCCTGCAACTTCTTCTCACTCCTCAGGGGGAGGGGAAGCAGAGAATGTGAAACACAGCAGCAGGGATAATGAGCCCACAGCACCAATGACAAGGGCAGATATGCAAGAATTTCTGGCTGCAATTCGCTCCTTCATGAGGGAGGATATGCAGGCAATGTTACAGGAGATGAAAGGGGAGATTACTTCCATTGGGGATCATACTTCCCACATTGAAAACAAGATGGAAGAATTTGCCAGAACGATCAATGCCTTCGTAGATGAAAATGAGGCACTCAGGGAAGAGATGTCTCGAGTCACTGATAAAGTTTATGACTTAGAAGATAGATCCAGACGTAACAATGTGAGGCTTAGGGGAATCCCTGAAGAAGTGCCAGATAAGGATCTCTCTAGTTCATGCGACGCTTCCTGGTGGCTGTATTACCTGAGGTTGCCCCTAATGAATTAATGGAGGACAGGATTCACAGAACACCGAAGCCCAGACACGTAAATCCTACCCTGCCTAGAGATACCTTGGCACGCATTCATTTCTTCACTACGAAGGACATGTTCCTATACCAATTAAGGAAAAACCCCAGGCTGCCTGAGGAATTTCAAAATCTGCAGGTCTTTCCAGACCTTTCTGCGGCTACCCTGGCAAAGAGAAGAGAATTTGCCCATGTGTGAAGGACATTGAGAGAGGCCGGCATACGGTATAGATGGGGATTCAACCCAGTAAAACTACTAATACTCCGTGACAGTGGCGTGGTAGCGTGTTTTACCCCTAAACAAGCGGAAGAGAAATTGGCTTCCTGGAAGATGGCCTATGCTCCTAGACAACCTGCTAAGGGCAAGAAAATTGCGCAGGAATGGGTATCGACCTGAAAGAGAGGCGAGGACGCTATCCTGGCTGAGATGGAGCTGTTAGAGGATTGCTGACCTTTTTTTTTCCCTTTGTTCTTGTTGTTCGGCGGAAGCCGTCTGGTTGGTGATCCTCTGGACTGTGAGAAATCTTGCTGAGTGACAGCGAGATTTGAAAATCTCACGGGACCCCGTGGTCAGATTTATGTCTGAAGAATTTATTTTTTTGACTGAAGTTTTCTCTATGGTTTTTTTCTGCTGACTTTTTTCCGCTGTGTTTTTTCCTTCTTTTTACTGTTTTTTATTTGTTTGTTTTTTTCCAATTTAACTTGAGGTATATTTCCCCTATTGACGTAACTGCTGATCGTTCTAAGGACATATGTGCTTTTTTCAGTGAATGGCTCATGAGGGGTGGTGTGAGGGGGTTTGGGTGGGAGAGGGGGGAGAGAAAAATTGGATTTTTGTATGCGGCTCATAACAATTTCCTCCTTTATGTGTAATTATGAGTATACAATTTCTCTCGTTGAATGTGAAAGGGTTAAATTCACCTGCTGAACGCTCTATGTTGTGGAGGGAGGTGAGGAAATCGAAGGCAGACATTGTGTGTCTACAGGAGACGCATTTATTGGCAGTTGATAATCATAGATTGCATCAGGCACAATTCCCCCATATATTCTTTGCAAATGCCCAGACTAAGACAGCAGGAATCTGTATTATGATAAAAAATTTGATGGCCTTCCAGAACATTCAGATGTGTGCAGATCCCATGGGTAGATACTTGGTGTTGGTGTGTACATTGAATGGGACCCCTCATACAATTTCAGCACTATGCGCCCCAAATTCTGCCCAGCTCCCATTTGTGCGAAAAGTCCTCTCTACCATTTCAACACTTAAACAAGGGGAGGTTATTGTATGCGGGGATTTTAATATGCCAATGGATGGTACTTTAGACTGCTCATCTAGGTCGGGTCGCCCTCGGAGAGAATTGGGCAAGTTAGTCCATGAATTTGGTCTGCACGATTTTTGGAGATACTCTCATGCCAGTGAAAGGGACTATACTTTTCATTCTCTCCGACATGGGTCATATAGTAGGACTGACTTATTCCTAGTAGACAATAGAGCTCTCAATAGATGTATATCTGCGGAGGTTGGAACGATTACGTGGTCTGACCACACACCGATCTACCTACGTGTACATCTTGCACACCATTTCAACCCAACACCACACTGGCGACTAAACACCTCTCTATTATTGAATGACTCTATAATGACAAAAGCAACAGCAGAATTGACATCTTATTTTGAATTAAACGACAACGGCACAGTTTCCGACGAGACTTTATGGACAGCACACAAAGCGGTGATACGGGGAGTCTTCTTACAACAAGCGTCACAATTGAAAAGGAAGAGGGAGCAACACAGGAATGACCTCCTGACTGAGTTGAAAAAGCCAGAAATATTAAATAAAACCTCCCCCTCCCCGGCTACCACTGAGGCCATATATCAGCTCAGATTAAAACTGCGCTCTGATCTGCTGGCAGTATATGAATATAACCTCCGCAAGTTCCAACTTAGTCACTACGCCATGGGAGATAGGCCGGGAGCCGTTTTGGCCAGGCGGGTCAAGAAAAGGGCTGCAAAATACAGAATAGATCATCTACGGGACTCGAAAGGGTTGATAGCCAGAAGTCCGAAGGACATAGCTGCAGTTTTTGCTGCATACTATAAATCTTTATATAATCTAAAAGATGATGTTGATACCCCACAGCCACAACAGTCAGATATTGATCAATATTTGAGTGATTTGAAGCTCCTGAAGGTTTCCCGGGAACAGTTACAAATATTGAATGCCCCCTTCACATAAGTAGAATTGAAATATGTTATTAATTCATTCAAATGTCACAAGACCCCTGGCCCAGACGGCATGGCTAATGAGTAGTATCGTGGTTTCCAAAAAATTCTTACCCCATACCTTATCAGGTTATATAATACCTGGAGAGACTTGGGAAAGGTAGCAGTACCTAATTTGGAGGCTACGATCGTCACATTGCCTAAGCCTGGAAAGACCCCTGATTCTCCAGGTAATTTTAGACCAATGGCACTTTTGAATAGTGATGTAAAGATCTTTACCAAGCACTTGGCTGTTAGACTAAATCATGTCGTTCCTTCCCTGATATCCTCGGATCAAGTTGGTTTTGTAGCTGGTAGGGAAGCTAAAGATGGTATGAGGAGGATGTTGGATCTGATCAAAGTGGCAGAGTTGAGCGGCCTCCCCAGAGCACTCCTGTCGCTAGATGCTGAGAAAGCGTTTGATAGGGTGCACTGGGGATACCTTAAAAGTGTTTTGCTTAAATTTGGACTAAAAGGACCTATTTTGTCTGCGATTAATGCATTGTACTCCACTCCTTCCGCTAAGGTTATGTCGTCTGGTTTCCTCTCTGAATCATTCCCCATGACAAATGGGACACGGCAGGGCCGCCCCTTATCTCCAGTCATATTTGCTTTATGTATGGAGCCCTTGGCTGAAAAGATTAGAAATAACTCAGAGATTTCGGGCATATCGGTGGGGGGGTCCTCCCACAAAATCGGTCTATATCCAGACGATGTGGTTATCCCGTGCACTGATCTGGACAGGTCCATCTCTGCCATTATGTCCGATCTCAAAACGTTTACAAACATCTCGTATTATAAACTGAATGCAGCTAAGACGGTTGTCCTGCCGATTCTTGTTCCGTTGTCACTTAGGCAAAGACTGGAAGGGGCATACCCTTTTCAGTGGGCGCAGGAAGGAATGACGTATTTGGGTATCACCTTAACCCTTTCAAAACAATTGGTGGAAGTAAATTTTACTAGACTGATAAATACGGTGCGGGAGGAGCTGGCGGTAATACAAAACGTTGTTGCATCGTGGATAGCCAGGATAAATATTTTTAAAATGAAGGTCCTTCCAAAAATTTTATACTATTTTAGGTGTATCCCAATTAAAAGCCCTTCTAAAATCATAAATACTCTTCAAAGACTGGCTAATAATTAAGTTTGGGACAATAGAAGACCGAGGGTGTCTGGTAGACTTCTGTATTATCCATATGACATGGGAGGGATGGGCATGCCCAATCTCATAGCCTACTATAGAGCGGCGGTCTTGACGGGACTGGTGGAACATGGACAGCGACCACAAATGG
Organism: Phyllobates terribilis; assembly: GCF_046119375.1. Lineage (NCBI taxonomy): Eukaryota > Metazoa > Chordata > Amphibia > Anura > Dendrobatidae > Phyllobates > Phyllobates terribilis. The sequence goes on from NW_027362825.1 coordinate 6,263,942, forward strand.
TTGCAAATAGAGTCCTTACTTGCCCGAAGCCATTCTACCAGATTGATATTGGAGACAGAATGCGCTTGCATTCCAAGAAAACCAAGCAGATGCTAACTTCTATCATCATCATCATGCTCCTCACCTTGGCACTCTCAACTCCCCTGATGGAGAAGCCAGGGCCCACTGGAGGAGTCTGGTTCTCTGGTGGGCTCGTTGGGCCACATGTGGTGGTTTTCTCCAAAACTTCAATCACTATGGGGGGCATTGGATAGTTTGATATGGGATGTACTGGGGACTCACCTGGAGATAACACCTAGTATGGGAATACTTCATATAGGATTAATGGATGTTCCCTGGGAAATTAGAGGAATTTTGTCACATATTCTGATCGCAGTTAGATCAGCTATCGCGGTTAAATGGAAAGGAGTGGGCATCCCTACTGTGGGGGAGATAGTGACCAGACTAAACACGAACTGTCAATATGAAAGGGCTCTGGCACACATGTAGCGCCCCGAGGGTTCGGCCGCTACAGGGGTATTGCACCTCTGCCAGAGGTGTGATATTCCACTCCCGGGTAAGGATGGAGTATGGACCAGGGCTCAGGTAGCTGCATACAGCACACACACCCCATTTCCGAGGGACAGTTCAACGGTGCTCCCATTAGACAGTAATGCAGGCACGACAGACCATGTCCCTGGCTGGAGTGGGGAGGGGGGAGGAAAACCCAGTGATGTAGGAGCAGGAGGGGACGGTTCCTGAGCGTAGACAGGAGCCCATTGGTTGCTGGTCACCTGGGCTCATGCTTTAGAGGGAAGTATAAAAGGTAGGCACCATCTTAGATAGAGAGGAGAGTCTGTTCAGTCAGAGGAGAAGTTCAGTGGAGAGGTGACAGGGAGCAGAGGCTCTGTAGGAGCTCTGCTCAGGAGTGGGCCTAGAGAAAAGGCCGAGAAAGGAGGAAGAGAAGGAACAGGAGAAGAAGGAAGAGAAAAGGAGGAGGAAAGATAGAGAAACAGAAGGGCTCAGGAACAAGAAGGTGGAAGGGACCGTAAGAACCCATGAGAATACCGGGTGAAGGGTCAGGCAGATTAAGGGTACCGGATCCCAAGTTGGTGGAGGAGAAACTACCCTCAGCCAAAGACCAGAGGTCGTGATCATTTATTGGTGCGACACCTCATCAAACCTGCTAGGAAGGCACCATATAGGACAGCGGGGAACGGGACCCACGTTTACCCGCGCAGAACCGCGGCAGCTGGACAAAAGTGGGTCACTGGTGAGGCAGGCCAGAGAAAGGACAAAAGGGGGTCCTGAGCCAGACTTCTGAACTGCCTGGGAGTTGACCGAGCCCCACAACTGGTGGACGCAGCACGGCTCGGGCGGTCACTACCTGTACAGAAGTGACCCAGAGCACATGAACTGTGAGTAAAAGACATTGGATTGCAGTACGTTGTCTGTGTACTTTCTCGCCTCTCCAGCACTACCGGTACTGGGACTCCCTGCACCATCACCCCCATCATCCATTGCACAACCCTGGGGCTACACTCTTCCCGTGGGGAGTTAAACAACCTCAGCTGCGTACACCATCAGCCTCAGGGGATTACCTTGCATCGGCGGTTCATAATAACCGCAATCCCCGGGTGGCGTAGTCGGATAACATGAACAGCACATAGCAGACTACCATTGATCTGACCACCCTGAGCCATGGAACCGGGTTGCCACCACTACCCCCATCGTCTCCTGTTGCCCGGCTCCGAGTACCCCACGGCCCAGGGGGCGAGTCACACACACTCAAGGCAAAGAAGAAAACTGATAAAATATGGGAACCTTGGTTAAACAGCCCATTGTCTATACATGGGGAACGTTGAGGAAGCGGGATATTTTGTGCGCCATTCTGAGTTTGGGTGACGCGTGAGACGATTATGGGCCCCTCTCCCTACCTTGCACCTCCGATTTTGCAATAGAGCAAAATATGAGCGATGCGACATTCACAGCACTTACGGATATTACGGATATAAATTATTTCTCACAACCATCTAATATATGGGGAATTTAATGTAATTAATCCATTCTTTTTTCTTTTGTTTTCTTTTATGCATATGTATTTTCCTTTTATTTTATTTTTATACTGTTCATTTTGTAAGCCCAGAGGTTGGGGCACAGTTTTGGGCATCTGTTGGCCCTATAGATTGACTGTTCTGATCATTGTTTAAAAAAAAAAGCTTCCCTTGGCTGGTGTCAACAGTTTGGGATCCGGTCCTTTGTCTGACCATATTCACACAGAGGACAACTTTGACACATGGTAATGTTTTTAATATTAAACAGTGTAGGACTTTCCCGAAAGGGTTCACATTGTCGTGGTGGGATAGCTTTTATACTATTTTTTATTAAAAACAGTGTTACTAAGAACCCTATTTTATTTAAATGCACTTGCTTTTTATTTATTTACAGCTGGGTTGTCACCCCAGGTGTGGGGAAGACTTAGTGCAAGGAAAAGAGAAAGGGAGCCCAGACACAAGGGAAAGGGGGGAAGTGGAGACCTCCTTGTCTGGTCTAGCGCCACCCTGTCTCAACCATCGTCCCTATATTGCCTCCTCAGCAATCACCGCACGCATGCCTCGCCCTACTCTCCCTGGCGTACGGCTACGGCTAGGGATGGAAGGAGATGAGCACTAGTCAACCTCCACTAAACTTTATAGACAACAAGGGTGGACCAAACAGGGGAAATGGCTTAGCATTAGATGAACTCCAAATAAGCCCATTGCCTCAAGCTCCAGAGAGGACGAAGTACTGCTCCTGCTAAGCTTCACAAGTAGAAATGGATATAGCCGGCAACTCCCTCTCAGACACACCAGGTATATATACACCCAGACAGACAGCTAATTAGCAAGATAGAGGTTGCCGCTCGGTCCTAAAGACAGCCTCTTATCAAAGAAGCTGTCTGCAATGCCAAACGTGGAGATCTCCTGCAACCCACTGCAGGGCGACTGTCTGTCACCTCTGACACACCCGTGACAGTACCCCCCCCCCCCCCTCTACGAGTGGCCTCGAGACACTCAGGATCGGGTTTCTCAGGAAAAGAGGTGTGGAATGAGTGAACCAATCTGGGAGCGTTCACCTCTGATGCTGAAACCCACATCCTCTCCTCTGGACCATAGCCTTTCCAGTGCACTAAGTATTGTAGAGAATGGCGTTGGAGATGAGAATCTACAATCCTCGAAATATGGAACTCCAGATTACCATCAACCATTAGGGGCGGTGGTAGAGGTGAGGGCTCAAGAGGTTCCACATACCTTTTGAGTAAGGACCTGTGGAACACATTGTGGACCTTAAGGGCCTGAGGAAGTTCAAGACGAAAGGCTGCTGGGTTAATGACGGCGGTTATTTTATAGGGGCCAATTAACCTAGGTCCCAGCTTCCAAGAAGGAACTTTCAATCTTGTATTCCTAGTAGACAACCACACAAAGTCATTCACATTCAGGTCCGGACCTGGCAAGCGTTTTCTGTCAGCCATACGTTTATACCTGTCTCCCATGGTCTTTAAATTACACAGAACACCCTGCCCTACCGAGGAGAGCGACAAACCGTTCCTCCTCAGGAACGCCTGAAGCTCCTCCCCCACTGAAGGTACCAAACTGTGGATGATAACCGTATGCATCGAAGAACGGTGACCTGCCAGTGGATTCTTGATGATGATTATTGATGGCAAATTCTGCCAGCGGTAGGTAGGATGCCGAATCCTCCTGATTTTCGGAGATGAAACAAATGAGGTATGTCTCCAAGTTCTGATTAACATGCTCAGTCTCACCATTCGACTGAGTTTGGAAGGCAGAGTAAAAGGACAGCTGCACCCCTAGTCAAGAACAGAATCCCTTCCCGTACTTAGAAACAAACTGGATGCCCCGATCAGACACCATATCGGAGGGAACCCCTTGAAGCTTCACAATCTCATTTATGAACACCTGAGCAAGTGTCTTGGCATTGGGAAGTACAGGTAATGCGACGAAGTGAACCATTTTACTGAACCTATCTACTACGACCAAAACCACCGTTTTGCCTGCAGAAACCGGTAGGTCAGTAATAAAATCCATGGACAAGTGTGTCCATGGCCTACTAGAGATAGGTAACGGAAGAAGAGTACCAGACGGACGGGTATCCGAAACCTTAGAAACCTTGGCTAGGGTTGAGACGTTTAGCTGACTGGAGATAAGACAGGTTCTTATGATCAGTAATAACAGTAATAGAATGGACAGCCCCCTCCAACCAATGTCGCCATTCCTCGAATGCCAATTTGATCGCCAAAAGTTCCCCATTACCCACATCATAGTTTCTCTCAGCCGAAGACAATTTTTTAGGAAAGAAGGCGCCATTTACCAGGGGAGGAATCCTGAGACAACACAACCCCAACCCCGACATCTGAAGCATCAACCTTCACAATAAAGGGTTGAGAAATATCAGATTGACTGAGTATAGGTGCAGTGGCAAAATGATTCTTTAAGAAAGAAAAAGCCTGGAGGGAAGTGTAGCACCCTGAGGATTCGGCTGCTACAGGGGTATTACACCTCAAGCCAGAGGTGTGGTATTCCACTCCCGGGTAAGGATGGAGTGTGGAACTGAGCTAGTAGGCTGCATGCACTGCATATGACGCGCCCCCTGGGACATATTCCTTTTTGAGGGGAATACCCGGCACCGGATCAGATGGGGGGTTGTAGTCTCCGAGCGGCTGTGACCCGGCCCCGTGCCCAGGGCGTCAAGCTCAGTGTTATGTGGCAGTCCTACAGATGTTATTAAGAGTTCTTTTGTGTCGACTACGCCACCCGTTGTGATGCGGTCACTGTGGCCGCCGCTGCAGCAGGGTCCGCTGAGGCTGATGGTGCAGGTGCAGCTTGTGATGATAACCCCCAACGGGAGGGGTATAGCCTCAGAGGGGACAGGCGCAGAGGATGGGGGTTGTGGTGGTGTAGTGCAGACGGCAGTGAAGACAGAGTCGGGTTGTGCAGTTAAGGGTGTTTACTTACTGCAGATGTTGTACTGGTCACTCCAGCTGCTAGTGACCACCCGAGCCGTGCTGCGTCCACCAGGTCCTGGATCCAGCCAACCCCCAAACAAGTCCGGAGCGTGGCCCTGAGCTCTCTTTCTGTCCCGTTCTCTGGCCGTCCCCACCAGTAATCCACCTAGGTCCAGCTCCCTCGGGCCTTCTGTTGGGACACCCTTGGCCCTGGGTTCCCTGACCCTTCATGTGGTGTGCCTTCGGGGTGGATGTGATGGGTGACCGTGGCAGACGCTGCCCACGGTCTCCGGTCTCTGGCTGGGGAATGTTTTTACCCCCACCAGCTTGGGTTCCGGTACCCTGATGCCGACTCTTCACCCGGTGCTTTGAGTTGGGATCTCAGAGTCCTTCTCTTCTGTGCTCTGGGTCTCTCTCTTTTCTCTCCTCTCTCTCTCTCTCTAGGGCTCTGCTCTGCTCCTCTTCCTGATTCTGACAGACTGACCCTGATCTTAGTTGGTGCCCACCTTATATACACCCTCTATGTGTGAGCTCAGGTGACCAGCACCCAATGAGCTCCTATCTTTACCCAGGCTACTCCCCCTATCTGCCCCTACACTACTTGGGATGTACCACCCCCCTCCCACTCCAGCCAGGAACAGACTCGGTCGTACCTGCACATTTCTAAGTGGGAGTACCGTCGGCCTGTTCCTCGGAAATGGGATGTGTGTAGTGCATGCAGCTGACTGAGCTCAGTTCCACACTCCATCCTTACCCGGGAGTGGAATATCACACCTCTGGGTTGAGGTGCAATACCCCTGTAGCAGCCGAATCCTCAGGGTGCTACATTCCCCCCTGGTAAATCACAGCACGTCCTCGGGCTGTAAGACATAAATAACACCAAAACATACAAAATATTTTTTTTTTCATATAAACATAATAAAACATATAAAACATTATATATATAAAACTTTTCATATAAACATTCTCGTCGTCTCTTGTTTCAGGTTCCTCCTCCGGACACTGTGCAACGTGTGTCCGGGAAAAGTACGACAGTCTCTTAGAAAAACTGGTTTTCCTATAAAACCGGTAGGGGGCGCTTTAGGACGCGCAACTATATACAAGGGACATTGTGGCCGCTCTCAGTCCTCGGCCAGGTATTGGGGAGGAATGACCGTTCTCAGTCCTCGGTCAGTGGGATTAAGGGAAAACGGGTGAACAGTTCACACTTGCTGGTCCCAACGGGGACTATATATATATGTATCAACAGTTTCTTTGGTACCCGGTCGGGTAACTATTTACATCACTTGCTCTGCCGCACTCAACGGCGTCTTCCTCCTGCTCTTTGCTTACAGCTGGTTGTTACTTCAGACCCGTCCGGGTCCTCTTGCTCCTCCTCCTCGCACCGCAACTCCTCCTCCGTCAGGCGGTGTACGTGGAGGGCATAAGGTCCTTTGGCACACTTGTGCCGGGTAAAGGTGACCTCGTCTCCGATGTAGAGGTCACGACCTCTGTGCCCCTCCGGCAGATGGGACTCCACGTCTCTGCGCGTGACAAAGACGTCGCCGGGGGTGTTGTTGTCTCGGATGAAGCCCCACCCATGCTGCTGGTTGAACTTGATCACTGTCCCGATGGTGCGGGGACAATGCGCTGCACGGGGGTCCCTCCTGGTCCGGCTCTTCTGCTCGGCGCTCCTTATTTGGGCCTGTTGTTCTCGGACCCGCCTCTCTCTCCGCTCCCTCGCGAACTCTTCGAGCTGCTGTCGGCAACACTCAGCGCGCTCTGCTGCAGCTGCCCTAGTTTCCTGAGTGAACCCCATAAGATCTTCTCCGGTGGGGTCCCACTCAAACTGTGCTTCCGCTAGCGGGGGCGAGATCCGTGCCACGGGCTTCGGAGCCGGAATCAGGGGTTCATCCAGGGGTCTTAGTTTCTGCTGCCGTTCCAGCTCATGGTATCCTTCGGGCCAGATGAAGGGCCGCCCGTCCGGCCATGTGAGCTGGCTGAACAAGTCCTCCCCCAGGTGTGGCACCCTTGGTTTTACGGGCGCGGGCGCGGTGGTGGTGGCGCCCGGATTGCCCAGGCCTTGCGGCCAGGCCTGGGGCACCTGGAAGGTGAAGGGCACCGTAAGGACGGCGGCGCCCTGGGCTACTTGGCCCTGCGACCAGACCGGGGGCTCCGCGGAGGTAGGGGGTGCTGTTGGTATTGCGGCGCCCGGGGGTACTAGGCCTTGCGACCAGGCTGGTGGTACTTCCTGCTTGGTCACGCTCAGGGTCGAGGCGTGTGACGTCACAGGGGTCGCGGCTCCCGTTTGAGGCCTAGTCTGCGGCGGTGACGTTGCAGCGACGGGCACGGCAGGATAGACTTCGGGCTCTGCGACGGGGAGCTGGGGCAGGTAAGCGGTGTCCTGGTTTGGGGTATAGACGTCCCCTTTACCTGCCTCCATGCGTTCGGCTCCCTCCTCGGCGCCGTCTCCGGCCTTGGGTCCTCCCGCGCCATCCTCAGAGGCGGTCTCCTTCCTCATCTCGGCTGGCGTGCTCCGGGTCTTGGTTTCAGCTTGCGTCTTGGTTTCAGCTTGCTGGGCCATCTCCCGGCTCCATTCCGCCAATATCTCGCGCTGTACCCGGGCCATCCTCCGTGCGAGGCCCTCCAGGGCAGTCTGCGCACACTCCCGGTCTCGGGGGAGCTGTGCAAGGACCTCCACTAGGCCTAGTGGGGTCGTGGTGTCCAGCAGGCTCCTGACCAACGGGTCGGTGCTGCTCTGCTCTTCTTCCAGCAGGCTCCTGGCCAGCGGGCCGGTGCTGCTCTGCTCTCTGGACATCTCCGGGTGAGCTCCTCCGATCTTCTTCTCCAGGCTTCTTGCCTCCGGGTGCGCTCGCTCTAGACTCCTCCAGGCGGCACCCATCTTTGCTCTTTTCTTTCGTCTCCTCCCACCTCGAGGGCGGTCCCGGGGCAACTCGGTGACTGTCAGCTCCAGGGGTAGTTCTTTCACGCTGACAGACACCTCCAGCATCACAGTCTCTGTTGGTGGGGGCGGTTTCCACTTTTGGCGCCATTTTCTGTCCTGGCCCACGATGGGAGGTGGCCTCTTGCCCTCCTTTGGCACGCCCATAATGGCGTCCGCTGCTCTTCCAAGGCGGGAAATCTTCGGATTTGGCGGGAAGCGTCGCCCAGTGGCGGGAAACTCTGCAGATGGCGGGAACAAGCTGGAAATGGCGGACAATCGGCGGGAAACGACCTGTGATGGGGTCCGATGGCGTGGACCCTCCGGAACCGGCGGGAGACTTCTTTCTGAGGTAAACTTGCACTTTTCTTCAGGCACGCAGTACCCGGGTGTTGCGGGCACGTAATCCTGCCGACTACGCCAAAGTTGACGCGCCCCCTGGGCCATATTCGTTAGTGGGAATATCCGGAGCCGGATCAGATGGGGGTTGTAGTCTTCCGAGTGGCTGTAACCCGGTCCGTGCCCAGGGTGTCAAACTCAGTTGTATGTGGCAGTCCTACAGATGTTATTAAGAGTTCTTTTGTGTCGACTACGCCACCCGTTGTGATGCGGTCACTGTGGCCGCCGCTGCAGCAGGGTCCGCTGAGGCTGATGGTGCAGGTGCAGCTTGTGATGATAACCCCCAACGGGAGGGGTATAGCCTCAGAGGGGACAGGCGCAGAGGATGGGGGTTGTGGTGGTGTAGTGCAGACGGCAGTGAAGACAGAGTCGGGTTGTGCAGTTAAGGGTGTTTACTTACTGCAGATGTTGTACTGGTCACTCCAGCTGCTAGTGACCACCCGAGCCGTGCTGCGTCCACCAGGTCCTGGATCCAGCCAACCCCCAAACAAGTCCGGAGCGTGGCCCTGAGCTCTCTTTCTGTCCCGTTCTCTGGCCGTCCCCACCAGTAATCCACCTAGGTCCAGCTCCCTCGGGCCTTCTGTTGGGACACCCTTGGCCCTGGGTTCCCTGACCCTTCATGTGGTGTGCCTTCGGGGTGGATGTGATGGGTGACCGTGGCAGACGCTGCCCACGGTCTCCGGTCTCTGGCTGGGGAATGTTTTTACCCCCACCAGCTTGGGTTCCGGTACCCTGATGCCGACTCTTCACCCGGTGCTTTGAGTTGGGATCTCAGAGTCCTTCTCTTCTGTGCTCTGGGTCTCTCTCTTTTCTCTCCTCTCTCTCTCTCTCTAGGGCTCTGCTCTGCTCCTCTTCCTGATTCTGACAGACTGACCCTGATCTTAGTTGGTGCCCACCTTATATACACCCTCTATGTGTGAGCTCAGGTGACCAGCACCCAATGAGCTCCTATCTTTACCCAGGCTGCTCCCCCTATCTGCCCCTACACTACTTGGGATGTACCACCCCCCTCCCACTCCAGCCAGGAACAGACTCGGTCGTACCTGCACATTTCTAAGTGGGAGTACCGTCGGCCTGTTCCTCGGAAATGGGATGTGTGTAGTGCATGCAGCTGACTGAGCTCAGTTCCACACTCCATCCTTACCCGGGAGTGGAATATCACACCTCTGGGTTGAGGTGCAATACCCCTGTAGCAGCCGAATCCTCAGGGTGCTACACATACATCCCATTTCCGGGGGACAGAACTACGGTACTCCCACCAGTATATGTGCAGGTACGACAGCGTCTGTCCCTGGCTGGAGTGGGAGGGGGGTGGAACATCCCAGTAGTGTAGGGGCAGATAGGGGGAGCAGTCTGGGTAAAGCTAGGAGCTCATTGGGTGCTGGTCACCTGGGCTCACACATAGAGGGAGTATAAAAGGTGGGCACCATCTTAGATCAGGGTGAGTTCAGCCTGAGGAGAAGCAGAGCAGAGGAGCTCAGCCAGGAGGGCTGACAGGGAGCTGTGGCTCCGGCTGGGCCCAGCTCCAGGGTTGAGCCTGCAGTGAAGCAGAAGAGAGAGAGAGGAGTCAGAAAGAACCCCAAGATCCCAGAATAAGGACAGAAGGGTGAAGGGTTGGCGGACAAGGGTACCGGATCCCAAGCTGGTGGAGGCAGAAGTAGACCTTAGCCAAATCCACTAGAAAGGCACACCAAGTATAGGGTCAGGAAGCCCAGAGGAGGCTTGACCACCAAGAGACCCGAGGGAGCCGGCCAAAAGTGGATCCCTGGTGGGAACGGCCAGAGGAAGGGAGAGTCAGAAAGGAGCTCAGGACCACGCTCCGGAATTGCCTGGGGGTTGGCCGAGTCCAGGACCTGGTGGACGCAGCACGGCTCGGGTGGTCACTCAAGGCCAGAGTGACTAAAAGGACACCAGTAAGTAAAAACCCTGAACTGCATCTCCCGACTCTGAGTCTTCTTCTGCACCATCACAACTCCCATCATCCACACCTGCTGCCCTGAGGCCATACCCCTCCCGTTGGGGGTTATACCATCACTGCTGCACATATACCACCGGCCTCAGTGGACTGCTCTGCAGCGGCGGCTTCAAAGCCGCACTCAACGGGTGGCGTAGTCGACACATCAAATTAACAACATCTACTGCCATAGACTGCCACTTAGTTTGACACCCTGGGCACGGACCGGGTCACCGCCACAAGGACTACTACCCCATACAGATCCGGCTCCGGGTATCCCCTTGAACATGGCCCAGGGGGCGCGTCAACTTTGGCGTAGTCGGCAGGATTTCGTGCCCGCAACCACCGGGTACTGCGTGCCTGAAAAAGAGACTTTTAAAACTTACCATCCGTGAAGTTTTCCCGCCATCCGGCGCCATCTTCAGCCTTCTTCCCGCCATTTGCCCGTCATCTGCAGTCTTTTCCCGCCATCTGCAGTGTTTCCCGCCACTGGGAAGCGGTTCCCGCCATCTGAGAAGATTTCCCGCCTTGGCAGAGCGGACGCCATTATGGGCGTGCCAGAGGGTGGCAAGAGGCCACCTCCCATCGTGGGCCAGGACCAAGAATGGCGCCAAAAACGAAGACCACCCCCACCAGCAGAGATTGTGATGCTTGAGATGTCCATCAGCGTGAGGGAACTGCCCCTGGAGCTGACAATCACCAAGTTGCCCCGGGACCACCCTCAATGTGGGCGGACCAAGAACAAACGAGAGAAGATGGGAGCAGCTTGGAGGAGTCTGGAGGAGTCGTACCCGGAGATGGAGGGGGAGGCAGGCAGCACCGACCCAGTGGTCAGGAGCCTGTTGCAAGCGACAACCCCAGAAGGCCTGGTGGAGATCCTGGCGCAGCTCCCCAGAGATCGGGAGCATGCACGGACCGCACTGGAGGGCTTGGCTCAGAGGATGGCCCGAGTGCAGCGAGACGTACTGGCCGCATGGAGCAGAGAGATGGCCCAGCAGGCTGGAGCCCGCCAGCGAAGCACACCACCCGCAACGAGGAGCACGCCTGCCCCTGAAGAGGATGCAGAAGGGACTGAGGCCGGAGACGACGCCACAGAGGGAGCTGAAGATACGGAGGCAAGTAAAGGGGACGTCACTACCCCAAGCCCGGCCACCGTAAGCCTACCACCGCTCCCCGTCGCAGAGCCCGAAATCCCACCGATCGTGCCCGTTGCCGCTCCGCTACCGCTCCAGACTAGGCCTCAAGCAGGGGCCGCGGCCACGCCTCTTGTGACATCACGCGCCTCAATCCTGAGCGCGGCCAAGCAGGAGACGCCACCGGCCTGGTCGCAAGGCCGAGTGCCCCCGGGCGCTGCAGTACCAACAGCGCCCTCTACCTCTGCCGAGCCACCGGCCTGGTCGCAAAGTCAGGAACACCCGGGCGCCGCCGTCTTCACGGTGCCCTTCACGTTCAGGGTGCCCCAGGCCTGGTCGCAAGGCCTGGTGAACCCGGGCGCCGCTACCACCACCGCGCCCTCAACGTCCACAGCGCCACACCTGGGTGAAGACCTATTTGCCCAGCACACTTGCCCGGATGGGCAGCCCCCTGTGTGGCCACCGGAGTACCACCATCCCCGACTCCGGAAAGAAAGACCCCTGGATGAGCCCCTGATCCCGGCTCCGGCGCCCGCCGAGATCACCCCACTCTCGTTGGAGGAAGCGCAGTTTGCGTGGGACCCCACAGGAGAAGACCTCATCGGGTTCACCCAAGAGACCCGGGCGGCCGCAGCTGAGCGTGCAGAGTGCTGCCGGCAGCAGCTAGAGGTCTTTGACAGAGAAAGGAGAGAGAGGCGGGTCCGTGAGCAGCGGCTGCAAATAAAAAGTGCAGAGCAGAAAAGCCGGACCCGAAGGAACCCCCGTGCAGCCCACGGTCCCCGTGCCACCGGGACTGTAATTAAATTCCAGTTGCAGCACGGTTGGGGCTTCATCAGAGACCATCACACCTCCCCTTGTATATAGTTGCGCTTTCTAAGGCGCCCCCTACCGGTTTTATAGGAAACTGTTGTTTTTTCTACAAGAGACTGTTGCACTTTACCCGGTCACAAGTTGCACCGTGGCCGGAGGAACAAGAATGTTTACTATGAAAAGTTTTTATATGAAGAGTTTATTGCTGCTGATGATATATATAATGTTTTATATGTTTATGATGTTTTTGAAAAAATTTGTATGTTTGTGGATGTTTTTATTCTTTTACAGCCCGAGGACGTGCTGTGATTTACCAGGGGGGAATGTAGCACCCTGAGGATTCGGCTGCTACAGGGGTATTACACCTCAAGCCAGAGGTGTGGTATTCCACTCCCGGGTAAGGATGGAGTGTGGAACTGAGCTAGTAGGCTGCATGCACTGCATACATCCCATTTCCGGGGGACAGAACTACGGTACTCCCACCAGTATATGTGCAGGTACGACAGCGTCTGTCCCTGGCTGGAGTGGGAGGGGGGTGGAACATCCCAGTAGTGTAGGGGCAGATAGGGGGAGCAGTCTGGGTAAAGCTAGGAGCTCATTGGGTGCTGGTCACCTGGGCTCACACATAGAGGGAGTATAAAAGGTGGGCACCATCTTAGATCAGGGTGAGTTCAGCCTGAGGAGAAGCAGAGCAGAGGAGCTCAGCCAGGAGGGCTGACAGGGAGCTGTGGCTCCGGCTGGGCCCAGCTCCAGGGCTGAGCCTGCAGTGAAGCAGAAGAGAGAGAAAGGAGTCAGAAAGAACCCCAAGATCCCAGAATAAGGACAGAAGGGTGAAGGGTTGGCGGACAAGGGTACCGGATCCCAAGCTGGTGGAGGCAGAAGTAGACCTTAGCCAGGAACCGGAGGTCGTGGTCAGGATCTGCCGCGACCCTCACCAAATCCACTAGAAAGGCACACCAAGTATAGGGTCAGGAAGCCCAGAGGAGGCTTGACCACCAAGAGACCCGAGGGAGCCGGCCAAAAGTGGATCCCTGGTGGGAACGGCCAGAGGAAGGGAGAGTCAGAAAGGAGCTCAGGACCACGCTCCGGAATTGCCTGGGGGTTGGCCGAGTCCAGGACCTGGTGGACGCAGCACGGCTCGGGTGGTCACTCAAGGCCAGAGTGACTAAAAGGACACCAGTAAGTAAAAACCCTGAACTGCATCTCCCGACTCTGAGTCTTCTTCTGCACCATCACAACCCCCATCATCCACACCTGCTGCCCTGAGGCCATACCCCTCCCGTTGGGGGTTATACCATCACTGCTGCACATATACCACCGGCCTCAGTGGACTGCTCTGAGCCGCACTCAACGGGTGGCGTAGTCGACATATCAAATTAACAACATCTACTGCCATAGACTGCCACTTAGTTTGACACCCTGGGCACGGACCGGGTCACCGCCACAAGGACTACTACCCCATACAGATCCGGCTCCGGGTATCCCCTTGAACATGGCCCAGGGGGCGCGTCAGAAGCATCTTACCATTTGGAAAAATCAGACCCTTTCTTAGTCATGTCAGTAAGGGGTATCACAATAACAGAGTAATTTTGGATGAATTTCCTGCAAAAATTAGTTAAGCCCAGAAAATGTTGCAGAGCCTTCAGGTTCTCGGGACGTTACCAGTCAAGAACTGCATGGATCTTCTCCAGATCCATCCAAGACCTGAAGATGACAAGTACCCCACAAAATGCACCTCCTGAACAGCGAAAACACATTTTTCTAGTTTGGCATAAAGTTTGTTATCCCTTAATGTCTGGAGCACCTGCTTAACATACCCTCGATTAGTCTCAAAAATAGGGTGAATAAACCAAAATATCGTCCAGATAGACCACCACAAACCTCCCCACCAAATGATGCAAAATATAATTTATGAAATTCTGGAATACTGCAGGTGCATTGGTCAAACCAAAAGGCATAACCAGATTCTCGAACTGTCCTTCTGGGGTATTGAACACTGTCTTCCATTCGTTCCCTTCTCTGATTCTAACCAGATTGTAGGCTCCCCTGAAATCCAACTTGGAGAATACCTTAGTTCCCACAACCTGGCTGAACAAATCAGGAATCAGAGGAAGAGGATATGGATCACGGATGGTAATTTGATTTCATTCCCGGGAAATTTAAACAGGGACGTAGACTGCCATCCTTTTTCTTCACAAAGAAGAACCCCGCCGCCACGGGCCAAGATGAGGGTCTGATATGTCTCTCTCCAGACTTTCCGCAATGAAATCCTTCATGGCTTGTCTCTCAGGGCCAGAAAGATTATACAGTCTGCACTTCGGTAGTTTTGCTTCGGGGGTCAGGTTAATAGGACAGTCATAAGCACGATGAGGAGGCAAATCCTGACACCCCTTCTCAGAATAAAGTCTTCAAAACCAGACAGAAAAGCAGGTAATATTTCCGTAGAGACAGTAGCAATGTAAATATCTAGACAGTTCTCATGGCAGTAATCTACCCATTCAATAATCGCCCCGGTTTGCCAATCCACCAACGGATTATGTTTAACATGCCAAGGTATACCCAAGACAATCGGAGTAGGAAGATTGTCCAGAACAGAGCAAGGGATGATTTCACAATTAACTGACCCCACCCTCAGTTTTACATTATGTACAATCTGAGTAAATGCTTTCTGTGCAAGTGGCGCCGTGTCAATGGCAAAGATGGGAATAGGTTCAGCAAAAGCACAGCAAGCAAGACCATGAGTTTTCACAAACTCAGCATCAACCGTGCTGATTCCGCCTCCACTGTCAACAAACACAGAATTTTTTTTTCTGTTTTGCTCTCTAGCACCGCCTCTGCTGTCAGGATAATGCGGGAACTGCAGTTTGGCCACAAATGCACCCCTTATTTATCCAACTCCAGACTACCGAGAGGTAATCGAGTCTCTTTTTGTTTAGGAATTGAAGGACAGGTCTCAACAAAGTGTCCCTTTTTCCCACAAAAAAAACAAACGCTTTTTTTCTTGCGAATCTCCGGGGAGATGTATGATATAGAGACACCTCCTAACTGCATGGGTTCCTCCAACTCCCCCAGTACTGGTTCACCCCCAGACCGCTCCCCTGGCAAAGGTACACAACCCCGGCAAGAAGGCCCCGAAGAAGGTGGTCGCACCCATCTTAAAGACAGCCTCTTATCTAAGAAGCTGTCTGCAATGCCAAATGTAGAGATCTCCTGCAACCCACTGCAGGGCGACTGTCTGTCACCTCTGACACACCCGTGACAGGGTTTATGTTCATTTTGCTTCTTGTAGGTTTTTCTGATTCATGGCCATTATAAAACATGTATTTATGTGCTGCATGTATACCAACTTAAACCAAGCTCAAATTTTGTGTTTTTTTTTCAATGATTTGAGGTTGAAGTATATTAGAAAGCTGTAGAACCTTTCACAAGGTTTTTCCTGTGATGTCCTAAATTGTGCTTGTTGGATGATGAGGTAAATGCACAGAGGTGATGATTACCTGGAGATTCATTAATAAGATGATCTGTTTTGGTAACATGTTTATAATAATTTATCCAGGGTCTGTCTTCAGCTCAGTCGTTAAGGAGACCTCTGGGATTCATTACTAGGCTCCACAGAGAATAGGACATATAGAACATGAAGCTGTGTGTTCTAGCTAATTGTAATTAAATTGCTAAACTCAATGTAATAATATTAATCTCTGGATTCAGCTCCATCACATACTAAATATCATGAAACCACCTAAGGTTATTTTCAATTGCAACTGTTTTTTTTAATGCAAATTAAAAGTTGCTTTTTACAGTACCAGCAATAGCTACAAGATTTCAGAAATCTAATGCACAAGCTTGGCTTTATTTTACTTATTAAATTTGAGAACGGCAGCATTTTTTAAATCTGCAGCAATACTTTCAGCATTTTTGCAGTGTTTTGTCACACATAGACAGCAATGCGAAAGTGAATAAAAATTTCAGACAGTGCAACAAATGATTTAGAGGTGGTTTCACAGTGATTTTGCTGCAGTTTTGGTGAATAAAACTAACTTTATTACACATGTACTGTAGACACAGCACACATGAAATTAGCACCTAAAAAATGCTGAAACATGTACAAACCGCAGCAAAAAAGGGCATTTTGAACGCTAAGTTTTTACTGCCAAGAGAGCAGGTTTTGGCTGCAGAAAAAAGTGCAGCAATAACACTGTATGTGAATGTAGCACGACGAGGTGCGGAAACCGCGGGCGAGGCACTCGTCACCTCCTTTTATGCCCCAGTGCACTACATGAAAGAATGGGTCCTTGCTGGGTATTGGTGTTAGTGCTGTGAGGGCCTTGCTCCCATGCAGGCCCCTGTAGCCGGTGGTGTTGGCCAGGACCATAGGTTCCGCAATTTAGTAAAGGAGACTCCCATTCTAAAACACAGTCTTTACTGAACGGTAATTTGAGGCTGCGTGCCCACGATGCGTTTTTCATGCGTTTCTGCTGCGGAATTTCCGCAGCGGAAACGCATCAAAAACGCATGGTAATCCGCACCCCATGGTCCCCAATGGCATTCCACAATGTCAATGCACATGCTGCGGATTTTTCCGCAGCGTTTCTGCAGCGCAAATAAATCCGCAGCATGTTCATTAATTTTGCGGAAGCGCAGCGGAATGGCCGCCATTGACTTGCATTGAGACGCATATAATGCGCGTCTGTACATTTGTACAAGCGGATTATATGCGTCTCTATGTGCGGATGGTAGGAGACTCTCATCCAGACCTGGGTACCATTGTACCTGTAAAAAAAAGAATAAAATAATAAATAAAGTTTATATTCACCTGTCCGGGGGCCCCTGCAGCGCTTATCTTCCAGGACCTGAGATGACGTCGCGGTCATGTGACAGCAGGCTGTCTCGCGATGTGCCGGCAACCCGGAAGAAGCCAGGACGAGCGCGACAGCACACGCGGCGGGGGATCGGGGGTAAGTATAGCTTTGTTTTTTTATTTTTATGGTCACACTATATAAATCCATGCCTTTTGCATGGATTTATATAGTGTGACCTAGTTGTCAAGCACTTTCCAAGTGATGCTATCGCCTGGAAAGTGCTTGTCAGTCCGCACGCAGAAACACATGCGTTAACGCATGTGGATACGCATGTGAATCCGCATGTATTCCGCAGGAAAAATGCATGCACAATCTGCATGCGTTTTTTCTGCCATGGAGATGCAGAAATTTTCTGCTTCATTTCTGCATCGTGGGCACATAGCCTGATAAGTGTTATGTACAAGGGATTGTCATGCCTTTATAGAAATGCATTTAACCAGTTTTACTATGCTTTTGTAATAACATTGAATTGCTGTCTAGTGATAACTTATCCAACAGCACCATCTGTTGACAATGTTCTCTCACTACAGCCTGTTTATTTCCTGTTTCATTGGTTACTGTTCAGGGGTAGAAACGTGACTGTCCAGTCCATCACCCTTACATTCATCCCCTCTTTAATGATGGTCATCCTCGACCATTTAGACACCTGGAAGACACCAATGCACTATGCCACACACACAAAACTAATTACTAACAACGTGAGTTGATACCCAGACTTCCCCCTGCATGTTACTTAGAATTTAAAGTTTTTGCCAGTCAAGATCACTTACAGGTGCATCTCACTAAATTAGAATATCATCAAAAAGTTAATTTATTTCAGCTCTTCAATACAAAAGTGAAACTCATGTATTATATAGAGTCATTACAAACAGAGTGACCTATTTGAAGTGTTTATTTCTGTTAATATTGATGATTATGGCTTACAGCCAAAGAAAACACAAAGTCATTATCTCAGTAAATTAGAATACTTTATAACAACAGCTTGAAAAATGTTTTTAAAATCCGAAATTTTGACCTACTGAAATGTATGTTCAGTAAATGCGAGTCAGGCGAGTTTGTTGGCCAATCAAGCACAGTGATACTGTTGTTTTTAAACCAGGTATTGGTACTTTTGGCAGTGTGGACATGTGCTAAGTCCTGCTGGAGAATGAAATTTCCATCTCCAAAAAGCTTGTCGGCAAAGGGAAGCATGAAGTGCTTTAAAATTTCCTGGTAGACGGCTGCACTGACTTAGGTATTGATAAAACACAGTGGACCTTCACCAGCAGATGACATGGCTCCCCAAACCATCACTGACTGTGGAAACTTCACACTAGACCTCAAGCAGCTTGGATTGTGGCCTCTCCACTCTTCATCCAGACTCTGGGACCTTGATTTCCAAATGTAAATTGGAACTCTGGGACCTTGTGGAGTGTGTCAATGACTGCCTTCTGGACATCTGTCAAGTCAGCAGTCTTCCCCATGATTGTGGAGCCTACTGAAACAGACTAAGGGACCTTTTTAAACGCTTAGGAAGCCTATGCAGGTGTGTTTTGTTAATTATTTTAATTTACTGAGATAATGACTTTTGTGTTTTCATTGGCTATAAGCCATAATCATCAACATTAACAGAAATAAACACTTGAAATAGATCACTCTGTTTGTAATGACTATAATATATGAGTTTCACTTTTTGTATTGAAGAACTGAAATAAATTAACTTTTTGATGATATTCTAATTTAGTGAGATGCACCTGTAGCACTGAAGTTTTCTAAGCACTCTCCTGCGTAATACTTACAGTAGGTTACTGAACGTCTCTTTCCACTCAATATTAGCCGGTCCTCTTGGCTAGGGCCGTAGAACTGATGTCCATCCGAGTTCATGTTACTGCTGGCCCAACCCAACATCAGTCCATCGGGTAAGCTTAACATTGCAAAACGGCCCTTAGGCAAATGCAACAGTGGCCCCAACAGTGCATGGGCACAGTCTGTACACTTTCAACCCAGTTGGCACATAGGGTCGTCTATCACTCCTCCCCACAAACATTGTTCATTGTGGCAATGGCACAGTCCATGAGGGACACAGTCCCTTAAGTGTTTCCTCCCTTGTCTGTTGGAATTCAGTCCTTGGCTGAGTTTGCAGGACCCTCCAGCGGCTGCAGTGTCTCTGCAATCCAGCAAAGGGATGTGCAACGAGCACAATACATCTTGGAAGGGGGGAAGAAAATTAACTTTCTGCCTGTCAGCAGCCGTCACCATGAGGGAGTCCCGAATCCTGTGGGTCTCCTGACCCACTGGAGCTTTGGGCCAACACACGTGTGCAACCGACACAACTAAGCCCACTTGATATTCGACTCCTCTTCTTTTCTGGCTCCAGTGTCTGAGTTTTCTTCTTCCTCCTCAGCGGGCCCTGGGGACGTCTCCACCTGCTCCTTGGAACTTGGTTCCTGGACACCTGGGCCGCAAGTGACCCGGCCTCAGGTAATGCAGGAGCTCCCGATATATAGAAGTAGGCCACCACCCCCTGCATCATCTGTACCGCCACTGATTCTCACGCAGGAGGGAGGGGCCCCTAGGGACCTTCCAATGTTCCAGGTGTGGTGGTCCTGACCCATGCCACCTCGATAACTCTCTCCCAGGCACTCTCATTCCGCAAGAAGGGCTCATCTTGCCCTCTGCCTTCCCGGATCACACCGACGGCATACCACCAATAGCAACCCTCCATCTTCAGGAAGGTCACCCTTGTTCCAGCTGTAAGCTCTTGCAGCCTGAGGGGCAGGTGCTCTGCCTCGACCACCCTTTAGTTGAAGAGAATGTTATGGCAGGTGCCAAATTCTTCTATGAACCTCAGCTTATGCTGCGGGTCATATGAGATGAGCTTTCCCCGGAAATCCAGATCTCGATACCTTTCAGCTAGCAAACCCACCAACATGTCCCCGGCCCTGGCTCTGGCCCATCTCCTTCTCTCTGTCATCCAACCCAGACCCCTCTGGTCGCTCACTAGCTGTCGGATCCTGGCTCTCCCTTCTTCAGTCCTCAATAACCCCGGAAGTGAAGGCTGTATCCTTGTTTCCGGCTTTAGCTGCCCAGTGAAATCCCTCCAATGAGTTAGCCTGCTCCGGTTCATCTACTCCTCCTGACGCACCCTCAAAGGCCTTGCTTGATTCGCTGCATGTTACTTACAATTTTAATACACATGACGCGATTGGTGTCTTACCTGAACATAGCCTAATAATAACGATTAAGACACCCATGTGCTTCATCTATACTTCATAGGAATCTGCGACAACTTGTAAGCCACGCACTGTTCTCCTAGGCTGTCATTGTCCATTCGACACCTATGACATGTGTACCCTGCCTAATGCTTTTGGGTTTAGTCCTGCACTGGATGTGCCCTCTACCAACTTAGAGCACCTTTCCTTCTTTGTGAACTGAATGGAAACTGACAACTTTTGGCACAATTTATTATGCCTGTAAACCCCAACCACGATGCAGTAAAAATGTTTTCACACGTTAGTGTTTTCCAACCATAAATACTTTCATATAAGCATCTCAGTTACACGTAAAACCCCTTAAATGCCTCAGCAATAGGTGTGCATGTCTCAATCATATTTGTGAGACCAGAAAATGTATCAGTCACAGGTGTATCTCCTTAACTCATTCAGCTACTATTCTATCTAACTGCTTTTTTTTTTAATCAACCTTCTGTTTGATGACACTTTGTTTAAAAATTGCCAGTGCATGCTGGGATATTCAAGCAAGATTTCATCAGGGGCAGGTTCTGCGGTCACTGCTGGTATTGCCCAGCTCTAATGAGCATGCGTGGATTGTCAGTTCCAACGTATGCTCAGTAGGATCTTGTCTCTGTGTAATATTCTTTGTAACGCACAGTGACAGTGTGCTCCCTCACCGGCTCTGATGAGAAGTAATGAAGTGGCAAGAGAGCACACTGTCAGTGCACATTGTAAGAAGTTAACCATGTGTGCTGGAAAATAAAAAACAACTCCATCCCTGAAATTGAACTCAGTTTAAGGGGCGGGGCTGGTCTCTGCATTTCCTGATTGCAGGGTATAAGTCCTTGGACATAGCAATAGGAGTTCTAGGAACAATCCGGAGAAGATGTCACGGCTATGTCGGGTGTGACAAGCAGTCATTCTGGATCCAGCTGTAGAAGGTTGCTGCTCTTGGCTTTGCAGACACCTTCTTGATACTTTCACCATCCTTCCTTCTCTAGAACCCAGTAGTGAGCTCCACTTTCTGCTGCTAATTAACACACCCTTGCTGGACCTTTAAATAACACCCAGTCTCTCCAGAGAATCGCTGGTGATAGAAGCATTTTCCTCTGTTCAGGCCTGGAGTTCTAGCAGTCAGCTAGATTTTTCTTGGAGTTTCTTTGTGATCATTGTCGTGATTGCTTTGGTGTCTTCTCAAATCTAAGTGTATCCCTTTGTCTGTTTACCTTGTTAGTCTTTAGTTGCAGTGGGGCTGACTAGTGCTCACCCCTTCCCCTCCCTACCTAGGGCCTAGCTCTAGGGTCAGTTAGGGATTAGGTATCCTGCTCGGCGATAGGTGAGGAACCTATTTAGGGATGGTAGGGAAGCCAGGGTGTTGTAAGATCTACCTAGGGGATTCCACTCCCTCTTTCCCTAGTTGCTGGGATCCCCCCCTTTTCCACTCGTCATATACTGGGTCCTTCCCATACCTTGCATGACAGATGAGTGGGAACAGTCAGGCTAAGGCCACCTTCACACAGTATTTGGTCAGTATTTTACATCAGTATTTATAAACAAAAACCAGGAGTGGGTGATAAATACAGAAGTGGTGCAAGTGTTTCTATTATACTTTTCCTCTGATTGTTCCACTCCAGTTTTTGGCTTACAAATACTGATGTAAAATACTGACCAAATACTGAACGTGTGAACGTGTCCTAAGACGGTTATAGACACAATACTCAATCAATGAGTGAATGTTCCATGTAGCCTTAAGTAGGCTAAAACAGGCCCAACAGATGGATTCTACAGGTTCAACATCTGCCATTTTACTAAAGAGCAATTGCAGAAACATAATAGCAGCCTACAGTGGTAATGAGAAAGGGTATATCTAGCATCTTATGGAGTGTCCCTGAATAAAAGGGCAGAGAAAGCTTCCATGAAGTGCATCCCTCCTTCAGTTCACTCCAAAGTGTGCAGTCTCCACCCTATCTGCCCTGATTGTGTATTCACTAAAACCTCCTGTAGAGTGGAGCTATAATATACAATCCTTTCAACTCACGATCTGCAGGACAGGTGACCTTATGAGGGGTTTATTGACACCATGTAGAAGAGTCATGCGATTTATGGCTTATACATATGGAATGGAGGTCATGCACTGGCATAGAAGGGTATAAAGGTGCATTTAACACCAGCCAATTTCCAGCGTTAAACAACCGCTGATCGATAAATATTTATTGACTAATATCTATAGCCTGTTTACACAGGCAGGCCACTGTTCAGATATGAACTGAACAATTAGTGCACATAGACTGCCATTGTTCTTGGCAGCGCAAGCCAGTCTTATCCTGGAAAATATACTGCCTAAAACCATAGAATCATAGAATGTTAGTGTTGGAAGGGACCTCCAGGGTCATCATATCCAACCCCCTGCTCAAAGCAGGATTCACTAAACCATCTTAGACAGTTGTCCAGCTTCTGTTTGAAGACTTCCATTGAAGGAGAACTCACCACCTATTGTGGCAGCCTGTTCCACTCATTGATCATCCTCACTGTCAAAAAGTTTTTTTCTAATATCTAATCTGTATCTTCTCCCTTTCAGTTTCATTCTGTTGCTTCTTGTATTTCCATGTGCAAATGAGAATAAAGATGATCCCTCTACACTGTGACATCCCTCCAGATATTTGTAGACAGCTATTAAGTCTCCTCTCAGCCGCCTTCTTTGCAAGCTAAACATTCCCAGATCCTTCATACATTCCTTGTAGGACATAGTTTTCAGTCCGCTCACCATCCTGGTAGCTGTTCACTGAACTTGCTCCAGTTTTTCAATGTTTTTTTTTAAAATGTGCTGCCCAAAACTGTACACAGTCTTCCAGATGAGGTCTGACCAAGAAGGAGTAGAGGAGGAAAATTACTTCACGTGATCTAAACTGTATGCTTCTCTTAATACATCCCAGAACTGTGTTTGCCTTTTTGCTGCTGCATCACACTGTTGACTCGTGTGAAGATTTGATCTATTAGTCTACCCAAGTCTTTTTCACACATGATGTTTCTTAGTTTTATTCCTCTTATTCTGTAGATGTAATTTTAGTTTCTCTGGCCCAGATGTAGAATCTTGCATTTCTCCCTGTTATGAATCCACCTAACCGTAGCCTTGTCAATCCCATACTTGGCCATTTTTTCAATAAGGATAGAATAGGATACTTTATCAAATGCTTTGCTGAAGTCAATATGACGCGCCCCCTGGGACATATTCCGTTTTGAGGGGAATACCCGGCACCGGATCAGATGGGGGGGGTTGTAGTCTCCGAGCGGCTGTGACCCGGTCCCGTGCCCAGGGCGTCAAGCTCAGGGTTATGTGGCAGTCTTTACTGATGTTATTAAAGTTCGTTGTGTCGACTACGCCACCCGTTGTGATGCGGTCACTGTGGCCGCCGCTGCTGCAGGGTCCGCTGAGGCTGATGGTGAATGCGCAGCTTGGTGGGATAACCCCCAACGGGAGGGGTATAGCCTCAGAGGGGACAGGCGCAGAGGATGGGGGTTGTGGTGGTGCGGTGCAGCCGGTAATGATGACAGACTCGGGTAGTGCAGTTAAGGGTCTTTACTTACTGCAGATGTTCCTGGTCACTCTAGCTCCAAGTGACCTCCCGAGCCGTGCTGCGTCCACCAGGTCCTGGATCCGGCCAACCCCCAAACAAGTCCGGAGCGTGGCCCTGAGCTCTCCCTCTGTCCTTCCTTCAGCCGTCCCCACCAGTGATTCACCTAAATCCAGCTCCCTCGGGCCTTCTGTTGGGCAACCTTTGGCCTCAGGTTCCCTGACCCTCCATGTGGTGTGCCTTCAGGGTGAATGTAGTGGGTGACCGTGACAGACTCTGCCCACGGTCTCCGGTCTCTGGCTGGGGAATGTCTTTACCCCCACCAGCTTGGGTTCCGGTACCCTTCTGCTGACTCCTCACCCGGTGTTCTTATTTGGGTTCTTGGGTCCCTTCTTTGTCCCCCTCTGGGTCTCCTTCTTTACTCCACTCTCTCTCCAGGGCTGTTGTTTCTTTCTGCAGGCTTGTCCTCTGCATCTGACTTACTCTCTGCGTCTGACCCTGATCCTAGTTGGTGCCCTCCTTATATATCCCTCTATGTGTGAGCTCAGGTGACCAGCACCCAATGAGCTCCTACCACTACCCAGACTGCTCCCCCTATCTGCCCCTACACTACATGGGATGTTCCTCCCCCCTCCCACTCCAGCCAGGAACAGGCTCGGTCGCACCTGCACATTTCTAAGTGGGAGTGCCGTCGGCCTGCTCCTCTGGAATGGGATGTATGTAGTGCATGCAGTCTATCTGAGCTCAGTTCCACACTCCATCCTTACCCGGGAGTGGAATATCACACCTCTGGGTTGAGGTGCAATACCCCTGTAGCAGCCGAATCCTCAGGGTGCTACATTCCCCCCTGGTAAATCACAGCACGTCCTCGGGCTGCAAAGACAAAAACACCAAACATACAAATTTTTATAAACATATAAAACATATAAAATATTATATATATATAAACTTTTTCATATAAACATCATCATAACATTCTCGTCGTCTCTTTCTTTCTTCCTCCTCTGGTCACCGTGCAACTCGTGACCAGGTAAAGTGCGACAGTCTTTTGAAAAACAGTTTCTCATATAAAACCGGTAGGGGGCGCCTTAGGAAGCGCAACTATGTACAGGGAAGTTTTGGCCGTTCTCAGTCCCCGGCCAGGTAAGGGAAAGGGATGGCTGCTCACAGTCCTCAGCCTGGTTTGGGTAAGGGACACACGGGTTAAACTGTTCACTGGTCCCAACGGGGACTAAACGTTAAAGCAGCCACGGTTTCTTGTGTACCCCGACGGGTAACTATATACAGTTTTTCTTTACTACTGTTCTTAATCGTAGTACCTCCTAGCCTTGAACCCGTCCGGGTCTTCTGGCTCTTCCTCCCTACACCGCAACTCCTCCTCTGTCAGGCGATGCACGTGGAGGGCGTAAGGTCCCTTGGCACACTTGTGCCGGGTGAACGTTACCTCGTCACCGACGTAGAGGTCACGGCCTTTGTGACCCTCTGGAAGGTGGGACTCGACATCCCGTCGGGTAACGAAGACGTCACCCATGGTGTTCTGGTCCTTTATGAAGCCCCACCCATGCTGCGCATTAAACTTTATTACCGTCCCGATGGTACGGGGACGATCTGCTGCACGGGGGTCCCTTCTGGTCCGACTCTTTTGCTCCGCGCTGCGGGTCCGGGCCCATTGCTCTCTGGCCCGCCTCTCCTCCCGCTCTCTCTTGAACTCTGCCAGCTGTTGACGGCAACACTCGGTACGCTCTGCTGCAGCTGCCCGAGTCTCTCCGGTGAACCCCATCAAATCTTCTCCCATGGGGTCCCACACGAACTGGGCTTCCTCGAGTGGAGGCGAGACCCGAGTCACGGGCTTTGGAGCCGGGATCAGGGGCTCACACAAGGGCCCTAGTCTTTGCTGCCGCTCTAGCTCAGGGTACCCTTCGGGCCAGATGAAGGGCCGCCCGTCCGGCCATGTGAGCTGGCCGAAGAGGTCCTCCCCCAGGTGTGGCACCCTTGGTATTACGGGCGCGGGCGCGGTGGTGATGGCGCCCGGGTTGCCCAGGCCTTGCGGCCAGGCCTGGGGCACCTGGAAGGTGAAGGGCACCGTTAGGACGGCGGCGCCCTGGGTTACCTGGCCTTGCGACCAGGCCGGAGGCTCCGCGGAGGTAGATGGCTCTGCTTTGGATGCGGCGCCCGGAAACGCTAGGCCCTGTGACCAGGCCGGAGGCTCTTCTTCCTGCGCCACGCTCCGGGTCACGACGCGTGACGTCACTGGGGTCGCGACGGCGGCTTCCGGTCGGGGCCTAGTCGGTGGCGGTGTCATGGCGGTCTCGGGTACGGCAGGGGGACTTTCGGGCTCTGCGACGGGGAGCTGGGGCAGGTGGGTGGTCTTCCGGTATGGGGTATAGGCATCCCCCTTACCTGCTGCCATACGTCTCGCTCCCTCTTCTGCGCCGTCTCCTGCCTTGGGTCCTCCCGCGTCATCCGCAGAGGTAGTCGGTGTCTTCTTCCAAGGGAGCGGGTTCCGTGGGCGGATTCCAGCTTGCTGGGCCATCTCCCGGCCCCACTCCGCCAGGATCTCCCTCTGCACTCGGGCCATCCTTCCCGCGAGGCCCTCCAGGGCACTCCGCGCGCACTCCCGATCTCGGGGAAGCTGCGCCAGGATCTCCGCTAAGCCTAGCGGGGTTGTTGACTCTAGCAGGCTCCTGACCATCGGGTCGGTGCTGCTCTGCTCTTCTTCCGGCAGGCTCCTGGCCAGCGGGCCGGTGCTGCTCTGCTCTCCTCCTTCTTCCTTCTGCAGGCTCCTGGCCAGCGGGCCGGTGCTGCTCTGCTGCCGCTCCATTCCCGGGTCTACTCTTTCTCTCCTCGACTCCGGGTGCTCTTGCTCTGGACACCTTGCCTCCGGGTGCGCTCGTTCTAGACTGCTCCAAGCGACACCCATCTTTGCTCTTTTCTTTCGTCTCCTCCTACTTCGAGGGCGGTCCCGGGGCAACTCGGTGACTGTCAGCTCCAGGGGGAGTTCTTTCACGCTGACAGACACCTCCAGCATCACAGTCTCTGTTGGTGGGGGCGGTTTCCACTTTTGGCGCCATTTTCTGTCCCGGCCCACGATGGGATGTGGCCTCTCGCCCTCCTTTGGCACGCCCATAATGGCGTCCGCTGCTCTTCCAAGGCGGGAAATCTGCGGTTTTGGCGGGAATCGCTTCCCAGTGGCGGGAAACTCGGCAGATGGCGGGAACAAGCTGGAAATGGCGGACAATCGGCGGGAAACGACTGGTGATGGAGTCCGATGGCGTGGACCCTCCGGAACCGGCAGGAGTCTTCTTTCTGAGGTAAACTTGCACTTTTCTTCAGGCACGCAGTACCCGGGTGTTGCGGGCACGTAATCCTGCCGACTACGCCAAAGTTGACGCGCCCCCTGGGACATATTCCGTTTTGAGGGGAATACCCGGCACCGGATCAGATGGGGGGGGTTGTAGTCTCCGAGCGGCTGTGACCCGGTCCCGTGCCCAGGGCGTCAAGCTCAGGGTTATGTGGCAGTCTTTACTGATGTTATTAAAGTTCGTTGTGTCGACTACGCCACCCGTTGTGATGCGGTCACTGTGGCCGCCGCTGCTGCAGGGTCCGCTGAGGCTGATGGTGAATGCGCAGCTTGGTGGGATAACCCCCAACGGGAGGGGTATAGCCTCAGAGGGGACAGGCGCAGAGGATGGGGGTTGTGGTGGTGCGGTGCAGCCGGTAATGATGACAGACTCGGGTAGTGCAGTTAAGGGTCTTTACTTACTGCAGATGTTCCTGGTCACTCTAGCTCCAAGTGACCTCCCGAGCCGTGCTGCGTCCACCAGGTCCTGGATCCGGCCAACCCCCAAACAAGTCCGGAGCGTGGCCCTGAGCTCTCCCTCTGTCCTTCCTTCAGCCGTCCCCACCAGTGATTCACCTAAATCCAGCTCCCTCGGGCCTTCTGTTGGGCAACCTTTGGCCTCAGGTTCCCTGACCCTCCATGTGGTGTGCCTTCAGGGTGAATGTAGTGGGTGACCGTGACAGACTCTGCCCACGGTCTCCGGTCTCTGGCTGGGGAATGTCTTTACCCCCACCAGCTTGGGTTCCGGTACCCTTCTGCTGACTCCTCACCCGGTGTTCTTATTTGGGTTCTTGGGTCCCTTCTTTGTCCCCCTCTGGGTCTCCTTCTTTACTCCACTCTCTCTCCAGGGCTGTTGTTTCTTTCTGCAGGCTTGTCCTCTGCATCTGACTTACTCTCTGCGTCTGACCCTGATCCTAGTTGGTGCCCTCCTTATATATCCCTCTATGTGTGAGCTCAGGTGACCAGCACCCAATGAGCTCCTACCACTACCCAGACTGCTCCCCCTATCTGCCCCTACACTACATGGGATGTTCCTCCCCCCTCCCACTCCAGCCAGGAACAGGCTCGGTCGCACCTGCACATTTCTAAGTGGGAGTGCCGTCGGCCTGCTCCTCTGGAATGGGATGTATGTAGTGCATGCAGTCTATCTGAGCTCAGTTCCACACTCCATCCTTACCCGGGAGTGGAATATCACACCTCTGGGTTGAGGTGCAATACCCCTGTAGCAGCCGAATCCTCAGGGTGCTACAAATATATACCATTTCTACCACATTTCCCTGATCCACTCAGTCAGTAATTCCATCGTAGAAAGAAATTAGATTAGTCTGGCATAGCTTGCTGAAAACCCGTGCTGGCTCTGGTTAATTACTGTATTATTATCCAAGTACTTACATATATGATGTTTAATAATTTGTTCAAAGATCTTTCCTGATATAAAAGTAAGGCTCACTGGCCTGAAATTTCCTGGCTCCATCATCTTTTCATTTTTCCGTTCTCCAATCTACTGGGACTTCTCTTGCTCCCAAGGATTTTTCAAAGATTATGGCTAGCGATTCTGCCATTTCCTCTGCTATCTCTTTCAGTACCTTAGGATGTTATTCATCTGGACCAGAAGATTTAAATTCATTTAAATTAGCTAAGTGTTCCCTCGCCAGCTCTCTGTTTATAGATAGTGTGGATTATTTTATTCCTTTGATAGCACTGTGAAGATCAGTTGATGTTATATTTGCTTTCCTAGAGAACACAGATGCAAAATAGAAATGTAAAAGTTCGGCCTTCTCAACATAATTTTTGACCACTTCACCCTTTCTTTTCATCCTGTAAAAATCCTATAGCATCTTTGACTTTTCTTTTGCTTTTGACATACCCCCAAAATCCTTTTTTATTGCTTTTGGTCTCCCTTGCAATCCTCACTTCATCAGCGAGAGAAGATAAGAATTTTCTGGACTTGCTAAATTTGCCTGAGAGAGATTCCAACAAATATCTGGAAAGTTAAAATCTCCCAAGATCATTATGTCATACTGTTTTGAGAACAAAGATATCTGATGTAAAAAGAGTTTATCTCCAGTCTGTCCAGGTGGCCTATAGTAAACACTTACAATAGTGTCCTTTCTGTTCTTCTCTCCTAGTATTCTTACCCAAACAGTTTCTACAGAGTTACCATTCTCTGAAGCTTGGATCTCTGTGGAGATATATTCTTCCCTAACAAACAATGCAACACCTCCTCCCCTCTTTTTAAGCCTGTCTTTTATAAATAAGTTGTAGCCTTTAAGGTTTGTATTCCAAACGTGTATCATCCCACCAAGTTCCAGTGATGCCTATGACATCATATCTCTCTTCTTTTGTTAGCAGCTCAATTTCTCCTTGTTTGTTTCCCATGCTCTGTGCATTTGTATAGACACATTTTAGTTTGTTGTCAGTTTCTCTTGCTCCTCTATTTACATTCAGAATTTGTTGTCATTGCTCTTTGTTTCCACTTCTAATTCAGGGTTTCCAAAAGAATTCATTAGCTGCATAATTTTTCCTGGCCATATATTTCCCATCCCATATTGCTCTAGTTTAATCCCTTAAGGACCCTGTGATTTTCCGTTTTTGCATTTTCCTTTTTTTGCTCACCTTGTTCCCAGAGCCATAGCTGTTAGAACTCTCCTGTTAGTTTTTTTCTATTTTGGTCACGTGACCTGCTGCCTATTTATTCCAGCTCCGCCCTTCTGGCTTTGCTGGACTTCAGTGTTATTTGACTCTCTATCTAGCCAGGTGCTTTTGTACCTATCTCTTTAGTTCGTTTGGTCCTTTGGACCTCTAAGTACTTTTTGTCTGTTTGTCTTTTTGCTCTGCTACAACATCTGCTAGGAGGTGTCCAATTTTGTCCCAGTCCTTAGTTCTTTTAGGGACCCCTCCCTTTATTCTATAGGTCTGCGTTCAGACTAGCTGAGGACGAAGGCGGGTCTGTTCACAAGGAACAGGTCGCCCGCTGCAACTTAGGGAATCAGCTCAGTCTTATTGTAGGGACAGATTCCCTTTCTTTCCTTAGTTCTTGTAGCAGATCATAACAGTAAGTCCAGCCCAAACTAAACTTGGAAAGAAATCCTGGGATCAGTATGGTGTCTGTTCAAGAGTTGGCTCAACGCCTGCAGGGATTGTCTCTAGAGGTGGCCGATCTCCAGCAACACGTGAGTAGCTGTCCTGGAGCGCATTTTGTGGAACCAAAGGTAGGACTGCCTGATATTTTTGATGGTAAACAACAAGATTTTTTTTCCTTTTAAAATGCTTGTTTATTATATTTTCGTTTGAGACCCAGGTCCTCTGGGAATGAATCACAGTGCATTGGGTTTATCATGTCACTTTTGCGCAAGGAACCACAGGGGTGGGCCTTTTCTCTCCAACCTAATGATCCATGTTTTAGATCAGTGGAGGATTTTTTTTCTGCTATGGGGTTATTGTATATCGATCCTGATCAAGACTCATCTGCTGAGACAGAGCTGAGACGTTTGAAGCAGGGGTCAGGTGATGTTGAAAATTATTGTACACACTTCAGAAGGTGGTCTTCAGAAGTGAAATGGAATGATTCGGCGTCAAAATGTTCGTTTCTTGCCATTCTAAGTGAAAGGGTTAAAGATCTGCTGATTGCATTTCCGGCACCTGTGACATTGCAAGAGGCCATGCAATTAGCTATACGTGTGGACAAGAGACTGCGTGCCAGGGTTAATGGTGAGAAAATTCCTGCAATGGCAGCTCCTAGTCCTCAGAGGGTCTGCTCGGACGGCGGAGAACCGATGGAGGTTGGGGCGATGTCGCTCCGCTCTCAGGAAAGAGACCGCAGGTTTTCCAAGGAATTGTGTTTTTACTGTGGTAAATCTGACCATTTAATTAAGAACTGTGAGCTTCGTTTAAGCAAAGAAAAACAAAAGGTCAGTTACGCCCGTATTGCTTGTTTGAATTCTAAGGGAGTATTTCTTTCAGGGACTACCTTATTGCAGGAAGATTTGATTGGATTTCAGGTATTTGTGGATTGTGGTTCAACACTTAATGTGATTGATAAGGGGTTTTTGGAAAAACTTAAATTGGAAATCCAAACCTTTGTCATCACCTATTTCTGTGATTGCTATTGACAACACTCCTTTGAAATGTATTACTCACAAGGTTGCTGTATTTCCCCTCACTATCAATGGTATTCACCAGGAAAATTTGGATTTGGTGGTATTAAATAATTTACCTTCTCCAGTAGTTTTAGGTTTGCCTTGGTTAAAACTGCACAATCCTTTACTGGACTGGTCTACTAATGAGATTAAGTCATGGAGTCCTAAGTGATATGATAAGTGTTGTAACGGTCGCATTGTGGCTGTGGAAAAAGGGGAATTACCTGTACCTATTCAGGATTTTTGGAAGGTTTTTTCAGAGGAGGAGTCACAAGTTTTACCTCCTCATAGGGATTATGATTGCGCCATTGAGTTTGTTCCGGGAGCTACTCTTCCCAAGAGTCGCTTATTTAATCTGACTATCCCTGAGAGAAAGGCCTTGGAGGAATACATACAGACGAGCTTGGCTGCTGGTCACATTAGACCTTCTAAGTCACCTGTGGCTGTTGGATTTTTTTTTGTAAAAAAAAAGGACGGCGGTTTACGTCCATGTCTGGACTTTCGCGAAATTAATAAAATTACCGTATGCAATTCCTACCCATTGCCGTTAATTCCTGACTTGTTTAACCAGCTAGTGGGGGCCAAGTGGTTCTCTAAAATTGATCTCCGAGGGGCATATAATTTGTTACGAATAAAGGAGGGTGATGAATGGAAAACTGCTTTTAACACTCCGGTAGGTCATTTTGAGAATCTGGTGATGCCTTTTGGACTTACCAATGCACCCGCGTTTTTTCAGAACCTTATTAATGACATCCTGAGACCTTTGATTGGTAAGAATGTGGTTGTGTATTTGGATGACATTTTGATTTATTCGCCAGATCTGGAGTCTCATTGGCAGAGCGTACGTGAGGTATTACAGTTATTAAGTGACAATTCACTTTTTGCTAAGCTGGAGAAATGTGAGTTCGCTGTGCAGATAATTCGTTTTTTGGGCTACATTATCTCCAGCGAGGGCTTTGAGATGGACCCGGTGAAGGTTCAGGCTGTGCAGGAATGGCCTAGGCCTATTGGTTTGAAATCGATACAGAGATTTTTGGGTTTCGTCAATTATTACAGAAAATTCATTAAGAATTTTTCTATAATTGTTAAGCCGCTGACCGATCTCACCAGGAAAGGTGCGAATACTGTCCAGTGGACTACTGAGGCCATTGAAGCTTTTGTGTATCTCAAGGAGAGGTTCAGTTCTGCCCCTATCCTTATGCAGCCTGATGAGACCAAGCCTTTTTTGGTCGAGGTTGATGCTTCTTCGGTGGGGATCGGTGCGGTTTTGTCTCAGGAGAACAAGGATGGAGTACATCCCTGTGCTTTTTTTTCGAAAAAATTTTCAGAAACCGAACTTAATTACGATGTTGGTAATCGGGAATTGCTGGCTATTAAACTCGCGTTTGAACATTGGAAGGTGCTAAATTTCCGGTTCAGATTTTCACTGATCATAAAAATTTGATTTATCTGGATGCTGCCAAGCGCTTGAATGCCTAGGTGGGCACTTTTTTTTTCTCGGTTTAATTTTTCTGTTACTTACATCCCTGGTACCTTGAATGTTAAAGCCGATGCTTTATCTCCCAGTTTTTCTCCCATGGTTGGTACCGAGGAGGAGGAGAGCATTTTACAGGAAGGAGTTGTGGTAGCAGCATTGGACTCCGTTTTGGAAGATGGGATTCTGAAAGCCCAGGAGGATGCCCCATCTAACACTCCCCATGGGAGGTTGTTTGTGCCTAGAACCTTTAGGAAAGATTTGTTTGTGGAATATCATGAGTCTCAGTTGGCAGGTCATCCAGGAATTTCTGAGACTAAGAGACATATAAGTCACAGTTTTTGGTGGCCTGGGTGGCAGAAGGAAGTCATCAAGTGGGTGCGTCAATGTACGGTATGTGCTAGGTCAAAGGCTTCGCATACCCCTGTTGCGGGGTTGCTTTGCCCTCTGGAGGTTCTTAGTGCACCTTGGACGCATCTGGCAATGGATTTTATTACTGACCTTCCTGTGTCCGAGGGTTTCACTGTCATCTGGGTGGTCGTGGACCATTTTAGCAAGATGTGTCATTTGGTTCCTTTCATTAAACTACCCTGCGCTAAGACACTCGCTAAGGCGTTTGTTAAGGAAATTGTCAGACTCCATGGCGTTCCCACTGACATTGTTTCGGATAGGGGACCTCAGTTTGTGGCTCGCTTTTGGCGTGCTTTTTGTGACAGGTTGGGAGTCCATTTGTCATTTTCATCTGGATATCATCCTGAGTCTAATGGACAGACAGAAAGAAAGAACCAGGATGTTGAACAGTTTTTGCGCTGTTTTGTGGCAGACAATCAAGAGGGGTGGTCTGAGTTTCAGCCACTTGCTGAATTTGCTCTTAACAACCATACATCCTCTTCTGCTGGGTGTTCTCCTTTTTTTTGTTGTACTGGGAGACATCCGTCGTTTGGTTCGTTCTCCAAATTGGTGTCATAGAAGAGGGGGTACTGTTAGAACTCTCCTGTTAGTTTTTTTCTATTTTGGTCACGTGACCTGCTGCCTATTTATTCCAACTCCGCCCTTCTGGCTTTGCTGGACTTCAGTGTTATTTGACTCTCTATCTAGCCAGGTGCTTTTGTACCTATCTCTCTAGTTCGTTTGGTCCTTTGGACCTCTAAGTACTTTTTGTCTGTTTGTCTTTCTGCTCCGCTACAACATCTGCTAGGAGGTGTCCAATTTTGTCCCAGTCCTTAGTTCTTTTAGGGACCCCTCCCTTTATTCTATAGGTCTGTGTTCAGACTAGCTGAGGACGAAGGCAGGTCTGTTCACAAGGAACAGGTCGCCCGCTGCAACGTAGGGAATCAGCTCAGTCTTATTGTAGGGACAGATTCCCTTTCTTTCCTTAGTTCTTGTAGCAGATCATAACAATAGCGTTTTTATTTTTTGGTCAATATGGCCGTGTGAGGGCTTATTTTTTGTGGGACGAGTTGTACTTTTGAACGACATTACTGGTTTTACCATATCGTGTATGAGAAAACGGGAAAAAAATTCCAAGTGCAGTGAAATTGCAAAAAAAGTGCAATACCACAGATTTTTTAAAAAAAAAATGTTATCACCTTCACTGAATCTTAAAACTGACCTGCCATTCTTATTCTCCATGTCATTATGAGTTCGTAGATACCAAACATGTCCAGGTTATTTTTTATTTAAGTGGTGAAAAAAATATCCAAAGTTTGCTTAAAAAAATGGCGCCATTTTCCAAGACCCGTAGCGCCTCCATTTTTCGGGATCTGGGGCCGGGTTAGGGCTTATTTTTTGTGCACCGAGCTGAAGTTTTTATTGATATCATTGATATATTGATATATGTTTTGATCGCCCGTTATTGCATTTTATTGCAATGTTGCGGCGACCAAAAAACGTCATTCTGGCGTTTAGAATTATTTTCTCGTTACGCCGTTTATTGATCAGATTAATTCTTTTTTTATATTGATAGATCGGGCGATTCTGAACGGGGTGATACCTAATATGTGTATGTGTTTTTTTTTTATTATTTTATTTTGAATGGGATGAAAGGGGGGTGATTTAAACTTTTATATTTTTTTAATTTTGTTAATATTTTTAAAAACATTTTTTTTACACTTTTTGCTTGCTTCTATAGTCTCCATAGGAGACTTGAAGCAGCAACTGTCCGATCGCCTCTGCTACATTGAGGTGATGAACAGATCACCTCTATGTAGCAGAAATGCTCCTGTGCTATGAGCGCCGACGTATGAAAAAACGACCTGCGCTCCCAGCTCCTTCACTTTCTGATCTAGGTCTTAAGGCCCCGTCACACTTAGCGACGCTGCAACGATCCCGACAATGATACGACCTGTCAGGGATCGTTGCTGCGCCGCTATGTGGTCGCTGGTGAGCTGTCAAACAGGCAGGCTCACCAACGATCAGGGGAGCAGCGACATCGTGGAAAGAATCTTTCCACGATGTCCTGCTCCTGGTTACGAGCCTGCTGAAGCAGGAGCAGGCTGGTAACTATGGTAAACATCGGGTTACTAGGGGCACACGCGCTCCTAGTAACCCGTTGTTTATCATGGTTACCACTCTGCTACGGTGAGCGGGAGGTTACCGCTCACTTTAGCAGGCTCGTAACCATGATAAACAACGGGTTACTAGGTGCGCGTGTGCCCCTAGTAACCCGATGTTTACCATAGTTACCAGCCTGATCGCTGCTCCCGCTGGTCACACACAGCGATGTGTGCTGACCAGCGGGAGAGCAACGACCAAAAAATGGTCCAGGACACTTTGCAGCGATCAGCGACCTCACAGCAGGGGCCTGATCGCTGCAAAGTGTCACACATAGCGACATCGCTGGTGAGGTCGCTGTTGCGTCACCAAAACCGTGACACAGCAGCGATCTCGCTAGCGATCTGGCTATGTGAGACGGGGCTTTAGAAGTCTGTGCATATGGTTTCCGGGTCCTTTTTTGCTGTGTCATTTTTTACTACATGTATTAGTAGGCTTGGGTAGTCGTCTGTTACCAACACAATTCCACAAATGGAATCCTGAAAAATATTATCGGTAGTTAAACTCATATACCATATACACTTGTTCTCTTCTCAAAATAGGACACTAGTCCCCCAAGAAAAGACCTGAAGCGAGTATTTCAACCATAAAATCCATATTTATTGACACATTTTAAAAATGCAGTGAAATAAAACAAATCACAGTGCTTCAAAAATGCAAATGGGCAGACATTGGTATTAAATCCTACTGATACTCAAGGTATACTGTGTTCCGGTTAATGGCATGAGGCTCACAATCGTTGCCTATTGCTATCCCCTCATAGTGAAATGTGTAATGATAATCAATATTACTTATAGCATATTTCTGTCCCCACATATTATAATAAATTGTGCAGTGATAATCACTATTGATATAACAAAGATGCTATTAATTACACACATGGAGGGGCTATTGTGGTTAAGGTTATGAACCCATGGGGAAGTGTCCCGAAAGAATAAAGCATGGAAACCAACTATCCGCAACCAAGCAGCATAAAATGGAGCCAAAAGTAAGAAGGAACCGAATAAAGTACCTGAGTCAGAGTAATAATGCTGTCGCCCATCCGTAACCCCGACGTACGTTTCAAATATTCTTCTTCAGGGAGTTGAGGTTTATCGGTCGCGTGGTGGTATATATATGTAGGCCAATCTCAGGTAAATGTGTGCGTTGCTGTTTCCGGTCCTCTTTGACCTCAAATGACGCATGCGCATAAGTGACAACCTCCTTAATGGAACTTCCGTTATCGG
Organism: Phyllobates terribilis; assembly: GCF_046119375.1. Taxonomy (NCBI): domain Eukaryota; kingdom Metazoa; phylum Chordata; class Amphibia; order Anura; family Dendrobatidae; genus Phyllobates; species Phyllobates terribilis. The sequence goes on from NW_027362825.1 coordinate 6,300,517, forward strand.
CCGGTGAGACGCAAGCTGAAGGTTGCCACGCAACACTTACACGCTCGCGGGCACGGAGGCCGGGTCAGGAAGAAACCAGGAAGTGGCCCTCATGCGCATGCGTACCGGTCCAGAACAGGGTAGGTGTATACGGAGTTCTCAATGGGGTGCTTTGGGCAATTAAATAAGTAAAGCCTGAACAAATAGGAGGTGCGAACATGGTGTGTGTGGTGTGTTGGAAAGGATAATATCGAGACAAAACTGAAATTGTGAGATGTGAGTAATGTATAACGTGACAAGTATAATACGAGTCTGAGATAAAAAGAAGAAGTGTGTGAGTTTGGAAATGGGGATTTTCTCTATGGTGTTGTGTGAAAGGTATGTTGTGTGCAAGTGAAAAGGATTAATAATGTGAGTGTGAGGTGTGTATGCACGACAGATGTGGTCCAAATGAGATAGTGAGATGAAAGAGGAGTGTATAAGTATGAGAATAAGGAAAGTGTTGTGTGAAAGGTGCATTGTGTGCAAGTGGAAAAAGTTGAAAATGTGAGTGATGTGATATGTGGAATATGGGTAAAGAGTGTTGGGAACAGGATATATAAGAAGGTTGAATTGATATGAGTGATGCTTGATGCATGTGTGCTGGATAAATATGTGATATGACTCACGATATCCGTGGTACCAGATTATATATTAAACAGTGAAATAAAATCCTAGTGTCACGTGATTTCGTACCACTAATAAATGTGTAATAAGCACATATATATATTGGACTCACAATATTATGATAAAAATTACATATACAGAATTAGATATTAGATATGAAGTACAAATGAAATTTTCATGATAAAAAATTTTAAATATTAAATATCAAAATATTAAATATTAGATATTGAAATCCAGTCCAAACATCATCGACTTGAATATTGTACCAATAATGGATGCTTGTCAGCTCAGAACTACCATACACCGTCATAGATGTTCCTGAAGGTTGATTTGGATGGAGCTTCATGAATATCAACAGCGTCACAGTCTGTGATGGGTTCCCACCAATCGTATGTGATCAAATATATGTACATCTGTGTGAAACAAACTGAAGTTAAAAACACATAAAAACAGAAAACGACAATAAAAACATAACTCAGAACGGTGAATTGTAGAAATCAATACCAAGCTTCACAGAAAAGAACTAAATCCAAAGTTCTCGTTTAGTCCGTATGGGGAAATAGTATTGAGGCGATATATCCACCTGCTTTCTACCTGTGCCAAAGTCCTGAATAAGTCACCTCCTCTGATACCTAACGATACTCTGTCAATAGCTTTCATCTTAAGCCCTGTTGTATCAGAGTCGTGAAATGCTTTGAAATGCCGCGGAAGGGTTTTAAGATGTTCAATGTCTACGGCATTTTTGGACTTTTCGATATCTCGTACATGTTCTCGCACTCTAACTCGAAACTCTCTAGTGGTCATGCCCACGTAAATCTTATTACATGGGCATTCCGCTATGTATATCACTCCTCTAGTGGAACATGTAAGGAATTGTCTAATTAGAAATTCACGATCTCTTGCTGCATTGTGAAACACCTTACTTCTAACCGTGTTGGTGCAGGCCTTGCACTGTCCACACGGACAAAAACCCTTTATTTGATCCCTAAAGGATGCTGTTTTGTTTATTGTTGGTTTGTATTGGCTCCTCACCAGGAAATCTTTCAAGTTCTTAGATCTTTTTGCTGTGATACATGGTTTTGATGGTAAAATTTTACCAAGGATAAGATCCGTGTGGAGAATATTCCAATGCTTATGAATAATTTGCTGGAATTTATTCCATTGGCTATTATATGGGGTGATTAATCTGATCTGATTATTCCCCTGATTATATTCAGATTTCTTGTTGGGATAAAGTGTCTGATCTCTATTCAGAGCTTTGGCTCTCTTGTAACCCCGTCTAATCTGCCTATGTCCATAACCGCGTTCTCTAAAACGGCTATATAGGTCAGTGGCCTGCCTTTCAAAGGCTTCTTCGGTTGAGCATATCCTCCTTGCTCTTAGATATTGGCCAGTGGGTATACCCCGTATAGTGGAAGGTAGATGCGATGAATCGGCTCTCAAAATGGAATTCGTAGCCGTCGGTTTACGGAATATATCAGTTTTGATCATTCCGTCCGGTGTGATCTCAATATCAATGTCAAGAAAATTGACTCTGCGCCCATGTTGGTAGGTCAATTTGATATTTAAATTGTTATTGTTGACATTGTGCATAAATTCATGAAGCTCCAATTCCGAACCCTCCCATACAAAAAGGATGTCATCAATATATCTTATCCAATTGTGGGCTTTCTCAATACCCTCAATTGGAGAGCATTGGAAGATGTCCCTCTCCCATGCTCCCAGAAATAAGTTCGCATACGATGGGGCACAAGCTGCACCCATGGCAGTTCCCTGCATTTGTAAAAACACCTGATCCTTAAAAAGGAAGCAATTGTGAGATAGGACAAATTCCAAAAGTAACACCAGTAATTCAGTGAGGTCATGATCAAGATTACTGTTCTTGAGGAACCACTCTACGGCCCTCAAACCATGTCTATGCGCAATGGAAGTGTAAAGTGCCTCGACGTCTGCGGTAACCAAAATCATGTTGGAATCAAGATGCAATTGATCTAAGCATCTCAATGCTGCCGCAGTGTCTTGAATATGTGAGGGGAGCGTGGCTACAATAGGTTTTAAGTAGTAATCGATTAATAGACAAATAGTTTCACATAGCCCTCCATTTCCTGAAATGATAGGTCTACCGGGGGGGTCCAGCGGATTTTTGTGAATTTTAGGAATGAGGTATAGGGTTGGCATGCGTGGCTTAAGTTTTATAATATGATCCAAAAATTTTTTAGGTATTGTTCCCTTTTCATGCGCAACTTGCAAAATATCAATGAGCTCCGATTGAAAGCTCAAGGTCGGATTATTAGTAAGTTTTTTATAACATTTTTGATCGGATAAAAGTTTGAATGCCTGTATTTCATATAACGTATTGGGCCAGATAACCAAATTGCCCCCCTTGTCTGCCATTTTTAGGACACAATCGTCCCATTTAGAGATTTCTTCAATTATTTTCTTAAATTGATTCTTGCCATAGTGTCTGTGAGTGTCCAATTTCAATTGTTCAATATCTTTAGTCACCATTTTCACAAAAACATCAACAGCCGGACAGGTGTTGATATTCGGAAATTTTTTTGATTTATCAATCAATTGCATTGGAAATGTACTCACCACTGTGGTAGGTTCATCTTCAGCCAAGGATTCAAGAATAGCCAAAGCGGCTTTTTCTTCATCTGAGTCTAGAGTAAGACCCAGATTAGATTTTTCATGGAACCTTTTAAGTATTAATTTTCTGGCAAAAAGATGAACGTCTTTCACTGCCGTGAAGGAATCTATGGGTTGAGGAGGAGAAAACGTTAAACCTTTCTCCAAAAGATTCATTTGTTGTTCTGTTAGTTCGTGTAAGGATAAGTTGATTACCTTAGGGTTATCAGTACGTTTAGAGCCATGAGTGGAAGTATAATCATGGTGCCTTCTTCCACGCCCTCCATACCTAGTTCTGATATATTGGTTTGGAACAGGTTCATTCTCCAAATCAGAGGTAGTTCCACTGGAGAGGGATGATACTGATAAGACGGACCTAGTGCGCTTTGAGATGGTAGAGTCCTTGTCCTTTTTATATTGCCATCGATATATCTTTTTATTCTCATAATCTCCTACATCCCTTACATATTTTTTCATTTTTGTTTGGCTGATAGACTCCTCCCATTTTTCCACTTCCTTATTCATATCCTGGAAAAATTTTTCAAGTGATTGAGAAGACATCTCTTGAGACATCTGCCTGTGAGTAGTTTCCAATTCTTGATCAATCTCACTCAGTATATTAGCATTTCTCTCATTAATGATATCCATGAATGTTAAAGAGCAGGTAGATGCTGCCACCTCCCATTTTTTGCTTAATTCACCATCATCAAGTCCAAATGTGGGATATAGTTGGATCCTTAAACCCCTTGGAACAATTTTCTGTTGCACATAGTTCTCTAGTGAAGCTTTGGTCCACCAGATTTTAGTCTTTTTATGCAATAAATTCTTATATTTCATACACATTTCTTTATGTTCGTTCTGAGAATTATTAAAACCACCTGAAGCACTTGATTTAAATAAATTGGAAGCTTTATCCTGCCAGGACTGCATCCTGGCTTTGAGGTCCATATTTCAGGAATTAAATCTGTTATAAAGAACAGGACATTAATGTTACCAACACAATTCCACAAATGGAATCCTGAAAAATATTATCGGTAGTTAAACTCATATACCATATACACTTGTTCTCTTCTCAAAATAGGACACTAGTCCCCCAAGAAAAGACCTGAAGCGAGTATTTCAACCATAAAATCCATATTTATTGACACATTTTAAAAATGCAGTGAAATAAAACAAATCACAGTGCTTCAAAAATGCAAATGGGCAGACACTGGTATTAAATCCTACTGATACTCAAGGTATACTGTGTTCCGGTTAATGGCATGAGGCTCACAATCGTTGCCTATTGCTATCCCCTCATAGTGAAATGTGTAATGATAATCAATATTACTTATAGCATATTTCTGTCCCCACATATTATAATAAATTGTGCAGTGATAATCACTATTGATATAACAAAGATGCTATTAATTACACACATGGAGGGGCTATTGTGGTTAAGGTTATGAACCCATGGGGAAGTGTCCCGAAAGAATAAAGCATGGAAACCAACTATCCGCAACCAAGCAGCATAAAATGGAGCCAAAAGTAAGAAGGAACCGAATAAAGTACCTGAGTCAGAGTAATAATGCTGTCGCCCATCCGTAACCCCGACGTACGTTTCAAATATTCTTCTTCAGGGAGTTGAGGTTTATCGGTCGCGTGGTGGTATATATATGTAGGCCAATCTCAGGTAAATGTGTGCGTTGCTGTTTCCGGTCCTCTTTGACCTCAAATGACGCATGCGCATAAGTGACAACCTCCTTAATGGAACTTCCGTTATCGGCCGGTGAGACGCAAGCTGAAGGTTGCCACGCAACACTTACACGCTCGCGGGCACGGAGGCCGGGTCAGGAAGAAACCAGGAAGTGGCCCTCATGCGCATGCGTACCGGTCCAGAACAGGGTAGGTGTATACGGAGTTCTCAATGGGGTGCTTTGGGCAATTAAATAAGTAAAGCCTGAACAAATAGGAGGTGCGAACATGGTGTGTGTGGTGTGTTGGAAAGGATAATATCGAGACAAAACTGAAATTGTGAGATGTGAGTAATGTATAACGTGACAAGTATAATACGAGTCTGAGATAAAAAGAAGAAGTGTGTGAGTTTGGAAATGGGGATTTTCTCTATGGTGTTGTGTGAAAGGTATGTTGTGTGCAAGTGAAAAGGATTAATAATGTGAGTGTGAGGTGTGTATGCACGACAGATGTGGTCCAAATGAGATAGTGAGATGAAAGAGGAGTGTATAAGTATGAGAAAAAGATATATCGATGGCAATATAAAAAGGACAAGGACTCTACCATCTCAAAGCGCACTAGGTCCGTCTTATCAGTATCATCCCTCTCCAGTGGAACTACCTCTGATTTGGAGAATGAACCTGTTCCAAACCAATATATCAGAACTAGGTATGGAGGGCGTGGAAGAAGGCACCATGATTATACTTCCACTCATGGCTCTAAACGTACTGATAACCCTAAGGTAATCAACTTATCCTTACACGAACTAACAGAACAACAAATGAATCTTTTGGAGAAAAGTTTAACGTTTTCTCCTCCTCAACCCATAGATTCCTTCACGGCAGTGAAAGACGTTCATCTTTTTGCCAGAAAATTAATACTTAAAAGGTTCCATGAAAAATCTAATCTGGGTCTTACTCTAGACTCAGATGAAGAAAAAGCCGCTTTGGCTATTCTTGAATCCTTGGCTGAAGATGAACCTACCACAGTGGTGAGTACATTTCCAATGCAATTGATTGATAAATCAAAAAAAATTCCGAATATCAACACCTGTCCGGCTGTTGATGTTTTTGTGAAAATGGTGACTAAAGATATTGAACAATTGAAATTGGACACTCACAGACACTATGGCAAGAATCAATTTAAGAAAATAATTGAAGAAATCTCTAAATGGGACGATTGTGTCCTAAAAATGGCAGACAAGGGGGGCAATTTGGTTATCTGGCCCAATACGTTATATGAAATACAGGCATTCAAACTTTTATCCGATCAAAAATGTTATAAAAAACTTACTAATAATCCGACCTTGAGCTTTCAATCGGAGCTCATTGATATTTTGCAAGTTGCGCATGAAAAGGGAACAATACCTAAAAAATTTTTGGATCATATTATAAAACTTAAGCCACGCATGCCAACCCTATACCTCATTCCTAAAATTCACAAAAATCCGCTGGACCCCCCCGGTAGACCTATCATTTCAGGAAATGGAGGGCTATGTGAAACTATTTGTCTATTAATCGATTACTACTTAAAACCTATTGTAGCCACGCTCCCCTCACATATTCAAGACACTGCGGCAGCATTGAGATGCTTAGATCAATTGCATCTTGATTCCAACATGATTTTGGTTACCGCAGACGTCGAGGCACTTTACACTTCCATTGCGCATAGACATGGTTTGAGGGCCGTAGAGTGGTTCCTCAAGAACAGTAATCTTGATCATGACCTCACTGAATTACTGGTGTTACTTTTGGAATTTGTCCTATCTCACAATTGCTTCCTTTTTAAGGATCAGGTGTTTTTACAAATGCAGGGAACTGCCATGGGTGCAGCTTGTGCCCCATCGTATGCGAACTTATTTCTGGGAGCATGGGAGAGGGACATCTTCCAATGCTCTCCAATTGAGGGTATTGAGAAAGCCCACAATTGGATAAGATATATTGATGACATCCTTTTTGTATGGGAGGGTTCGGAATTGGAGCTTCATGAATTTATGCACAATGTCAACAATAACAATTTAAATATCAAATTGACCTACCAACATGGGCGCAGAGTCAATTTTCTTGACATTGATATTGAGATCACACCGGACGGAATGATCAAAACTGATATATTCCGTAAACCGACGGCTACGAATTCCATTTTGAGAGCCGATTCATCGCATCTACCTTCCACTATACGGGGTATACCCACTGGCCAATATCTAAGAGCAAGGAGGATATGCTCAACCGAAGAAGCCTTTGAAAGGCAGGCCACTGACCTATATAGCCGTTTTAGAGAACGCGGTTATGGACATAGGCAGATTAGACGGGGTTACAAGAGAGCCAAAGCTCTGAATAGAGATCAGACACTTTATCCCAACAAGAAATCTGAATATAATCAGGGGAATAATCAGATCAGATTAATCACCCCATATAATAGCCAATGGAATAAATTCCAGCAAATTATTCATAAGCATTGGAATATTCTCCACACGGATCTTATCCTTGGTAAAATTTTACCATCAAAACCATGTATCACAGCAAAAAGATCTAAGAACTTGAAAGATTTCCTGGTGAGGAGCCAATACAAACCAACAATAAACAAAACAGCATCCTTTAGGGATCAAATAAAGGGTTTTTGTCCGTGTGGACAGTGCAAGGCCTGCACCAACACGGTTAGAAGTAAGGTGTTTCACAATGCAGCAAGAGATCATGAATTTCTAATTAGACAATTCCTTACATGTTCCACTAGAGGAGTGATATACATAGCGGAATGCCCATGTAATAAGATTTACGTGGGCATGACCACTAGAGAGTTTCGAGTTAGAGTGCGAGAACATGTACGAGATATCGAAAAGTCCAAAAATGCCGTAGACATTGAACATCTTAAAACCCTTCCGCGGCATTTCAAAGCATTTCACGACTCTGATACAACAGGGCTTAAGATGAAAGCTATTGACAGAGTATCGTTAGGTATCAGAGGAGGTGACTTATTCAGGACTTTGGCACAGGTAGAAAGCAGGTGGATATATCGCCTCAATACTATTTCCCCATACGGACTAAACGAGAACTTTGGATTTAGTTCTTTTCTGTGAAGCTTGGTATTGATTTCTACAATTCACCGTTCTGAGTTATGTTTTTATTGTCGTTTTCTGTTTTTATGTGTTTTTAACTTCAGTTTGTTTCACACAGATGTACATATATTTGATCACATACGATTGGTGGGAACCCATCACAGACTGTGACGCTGTTGATATTCATGAAGCTCCATCCAAATCAACCTTCAGGAACATCTATGACGGTGTATGGTAGTTCTGAGCTGACAAGCATCCATTATTGGTACAATATTCAAGTCGATGATGTTTGGACTGGATTTCAATATCTAATATTTAATATTTTGATATTTAATATTTAAAAATTTTTATCATGAAAATTTCATTTGTACTTCATATCTAATATCTAATTCTGTATATGTAATTTTTTATCATAATATTGTGAGTCCAATATATATATGTGCTTATTACACATTTATTAGTGGTACGAAATCACGTGACACTAGGATTTTATTTCACTGTTTAATATATAATCTGGTACCACGGATATCGTGAGTCATATCACATATTTATCCAGCACACATGCATCAAGCATCACTCATATCAATTCAACCTTCTTATATATCCTGTTCCCAACACTCTTTACCCATATTCCACATATCACATCACTCACATTTTCAACTTTTTCTACTTGCACACAATGCACCTTTCACACAACACTTTCCTTATTCTCATACTTATACACTCCTCTTTCATCTCACTATCTCCTTTGGACCACATCTGTCGTGCATACACACCTCACACTCACATTATTAATCCTTTTCACTTGCACACAACATACCTTTCACACAACACCATAGAGAAAATCCCCATTTCCAAACTCACACACTTCTTCTTTTTATCTCAGACTCGTATTATACTTGTCACGTTATACATTACTCACATCTCACAATTTCAGTTTTGTCTCGATATTATCCTTTCCAACACACCACACACACCATGTTCGCACCTCCTATTTGTTCAGGCTTTACTTATTTAATTGCCCAAAGCACCCCATTGAGAACTCCGTATACACCTACCCTGTTCTGGACCGGTACGCATGCGCATGAGGGCCACTTCCTGGTTTCTTCCTGACCCGGCCTCCGTGCCCGCGAGCGTGTAAGTGTTGCGTGGCAACCTTCAGCTTGCGTCTCACCGGCCGATAACGGAAGTTCCATTAAGGAGGTTGTCACTTATGCGCATGCGTCATTTGAGGTCAAAGAGGACCGGAAACAGCAACGCACACATTTACCTGAGATTGGCCTACATATATATACCACCACGCGACCGATAAACCTCAACTCCCTGAAGAAGAATATTTGAAACGTACGTCGGGGTTACGGATGGGCGACAGCATTATTACTCTGACTCAGGTACTTTATTCGGTTCCTTCTTACTTTTGGCTCCATTTTATGCTGCTTGGTTGCGGATAGTTGGTTTCCATGCTTTATTCTTTCGGGACACTTCCCCATGGGTTCATAACCTTAACCACAATAGCCCCTCCATGTGTGTAATTAATAGCATCTTTGTTATATCAATAGTGATTATCACTGCACAATTTATTATAATATGTGGGGACAGAAATATGCTATAAGTAATATTGATTATCATTACACATTTCACTATGAGGGGATAGCAATAGGCAACGATTGTGAGCCTCATGCCATTAACCGGAACACAGTATACCTTGAGTATCAGTAGGATTTAATACCAATGTCTGCCCATTCGCATTTTTGAAGCACTGTGATTTGTTTTATTTCACTGCATTTTTAAAATGTGTCAATAAATATGGATTTTATGGTTGAAATACTCGCTTCAGGTCTTTTCTTGGGGGACTAGTGTCCTATTTTGAGAAGAGAACAAGTGTATTGGGTAGTCGTCTGTAGCACTGAAGTCTTGATACCCTAACTTTGATTTGGGCACCTGAAAGACAGTTCTCGTGAGGTGATGACCAGTCAGCAGATAGCTGCTTCTGTTCCTCTCAGTAGGGAATCCCCCACGACCACCACTCTCCTTTTGTTATCCACCATAGTGCTTCTTTTTCTCCCTTCAAGAGGTTTCTGATTGCGTACTGGAGTGATCTTTGTGGGCAAAGCACTTTTTTGATGTAGATCTTCATAGTTGTCCTGCATGAGAGTCTGTTAGTAGTTCTTCAGTGGTATGGGTGCTGACTGCCTCCTCATTCTCCTGCTTCTTTGGGGCACAAACTTCCATTTCTCTTCTTCTGCAGGTACATTAAAAGGTGCTTCTCTTCGAACTTTCTGAATAGTTAATCTACTTTGTCATTAGCTTCTGCAGGAATGCTGAAATGTTTTTTTCTTGCAACATTGAACAATGCCTAGAACAATGATCTTTTATGCAAACCAAAAGATCATTTCACCTGAAGAATGAGCATTTTGTTTGTTCATTGGGTGATTGGTTCATAGCCTGAGCGGGTGTGCGATTATTGTGAAGTGAGTGTTCCTAGGAAATAATCGAGCAGTTTAAATGGACCTTTACAGTCATAAAGGCATAAACACACAAAGTCACATTGCAGCCCCACAGTCAGCACAATGTTCTTGAATGGCCTCATACAAATTGGGATCAAACATTAGAGGTCATTAGGGAGAAGGCAGAATAGTGATCATCATATAAGCAAGTCAATGGTCAATATACACTGTATATGTAGCATCGGCGTCCCTGCCTTCTGCTAGGCAGGGACGCCGTCCCTCTCACCTCCGCGCTCCTCGCGTGGGCCCCTCCAGCGCTCCTGTCTCTGTCGGCGCAGCGGCGTCCCGGCCCCATGTCAGACAGGGACGCCGTCTCTCCCGCCCCCCGGCTCCTGGCGCGGCTTCTCCATGCGCTCCGTTCCCTGCTGTGGCCGGTGCGCGTTCCTCCTCCAGCAGAGTGCTTAGGGCGCGCGCGCGCGTGCACTCCCCCCCCTTGAAGGGACAGCGCGCGTCTTCCTAAAGAGTCCCCGGCCAATGGCCAGAGGACTTCCCACATTTAAGGCACCTCCTCCAAGATGGAGGTGCCCGAGCAAAGTTGTTTGCACTGTGTCTTACCCGTGCTTCAGCCCTCAGGTTCCGTTGCTAGCCTGACTTCTTATCCTGCCTGCCAGCCTGTTATCCGCCTGTTACCTGCTGAGCTTGCCAGACTGCTCACCTGGAGCGCTCACCTGTTACCTGCCTGTTACCTGCCTCGTCTGTCAGACCGCTCACCTGGGAGCGTCCACCAGTTACCTGCCTGTTACCTGCCTCGTCTGTCTGGCCGCTCACCAGGGAGCGTCCACCAGTTACCTGCCTGTTACCTGTCTCGTCTGCCTACCCGCTCACCTGGGAGAGTCCAACAGTTACCTGCCTGTTACCTGCTGTGTCCGTCAGACCGCTCACCTGGGAGCGCTCACCAGTTACCTGTCAGTTACCCGCCTCGTCTGTCTGCCCGCTCACCTGGGAGCACCTGCTTGCTTTCTGCCAGCCTGCCGGGAGACCCTGCCGTCACTTGCTGTGACCACCTTCCTGGTAAACCTAAAGACTGCTACTTGCCCTGCTTTCTCGAACTGTGACCTCCTGTCAGCTACCAGAGACTTCCGCCTGCTTGCCGTGTCCATCCACCATACCGGTCAGTCCCAGCCCTCTGACCCGTGGGAGCCACCTGCTCTCTTACAAGGTCGTCCCCAGAGTAGCACCTGGTCCCTCTGCCCGGATCCTCCCTGGTCACGGTGTCGTTAGCTGCCGTACGACCAGGGTCGGTTCGGGTGGATACTTAGTCACGCCCCTCTGGGTCCCTCCTTGCACCTCGGCACAGAGGTTCCACCACCCGGACCCATAACAGTATATATATATTTTTTTTAATAATTATTATTATTATTATTATTCCAATACCGAAAATAAAAAGAAATGTAGAACTTTGCTGTTTGTAGCTCTTATACAGAAGTATGTGTTTCCATGGTCACAGACTACAAACTTACACTATGTAGTCGGATTCTCTACAGCTAGTAGAAGAATGAACTAACCCATAAGTGCAGGAGGATACAACACAGGTACGCATAGGAGCTTTTTACACAAAATGACAGGAGATTTTTATTAAAAATGATTTGCAATTTTTTTCTTGCCATAACAAATGCTAGTTGTACAAGGTCACACAAAGTTTACCAATGAGTTGTTTTGACCCACTGCATAGATCATCGTATGTGTTTAGTTTCCAGTCAATGTGTGTAAATATTACTCCAACCTAATTATACTCACACAGAAATTAAACTGTAGTTTAATCTAGGAAAACATTTTTTGCATAAAGCGTGATGGAGATTTCGGAACACTAATGGGACAAGTTCCCTCAGAGATCACACAGATTATAAAATCAGTAACCTGAAAGCTTTTGTCTTTGGCTGGAGGCTCAGCTTCTTCATCACATTCATCACTCCCAAAAACACTCTCTATGACTCTACACAAAAGAGGTAATGATTATTTTTTTGTCTTTTGCATTTTCTATTTCCACACCGTACTTGCCTCATCTATGTCAAGACATTATATGCATAAAACAATGCAGTTTGGGAAAGAACTCTGAAAGATAATAGGCTTTAGATACTTAAGAGAGAAATGAAAACTTTGAACCTATAGAAAGTGAGAAGTTATGTTTTCATTTTATTTTGTTATTATATTATTTTTGTTAGATATTTTTAGATAGATAAGGAAGGATAGATACAGGCATGTCTCACTAAATTAGAATATCATCAAAAAGTTTATTTATTTCAGTTCTTCAATACAAAAAGTGAAACTCATTATATAGAGCCATTACAAACAGAGTGATCTATTTCAAGTGTTTATTTTTGTTAATGTTGATGATTATGGCTTACAGCCAATGAAAACACAAAAGTCATTATCTCAGTAAATTAGAATACTTTATAACAACAGCTTGAAAAATGTTTTTAAAATCCGAAATGTTGGCCTACTGAAATGTATGTTCAGTAAATGCGCTCAATACTTGGTCGGGGCTCCTTTTGCATCAATTACTGCATCAATGCGGCGTGGCATGGAGGCGATCAGCCTGTGGCACTGCTGAGGTGTTATGGAAGCCCAGGTTGCTTTGATAGCAGCCTTCAGCTCGTCTGCATTGTTGGGTCTGGTGTCTCATCTTCCTCTTGACAATACCCCATAGATTCTCTATGGGGTTAAGGTCAGGTGAGTTTGCTGGCCAATCAAGCACAGTGGTTTGTAAACCAGGCATTGGTACTTTTGGCAGTGTGGACAGGTGCCAAGTCCTGCTGGAGAATGAAATTTCCATCTCCAAAAAGCTCGTCTGCAGAGGGAAGCATGAAGTGCTCTAAAATTTCCTGGTAGATGGCTGCGCTGACTTTGGTCTTGATAAAACACAGTGGACCTACACCAGCAGATGACATGGCTCCCCAAACCATCACTGATTGTGGAAATCTCACACTAGACCTCCAGCAGCTTGGATTGTGGCCTCTCCACTCTTCCTCCAGACTCTGGGACCTTGATTTCCAAATGAAATCAAAATTTACTTTCATCTGAAAACAACACCTTGGACCACTGAGCAACAGTCCAGGTGTTTTTCTCCTTGGCCCAGGTAAGACGCTTCTGGCGTTGTCTATTGGTCATGAGTGGCTTGACACAAGGAATGTGGCACCTGTAGCCCATGTCCTGGATACGTCTGTGTGTGGTGGCTCTTGAAGAAATGAGTCCAGCAGCAGTCCACTCCTTGTGAATCTCCCCCAAATTTTTGAATGGCCTTTACTTAACAATCCTTTCAAGGCTGCAGTTATCCCAGTTGCTTGTGCACCTTTTTCTACCACACTTTTTCCTTCCACTCAACTTTCCATTAATTTACTTGGATACAGCACTCTGTGAACAGCCAGCTTCTTTAGCAATGACCTTTTGTGGCTTACCCTCCTTGTGGAGTGTGTCAATGACTGCCTTCTGGACATCTGTAAAGTCAGCAGTCTTCCCCATGATTGTGGAGCCTACTGAAACAGACCAATGGATCTTTTTAAACACATTGGAAGCTTTTGCAGGTGTTTTTTGTTAATTATTCTAATTTACTGAGATAATGACTTTTGTGTTTTCATTGGTTGTAAGCCATAATCATCAACATTAACAGAAATTAACACTTGAAATAGATCAGTCTTTTTGTAATGACTCTATATAATAGATGAGTTTCACTTTTTGTATTGAAGAGCTGAAATAAATTAACTTTTTGATGATATTCTAATTTAGTGAGAAGCATTGTACATACATTCATGGCCGAAAGTGTTGGCACCCTTGAAATTTTTCCAGAAAATGAAGTATTTCTTCCAGAAAATTATTGCAGTTACACATGTTTTGTTATACTCACGTTTTATTCCCTCTGTGTGTATTGGAACAACACAAAAAAAAACTGAGAAAAAAAGGCAAATTGGACATAATTTCACACAAAACACCAAAAATGGGCTGGTCAAAGTTGATGGTACATTCAACTTAACATTTGGTTGCACACCCTTTAGAATAAATAACTGCAATCAATCGCTTCCTATAATGATCAACAAGCTTCTTACACCTCTCAACTGGAATTTTAGACCACTCTTCTTTCGCAAACTGCTCCAGATCTCTCATATTTGAAGGTGCCTTCTCCCAACAGCAATATTATAATCTCTCCACAGGTGTTCAATGGGATTTAGATCTGTACTCATTGCTGGCTACTTCAGAACTCTCCAGTGCTTTGTTTCCATCCATTTCTGGGAGCTTCTTGAAGTATGTTTGGGGTCATTGTCCTGATGGAAAACCCATTACCTAGGACGCAAATCCACTTTTTTGACACTGGGCACTACATTGCGACCCAAAATCCTTTGGTAATCTTCAGATCTCATGATGCCTTCCACACAGTCAAGGCACACAGTGCCAAGGACACCAAAGCAACACCAAAACATCTTTGAATCTCCACCATATTTGACTGTAGGTACTGTACAGTGTTCTTCCTTTGCAGGCCTCATTTCATTTTCAGTAAACAGTAGAATGATGTGCTTTACCAAAAAGCTCTATCTTGGTCTCATCTGTTGACAAGACTCTTTCCCAGAATGATTTTGGCTTACTCACTGTGAGGATCTGAGGTTAAAGATGCAACCATATTTTATTCCTCACATCCATGGTTTTACAACAACTCAAGGTAGATGGCCTAAATACATTGCCCCTCGTCCACAAGATTCCCTCTCCGGAACCGGTAGTCCCACTGCCCCCTTACCAGGCGATACTCACTGTCTCCCAACTTTTGGTTGGCCCACAGATTTCGTATCTCCCACCAGTATAGTCGGTAACCACAATCCACGCTCCTTCAGACGACAGATCCCTCAACCATAGCAGGGTGAACCAGCCCAGTTTGCAACAGATCTCCAAAATTCCATAGGCCATCCATCCATCCGTGGGCTCCAGGACCTTAGCAATCGATCCAAGCCCCTCTACATCACTTCACCAACTCCCTGACTAAGCATGTGTCTTCTTTTCCTCCCTCCCCGAGATCAGCCCCCTGAATGGGCAGAAGTGTTCACAACCTCCCCCTTAAACATTTGCTTTTAGCTCAAAGAATGAAGAATATTCCAGAAGCGCATCATCTAGGATTGCATGTGAGACCCTCTGTGATGACGGCTTCCCTGGGTCTATTATCCCCATCCACGCAATGGGCTTAGTGGCTGAGAGAACAATGACTTGAGGCCCCTGAGATACTGATGAGATTAATGGAATGATTGCTTTACATGTACCTTTAGCAATCTCCTGTCTGGCCTTATGTATACATAAGATCCAACCAGCACGTCTTCCTCTGCTTTCTGTCACTGAATGGAAACATTGATTCCTGAGGCTGAACTGACGAGCAAGCGAAGGTCTAATAAAACACAGCAATAAGACTGACGTAACCGGTGCTTCATGCTGGAAAAAGTCTGCATCCCTTAGAGCCACGGATTCCGCTCTAAGTTCATTAGTCCAATAGTCTTAGAACAGGGCTAGCTCTTCACACTAACGTACAGTTTGGCAAACTACAGTCTAGCTTTTTTTATGTCTCTGTGTCAGCAGTAGGTCCTCCTGGGTCTCCTGCCATAGCGATTAATTTCATTCAAGTGGTGACGAATAGTTCGTGCTGACCTTGATGCACCCTGAGCCTGCAGGACAGCTTGAATTACTTTGGAACTTGATTGGGGCTGCTTATCCACCATCCGGACTATCCTGCGTTGCAACCTATCATCAATATTTCTCTCCTGTCCACATCCAGGGAGATTAGCTACAGAGTCATGGGTTGTAAACTTAATTATGTTTGCGTACCATAGACAAAGGAACATCAAGATCTCTGGAGATGGACTTGTAACCTTGAGATCGTTGATATTTTTCAACAATTTTGGTTCTCAAGTCCTCAGACAGTTCCCTTCTCCTCTTTTTGTTCTCCATGCTTAGTGTGGCACACACAGACACACAATGCAAAGACTGGTTTCATCTCCCCTTTTTAACTGGTTTCAGGTGTGATTTTCATATTGCCCACACCTGTTACTTGCCACAGGAACGAGTTGGAACGAGCATCACATGTTTGAAACAAAGTTGTTTTGCCATATTTATTGGAAAGGTGCTAACAATTTTGTCTTCCCCATTTATGGGGTTAGTGTGAAATTATGTCCAATTTGCCTTTTCAACTGTTTTTTTGTGTTGTTCCAATACACAAAAATGAAATAAACATGTGTATAACAAAACATGTGTAATTTCAATCATTTTCTGGAAGAAATACTTCATTTTCTGGAACAATTTCAAGGGTGCCAACATTTTCGGTCATGTGCATGTATATATATGGGTAGGTACAGTTGTGCTCAAAAGTTTACATACCCCGGCAGAATTTTTCCTTTTTTGGCCTTGTTTCAGAGAATATGAATGATAACAAAAAAACTTTTTCTCCACTCATGGTTATTGGTTGGGTGAAGACATTTATTGTCAAACTATTGTGTTTTCTCTTTTTAAATCTTAATGACAAGCAAAAACAGATCGTTTGATCTGTCTCTATATTTCTATATCTAATTCTCTTCAGTGCATTTCTCCAGCCTAGGAGCAGACATACCATGTGTGACACTTGTGCAGTGGTTTGGATGACTTGTAGGCCATGTCTACTACAGAGGAAAAATAGGTCTTCCTACTGTCCTTTAAATTACATGGACTGATCTATCCTAATGACTCACATTCATGGCTCACAACTACTAGCGCAAAACTAGAAATGTCAGGGATATGTGTGGAGCCAGAAAGGTTGTGCTCTATTACTAATAGTGTTGAGCCACCCCCGTAGTGTTCGAGTTCGGTTTGGTTCGTCGAACACCCGTGTGTTCGCCGAACTGTTCGTCGAACTGTTCGTCAAACACCTTCGAACACCGTTAAAACCAATGGCAGGCAAACAAAAACACATAGAAACACATAGAAAACACCTTCAAAGGTGTCCAAAAGCTGACAAACTGCTCAGAAGACATAACTAACACATGGAAAAGTGACAAGTACATATAGTCATGCGAAAATAAAAGAGGTGGAGGAGTAAAAGGAGGGGGAGACACAGATATAGGCATGTCATGCCCTTCTAAAATCCAAAAAGTGAGAAGCCGACACGGCCAGTCCGCTCCTGCCCGTGCCACCTCCGTGTCGCCGGGTTTGTGCCAGAGCCGCGGTGAACCCTGACGGCCAGCCCCCCTCTCCCAATACTGGTGCCTGTCCGCTGGTGGGTCGAGCGAGCCCCCCTGTGGTGGAGGCAGCTCTAAGCTTTTTAATTTAAATTGTCTCTCTAATTTGAATGAATACACTTTAAATCCATTTACAAGGATCTATTGGAGGGCAAGTCTCATGCCAGCAGCCGCGGTAATTCCAGCTCCAGTAGTGTCCACTAAAGCTGCTGCAGTTAAAAAGCTTTTATAAGGATCGAGCTCGGCTGTCCACCGCAAGGCATCCTACTGCCAGTCCCAGCCCCTATGCCTTGGGGTGCCTCCTGATGCTCTTCACTAAGTATCCCATGGTCCCGAAGCATTTCCTTTGAAAAAATTAAGTGTCTAAACTACAGGTGGTGCAGCTTGCTTAACAGCCGGGATAATCCGCTTACTAGCAGACACTGCT
Organism: Phyllobates terribilis; assembly: GCF_046119375.1. Classification (NCBI taxonomy): domain Eukaryota; kingdom Metazoa; phylum Chordata; class Amphibia; order Anura; family Dendrobatidae; genus Phyllobates; species Phyllobates terribilis. Next base: position 6,318,667 of record NW_027362825.1, read on the forward strand.
ACTAGGCACAAAGTATTTCCTGGGCTAGATGCAGTTAAAAATTTGTAATTAGATACTCTCGTTGGATGCTGAGAAAGCATTCCATAGAGTCTCCTGGCACGCCATATATGATTCTCTTAAAAAGCTTGGGGTAGGGGTCTAGGGGACCCTTTTATAGCCAAAATCACGACCCTGTATCGCAATACGTCACCTAGGCTGAAGATAAATGGAACTGTAGCACCCTGAGGGCTCGGTTGCTAAAGACGTATTGCACCTCACCCAGAGGTGTGATATCTCACTCTCAGGTAAGGATGGAGTGTGGATCAGGACCCGACACCTGCATGCATTACACCACATTGCCGTGGGGCAGGGCGACCAATATGCCCCTGAGATGGGCACGACAGTCCCTGTCCCTGGCTGGAGTGGGGGGAGGGAACACTGAGGAAGGGGAACCCTGTAGTGCAGGAGCAGGGAGGAAGCAGTTCCTGGGTGCATTGAGAAGGGAGTATAAAAGGTGGGCACCATCTTAGTTCAGTGCAGAGAAGTCTGAGCAGAAGTGGCAGGGAGCAGGGGCTCTGCATGAGCTCTGCTCCGGAGGCGGGCCTAGTAACAGAGGCCCAGGCCTGGAAGAGGGAGAAGGAAGGAAGAGGAGCGGAGAAGGCTCCAGGAACGAGGAATGAAGGGATCCCAGGGGTGCGGACGGGCGAGTCGCCACCGCACGCCCGAATCCACCTGCGTGGAGGGGTCAGGCCAAAGGGGGAGACCGGTCCCCGAACTAGTGGAGGCAGGAAACGACCCTCAGCTAGAAACCGGAGGCTCTGACATTTTATGTGGCGCAGCCCCTCGCTACACCCGCTAGGAAGGCACCACATAGGGTCAGGGAAACTGGCGCCAAGTTTACCAAGAGGAGGCCCGAGGCAGCCGGACAGAAGTGTTGGTAAGAAAGGCCAGACAAAGGACACACAAAGGGGGTCCTGTGAAGTGCTCCAAAGTTATCTGGGAGTTGTCTGAGCCCCTCACCTGGTGAGCACAGTACGACGTGGGCAGCCGTTACCTGCAGACGTGGTCTGGATAATAAGAACTGTGAGTAAAGGCCCTGAACTGCATCACTGACTCCGTGTCGTTACTGCTGCTGCCCTGCACCATCACCCCCATCCTCCGCATACACTGCCCTGAGGCTATACTCCTCCCGTGGGGAGTTATGCTACACTCTGCTGCACCCACAACACCAGCCTCAGTGGTCTGCCCTGTAGCGGCGGTTCACTCTGACCGCAATCCACGGGTGGCGTAGTCGGACATTTAAACATGAAAACCACATAAATAGTTCCGCCACTGGTTTGACCGCCCTGAGCCACGGAACTGGGTCGCCGCCACGAAGACTACAACCACCAGCATCCACCAAAAAGGGTCCGGCTCCGGGTGTTCCAAGGCCCAGGGGGTGCGTCAGAACATTTTCATCACCTTTCACAATCACCAATGGGACAAGGCAGTGATGTCCTCTGTCCCCTCTCTTATACATCCTAGTGACGGAGCACCTGCTCTCATCAATTCGCCATAACCCCAATATTAGGTGGATTGAGGTGGGAGGCACCGAGTACAAGTGCTCTCTATTTGCTGATGATGTCCTAGTATATATCACTCAATCACATATATCCATCCATGCTGTTATGGCTGAAATAGATCACTTTGTTACATGGTAAAATTTTAAAATCAATGCAGCGAAGTCTGAGGCCCTCGATGTCTCCCTCCCCAAATCCATATAGGATTCCATCCAGTCCAACTTTCCCTTTGCCTGGCCCTCACAGGGTATCAAATACTTAGGAATTCCTATTCATAGAGACCTCTCCCATCTATGTTATCTTAATTTTGGGCCCTTTATTGAACAACTCCATACAGACCACGGTTGGCAAGTTAGAACTGTAAGATTCACTACGTGAACCACTGGTGTTTTGTGGAAAAGCACATGTACACTGCATTCCAAATTATTATACAAAAAGTGTTTAGGAGTGATAAGGGAAGAATTTGTTTGTTTGTCAGTTAAACTCATTGATGGTGATGTGTGTCAGGGCTCTTTATATCACTGTAAGCAATTGCAGACACCTGTGCTAATTAGTTTGGCAGGTGTGTCCAATGAAAGGCAAGACTACTTAAGAAGGCTCTCTCACATTATTAAGCAGCCTACATTTTCTGCCAAAATGGGAAAGAAAAAGGATGTGTCGGCTGCTGAGAAGCAACAAATTGTGGAGTGTTTAGGTCAAGGCATGACTACAATCAACATTGTGCGATGATCAGGATGAAGTGTCCTGGCAATCAAGAAGTATGTAGCTGATTCACAGTACACACGTGTGCGTGCTGATAAGGGCAAATTGAGGACTCTTTCCTACAGGCAATTACGTCAGGTTGAAAGAGCAGCGGCAAAAAAGCCTTGTCATAGCAGCAGACAAGTTTTTGAAGCTGCTTGTGCCTCCAACGTCCCCCGAACAACAAGATGCAGGGTCCTTCAGAGGTTTGCAGCTGTGCATGCGCCATCCTGTCGACCTCCTCTATCCACTTCACACAAGCAGAAACGGCTCCAGTGGGCCAAACATTACATGAAGACTGATTTCAAAACTGTTTTGTTCACGGATGAGTGCCGTGCAGCGCTCGATGGTCCAGATGGATGGAGTGGAGGATGGCTGGTTGATGGACACCCCACGCAAACACGGCTACAGCGCCAACAAGGAGGAGGTGGAGTAATGTTTTGGGCTGGAATCATGGGGAGAGAGATTGTCGGCCCCTTTAGGATCCCTGAAGGCGCTAAAGATGAACTCCATAATGTATGTGGATTTTCTCAAACAGCACTTCCTGCCATGGTTCAAGAAGAAGAACCGTGTATTTCACAGCAAGATCATTTTTCTGCATGATAATGCATCATCTCATGCTGCACATAAAACATCTGCATCTCTGGCTGATATGGGCATAAAAGGGGACAAACTTATGGTGTGACCCCCATGCTCCCCTGACCTCTACCCCATTCAGAACCTTTGGAGCATCATTAAAAGGAGTGTCTATGATGGCGGGAGGCAGTTCACATCTAAGCAACAGCTCTGGGAGGGTATTCTGTCCTCATGCAAAACAATTGAAGCAGAAACCATCCAAAACCTGACAAATTCAATGGACGAGAGAGTTCAGAAGCTCCTTTCGAACAAGGGGTCCTATGTGAAAATGTAACATCACCTAGAATAAAGTTTTGAGTTGAAAACTGTTTGATTTCAGTTTCTAACAACCTGCTAATGCTTATAATTTCAAAAATGACCATTTTTTTGGTCTTTATTAAAATGAAAAGGTTGATCGAAAAGTTTGGGGGATCTAAGAGTGTGGCAACCCAGTAGTCATGATTACTTCGAATTCTGACAATATGAGGGTCATGCTGCAGGTAGTGCAGCAAGAAGGCACTTATGTGCCTTGCGCATCTCGGAGCCCCAAAATTATTTTCCGGGCTAGATGCAGCTAAAAATTATTTTTAATTTTAAATCTGGTGAAGCTTTAGTATAGATGACCTAATAGGATCAGTGCTGCACACTGCTACAAAGGCCAAATTATTTTCCAGTCAAGATACAGATAAACATGATTAGTAATTTGAAAGCTTAAAACGGTTGGTAGGGTGATTTTAACCAATCATCAAGCTTTTACTCTCCCCAGGATGACACAGGGGTAGAAAAGTCGTTTCGGATCCATGATTTGTTCATCTTTATGAACGTGAGTCTGTCTACATTATCAGTGGAGAGCCGCGTGCGCTTATCTGTCAGCACACCACCAGCAGTGCTGAACACACGTTCAGACAGAACGCTGGCTGTGGGGCATGACAAGATCTCCAAGGCGTAAGTGGCTAGCTCCGGCCATTTATCCAGATTGGAAGCCCAAAAAGAGCAAGGGTCCAGTGACACAGTCGTGGCTTCAATGTTTACTTGGAGATACTCCTGTACCATCGTCTCTAGGCGTTGACTATGTGTCAGACTTCTTGTCTCCTGTGGCCTTGCATAGGATGGGCTAAAAAAGTGGTGAAATGATTCCGCAAAATTGATGTTACCAGCAGATACTGTGGTTCTGTTACGGTTTGAGTGCTGAACACTTGACGGTCCCACGGTTGGCAAGTTGGAACTGTGAGATTCACTACGTGCACCACTGGTATTTTGTGGAAAAGCACATGTAAGATTCTGCAACAGTCTCTGCTGATACTCCTGCATGCGTGCATCCCTTTCTATGGCAGGAATAATTTCTGCAAATTTACTTTTGTACCGGGGATCTAACAGTGTGGCAACCCAGTAGTCAGGATTATTTCTAATTCTCACAATTCGAGGGTCATGTTGCAGGTAGTGCAGCAAGAAGGCACTCATGTGTGTTGCGCATCCAGGAGCACCAAGTCCCTGTTGTGTTGGTGGCGAGGTAACAATCATGCTTCCTTCCTCTGTCCTCTCCCCCCAACCTCGCACAACAGAAATGTGATCAAGGTCTCCCTCATCTGATGAGTCTTCCATCAGTTCGTCCTCCACTTCTTCCTGGGCTCCTGCACCTTCCTCACTAGTTTGGCTGCTACCATGCGCCCTGATAAAACCATCTCCCCCACCCTCACATGCCTGCCGCCTTGGTGCTGCCGACCGTCTGGACCTTGCAGATGTTAGCCCTTCCGCATACAACTCCTCCTCCTCTACTTCCTCCACCTCCTCTTGTGCCACCACCTGACTCCGAATTCTGTTTAACATGTGCTCCAGCATGTAAATCACCGGAATAGTCATGCTGATAATGGCATCGTCAGCACTAAACATCTTCGTCGCCATTTCAAAACTGTGCAGAAGGGTGCATAGGTCCCTGATCTGAGACCACTCCTCCAGCGTGATTTGCCCCACCTCTGAATCTCGTTGGCCCAGGCTATACGTCAGAACGTATTGCACCAGGGCTTGTCGGTGCTGCCACAGTCGCTGCAACATGTGCAGAGTTGAATTCCACCGGGTAGGCACATCGCATTTTAGCCGGTGAAGTGGCAGGCCCAACGACTTCTGTAGAGATGTAAGTCGCTGAGCTGCGGGATGCGAACGGCGGAAGTGAGCACACAGCGACCGTGCCCTCTGCAGAAGGCCATCTAGTCTGGGATAGTGGGCTAAAAATTGCTGGACAACCAGGTTCAACACGTGAGCCATACAAGGCACGTGTGTGACATTGCCCCGGCGAAGGGCCGCACCCAGGTTTGCAGCATTGTCGCACACGGCCTTCCCTGGTTTCAGGTCCAGTGGAGACAACCATTCATGAAATTGGTTCTCCAGAGCTGACCACAACTCCTCAGCTGTGTGACTCACATTTCCCAGACATTTCAATGTAAAAACCGCCTGATGACGTTGAGACCTACTGCCAGCATAGTAAGGAGGTGTGCAGGATCCCTTCTGCGCAGTTAGAAAGCTTGTGGCATGACCAGACAGGCTTTGGGTGCAGGTGGAAGACCGAGAGGAGGTTGAGGAGGCAGAAGCAGTGGAGGAACTTTGACATAAAGAGGATTGACGCACAACTCGTGGGGACGGCAAGACTTGGACAGCAGCCCCTTGTCCTGCTGTCACCATAGTTACCCAGTGCCCAGTCAGCGACATGTAACGCCCCTGTCCATGCCTACTCGTCCAAGTGTCTGTGGTGAAATGCACCCTGTCACACACAGAGTTTCTCAAAGAAGCGGTGATGTTGTGTGCGACATGCTGGTGGAGCGCAGGCACACCTTTCTTTGAGAAGTAGTGCCGACTGGGCATCTGGTACTGGGGCACTGCGACGGACATAAGGTCTCGAAAATCCTCTGTGTCCACCAGGCGGAAAGGCAGCATTTCTGTAGCCAAGAGCTTGCAGATGGTGAAATTCAACCTCTTAGCTTTCTCATGGCTAGGAGGAAATGGTCTTTTACTTGTCCACATCTGAGGGACCGAGGGCTGGCTATTGTGCTTAGACGGGGTTGATAAGGGTGTCCCCGGCAAACTGCCGGTCTGTGAGGAAGATGCAGGCGGACATGTTAGGTTGCCTTGATCCAAAGGTGGTGCTATCGATGTCGGACAGCGCTCAACACCAGCTGGTGTTACCACCTCCAAAGAAAATGATGACCTGCCAATCACGCTGGCTGTTGCGGGTAAAGAGGTGGCAGGTCTGCGCCCCAAAACAGGTGTGACTGCTGTCCCCCCAGTCACAGAGGATGAAGAGGCCGCGGATGCACAAGATATGGCAGACGGTGATTGGCCCGGCCGGCTAGGCCGCATTGTAGCACACTGAGCTTCCCACTGCAACTTATGCTTCATGTCCATGTGCCGGTTCATGCATGAAGTACTCAAACTATGTATTTTTTGGCCTCTACTTAGCTTTTGCTGACAAATGTTACAGATAACACGAGTTGGGTCATCTTTATCGATCTGAAAAAATGCCCAGGCTATGCAAGGCTTAGCACCCATGCGACCTGAAGAGCCACCACGACTTGTGGTGAGAGGCAGAGTTGTGTTTGAGGATGCAGTTGTTGACGTGCTTCCAGTACTACGTCTCTGTCCAGGAAGGCGCAACCTGACCTCGTCGTCACTAGCATCTTCCTCCACCTCCTCTGCTGACCTCATCTCTTGGCTGACTGTGGGTTGACAGTAAGTGGGATCTCCGACCTCATCATCATCACCCTGTGCGTTATCACACCCGTCGTCCTCAGAGCCAACCTGTTCCTGCCCTGACAAAAAACTAAAGTTGTCGCTCCAATCAGGTATTTGAGTCTTATCATCGTCTTCCTCATTGTCTCCACCAACAGGAGTTACAGTTTGGGAATGAGGGTCTACATTATGGTCAGAACCTTCTGCGTCTGGTCCTGGATCCGACTCATAAAGATTCTGGGCATCAGTGCAGATCATTTCCTCGTCTGGATTCACAGAAGCGCTGGAGTCGACCTCTGATTCCCAGGCTATAGTATGAGTAAACAGCTCTGCAGACTCAACCATCTGTTCTACCTCACACTCAGACGGGCAGCTGGAGATTTGGGAGCTGTGAGGAAGCAAGTGCGATTTGGGTGACACCTTTGAGGACTGGAGTATTTGTGATGTTGAAGTTGATGTGGAGTAGAGCCCACTTAAAGGAGCACTTGATATCCGTTGAAGCACCTGCTGTTTTTGTGCCTCATCTGGAATTTGTAGCGATTGGCGTGGCCGTAAGAAAGGGATCTTATCACATTGTCCGCTAAAAGAAGTAGACATTTTAGTTTGGCTGGAAGATGGTCTTTCTTCTGCACCTACCCCACGGACACAACCTTTTTTCCCCTTCCCAACACGCCTATTCCCCTTTCCACCAGCAGCAGGCCTTTTTCCACTCATTTTGGTGGTTAACTAATTCACAACTCTGGAGTTGTTTGCACAAAAAAACAATGGATGGTAACCGAGCAGAGCTGAGTGGCCAAACTGTGGTATTAGGCCAAAACTATTGGCTGGGTTAGATGCAGAAAAAAATTATTTTTAATTTGCAACCTGATGGAGGTCAGTATAGATGGACTAATAGACCAAGTCCCACACACTGCTAGAAGCCCAAATATTTTTTCAGAGCTAGATGCAGAAAAAAATTATTTTTAATTTGCAACCTGATGGAGGTCAGTATAGATGGACTAATAGACCAAGTCCCACACACTGCTAGAAGCCCAAATATTTTTTCAGAGCTAGATGCAGAAAAAAATTATTTTTAATTTGCAACCTGATGGAGGTCAGTATAGATGGACTAATAGACCAAGTCCCACACACCGCTAGAAGCCCAAATATTTTTTCAGAGCTAGATGCAGAAAATTTTTTTATTCAATTTGCAACCTGATGGAGGTCAGTATAGATGGACTAATAGACCAAGTCCCACACACTGCTAGAAGCCCAAATATTTTTTCAGAGCTAGATGCAGAAAAAAATTATTTTTAATTTGCAACCTGATGGAGGTCAGTATAGATGGACTAATAGACCAAGTCCCACACACTGCTAGAAGCCCAAATATTTTTTCAGAGCTAGATGCAGAAAAAAATTATTTTTAATTTGCAACCTGATGTAGGTCAGTATAGATGGACTAATAGACCAAGTCCCACACACTGCTAGAAGCCCAAATATTTTTTCAGAGCTAGATGCAGAAAAAAATTATTTTTAATTTGCAACCTGATGGAGGTCAGTATAGATGGACTAATAGACCAAGTCCCACACACCGCTAGAAGCCCAAATATTTTTTCAGAGCTAGATGCAGAAAAAAATTATTTTTAATTTGCAACCTGATGTAGGTCAGTATAGATAGACTAATAGACCAAGTCCCACACACTGCTAGAAGCCCAAATATTTTTTCAGAGCTAGATGCAGAAAAAAATTATTTTTAATTTGCAACCTGATGGAGGTCAGTATAGATGGACTAATAGACCAAGTCCCACACACCGCTAGAAGCCCAAATATTTTTTCAGAGCTAGATGCAGAAAAAAATTATTTTTAATTTGCAACCTGATGGAGGTCAGTATAGATGGACTAATAGACCAAGTCCCACACACTGCTAGAAGCCCAAATATTTTTTCAGAGCTAGATGCAGAAAAAAATTATTTTTAATTTGCAACCTGATGGAGGTCAGTATAGATGGACTAATAGACCAAGTCCCACACACCGCTAGAAGCCCAAATATTTTTTCAGAGCTAGATGCAGAAAAAAATTATTTTTAATTTGCAACCTGATGGAGGTCAGTATAGATGGACTAATAGACCAAGTCCCACACACTGCTAGAAGCCCAAATATTTTTTCAGAGCTAGATGCAGAAAAAAATTATTTTTAATTTGCAACCTGATGGAGGTCAGTATAGATGGACTAATAGACCAAGTCCCACACACCGCTAGAAGCCCAAATATTTTTTCAGAGCTAGATGCAGAAAAAAATTATTTTTAATTTGCAACCTGATGGAGGTCAGTATAGATGGACTAATAGACCAAGTCCCACACACAGCTAGAAGCCCAAATATTTTTTCAGAGCTAGATGCAGAAAAAAATTATATTCAGTTTGCAACCTGATGGAGGTCAGTATAGATGGACTAATAGACCAAGTCCCACACACTGCTAGAAGCCCAAATATTTTTTCAGAGCTAGATGCAGAAAAAAATTATATTCAGTTTGCAACCTGATGGAGGTCAGTATAGATGGACTAATAGAATGATGCTATGCCCAAAAGATTTTACTTCACTAGGTGCAGTAAAAAAATTGGTATTCTATACACAGGTGTTATATCTTGCAACACAGATAGGCTACTCCACTGACTAACACACTCTGCAATAGGCCAAAAAGGATTAGCTTTGCTAGATTCAGCCAAATGCTGTGAAAAAAACTTGCACAGCACTGGCACAGACCTGCCTGGCAAAAACTGATAGGAACTCATGTAACCTAGTCCTGAAAAGGACTCCAATTACAATTAGTCTTTACTCCCACAACCTATCTATTTAAGAGCACAGACCTCCCTGATAAAAGTCGTAGGAAATGCTGTAACCTAGTCCTTAAAAGGACTGCAATCACAACTATTCCCTACTCCCAAGCTATCTGTATATTTGTGCGAAAATTGGCTTGAAATTAACAAGGTATAGCGCACACAGCAACAGCGGTGCCGTCTAACACGCAGCTGCAGCAGTGAGAAAATGGTGGCGACGGGGAAAATGGCTTGGTCTTATAGGGCAAGGACATGTGACATACACAGCCAATGACACATGCCCTTGCTTGTGTGAAAAAAGCACTTCGCTCCGTGTGTGCGCTGCTGATAGGCTGACAGATTGCACCTCCCCACTGCAAATGCGGGAAAGAGAAAAAAAAATGGAGATCTTCATTGTTCCTGCAGAGATCCATCCCCTGCCCCTCCCCCCACCCCGCTGTACACTCAAACTGCGTATTAACATTAATTTTCATCATTACTGAGAAAAAATCCAGTTATGATTTTGGTGCACGAACAGTTATCGAACATAACCTCGAACAGCCGAATTTTTCTCAAATTGTTCGTGTTCGCCGACCGGCTCGAACACCGCCCAAAACAGCTCGAATTTGAGATTGGCGAACAGTTCGAGTAGAACAACGCTCATCTCTAATTACTAACACGCAACTCATTAAAAAAGCACACTCATCTACATTTTTTTTTATAAAATGTGTGTATATGTGCATGTAATGTAGTGTGAGTGTATTAATATACTCACCTACTTCTGCTCTCTCCGGTGTCCAGTGTCCACTTCTCTTCTGAGTGACGTCACCCCTCTGTAGACTCTCTGGGTCACGCTGTGCTCTGTGTGACCTGGAAGTGTCTTTTACAATGTAAGTCTATGTAGTGTCAGAAAGAGGCTTTCACTGTAAAAGGGACTACCAGCTCAAACATAGAGTATAGAGTGAGACGGCCAGTTGCAATTGCGGTGACTTAACAGAGAAGAGGAGAAGAATGGAGCTGGACACTGGAGAGAGTGTCAGTAGGTGAGTATATTAAAACACTCACACTACATTACATGCACATACACACACATTTAATAAAACAAAATAATATATGGGAGTGCGTCTTTAATTTTCCACTGAAAAGATGTTCTTCACAAGTCTGAAGAAGGATTCCCACAATTTATATGTAATCCACACAATTCATATTTTGTGGATTTCTTTCTTTTAGATCACCGTTAATGAAATGATAAAGCAAAATGAGACCTCAGACTTTAGCTTCAATCTGATGGGATTTTCCTACCTACCGAACCAGAGGGTTATACTGTTCTTGGTCTTCTTTCTTCTCTACCTTCTAACCATACTTGGTAACACTATCACCATTTTGAGTATCTGCATAGACCTTCATCTTCACACACCTATGTACCTCTTCATTAGCCAACTCTCATTCTTGCATATCTGCAATACATGTGTGACCATCCCCAAAATGCTGATCAACATCATAACCAAAGAGAAAAGTATTTCTTTTGCTGGTTGTGTAAGCCAACTTTTCATCTTCTCTTCTCTTCTCTTGGAGCAACAGAGTGTGCCCTCTTAGCTGTTATGGCATACGACCGATACTTGGCCATCTGTAACCCCCTACGTTACATGGAAATTATGAGTAGTTGGGTATGCATGGCCTTGGCATCTGCCCCATGGTTATCTGGTTTCCTCCAGTCATCTGTTCACACCTTTTTTACTTTCCAATTGTTCTTCTGTCAACCTAGAAACATCAACAGCTTCTACTGTGATGTTCCCTCTCTGTTAAAGTTATCATGTTCAGCAACAACTCTTAACGAGATTGTACTGTTCTGCGTTGGGGGATTCTTCACCTTGAGTCCATTCCTATTGACTTTTGCATCTTACATTCTAATCCTAGAAGCCATTTTTCAAATATCATCATCAGAGAGCAGAAGTAAGACATTTTCAACTTGTGGATCCCATTTGGCAGTGGTAAGTCTCTTCTATGGGGCAGCCATGTTTGTCTACTTTCGTCCCACTTCCAGCTATTCCTTGCATGTGGACAGACTGCTGTCAGTGTTCTACACCTTATTGACCCCATTACTCAATCCCGTCATTTATAATTTGAAGAATAATGAGGTCAAGGGGGCAATGCGAAAAATATTCAAAATCATAGAAGAAAATTTGAATTCAAAATCACTGACAGTGAAAAATGAAAATAAAAACAAAGAGCAAAATAAATCTGTAAAACTAAGTGGGATCTAAGGGGTAACGTTTCTTCTTGTGGAGAGGCAATTTGCATACAACAAAGTGATAACACTTAGATGACCACTAAAGGATGTATAACTTCTGAAAACAACGTGACCCATATGGAAATGTTCCAGGAATAGTACCTCCTAGAAGCGGGCAAAAAATATGTAGCTAAAATATAACAAAAATTAACAAGAAATGTGATGCAGCCCAATTACAGTGTGAAAACTACAAATAAAGAAATGAACACGACAAATGACAGGTCTGTCTCGTCATCACTTTCTATGTGTTTTACAATGAACATAATAAATATATTGCTTCTTGTACAAGTTACTAAATAACACGTTTTACATATTTATACATTTTACTTTGGCCCAAGAAAATATATCCATCTCCTGTTTATTTTTCATTTTTACAGTGCCTTGGTATTCTTATTTTCAAGCATAAAAACCAGTATAAAAACTAAAGGTTAGATATAGTTTACCCTTGCTTGTTGTGCGCAAATCATTCTAGCTTGTCGGTGATTAATACTAGTAGGCAAACACGGATTGTGAGGCTCCAATTGTACCAGATGCAGTTTAATTAATCGATTTCTAACTCTATAGGATACAATTAAGGTGAATTGATTGCAAGACTTATTTACCACCATTCAGATCACACAGAGAACCCCGTGGATGTGATCACAAAAATCAAACAGCAGGTACTGAATTTATGTATACTATACTTTGTAAGGTAATTCAGCAGTCACACTTCATGGTAATTTAAGACACAAACAATGTTATGGAAATGACAAATAAGAGTGCGTGTGTATACATAGAGTCATGGCCGAAAGTGTTGGCACCCTAGAAATTGTTCTAGAAATTAAGTATTTCTCCCAGAAAATTATTGCAATTACACATGTTTTGTTATACACATGTTTATTTCCAGATAAAAAGGCAAATAGGACATAATTTCGCACAAAACCCCAAAAATGGTCCGGACAAAATTGTTGGCACTCTCACCTTAATATTTGGTTGCACACCCTTCGGAATAAATAACTGCAATCAATCGCTTCCTATAACCATCAACAAGCTTCTTACACCTCTCAGCTGGAATTTTGGACCACTCTTCTTTTGCAAACTGCTCCAGGTCTCTCATATGTGAAGGCTCCTTCTCCCAACAGCAATTTAAAGACCTTTCCACAAATATTCAAAGGGATTCAGATCCGGACTCATTGCTGCCACTTCAGAACTCTCCAGCTCTTTGTTTCCATAAATTTTTTGGGTGCTTTTTGAAGTATGTTTGGAGTCATTGTCCTGCTGGAAGACCCATGACCTAGGATGTAAACCTAGCTTTCTGACACTGGGCACTACATTGCCACCCAAAATCCTGGACAACCCCTTTAACGATCAGCATGTATTATCAATACTGTTTATGCTGGTAATATTTAGTTATGGTTTGTTGGTATTTGTCTGTTGTATTGAAATATTATTAAATCTTATATAGTCGTATTATTGGTATTATTAGAAATATTGGTCTTGTAATAAATCTTAATTTCCTCCAGGCAGGGTAATATTAGTAATAGATATCCCCATTTGGGGATTGGGGGCAGAGACAGAATGGGCCTGTGTGCTTTCAAATGCCAGGGCAGGATTTCAGTCCATGTCCGTCCCTGCTAATTGTTATTATTGTATACAGTTATACAATCACGTCATCTCAAGAACTAGTGAGGAACATATTAATCCATTCATGCAACTTGAATTTAAAATACATTGTTCAGATAATCTATGTAAATTATGCAAGTCATAATACTTTTGAAATGTATAAAATATCATGCTTCGTTAAAAATAAAATAGATTTTCCATATATACATTTACATTGTAATGTTTTGGATAAATCATGCTTGTATTTGTTCACAACATGCATTTTTGGCCTAATCAATGTATCTTTGAGTGTGTGTTTGGTCTCTTAACATGTTATCCATTTTATGTGTTCTCTAAGGGAGTGGCACGTTCAATTGTAGATATTCCTGTTTGTGTGTGATAATGTGGATGTGATGTTTGTAGATTTGTGTATACATACACACACCAGCATGCATATAGTTTACACAACATTATATGTGTATATATATCTATTTATATCATGTGTATACATATATATATATATATATATATTACATATACACACACACAAAAACACTCTCATATGTGTAGCTTCCATAACATTGTTTGAGTCATAAATTACCATGAATTGTGACTCCGGAATGCCCTTACAAAGTATAGAACGCATTAATTCAATACCTGCTGTTTGATTGCTGTGATCACATCCATGCGGTTCTCTTTTGTGATCAGAACGGGGGTAAATAAGCTTCCTAATCAATCAAATTTAAATAATTTTGTTGTATGTGCTTAAAGGCTTGTGTTGTATTGTGTTGTATTGTGTTGTAATGTGTTGTATTTAAAGGCTTCTGTTGTATTGAAATATTATTAAATCTTATATAGTCACATTATTATCATCTTACATATCTAATGTATCATCTTACATATCTATTATCATCTTACATATCTAATGTATCATCTTACATATCTATTATCATCTTACATATCTAAGATTAAGAGTCGGATCAACTCGAAACGCGTCAAAATATACATATGCCTTCACTATTTTTAATAGAAGGATAATAAAGATTTTGGAAAACATTTTTTAACAACTGAGTTCTGGATTGTGAATCAATTAATTGGAAAAGCAGAAAAAACAGTACTTTGTGGCTACGTTCATATTAACGTATTTAAAGACTGAGTGCTGTCCATAAAAAAAACTTACAGCACTCGGATCAATATTATTCAATAGAGCTGTTCAGATAACCGTTTTTGCACACAAATCAAATGCTGGCGTTAAAAAAAATAACAGCATGTACCAGTCTCTACCGTATTTTATGTGAAACTCGCCTATTAAAGTCTATGAGTGCACAAAAAATCAGATCCCAAACAGATCATCTACACTGCTCAAAAAAATAAAGGGAACACTTAAACAGCAGAATATAACTCCAAGTAAATCAAACTTCTGTGAAATCAAACTGTCCACTTAGGAAGCAACACTGATTGACAATCAATTTCACATGCTGTTGTGCAAATGGAATAGACAATAGATGGAAATTATTGGCAATTATCAAGACACACTCAATAAAGGAGTGGTTCTGCAGGTGGGGACCACAGACCACATCTCAGTACCAATGCTTTCTGGCTGATGTTTTGGTCACTTTTGAATGTTGGTTGTGCTTTCACACTCGTGGTAGCATGAGACGGACTCTACAACCCACAGAAGTTGCTCAGGTAGTGCAGATCATCCAGGATGGCACATCAATGCGAGCTGTGGCAAGAAGGTTTGCTGTGTCTGTCAGCGTAGTGTCCAGAGGCTGGAGGCGCTACCAGGAGACAGGCCAGTACACCAG
Source organism: Phyllobates terribilis (assembly GCF_046119375.1). Classification (NCBI taxonomy): domain Eukaryota; kingdom Metazoa; phylum Chordata; class Amphibia; order Anura; family Dendrobatidae; genus Phyllobates; species Phyllobates terribilis. The sequence continues at coordinate 6,333,753 of NW_027362825.1, forward strand.
GAGACGTGGAGGGGGGTCGTAGGAGGGCAACAACCCAGCAGCAGGACTGCTACCTCCGCCTTTGTGCAAGGATGAACAGGAGGAGCGCTGCCGGAGCCCTGCAAAATGACCTCCAGCAGGCCACAAATGTGCATGTGTCTGCACAAACGGTTAGAAACCGACTCCATGAGTGTGGTATGAAGGCCCGACATCCTCAGATGGGAGTTGTACTCACAGCCCAACACCATGCAGGACGCTTGGTATTTGCCACAGAACACCAGGATTGGCAAAGTCGCCACTGGCGCCCTGTGCTCTTCACAGGTGAAAGCAGGTTCACACTGAGCACATGTGCCAGATGTGACAGAGTCTGGAGACGCCGTGGAGAGCGATCTGCTGCCTGCAACATCCTTCAGCATGACCGGTTTGGCAGTGGGTCAGTAATGGTGTGGGGTGGCATTTCTTTGGGGGGCCGCACAGCCCTCCATGTGCTCGCCAGAGGTAGCCTGACTGCCATTAGGTACCGAGATGAGATCCTCAGACCCCTTGTGAGACCATATGCTGGTGCGGTTGGCCCTGGGTTCTTCCTAATGCAGGACAATGCCAGACCTCATGTGGCTGGAGTGTGTCATCAGTTCCTGCAAGATGAAGGCATTGAAGATATGGACTGGCCCGCCCGTTCCTCAGACCTGAATCCGATTGAGCACATCTGGGACATCATGTCTCGCTCCATCCACCAACATGCAGGAGTTGGAGGATGCTTTAGTCCAGGTCTGGGAGGAGATCCCACAGGAGACCATCCACAACCTCATCAGGAGTATGCCCAGGCGTTGTAGGGAGGTCATACGGGCACGTGGAGGCCACACACAACACTGAGCCTCATTTTGACTTGTTTTAAGGACATTACATCAAAGTTGGATCAGCCTGTAGTATGTTCCCATTGATGATTTTTGTGTGATTTTGTTGTCAGCACATTTAGCTTTGTACAGAACAAAGGAATCAATGAGAATATTTCATTCATTCAGATCTAGAATGTGTTATTTGAGTGTTCCCTTTATTTTTTTGAGCAGTGTATATAGCATCCAATTTTTTCGGATACATTGCAATTCTTTAATATACACTGACGAGCAAAAGGGTAACAATGTTTTGAACTTTTGACTTCCAGGCTTCATATCGCACCATCCACTACTGCTTCGAACGTGAGACTACAATCATTTTATAGACAATCATCTTGGCTAACTCATACATAAATTTGACTTGCAACTATTTAGCATATGATTAGTTATGCAGATTCTTGTCATGTCACCACATTGTTACTGTTTTGCTCCTAAAAATCTACATTTTAGTTTTTATTATTTTGTTAGTATTTTGTAAATCCACATTTAGCTTTCAACACTGTCTAAATCCTTCTAGGTATGCTCTATATCAGATTCAAGCATGTATCGACTGAAATCTGATCCCAGGCCTCTTCTACATGTTCCCAAAGTTGGTGCATACTGGTCGACTCACTTGGGTATGTATACCATTTTTTCTACACCTCTACCCACAAGTGATCAATTGGGTTGAAGTCTGGGGACTGTGGGGGCCAATTCAACACCTCTACTTCATTGTCACTAAACCATTTCTTTACCAATCTCGACATATGTTTCGGGTCGCTGTCCTGCTGGAACACTAAGTCATCCTTTTCATATCCAGAGTACTCAAGTGTATGAAGTAACTCATCTTGTAGGATACTCACAAATAGCTCAGCATTGAGACCACCATCGATCCTGGTCAAGTATTCAACGCCTTTGGCTGTGAAATAGCCCCATATCATCAGGCTTCCTCCACCGAACTTGACAGTTCCTTCAATTTCTCTGTTAGCCCCTTTTTCCCTTGTTTCTTCCAGATACATTTGCACCATAAGAGCCTAGTCTATTGACTTTCGGCTCATCGCTCCAAATCACCTGTTTTCAATCTACGGTCCACTTTTCATACTTTTTTAGCAAACTTGAGCCAACGCTTCTTATGACGATATTGAGTTTGAGGCTTCTTCATCTTTTTTCGGGCCACCATTCCAGACTTGTGTAATGTGCATCACACTGTGCTTGCATGGACATCTATGATCTCACTATTACGAAGCATGCAAGCCACCTCTACTGCCGTGTTTGTCACACCCAAACTAATAGACCTTGTCCTGAGCCGACTTGTTGACTCCAATATTTTGCCTGGACGTCCACCTCTTAGCTTTTGAATGGACGGACTTCATTTCATATTCTTCAAACTGTCATGGCGCTCACATGACGCAGTTGGGCAATTTTCTTGGCCGAGAGACAGCTATCTATGAGCTGGACCACATATTACCACCACATAGTGACCGAATAATACCACATACAAGGAACAAAAACCACCACACCATGACTAGACCACACATTACCACCACATAGTGACCGAATAATACCGCATACAAGGAACACCGTGACCAGACCACATATTGCCACCACATAGTGTAGCTATCTACATAGAATACAGTGCATAGTTTCAGTGTACAGGTAATGCAGGGATCACCAGTGGCATTATACACAGGAGCTCTGTATATATTGTATTGTGCACAGGTAATACAGTGATCACCAGTGACATTATACACAGGAGCTCTGTACATAGTATATAGTGTATAGTGTCAGTGTACAGGTAAAACAGGGATCACCAGGGACATTGTACACAGAAGCTTTGTATATAGTGTACAGGTAATACAGGGATCACCAGTGACATTATACACCGGAGCTCTGTATATAGTGTATAGGTAATACAGGGATCACCAGTGACATTATACACAGGAGCAGAAAAAAAAAACTGACTGGAATTTCCAAAAGAAGAAATAGGTGTGTACAGGTGCGTACTAGGAGCAGCTACCCGCAGTATGCTACTTTGTTTGTTCATTATTTATGGAGGTAGCTGCTCCCAGTAAGCACATGTACACACCTATTTCTTGTTTTGGAAGTGCCACTCATTTTTTTCTGTTTCTATGTATAAGCTTTGACTGAGAACTCCGCCTCTAGGCCACAGGCGGTTTTAATTGTAGCAGGAACTTGCTTACCCATACACAAGCAGGCTTATGCCTCAGACAGGAATTCACATTGGTAGGTTCCTGGTATGATGAGAAACGCCTTAACGTAGCTACCAGGTACACATGAATTGGCCAAGTTATGCGCTAAGATTTCTCATTTATTTCTATTTTCTAGAGCAGAAATGCTGTTCAAATTTCATATATTTCATGTTCGCATACTTAGCGTTGCAGTGTGCTACTTTGTTTGTTAATTATACACAGCTCTGTATATAGTGTATAGGTAATACAGGGATCATCAGTGACATTATACACAGGAGCTCTATGTATAGTGTCAGTGTTCAGGCAATACAGGGATCACCAGTGACATTATACACACGAGCTCTGTGTATAGTATACAGGTAATACAGGAATTACCAGTGACATTATACATAGGAGCTCTATATATAGTGTATAGTGTACAGATAATACAGGGATCATCAGTAAAATTATAAACATGAGCTCTGTATATAGTGTACAGGTAATACAGGGATCACCATGGACATTATACACAGGAGCTCTGTACATAGTATATAGTGTCAGTGTACAGATAACACACAGTGACGTCTCTTGTTGAAATCCTTCATCTTCACTTTTCTCCTTCATCCAGCTTAGACCACCATCACTTCTTCCAGCCAGGACTCGTCTCTGCATAAAATAACACACAGTTATCTAGAATACACTCCCCAACTTTTACACTACGCAGGTGAATACAGACGTGCACCCACCATTAATATATAATAAGTTATTATGCAACCCACCATTCAAAATATAAATTGTAATCCACCACTGTGCCCCCACGAACTATAAATAGCCACTTTCCCCACCTAATAAATATATAAATTAATTAGTACCTGTACTCTTTCCCCCAGTTCATTACCAGTCACACTCTGTCATCCTCAAAGCCCCCTCTCCCAGTTCATTATATTTACATGCCCCCCTCTACCCCAATTCATTTGGTCATGTCCTCTCTCCCTCCCACCACCAATCATCATTTGTTGTCCCCCACCCTCAATTCATCATTATTTGCGCTCCCCTACCCTCAATTCATCATTAGCTCTCCCCACCCCACTTTCAGTTAATCATATGCTCTCCCCACCCCCTACTCCCAATTCATCATTAGTTCTCCCCACCCCCAGTTCACCATGTGCTCTCCCCACCCCCAGTTCACCATGTGCTCTCCCCACCCCCACTCCCAGTTCACCATGTGCTCTCCCCACCCCCCACTCCCAGTTCATCATGTGCTCTCCCCACCCCCCACTCCCAGTTCATCATGTGCTCTTCCCAACCCCTACTCCCAGTTCATCATGTGCTCTTCCCACCCCCTACTCCCAGTTCATCATGTGCTCTCCCCACCCCCTACTTCCAGTTCATCATGTGCTCTTCCCACCCCCTACTCCAAGTTCATCATGTGCTCTCCCCACCCCCTACTCATCATGTGCTCTCCCCACCCCTACTCCCAGGTCATCATATGCTCTCCCCCAAGATCATTCATTTAATTAATTCTATTTAAAAAAAAAAAGTTTTTCATACTTACCTCTTATACGATCCCCTGCAGGCGCATCTCCACTTCTGGACTGGCATCCTGGCGCTCAATGCCGGCAAGCATGAGATGACATCATCGAGTACGAGCAGTCTCCAGTGCATCACAGAAGAGGCGGAGGGACTCCATGGGAGTTGCACGGCAATGAGAGCGCCAAGGCTGAAGCTTCCTGTGCTGAGATGTATGCCGCCGTCTGCGGCGGCACGTCAGCATGCGATACCCAGGGGCCCGGTGAGCAGAAGCACAAGAGGGGGACCCTGGACTGGGCCTCCACTCTTTACTGATATTCACTGGGCGCCATACAGCAGTAAGGGCAGTAATGCCCTGATGGCGGCCCTGACTATACCCACAAGGCAAAGTATGGTGACCCCAACAGTATGATGCACCAACTGTGACCCCCAACTCAGCCCTCCACACAATATGATAGGCCCCACACAGTATACTGGAACCCCCGCACAGTATAATGGACCCCACACAGCATAATGGACTCTGCACAAACCTCTACACTGTATAATGACCCCCTCTAGCCATTCAAACAGTATAACAGCCCTTACATAGCCCTCCAAACTGTATAACGGCCCTCACAACACCCTCCAAACAGTATAATGGTCCCCACATAGCCCTGCAAACAGAATAATGGCCCCCGCATAGCCTTCCATATAATATAATGGGCCCCAAATAGCCTTCCAATTCATATAATGGTCCCCACATTGCCTTCCGTATAGTAAAATGGGCCCCACATAGCCATCCAAACAGTATAATGCCCCCCCACACACACATATACCCTTCTACATAATATAATGGGCCCGATATAGTCTTCCATTTAATATAATGGGCACCACAATGCCTCTCATATAGTATAATGGGTCCCACTGTCACGCAAGGTGTGGGAAAGACTAAGTGCAACACGAAGGGAAGAGGGTGAGGAAGCCCAAACACTAGGGAAAGGGAGAGTGGAGATTCCTAGGCAGCTCTAATAACGCCCTGCCTACCCTACCGTCCCTATATAGATTCCACACCTATCGCCAAGCAGGACCCTAAACCCTGTATGTCACTAGAGCTTGGCCCTAGATAGCGAGGGGTGAGCACTGGTCAAGTCCCACTACAAACTAAAGAAAACAAGGTAGACAAACAAAGCGGATTAACTTAGCTTGAGCAGACACCAGAAGAGTAACGCCAACTGTCCTCCAAGGGCACAAGAAAAGAAGCCAGCCAACAGCTAGTGCTCCAAGCATGCACAAAGGTACATAGAAGCATCACCGGTGATTGCCTGAAGCAAACTGAGGGTTTTTAACTCCCATGCAAGAGTGTGTCAATCAGCAGCAGGAGGGAGGTCACCGCTGGGTCTTAAAGGAAGGATTAAGGTGGTGTCTGCAATGCCAAGCACAGTGACTTTCTACAGCCAGATCCAAAGAGACTGTCTATTACACCTGACACACCCGTGACATCCACCCAGACCTCCATATACTATAATGGCTCCACATAGTCTTCCATTTAATATAATGGGCCCCACTTGCATTCCATATAATATGGAAAGCTACGTGGGGCCATTATATCATATAATGGGTCTCACATAGCCTTCCATATAATATAATGGCCCCATATAACCCTCCATATAGTGTAATGTGCAACACATTGCCTTCCATATAATATAATGGGCCCCACATAGCCTTCCACATAATATAATGGCCCCATATAGCCTTCCATCTAATATAATGGGCTCCACATTTCCTTCTATATAATATAATGGGCCCCATATAGCCTTCCAGATAGTATAGTGGGCCCCATATAGCCTTCCAGATAGTATAGTGGACCCCACATTGCCTACCATATTGTATAATAGGGCCCATATTGACTTCTATATAATATAATGGCCCCATATAGCCTGCCATCTAATATAATGGGCTCCATATTTCCTTCTATATAATATAATGGGCCCCACATTGCCTTCCATATGGTATAAAGGGCCCCATATTGACTTCCATATAATGTAATGTGCACCACATTGCCTTCCATATAATATAATGGGCCCCACATAGCCTTCAATATAATATAATCGGCCTCACATTGTCCTCCATATTATATAATGGGCCCCAAATAGCCCTCCATATAGTGTAATGTGCCTAACATTACACATTGCCTTCTATACAATGTAATGGCCCCACATACAGTGGGTACGGAAAGTATTCAGACCCCTTTACATTTTTCACTCTTTGTTTCATTGCAGCCATTTGGTAAATTCTAAAAAGTTAATTTTTTTCTCATTAAAAGTACACTCTGCACCCCATCTCGACTGAAACAAAAAATAATTGTAGAAATTTATGCAAATTTATTAAAAAAGAAAAACTGAAATATCACAGTCTAGCATTCAGACCCTTAGTTCAGACACTCATATTTAAGTCACACGTAGTGATGAGCGAGCACTAAAATGCTCGGGTACTCGTTGCTCGGGTCAAGCACATTGGAATATTTGGGTGCTCGACCCGAGCAACGAGGCCAATGTAAGTCTATGGGAAACTCGAGCATTTTTCAGGCGGCTCCCCCCGGCGGTCTGCAGAGGGCCTGAAAAGTGCCCAAATCGATGGGAACAGTGCTCAAATGACATGGGAACAGCATGGGGAAGACCCCTGGAAGCATTTCTGACTCCCAGATCACTGCTGTCAACAACGTTGTCAGAGTATTGCTCCACTTTTACGGACTCACAATAAAACATACAAAAACTAAACCAAAATGGATTTTCCCAGGAAATGTGTTAAGGAACATCCTTTCCATTGTAATGACTTGTATATAAGGCTAAATAACTGACCAAAAACAAAAATACTCCTCCACACCTTGGGCTATGTTCACACGTAGCGTTTTTGATGCGTTTTTGCACTTTTGCATTACTTTCAACCGTGACAAATGCATTCACCAGGAAATGTAATTTTAACATTTTACAACCTTATCAGGCCATGTGGTGTGTGAGACATGATCAGACATATGCATACAGTGCTGAAAAGACATGGGGAAGACCTCTGGAAGCATCTCTGACTCCCAGGTCACTGCCTAAAAGTGTGCCCATCATAAGTGATCCTTGGCGCATGCAAAGATGCCTCCCGCCATGCACCTGTCGTTGCAGACTTGCAACAATCACCGTCCACGTCCTTGTCCCAGGTGTCCCTACCCCATTTCTTGGAATGCAAGCGCAAGTATGCAGCCAGCCACCCACCAACCCACAGGCTGCAATACTATACTGCCAAATTTTTGTCAGCTGCTTGCACTTGAAATGTGGCCTTTTAGGCTCGTGGAAGCGGAAGCTGTCCACAATCTTATGGCGGCGGCGACCGGGTATCCATACTCGATCCCCAGCCACCACTATTTGTCCCTGTGTCGTCTCCGCCTTCCACAAGCACGGGTCCCACAACATTACCCGTGCCCTCCCCAGTGCACTTACTGGGAAGGACCGCCTAACCACAAACACGTGGACAGGTGAATGTGGCCAGGGACGGTACGGAGCCAGTCCACAGCTTTTTTTTTGCTGAGTTGTATTTCACCACAGCCATATTCTTTAGCTCGGTGAAAGGACTTGGAAAACCATATCTACCCAGCTGTCATTTCTCTCAGGAAGTCCTCTAAAGCTGCTTTCACTTGAAATGTGGCCTTTTAGGCTCGTGGAGGCAGAAGCTTATCATAACCTCATGCCGGCGGCGGCTGGGTGTCCATACTCGGTGCCCAGCCGCCACTGTTTCTCCCGGTATCGTCTCCGCCTTCCACAAGCACGGGTCCCACAACATTACCCGTGCCCTCCCCAGTGCACTTACTGGGAAGGACCGCCTAACCACAGACACGTGGACAGGTGAATGTGGCCAGGGACGGTACGGAGCCAGTCCACAGCTTTTTTTGCTGAGAGTTGTATTTCACCACAGCCATATTCTTTAGCTCGGTGAAAGGACTGGCATAGAGGGAAAACGTATCTACTCTGGGTGTTATTTCTCCCAGGAAGTCCTCTAAAGCAGCTGGTTGCAGAAGAAATGGCAGCCCGTCCAACATCAACTCGCACTTCTCAGTGGTGCTTTGACACACAAACATCTTTCTTTGCGCATTTAATTTCATGACTACAGAGTTGGGCAATGGCCTGATATGCAATCCGGTTTGAGAAATAACATGCATAAGCACATCCGATCCACATTAAAAAAACAGCCATAGAGTGTCCGGGAACCTTCCCCCACACTTTTCTTAGCCAGGGCTGCTTCTCGGCAGGGTTGGATGGACCCACCAGAAAACCAGAGACTCCTCCGGTGGGCCCTGGCTTCTCCTTCAGGAGAGTTCATAGTGCCGAGGTGAGGCCATGATGATGATAGAGACCACCATCTGCTTACTTTTCTGTTACTTGGAATGCAAGCGCAATTATGCAGCAAACCACCCACCCACCGACAGGTCGCAATACTAAACTGCAAGATTTCTGGGAAGCTGCTTGCACTTGAAATGTGGCCTTTTAGGCTCGTGGAGGCGGAAGCTTTTCACAACCTCATGCCTCGTGTCCATACTCGGTCCCCAGCCGTCACTATTTCTCCCGGTGTTGTCTCCGCCTTCAATAAGCGCGGGTCCCTGAACATCACTGCTGGAACTTTACTGTGGGAATTTGCTTGCCTCCTACCAGCCTGGAATATTTCCAGTAAACTATGGTACGACACCATGGTATTAGCACTGCCCCCAGTAACAGTAGAGAAGCCATGCCCAATTTCCTTCTCAGGAATTTTATTTGGTAGACTGAGTGGCTGCCCAAATACATTAGTTTCTCACAAAGGAGCTGAAGATAGAGTGGCAGTAAGTGCAAGTTTCTCCAGCCTGTTAGATATTAGAGGGTGAACGGCAGCACATTGGATCAGTGGTTAGCACTAAAGCCTTGCAGCGCTGGGATTCTGGATTCAAATCCCAGCAAGGACAACATCTGCAAGGGCTTTGTATGTTCTCCCCATGTTTGCGTGGGTTTCCACCTCAGTAAAAAAGCAGCTATAGAGTGTCCGGGAACCTTCCCACACACTTTTCTTAGCCATGACTGCTTCTATGCAGGGTTGGACGGTCCCACCAGAGAATTCTCTGGTGTGCCCTGGCTTCTACATCAGGAGAGTTCATGATCGCGCTAGCTTTGCAGCTGCTATGGGGCTCTTGAGCGGGGGAGAAAGGTGAGCCCTCAGAATCAAATCCTCTGGTGGGCACAATGTTTTTCAATCTTAAACAGCTTCTCAGTGGGAGTTGTATTTCACCACAGCTATATTCTTTAGCTCGGTGAAAGGACTGGCATAGAAGGAAACCGTATCTACTCCGGCTGTCATTTCTCTGTCACCAGGTTCCGCCCATTGTCACACATGACCATGCCTGGCTGTATGTTCAGCGGTGAGAGCCACAGATCAAGCTGCTGTGTTACAGCTTTCAACAACTCTGCAGCGCTGGGCGGTTTGTCACCTAAGCATTAAGAATGCTATCTTCAGCACAACCTGTTGCCGCTTGGCGAAGGCAGTGCTGCAGTGCTTTCAGCTTGTGACTGATGTGGTCATTTCGGAGATGGAGGAGGAGGTGCAGGAGCTGAACAATGTAATTACATTGAGGTAACATTGGCGACTCTGTTTTTATACTAAAGAAAGATCCTACTGTTTTTGTTTTTTTCACGTTATTTTTTAAAGGCAAATGCATTCACCGGGAAATGTCATTTTAACATTTTAGAACCTTATCTGGCAATGTGGTGTGTGACACATCATCAGAAACATTCTGTTTCATTGAGGATGGAGGGAGTCTCAAAGACACATAGAGCAGGGCCACAGTAACGAGTACGACATGTTCCCATTGGAAAGGAGAGGGTCTGCTATACAGTTATAGGGTATGCAGTGAGTCCAACGGCTGACCAAATTTAGGAAATACCCCACTAAGAAATTAAAGACACATAGAGCAGGGCCACAGTAACAACAAATTCCCATTAGAAAGGAGAGAGTCTCCCATAGTGTTGGCCTATGCAGTGAATGCAAGGGTTGCCAAAAATTTGGAGGCACTCCAATGCCCCTTGGAAGAGACATGGAGGAGGGCCTCATAAAAAAAATGTTCCCATTAGAAAGGAGCGGGCTTCCTATACTTGTAATGCCCATGCACTAAGTGTATGGGCTGACAAACATTTACCCCTGGGGGGTATACATGAATATACTGTATACATTTTTTTTTTTAACGGGCATCATAAACACCCTTTAAAAAAATTATGTGGGTGTTGCATCACGGACCACGGTCACCCTGGTGATATGGTAGTGGAGGATGAGGATAAGGAGGAGGACAAGAGCAAATAGCCCAAATCAGGAAGCGTATACCCATGTCTGGGTGTGAAAAGGTGCATGGGAATACACCTCCCAAGAAAAGACACTGGATTTGAGTTTATGTTACGCTGCTATCATTCGGTGGTGTTGAGAAGTCTGGCCCAATCCAGCCCTTGTTCATTTTTATAAGAGTCAGCCTGTCAGCATTTTCAGTTGACAGGTGGATGCGCTTATCAGTTATAATTCCACCAGCGGCACTAAAAACCCGCTCTGATAAAACGCTGGCGGCAGGGCAGGCCAGGACATCCAAGGCATAGAGAGCCAGTTCATTCCACGTATCCAGCTTGGATACCCAATAATTATAAGGCACAGAGGAATCACGGAGGACGTTGGTACGGTCGGCAAGGTACTCCCTCAGCATCTTCCCAAACTTTGCACTCCTTGTGAGAGTACTCCGCGCCTCAGGGCCTGTGCGATGGGAGGGGCTGAGTAAATTCTCCCAGAACTTTGACAGTGTTCCCCTGCCTCTGCTGGATTGAAGTTGTGTCTCTCTCGCCTGTACTCCTTGGTTGTCCAATGAAGTGTGCCCTCTGCCGCCAGCATTTTCAGATGGGAATTTTTTTTAATAGATATGCAACAAGGGCCTTCTGGTACAGCCCCATTTTTGTAGACCTGTCCGCCTCAAGAATAAGAGATCTAAAGATCTCCTTGTAGCGTGGGTCTAGAAGTGTCACCAACCAGTAATAACTGTCACCTAAAATTTTGAGAATGCGAGGGTCATCGAAAAGGCAGCATAACAAACTCAGTCATGCGTGCCAGACTACTAACAGGCAAGACTTCCGTGTCCTCACCAAGAGGATGACTGACTATGCTCTCCTCCTCTCTGTCCTCTGGCCATCCACGCTGAACAGACGGTATGACAGCTGTGCAGGTAGTACCATCTATAGCGCATGAAACTAGCTCCTGTCCTTCCTCCTCCTCCTCTTCCTCATTGTCACCCAATCCACGTTGGGATGAGATGAGGCTGGGCTGTGTGTAATCACCCAGTATGGTTCCTTGCTCCATCTCATCATGCTCCGCCTGCAATGCATCCTCTTTGATTGTGAGCAGAGAGCGTTTCAGAAGACAGAGAAGCGGGATGGTGACTAATTATGGAATCATCGCCGCTCACCATCTTGGTGGAGTCCTCAAAATTTTGGAGGATGGTACATATGTCTGACATCCATGTCCACTGCTGAGGTCTTATGTGTGTAGTTTGAACTGAATACCGACGGCCTTGTTGATGCTGGTACTTAACAACTGCCCTCTTCTGCTCACAAATCCTTCCCAACATCTGCAGTGTGGAGTTCCAACGCGTGGGGACATCACACACCAGTCTGTGAGCCGGAAGCTGCAAACGCTGCTGAAACACGGCAAGGGCGGCAGAAGCTGTAGCTGACTTTCTAAAATGGGCACACAGGCGCCGTACTTTAACAAGCAGATCCGGCAGCTCCGGGTAGGATTTGAGAAACCGCTGAACCACAAGGTTAAGCACATGGGCCAGGCATGGTATGTGTGTGAGCTCGCCTCGCCTCAGAGCCACCACCAGGTTCCGGCCATTATCTCACACGACCATGCCTGGCTGTAGGTTCAGCGGTGTGAGCCACAGATCTGCCTGCTCTTTCAGAGCTGTCCACAACTCTTCAGCATTGTGCGGTTTGTCACCTAAGCATATTAGTTTCAGCACAGCCTGTTGCCTCTTGGCTGAGGCAGTGCTTCAGTGCTTCCAGCTTGAGACTGATGTGGTCATTTCGGAGATGGAGGCTGAAGAGGAGGAGGATGAGGTGCAGGAGCTGTAGACCGTGGCGGCAACCCTGATTGACCTAGGGCCCGCAATCCTTGGTGTCGGGAGGACGTGTTCTGTCCCAAGGTCCGACTGGGTCCCAGCTTACACTATGTTAACCCAGTGTGTAGTCAGCGAGATGTACCGTCCCTGCCCACACGCACTTGTTCACGTGTCCGTGATTAGGTGGACTTTCCCGGTAACTGCGTTGAGGGCACGGCTAATGATTTGGGACATGTGCTTGTGTAATGCGGGGACGGCACACCGGGAGAAATAGTGGCGGCTGGGGACCGAGTACCAAGGGATGGCTGCCGCCGTCAGGTTGTGGAATGCTTCCGTCTCCACGAGCCTAAAAGGCAACATTTCGAGCATAAGCAGTCGTGAAATGTGAGAATTTAGTAGTGTGGCCTGTGGGGCGTTGGCTGAATATTTGCGCTTGCGTTCCAAGGACTGGGGTATGGACAACTGAACGCTGCACTGGGACAAGGACATGGACGTGCTTCCTGATGCTGCTACTTGAGAGTGTGCAACGACAGGTGCAGGGCAAGAGGCGTCTTCACATGCACCATGGACAGGGGATTGGCTTGCATGCACAACAGCGGAAGAAGCAATGGTGCCACCTGCAGACACTGTTTCTGGACCCTGGGGTTCGGCCCACAAAGTCAGATGCTTTGCTGCCATGGGCCTGATTATGCTGGTTGTGGTCAGGCTGGGCTTTTTGACACTCCTGCTGATGCTGGCCTGGTAGGTGGTGCAAATGGCTTTTTGAGGTTATTGGCAGAGGCTTTAAAAAACAACCAGACTCGGGAAGACCTAACAGTTGTACTGGCAACTTCCTTCGTGTTGGTGTTATGGGGAACGGTTGCCTGCCTTCTGTCTGCGGCCACCACACTGCTTCTTCCTGCCTGTTGGGGTGCTCTGCCTCCCTCCCCCTGTGTGCTGCTGTCCTCGCTCTGCATGTCCTCCTGCCAGGTTGGGTCAGTTACTATATCATCCACCACCTCGTCTTCCGCTTCCTCACCCTGGTCCTCCTCCTGACTTACTGGCAATTGTGTCCCATCATCGTCCACCTCTTGTGACACTTTCCCACCGTCGCCTTCGTGTGACCGTGGCTGCTCAAATATTTGGGCATCGCTACATGCCAACTCCTCTTGCCCCGCTTCAAGTGGACCGGGCGAGAGGCCCAAATCTATAAATGGAAAAGTGAACAGCTCTTCAGAGTGTCCAAGTGTGGGATCAGTTGTCTCTGGGCACTCGGAAGGAGGATCAGGGTGAGGAATATGCAGTCCAGACTCACGGCTACTGAGACTTGACCGTGTGGAAGACAGGGTGGTGGTGGTGGCTAAGTGACTGGAAGCATTATCCGCTATCCAACCAACAACCTTTTGACACTGTTCTGGGTTCAATAGTGGTGTGCTGCGGTCCCCTAGGAATTGGGACAGGAAGGTCGGGCGATAAGTTGTGGGTGTTTGTTGTGGCACAATTTCAGCTTGCCCACGGCCTTGTCCTTGGCCTCTGCATGCACCATCACGTCCAGTTCCCCGTGCCTTGCCCTTTTTAAATGGAGCACTGAGTTTTAAATACCTGGCCTGTAGGTAACTAGTTTGAACAGCAAACCGGTGTCAAAAACTTCGCTGACAGTGAAAAAAAATTGGAATGGAGGCCAAAAATGGCAGTATTTTCTGAAAATATACAGTACAGACCAAAAGTTTGGACACACCTCATTTAAAGATTTTTTTCTGTATTTTCATGACTATGAAAATTGTACATTCACACTGAAGGCATCAAAACTAGGAATTAACACATGTGGAATTATATACTTAACAAAAAAGTGTGAAACAACTGAAAATATGTCTTATATTCTAGGTTCTTCAAAGTAGCCACCTTTTGTTTTGATGACTGCTTTGCACACTCTTGGCATTCTCTTGATGAGCTTCAAGAGGTAGTCACCGGAAATGGTTTTCACTTCACAGGTGTGCCCTGTCAGGTTTAATAAGTGGGATTTCTTGCCTTATAAATGGGGCTGGGACCATCAGTTGTGTTGTGCAGAAGTCAGGTGGATACACAGCTGATAGTGCTACTGAATAGACTGTTAGAATTTGTATTATGGCAAGAAAAAAGCAGCTAAGTAAAGAAAAACGAGTGGCCATCATTACTTCGAGAAATGGTCAGTCAGTCCGAAAACTTGGGAAAACTTTGAAAGTGTCCCCTAGTGCAGTGGCAAAAACCATCAAGCGCTACAAAGAAACTGGCTCACATGAGGACCGCCCCAGGAAAGGAAGACCAAGAGTCACCTCTGCTTCTGAGGATAAGTTTATCCGAGTCACTAGCCTCAGAAATCGCAGGTTAACAGCAGCTCAGATTAGAGACCAGGTCAATGCCACACACAGTTCTAGCAGCAGACACATCTCTACAACAACTGTTAAGAGGAGACTTTGTGCAGCAGGCCTTCATGGTAAAATAGCTGCTAGGAAACCACCGCTAAGGACAGGCAACAAGCAGAAGAGACTTGTTTGGGCTAAAGAACACAAGGAATGGACATTAGACCAGTGGAAATCTGTGCTTTGATCTGATGAGTCCAAATTTGAGATCTTTGGTTCCAACCACCGTGTCTTTGTGCGACGCAGAGAAGATGAACGGATGGACTCTACATGCCTGGTTCCCACAGTGAAGCATGGAGGAGGAGGTGTGATGGTGTGGGGGTGCTTTGCTAGTAACACTGTTGGGGATTTATTCAAAATTGAAGGCATACTGAACCAGCATGGCTACCACAGCATCTTGCAGCGGCATGCTATTCCATCCAGTTTGCGTTTAGTTGGACCATCATTTATTTTTCAACAGGACAATGACCCCAAACACACCTCCAGGCTGTGTAAGGGCTATTTGACCAAGAAGAAGAGTGATGGGGTGCTACGCCAGATGACCTGGCCTCCACAGGCACCAGACCTGAACCCAATTGAGATGGTTTGGGGTGAGCTGGACCGCAGAATGAAGGCAAAAGGGCCAACAAGTGTCAAGCATCTCTGGGAACTCCTTCAAGATTGTTGGAAGATCATTTCCGGTGACTACCTCTTGAAGCTCATCAAGAGAATGCCAAGAGTGTGCAAAGCAGTCATTAAAGCAAAAGGTGGCTACTTTGAAAAACCTAGAATATAAGACATATTTTCAGTTGTTTCACACTTTTTTGTTAAGTATATAATTCCACATGTGTTAATTCATAGTTTTGATGCCTTCAGTGTGAATGTACAATTTTCATAGTCATGAAAATACAGAAAAATCTTTAAATGAGAAGGTGTCTCCAAACTTTTGGTCTGTACTATGTATGTGATCCGTATGACGGAGAAAACACAGTTTTAAATAGCTGGATTTCTAGCGCTGTAATATCTTAAGGACCTGGCTGTATTCTGCAGTGCCAACAAGCAAATGGCGCAGAAAATGGTGTTCTCTGGATTGCTTTTTAAGCAAATAATGAGGATTAAGATCCAAAAAAAAAAAGTATTGCTGGCCCCTGAGACCTGGGCCTATGTCTAGAAATATCTAACAGCAGCAGAAGCCAGAATTGGAATGGAGCCTCTTGTGCTAATGCACTGCAGTCTGCTATATACACTGCCTGCCTATACAACCTGCCTGCCTGATATCTCTGCAGATGGATTAGTTAGTCCTGAAAAGGACTGTTTGTTAAGATGGATGTGTGTAATGTACGGTTTTTCTCCCTACACTACCTAATACACAAGCAAATCTCTCCCTGACGCAGCAGCAGCTCTCCCTACACTGTCTGATTCCGGAGTGACTGTGACGAGCATGGCGGCGCCAGGTCTGATATAGACCTGATGAAACTGTGCGGCCATCCAATCACTATAATGCCACAACTACCATGGCTGCGGCATTACAATGAGCGGCAGGCAATCCCAGCATGTTGATTGGCGCTCTAAATAGCAGAGAGTATCTGCAAGGAAAAATGGCAGAGGATCCCCAAATCCAGGTGTGAAAAACTTGTATCATTCCCAAGAAGACTCATGGCTGTACTATCTCAAAAGGGTACTTCTACTCAATACTGAGCAAAGGGTCTGAATACTTATCACCATGTGATATTTCAGTTTTTCTTTTTTAATACATTTGCAAAAATTTCTATATTTCTGTTTTTCAGTCAAGATGGGGTGCAGAGTGTATTTTAAAGGGGTCAGAATACTTTCCGTACCCACTGTAGCTCTCCATATAAAATAATGATCCCCACAATGCCTTCCAATAAAACATAATGGGCCCAACATAGCCCTCCACATAACATAATAGACCCCACATTTGCAATTATTAGAGAGAAAAATAGGAAGGCAAAATTCAGATGTCGATATATCACAGTCTTAGTAGGAACTGCGACTTCAGGACCTACTGTAGGTCTCCGGACCCGAACTCAACAACTCACATATTCCTATGAGTCTGTTGAGCTTGGGCCAGGAGACCAACATTCTGTCTGGAAACTGATGTAAGAATTTTGCCTGAAGGAATTCTTTTTTTTCATACGTGTAATCCTGCATTATAGTTGCTTTTCCTCAGTAATTCTACTGTACTGAACTTAAAGGGGTTGTCTAAGATTAGAAAAACATAGCAGCTTTCTTTCAGAAACAGTGCCACAGCCATGTTTTTCTAATTCTTGACAACCTTTTTAACATAATGTTCCAGTACTTAAAGTTATATAAAACTTTAAAAGGGTCCGAGTTTTATAATAAGTCTCGTATAGAGGCAGCTGGAAACCAGTCTAATATTTTTGTCTTCTCTTTTACAAAAATATATTTTCTTTTTTCCATGTTTCCTGTATCACGAATATATTCAGACCTGTAAAAAAAAAAAAAATCTATAAAAAAAAAGTTTATTACTGATGCAAAATAGTGGAATGTAATGTACTCAAAGGATGCTCAGCTGCAGAACCAGACATGGTCCATAACCAATCTGTTGTTCTTCATGCTATTAATGTAAAATCACTGTGTTCATTCAACTCTTCTCTGTGTTGTCTATTACTGACTACATGTTGCGAGACTGCTGGTGAATATTGCCCTCAGGAGGAAAAAAACTGAACTCACGATGTAGTTGCCGTTTTACCACAATTAGGCAAAATATACAGTTGCAATCATAATTACTTAACCCTAATTGCAAATTAGATTTAATAGTAACATTTACAATTTTTTTGATTTTTGCAGTTAACCAAACAGAGAAGTTACGTTGCACTTTCTCAACAAAACTAATAGAACAAGTGATTTCTCCAAATTCAACACAAATTGTCACTTTTACTGAGGACTCAAGCCTCAGAATTATTCAACCCCCTGAATAGAATCTCTCATAAGAGGACAGATTTGAAAATCAGGTGTTATTTCAAGCACAGCTTATTCAGCTAACCAAGGGCTTCATGAGATGCATCAGGCGTGCTTGAGATAAAAAAGCATCAAATACCAGGACTGGCTGGGGATTTGTTTACTGTCATGTTAAATTTGGTATTAATATAATATAGATACATCAAGAGAGTGGTCTTAAAGTTCAAAAATACATGACATTGGCCTTGAACATACCTGAGAGTCCACCAAGGCTTGGTTACAGAAGTAGTCCAGGAAAATTCTGTAGTGGTTGTCACAGTTGCATGGCATGAATTCGATAAAAAGTCTTTAATGGGAATTGAAGAAGGTGGTAGTAGCACTTAAATGCAAAGAATATTAGTGAACTGGAGGCAATTGACTATCAGGAATGGGATAATATCTCAGAAATGCTGCCAGAAGCATGTATCATGTTTGCTGCAGGTCGTAACAGCCAGAGGATCTCTACTACAGACGTATGTCATGAATGTGTGAATAATTCGGAGGCTGCAGTAGTCATCAAATGTTGAATATGGAGAAACCACTTGTAATATTAGTTGTGTTGAGCTTTTTACATTGTTCTTATCGGATTTACAATTTGGAGTAAACCAAATGTTTTTAATAAAACCTCATTTGCAATGGGTATTGATTTGAATAATTTTGTTGGAAGGTGTATATTACACTTGCACTATTCTCTATCCCTTTTGCTGTGGATATGTAAGGGGGAAATAGACAGAACTATGCTTGACTGTTTTGTCTCTTTTCTGCTGGCAGAGTATACCAAGTATACGGTACATGGTCTAATACTAATTGTTATTCCCGTCTTTCATATTTTTGGCCTTTGTTTTTTTTCTAGAGTATACCAAGGAAGTCTCACCCCATCTTCTTGCAAAAGTGAAAGTCCAAATAAATAAAGAGTCAAGGGTTAAACAATCCTGGTACCTGGTCCGAGGTAATTAGTATGGTCAACATTTTTTTTTTCCATTTGGGTGGAAGAGCTGGCACTCACAATCCTGACAGCTCAGCAAGCCCTCAATCTAATGGGGCGGCAGAGCTGTAATTCACAGCGTCTATAGGACACCATGAATGGTGGAATTGTGACAAACAAGATATTTTGGGCAGAGGAGATCTACGGGGAATCTTGTCTTCTGGGAAAAACATTTAGAATCTCTTTATTTCACTCTGGGTGAGTGAAGTTTAGTTAGCCAATTAGGG
The DNA here is from genome assembly GCF_046119375.1 of Phyllobates terribilis. NCBI lineage: Eukaryota > Metazoa > Chordata > Amphibia > Anura > Dendrobatidae > Phyllobates > Phyllobates terribilis. The sequence goes on from NW_027362825.1 coordinate 6,353,008, forward strand.
AGAAAAATCTGACATATATAGCCGGAGTTTGAGGACGCGTTGCAAGGAAGAGGGGAAAAAGGTGAGTAGGAGTGTTTTTGTTTTTTTTGTATGGATGGAAGAACAGCAGACAAGGAAGGATAGGGGGAGCACATAACTGGATGGGGGTCACAAATACCAGGATGGGGGCCCAGGATAGGGGCACAAATACCAGGATGGGGGAGCATAGACCATGATGGGGATGCAGATACCAGCATGGGGGAGCATATACAAGGATGGGGAACCCGGAGGGGACCATATATCAGGATTGGGGAGCATATACCAGGACGGGGGAATAGAATGGGGGACCATATACAAGGATGGGGGAGAATGTACCAGAATGAGGGACCCGGATGGGGGCACAGATACCAGGACAGGGGACCATATATCAGGATGGGGAAGCAGGCTGGAGGCGCAAATAGCAGGATGGGGGACCATGTACCAGATTGGTGAACCATATACCAGGATGGGGGATGGTGGGAGCAAGTACCAGAATGGGGGACCAGGATAAGGGGACCATAGACCAGGACGGGGGACCAGGATGGGAGGGGAGGGTATACCAGGATTGGGGACCCACATAAGGGACCATATACCAGGATGGGGGGGGGGGGGAGCATGTATCAGAATGCATATACCAGGATGGGGAAGCGTATACCAGGATGGGAGGGGAGCATTCTGTTTCAGTCATGGGGTCTGGCCCGGCGCCGGTTTAGTCATTGCTTTGAGAATACAGAGAAGCCGCTGTAACCCCGGCCCGGACTGACAGCCGGCCTCAATGTAGAGCCAGTGTCAGTCAGTGCCTGGGGTGCGGTTACAGGGGACGCTCTGCATACTCAAAGCGGTGACCGAACCGGCACCGCCCCCATGGCTGAAACCGAATGATGATGGGTAGAATAAAGTTAATTTTCTCCCCGCTGCATTGGACTGCGTGTGGATGCTGGGCAGCATAACGCTACTAACCTGTATATTAAAAGCATATATGCAGGTTAATAGCATTATTTCTGAAGACCAGATCCCTTTAATTTTGTAGCACAATACTTCAATAAAATGGTGCCCGAGTCAGCGCATCCTCTATCTGGTGCCATTTTTTTTTTTTTTTTTTTTTTTTTTTTTTTTTAAGACAATGAGTCTGCGAATTTGCAAATACAGGGCCTTCAATAAAATGGCGCCGGATAGTGTGGTATGCGCATGCGCTGACTCAGTGCCATTTTATTTAAGTAATGTACTACAACATCAACATAGCAGTGAGCACGCGGTGGTCATAGGGGTAATGGAGATGACAGCAGTCTCTTGGTCACCAAGTCCTAGTGTGGCACGGTGCTGTGTAGGACCACGTCTCCTTTGCATGTAGACGTGCCTTGTGTATAGATTTACTTAAAAAGAAAACACAACCTTTTAAAGGATTTTTTTTCTCTCCATTTCTTTTTTAATAATAAAAAAAGAAAAACAACATGCAACACCACCACACGAACAGTAAAAAACACTACATTATTTTTGTGGTAATTATATGTGCAATAGAAACATGAAATCATTTGTGGACAAATATATATATATATATTAAAAAAAAAAAAAAACATTGAGCTGGATCATGGGGAATTTTAGGGTCAATAGACACCGTGACTACTGAACCTTAATGACTGGCCTATCAGCAGGACTATGACGTAACATCACCATAGGGCCAGGGTTAGACGAGCGTAACATTTTCTCATCCACATGATGGTCTTTAAGTCCGTTCTTCACGTTTGGACATCAGTTTTATATTCGCACTGCAAAAAAAAAAAAAAAAAAAGCCAACTAGCGTTTCCTTGGTAATCATTGCAACGGATTTTTTTTCCTCTTTTACTCATCCACTGAGTGTAATAGACGAGTCTGGTCCAAAAAATGATCAGTATAATTCTTAATTATTTTTTTTTGCAAGTGGCATGCAAAATTTTTCATGTGGACTTGCCCATTCATTTGTATTGGTGTGTGCGCTGTCCATTTGGAACAAAGACCTAAAATACACTCGTCTGAACAAGCTCTGAGGGGCTCTACTAATAATCCGTCTACAGGATACATCTTAGTAGCTCAGTTAAGAAATACTTTACTTCTCTTGTGCTGCATCAGTCTTATACACCAGTCACATCCAAAGCTGCATATTAAAAATGCTACATGAATGCATACTACAGCCCTCTGCTTACAGTCACAAAGCAAAAACTGTGCAATTTATAGTTTAAGAAGCGTCTGATGAGTGGTGTGCGCCTCTGGTACTGGAGTAAGATTTCTGGCGTTGGGAGCGCCACAGCTCATCTTATATTAGACGAGCTGTGGTGTCCAGCCCATTTTGATGAAATTAGAAGAAACTGGCGTATAGACACCAAATGTCGCAAAGGGTAAGTACCTAAATTTTGCGACTTTTCAAAGCTTTTACGCTAGAATTCTGGAGCTTTGATGAATTGGGCCCATAGTACCGTATATAGTGCAAGTGTGCCTCAAACAAAATCTAGTTTCCTAAAGGGAAAAAAAAATAGTGATCGGTAGTGTAAAACCAAACACCACAAGTTTGGCATTGCCATAATCGTATTGATTTGGAGAATCATGTTGCCTAATCAATTTTACTGAACAACGAATGCTGCAAAAAACAAGCCCTGATGTGGCTAGTTTGATGGCAAAGTAAAGTTATGATTCTTGGAAGGGAAGAAAAAAAAATTGATATTGCAAAAACAAATTGGCTTCTTCCTTAAGGAGTTATGCAACGTTTTATTCTCGGAAACACTGTATTTAACAGAATGAATGACTACATTTTCTTCCGATATACTATTGTATAGTGTGATATAAATACATCTCCCACAATGTAAAGCAGCAGAATATGGAATAGAAACAAATAGAATCTCCAAAAAACTGAAGGATTGGGATTGCAGCTCTGTGTGTGACTGGAGCATGACATGATGCAACTTATCAATTGGATTAAACCAAATATAGAAAGTTACTTAACATTATGCAAGATTAGGTCGAAAATTGGCGCTGAGCAATAAAGGCGGCTTCTATGCGAGTCTTCGACGCGGTCAAACGCTCCTCTTCTGTAATGTGTGAAATCTACAAGTGTCCACTGTGTAGTGAGTGGCCGTGCGTCAGATTACAATACAGCAGCCACTTCAAGAAAAAAGTAAACTTAATACTTTGGTTCAACTCGAGGATCTTCTCACTATAAATCAGTGCAGGTGGAGCGGCTTCAATGAACCCCTGTCCGATCATTTATCTATATTGTTCACATAAGTTATTGCTACTTATAAAGACACTGGCAACAAATGGACTCTAAAGGGAACCAGACAGCAGATACATGCGGCCCGAACTACCGTCTGCATGGATCAGACACTGGCACCATTTCAGCCAGGTACTCTGCAATATTTCAGAGAAAACACTTTTTAAAAGGCAGCTGGGGTCAATGAGGCAATTAGTCCAAGAGGAAACTTCTTCCCACCCTGCTTCTCCAGACAGACCGGCTCTATGCACACACAGGGACCCGTCACCCAAGGAAAGCAGGAAGAAGCCACCAGGGACTGGCCTCTTGGACTAATCAACTGGGTTTCATGATCTCTTTTAAATGTATGTTTTCTCCAGAAAGATGCAGCATAAAATGATGGATCTAGTTTCTGATTCATGTTCATAGGTTGTGCCGAATGATCAGCTGTCAGGTTACAGAGAACCTGCCACCTGGACACATGAAAAAGGAATACAGATGACTGCACCTCTAACTCACTAGGGATCAGTACCTCAAATATGCTATCCAATATTAGTATACAGATCCATATCAAGCAGGAAAGAAGTGCATCAATGATTTAATTCTGGAGACTGCACTCATATACAAGGTAAAAAAAAAAAAAAAAAACTTGAGCTAGTTTGCCTTTTCCAATATTACCCTTGGGCTGCTGATCAGATTTCTTTATAACCATAAGGAAAAAAAAAAACAAAAAAAAAAAAAAAAAGATATATAACTATGAGACATTTCAAAGCAGACTCTTGGCTAATTGGGAGTCTGGAATTTAGAGAGTTTCTTATGGACTTCATGAAACGACTCAAAGAGCAACACAACCTTTATTGGATGCTCAGCCAGCCATTTAGCATTATCATTACGGTGGGGGGGTATGGCGTGCCTGAGCAGGCAACGCAGTCCTCTTGAAAAAAAGAAAACTCTTTGTTTCCACCTTATTGTACTGAATCCCTACTCTCTTAGTCCTATTAATCAGCTCACACAAGGAGGCGCCCATAAGAATTTTTTTCTCCAAGCTTGAGCTCAACAAGACTTCACCTCCGTTAGCTCAGCATCTTACAGAAGCAGGGAGACAAATGAAAAAAATACTATAAAAAAAAGCCACATTAAAATGAGGCATTTTAATATCTACAGGGGAATATTTCATTCATATTTGGCATAAATGTAACAGCATAAAGAGACCCTGCTAAAAAAGTGCACTTCTTAAAAAGGGAATGCATCATCTTTTTTTTTTTGCTTTTACTAATTAAAGCCAGATACTGAAATATTTAAATCTTTTTTTTTTCCTGTTTTTATTTTTCGGTCTGTCCTTATTTTTTTTTTTACTGTTAATGATTATGGTGACAGTCTTTCCTAAAAACTGTTGCTAAGGCCATATGCCCACGATGCAGAAATGCTCCGGATTTTTCCTGAGCGTTTCTGCATCTCCCTGGCAGAAAAAAAACGCATGCGGATTGTACATGCGTCTTTTCACATGCTTGACAACCTGGTCACACTATATAAATCCATGCAACCGGCATGGATTTATATAGTGTGACCAAGTTAGTTAAAAAAAAAAAATGAATAAGAATGGTAAAAAATAAAAAAAAAACATTATACTCACCTTCCAATGGCCTCCAGTCTCCTCCGATGCGTCGTCTTCCCGGTGTCTCGCTGTGGTGTAAAAGGACCTTCCATGACGTCATTTAGTCATGTGACAGGTCACGCGACCGCCGACGTCAGCGGTCGCATGACCTGTCACATGACTGAATTACATCATGGAAGGTCCTTTTATTCCATAGCGAGCCAGGACGTACCGGATAGAAGACCGGGGGGCATCAGAATGTGAGTATATTGTGTTTTTTTTTTATTCTAAATTCTTTTTTTTCTTTTTTTAAACACAGGTACTATGGTACCCGGGTCTGGATGACAGTCTCTTCTTCTCCAGACCCGGGTACCATTGGTAGTGCTGCGGATTTTTCCGCAATGATAATCCGCAGCGGAAATTTCCGCAGCATGTGCACAGCACATACAGATCATCATTGGGGAACATTGCAGACCTTCTACCAAGCATTTAAGCGCTTCTGCGGCGGAATTGACGCTGCGTAAACGCTTAAAAAACGCATAGTGGGCACACAGCCTAAAAGGGATTTCCAGGATGGTATAGGGGGAAAAAAGTGTAATACTCACTTGTTAAAACCTCAGCCTGTGTGGTCCACCACAGTCTGTTTACTTCTCTGCAGTTATAATGTGTAGTACATGCATATGACCACTGCAGCCAATAAATGACCTCTGCAGTGGAACTTGTAAGTGCAGCACAAGACTGCAGGGGCCTCTGTTTGACTGCAACAATCAGCTATGGGCATGGTGTGTCATCACCATGAAACCATTAAAATATCTGGTGGTGGACCACTGGAGTGGCAGTGCTGGAACGGCAGGAGTTTAACAGAAGAGTATTTTTTTTTAGATCTGAGACACCCATTCTAAAGGCATCCAGAAATGTTCTTTACAGCATTAAACATGGGTACCTGTAGACTTATAGATTATATATACACCTTTTCAACATAGTGAGAATGGGTTGTCCAAGTAGTGGACAACCACTTTAAGCTATTGGTGTCTTACCTTTGTACGGTAGTGGTCAAGCTACACAAATAGGCGTGAAAGCAACATTCATTTGGCACTGGCAAAATCTGTCTATAGCGACAAACATTTTTTAAAAACTATGACCAAAAATTCATAAAAAATATGGTCAAAAAAAAAAAATCTCTGAACAATAGCTTTTTTTCTGATGACACATTCCCTTTGAAACTGCCTACCTGTCCAGAAGGCAGGGAAATAAAATACATATATTTTTTTGGTGTTAAGGATAATTTAGTTAAAAGAAAAAAAAAATATTATACATTATTAAGGTTCATGCCACAACAAGTTTCATATAAATACCATCGATGCGACGTCCATAAAAGCAGGTGACGGGATAAAACACATGTATGTACACACGTATAACACACAGCTGACAGTCACACGTATCGTCATAAATACAAACATTATATAAGGTGGTTAAATAGGCTATATAAAAGACACACAAACTAGAAAAAAAAAAAAAGTATACATGTCCCTGGTCTTCATTCCTCCGATTGCAACCTTGTGTACTATGAGACATCACTAACTTTCTTGCTGATAGAACCTCAACAAATGCAATACGAGGAGCCACTCTTCAAGTCGGGTAGATCTAATGGTTCTCGTCATGTTGTCGGTGATGGATTCGGACGTCTCATTCTTCAAAAACATTATCTTTCTCCATCTCCAGAACCTTCCTGGTAAAAGGGTTCTACAATGCCGCAGCATATGGCAGTAGAAGATACAGTCTCCTGGGCTAAGACCTACCATGTACTAGCAGATGAAATAGATGGTAGTGACCAGGTATTTCCTAAGCATGTACTAATGTACCTCATAAGTCAAGTTCCAGGGGACCGTTAGAGCCACTAGCCTAGAGAATCCCTTGAAGGACAATTTTCTGGTCTTACACCCTTTAGAAGGCATAAAATCAGAATACTGTCCAATACATGGGTTCCTAATGGATAAGAAAACAGCCAAATTCATGTTCCACCAGGGAACGGCTATTCCTCGCTGCTCATATCTAGAATTTTGCTGGTCAGTAGAACATCATGTTCTTCTTGGAATGCGGGTCCACCAGACCGGATGAGGTCGGGTGATGTTTCTCCAGGCTTATTGGCATATAGACCACTTGTCGTATGTTCCCATATATGACTTCTACTTGATGCTGTATTCTACAGCCCGTGGGATTGTGTCTTTTTTTATGAAGTCGCCTTTGTTTTCCATGCGATTAAGTGTTTTGAAATTTTACTACACCTCTTGATTAACCTCATGGACAAGAAGTTCTTCAGGAGTATAATGATTCACGTGAACAAAACTTGGCTCTCCGCAACATTGGCCCCTGGCTAAAAAAAAAAAAAAATCCCCATTCATCAGGAAGCAGAAGCCCCATGGGATTAAACATGGCAAGTGAAACTGGGTCGCTGAGGGTCACAGATCAGGCGGTGTGAGTGGCGATGTGTCGCTCTAGTAGAGTGCGGTGGGAAAAGTACTTATTGCAGAAGCAGCACTGGAAGCGCTCGGGCCGATGTGTGCGCATGTGGACGTTCAGGGAGCTCTTCTGGGTGAAGCGCTTGCAGCAAATGGAGCACTGGAAAGCACGGACGCCGGTGTGGGTCACCATGTGTTTCAGCAGGTAATCCCGTAATGAGAAGGATCTCCAGCAGATGCTACATTGATGGGGCTTTTCACCTAAGAGGAGGCAAGAGCAGAAAATTGAATGTCATTGGTGACTGGTAATATCTACATAATTTCATAGAGGAAAACACATTAAAAAAGCCACTATCATTTTGCTGAATTTGAGATCTCACAAGTTACGGATGATTAGCAGGCTTCCAACTGAGAATAAAAAGGTATTAAAAGGAATCTGTCACAAGGTTTTTGCCAATTAATCTGAGAACAGCATAATGTAGGGGCAGAGAGCCCGATTCCAGCGATGTGTCACTTACTGTTCCACTTGCTGTAGTTTTGATAAAATCACTGTTTTGTCAATAGATCATCATTAGTGGACTGGTAAACATGCTGTCAGGTAGTCCTCCATTGTCACGAGCTCTGTATAACCCCACCCATCATGGATTGTACACAGAAAGCGGCCACTGTGCATAGGCATAAATCTCGCAATCAGTGGTGTGGCCGGGGTTATACAGAGCTCAGCATTCAGAGAACTGCTAGATCTGCAGCAGAGAAAACAGGGATTGTCAAAACTTCACCAAGAAACCAAGTGGCATTGCTGGAATCAGGATCTCTGCCCCTATATCATGTTGTTCTCACATTGGGTAGGAAAAACCTGGTGCCAGATTCTCTATAAAGAGTCACTGTAGTGGCTATAGACAGTGTATTGATGTAGAGGAGAGCAGACAGGAGCTAAAAAGCATGTTACCCAGCAGTGCTCCAAAGTCCACTCATCCAAGAGAATGACATTGCATTAAATAATGAAAGCCGTTATCTACCAGACAAATCTGATGCCATTTCAGCACCGCTGCTCCCTGTCCATCTGACCTGCAGCAATGACTTCCCCCACTACACAATTTACTGCTGCAACAAATCACTGTCAGCCTTCATGCGGGTAGTCAGGGACATCATAGCCAGAGTGGTGATGCCGGATAGGCAGCAGATAGAATTAAATTCTCTTGGACTAGTGTTTAAGGAAGATAGAAAACACTTCAAAGGAACAAGTCACGTGAAAAACGCTATTAACCTGCAGATGTGGGGTTAATCTGAAGGTTAATAGCGATCTGAACCTGGCTGACACCAGCACTGAGAGCCCCGCTGCCAGGCGGAAATTAACTTTATTCCTCCCGGCAGCGGCACATCTTCAGTCACCGCTCTGTGTATAGAGAGTGGTGGCTGTAACAGCAC